>NC_136067.1:152089738-152689738 GCF_964261635.1 Lissotriton helveticus | reverse complement strand
CGCCCACAACAATGCCAGGAAGGCATGTCGTGCACTTCCATGTACAACATGGCAGGCACCGCGCTGTGCCTGCCATGTTGAGCATGGAACTGCAGGGGGGTACCATAGGTACCCCCATTGTGCATCCCCCACCCCCCAGAGTCCATGGGGGCCCGCAACATTCCCCCGCAAGCAATTCCCCCATGCATTTCCGCATGTTTCAGCCCCCATAGTAATATGGCTGGTGGTGTCTAACAGACACCGCCACCATATTATTCTCTTTTAATTTCCACCCAGTCGACTTGTCGACCGGGCGGAAAAGCAGCGGATGGTCTTTCCATCCGCCGTGGTCCCCCGCCATGATGATATGGCGGGGGAAATGGGTGGCGGGTGGGTCTGGATCTTTGGCGGATGCCACCGCCATGCGGACGGTGGCGATCCGCCCGAGATCCTAATGGGCCCCAAAGTGACATAACTGATCTAGTGCCTTGGGATAATGAATGTATGAAAGCCTTTGTTGAAGCTAAAAACAAAACAATGTGATGAATGGAGTTCTTGAATTAATCTCAGCCACTTGCAATCACTTGGGCCACATCTCAATCCATCTTTTTTGCTCACCAAGCCACCTCAATTTGGACCCAGCCATATGCAAATCAGTCTTGACCCTGCTTCTCAAAGGAACAGTCCAGCCTGAACTGCCAGGAACACTGAACCGGAACACAAGCAACCCAGAACTGGTTTTGGACCAGGTATAGCTTGGCTCCACTGGCACAGTAAGCCCGGAAGAGGTGTGGCGCTGCGACCAGGGCGACTGACGCTGGAATCTGGGGATCACGGTTCGATCCCCGGAGCCCGTGGCAGATTAGCCCATCACCATGTGATTTTGGGCAATAGGGTGCTTAATCTTCCTGACGGCCCCCAGCGCCTGAAGACCCTTACGTGTGATTGTTCACGCTTACAAATATGGACCCATGTCTGGGCATACCCAGCAAACTTAGAGCATCAAATGCAATAAACAAAACAAAGTGATGGATGGAATTCTTGAATTAATCTGAGCCACTGGCTGGTCCTGGGCTGCTTGTGTTCTGGTTGAGAGAGGAACTGGCTTGGCAGGTGGGCTGGACTGTTCCCATTGGAGCAGGGTCAAGACTGATTTGCATATAGCTGTGTCCAAACTGAGGTGGAATGGTGTGCAACATAATGAAGGATTGGGATGCGGTCCGAGTGATTACCAGTGGCTGAGATTAATTTAAGCATTCCTTCCATCACTGTTTTGTATACTTATTGTGTTACCCTAAGTGGAAAGGGTATGCCCAGGCATGGGTCCCATGCACACTGTGTCACTGGAACAAAGGTGTGCCAGCTGATGAGCCCACAACTAGGGCAAACCCGGTCCTTGATAGCTTATGTGCAGTTCAGGGAGGACCTGGCTTAGCAGTTCAGGCTGGACTGTTTCCATTGGAGCAGCAACAAGACTGATTTGCAAATAGCTAGGTCCAAACTGAGTTGGCATGGTGTGCAAAATAACAACGGATTGGGATGCGGCCAGAGTGATTACCAGTGGCAATGATTAATTCAAACATTCAATACATCACAGTTTTGTATACTTGTTGTGCTCCCCTAAGTGGTATGGGTATACCCAGATGTGGGTCCAGTGCACACTGTGTCACTATAACCAAACTGTACTTGGCTGGTGAGCCCGTCACTAGGGTGAAACCAATCCTGGGTTGCTTGTATTCCAGTCCAGGTAGGACCTGGCTTGGCAGTCAGTATTGGACTGTTCCCATTGAAGCAGGGTCCAAACTGATTTGCATATAGCTGGGTCCAAACTGAGTTGGCATGGTGTGCAAAATAAAGATGGTGTGGGATGCGGCCCAAGTGATTGCCAGTGACTGAGATTAATCCAAGCATTCCACCCATCACTGTTTTGTATTCCTTGGAAGTAAGACACACTTTGTGCACAGCACCGGCTTTAGAAATGCTGGATAATGAAAAATATTTTTTTTGTTTTGTCATTAAAAAGATAGATGCTCTCTTTCTGTTCTCACTCAACAGCACAGCAGTGGAAAAAGACCTGCTGCTTATTTTTCTGAAACTCTTGATCCATTTATCGTTGCTTTACCTGGATGTTTGAAATCCGATGCAACTACAGCTGTAGTTATCACCCAAAGTAATTCATGGGTTTGGGATCAGACATTAATTGTGTTTGTGCCACACTCAGTGGGGACACTATTGACCTGAAGTGGAACCCAATACGTGACTAATGCAAGATTGACTAAATATGAGTTGATAATTCTTGTAGCCCCAAATATGTAAATCGGAATATGTGGTACATTAAATCCTGCTATCTTTGTGACACTTCTCGAAGTGGATAATGAAAAGAAAATGATATTGACAATGCTGAAGCATCATATTTGTGAGATGTGTTTTCTGCCCAGGTTGCTGAACTGATAGCTTTGACTAGTGCCTGTTGTTCTGCTTGCACACATTGTTACAATTTACACCAATAGCCAGTGTTCATGATATTGGATGGTTCTGGTCACAGCCTGGAATCATGACTTTTGCTGGAACACCAATTTGCGGTGGACTGCAAATTCTTGATTTTTTTCTAGTCTTTGAGATCACCATCTAAAATTGCAGTTGTAAAATGTGCAGCAAATGGACATGGCAGTGATAATGTCACTAAAGGAAATATTAATGCAGCTGCAGTTGCACGTTACTAAGCTGCACTGAGTACTACATTGTCAATGCGGGTTGGTAATCACCCAGCACATGCTTTTACTTGTTTGTCAATACAAACATTGCATGAGTTGAAGGAAGTACAGGATTAATTGTCCAATGTGGAAAAGAAAGAGTGGGAAAAGGCAGAAGGTAACCAACAAAAGCATTTCTTTTGGGCAAGCAATGATAAAAGATTTGTGTGGTCAAATTCACTTGGACCTACACATGTGGAAAGAGATGGGACGATTAATACATTTAATCACTACTGGGTCAACCTTCACTTTAGGAGCATTGTAGGAAGTCATTGTCAGAGGTGTACAGTATGTCAGCAAAATAATAGTAGAAAGAAAACTCAAACTTGCGTAATCATGAGTCATCTAGAAAAGGTGCATGATCTGTTTACTAGGTTGCAGGTCAATGTTGTGGACATTGCACCATGTAATAATCTACTGTACATAGTAGTGGTGAGCATGTTTTCAGAGTTTGTTGAGGAATACCAAACAAGGAGAAGTGATACACTGACAGTTGTAAAATTATTGCTCAGGGAGTTGATCCCTAGATATGGAATACCATCAATAATAGAATTGTACAGAGGTAGACACTTCAAGGAAGATTACATGAGGGTGATCTGTGACACATTCAACATTAATCAAAAGTTTAATTGCTCCCCTTCACCCTAGATCTTCCAAGTGACATTTTGCATTAACTGATTTTACCTAGTGTCTCCTTGTTGCCTGACTTATTTCCTCTGTATTGTAATTGATAAGCTGATGTCTGGTAATAAAAAGTGTTATAAAAAAAAAGTTTAATTGCAGGTAAACAGCGGATGTAGTTGAGAGACAATGGTGTAATCAAAAACATGTTGGTGAAAATGTGTGCATCTGGTTCTCTGAAATGTCCAGATGTACTCCCTGTGGTGTTACTGAGTATGAAGTGTACTCCGAGCAAAATAATGGTCTAAGCCCACATAACATATCAAGGAGCAGGCCAAGGACTATCTCTGGTATCCTATATGTAGCCTTTCTCAGTATAAGCCATGACTTGGTCCTGGATTAGTGCTAGCATTTGGTTGATACACTGTGCTCTATCGCTCCTCAGGTACAGCTTGCCACCCCTGTGCACTAAGCTGCATATCTACTACCTGGAGAGTGGATACTTGCAAAAAATACATAAGAAAAGACTGTTGACTTGAGTTGAGTTGAGTTTATGCCACTTCCTATAAAGTTTCACAGTGCCAATATAAAAAGTAATTATGTGAAGAATGCCTCTTTACCAGAGGTAAGTGTGTGGAAACTAACTGAAGCAGAGCATTATTTTAATAGAGAATATAATAATCAAAAACAAAATGTTGAACCTACAGGTTCTGGAGTTTTAAGAATCAGTTTTAAAGAAGATGCTGTAATTATGAAATCACAAATACATCCAAGTTTTTGTAGTTTGGTAGATGTACATATACTTATGCTGCAAACAGGTGTTCCCTTTTGTGTGTTTATCCTGTGTTTAGAAGTATTTATCACACATGTAACAAGGCTGTTTAATTGACACTTCCAATGGGCTAGACAGGTACCTGTCATTTTGCATTAGTGTTTCCTAAAATCTGTTATGTGAATAGGTCTATAAGTAGAACGAAGCTTGATAGTGTAGGGCAAAAGAATCAGGATGTTTTCTCTGCCTTGATTTCTTCTATAAGGCTGGCTGTAAATGTTGCAAAGATTAGAAAGCTCTTAATAGAGCACTTAGTGAATAACACAGCATGTGCTGTAGTTAGTATTAAGGAAGAGATGCTTGCCATTTGAAGCATAGTAATTCAGAATAAAACGGCTTAGGACACACTTGTAGCGAAAGAAGGAGGTGAATGTACGGTAATGAAGACTCTATGCTGTTCATATGTACCAGATAGGTCTTAGAATATTAATAGATATATTAAGAATTTGACTAATATTGCACAAGGAGTTAATCCATTACAGTACCTGGAGTCTGGGATCAGATTTGGTCATAAATTAGTGTTTGGGGAAAATAGGTGTTAGAAGTAGTTGATATCTGACTTGGTGAAGTATTGTGAGTTGCGCTAGATGTTTATCCAACCTTTACATTTTATGTAGTTACTTTTAGCATATGTTTTAATATGAAGTGCAGCGACAGCAGAAGAAGACAAGAAGAATCATCAAAGAAGGAATTTAACTGAATTGGAGAAAATCTGAAGAATATGATATATTGAAAAGTTTGATTCCAAAAGATTCTAAAGCGTCAGATATGAAGGCAACGATATTGTGAGTTTTTGATGATATGATCAATTTCATTTACCAGTGGGAGGAAATGATGAGGCTAATTAACAAATTAGAAATATATATTACATCATTTTGTAGATACTAATACAACAGGCCTTAAAAGGTGCCAAATAAATGTGCGCTTAGTTTCTTTCTCTGTAACATAAAAAAGATCATGTGAATTAGTTTAAACTGCCTCACCTACTAGTTTGTTGCATTTTTTGTAAACGTTTATTTTGAATGTGTAATTTCGAGAGACAAAATATTTTAAAATGCTAATGGTTTTATCATGAATGATAACCGTAACCGCTGAATTGATACTTTTGCACTTAAAACACGTTTTCAAACAGGTTCAGAAGTGTGATCTAATTATGCCACATTTTGACAAGGACATTATTTTCTGGTGAACCACACATACTTCTGCTGCTCATTCATCCTCCCAATCAAAGTTCCTTTTCGTGACTTCTTTAACTAATGTTTTGCAAACTCGGCAAAGCACAAAATACTGTGACACACTTGGTTATTTTCCTTCAAGTATTATGAATGAAGCCTATTTCTTGCTGTGCTAACAGTTTCGAACTGTCAAGGTTCCTTCCTTAGAAACTTCCTAGCAGGACTGCTAGAAATAATTTCTGTATGGTCAGTTGTTCGATTGTAAAAGGATGTGTTATGCATCTTAAGATGGCAATTACGTAGAAGCTACTGGAGACTCCAGGAAAAGGGCATTGTGTTAAAGAAACATATCTATGATGTGTAAACCTCGGATTTGTTCAATATGTGCTGATTCCACTGTAAGCTTGCAATTTTGTCTTAATAGTTATCTGAAAATATGTATAAAACACCTAGTTTTGAGAGTGAGGCAGAGAGTTACTGAGCTCCTCTAGGGACTCTGTCTGATTTGAGGTTGACTTTCCCATTCTTCCTGAGATTCTGTACATTTGTTCAGAGACTTCTTTTTAGTCCTAGGGATGCTGTCAGTTTCCTTTTGACTCTGGCAATTTTAATTTAGAAAGGAATTTCTCTATTTTTCCCCAAAACTCTAACCATGCTGTAATAATTGTGCTGTATTATTGGGATTTTGGTTTTATTCTGATTTCTGATCATGCATTCCGAAACACATGTCTTCAGGACAAATAACAAATTGTTCTGTACTGCCTATTTGTAATATGCTGCAATAAATAATTTTAAAAGTATGCGACTTTGCTGTTTGTGCTCTTCAATTGTTGGAGGCTCCTGGAGAAGGCGGGTTCCCTTTGCACTAGAAGACCGGCCGAATTATCATCCGCATTTTGGGCAAGGACTCCAGTACCCAGGCTGCACCGGGACTCACTGACCTGCTGCGAGTAAGGGGGAGGTGTTGCCATCGCGCTCAAAAGCACTGGCTCTCCCCCCGTGGTGAGGGCGACTTTGCTGTTTGTGCTCTTGAATTGTTGGAGGCTCCTGGAGAAGGCGGGTTCCCTTTGCGCTAGAAGACCAGCCAAATTATCATCCGCATTTGGGGCAAGGACTCCAGTACCCAGGATGCACCGGGACTCACTTACCTGCCGCGAGTGAGGGGGAGGCATTGCCATCGCGCTTAATAGCGGTGCCTCTCCCTCCGCGGCGTGGGACGAAGCCCGGACAAAGGGCGGGCCTGTCTGTGCCTGTCCGTGTCTGGGAGAGACTGGACTGGGCCCCCCCACTTGACTTTGGTAATAGACTACATTTCTGCTTGTACTGTCACTGCCGTGGGACACAGCTGTTGGGCTTGCTTTGGGAGTTATCCCTGGGGGTTGCATGACTTTAGTTAAGTGGTATCTCCTCTTAGGCTACCTATTACACACGCTAGAGTACATTAGTTTGTAATAGTAGCACAGTCTTTGGTTACCAATGGGTAAATCCTCACCTTCAAATGCTCGACCTATGACAAGGCAGAAATCTAAATTACCTGGCCTGGTCACCCATCCCACTGAGATTGATAAAATGCTCCAACAAGCTATTGGTGTCGTATCTAGCGCTATTGAAAGCACAGAGAGGCGCCTGTCGCTTACCTCCCTGATTGTACCTGATTCAGCGAAGCAAGGGTTAGAGGTTTCTCACATTTCTAATATTTGTACTACTGCGATTGAATCTCCTATTGCAGAGATACCATGTGCGCAACCTCTACCCTTGGAAACTTTAACAACAACACCTGAACAATCTAAGGGTCCCAAAAACAACAAAGGAGATGTAAGACAGCTAAAAAAACGCATATAGTTGCCAATGAGGAAACTGTGGGAGCCCAGGAGGGTATTGACACAGCCCAGCACCTACAAATTCCTCCAGGATGGGCGTGTCATTTGTTGGCAGATCTACAAATGCACCTAGAGAACTTTAGTAAATCACAGTTTAAAACTGTGTTAAGCCGATTGACAAAGTTGTCACCCTCCTAAACAGCAAGGGACGTTGCGGGGGGGGGGGGGTGACACCTGTGCAGCAGTAATTGAGAAGAATATCACTACTATAGATCCTGCTAACCGAGAGAACAGTTCGCCCCAGTTTGTCCAGAGGTGACCAATAATGATGATAGATGCATTGGGAGGGAAGTATTGAGTGCTTCTCTTGTTTCGCAATTACTTCCAGGAAACATAGAAACCAATGGGTAATTTTCTATTCGAGCTGAGCTAGCCCTGAGCTCCCCCCCTGCTCCTAGCACCCTGTTAGTCGAGTCCCCTAATATTAGGATTATATCCTGGAATATCGCAGGAATCAGTTCAAACCTGGACATCCCTGACTGGGGGGAATATATAGACACGTTTGACCTGTGCCTATTCCAGGAAACTTGGGCCTTTACAGCTCCCCATAGAGCGGGATTTACTACATTTTCAAACCCCGCTTCCCAGGGAGCTTGGGGGAGACCGTTTGGGGGTCTTTGCATTTGGGTGGGCACTCATTTAGGCTGATTTGTGAATTTGATTGACACTCAATCTCCAGATATTTTGTGTATCCTCTTATCTTTTGTGGATGGTCCCAAGGTAGCCCTTATTAATGTGTATTTTCATCCTATATCAATTTCACGGACATCGCATACTCTGACCTTGCTTGATACCCTGCTTTCTTCCCTTTGTGCCTCTGTATATAAAATGATAGGGGGAGATTTTAATTGTCATTATGAACCACTGCCTGGCATTAATTCTATTACCCAGGATGAAGATTTGGTATGGTCCATCCCAGAATGTAATATGTATCCCACTCGTGGTTGGACCCCCCTAGGGGTGCAGCTCTATAAGCTTACAGTCTCCCACTCACTTAGAGCATGCAATGGTAGATTCCCTCTGGATACTCCTGGTAATTTTACTTACAACAGGCCTGGATGTAGCTCCACCATAAATTACATTATGGTCAGTGTTGAATTTTGGAGCTGCATAAAAAATTTCAGGGTAAGCTCTAGGCCCGACAGTGACCACAGCTCACTGGTCTTGTAATTGAAATCTCTTGTAGGACACAGTAAACAACATCCTTAGGAGGAGCTTGCCCCTCACTCTAATTTAACAGCTGTTAATGGAGGGATAAGAGTTAGATGGAGCAAATGTGTACAGGCAGAGGATCAGGTTGCTGCATTATACCACCTTGCCATTCCCTCTCTAGAGAATGCTTCTAGCCTACCAAATGACAGCTTTAGCCAGGTCTACCTCTCCTCTTTCCAGAACATCCACCAAGAATTATGTGGTAAACTAGCGGGTTTCTTTTATACTACCGCTGATTTTAAGGCACGACTTTACAGTAATAGCCAATGGCACAACAAATTATGCGGTTTAGCCAAACGTGCCCTACTCGTGGAAATTAAAAGGGGAACAGCCTTCAGTATAAGAGCTGCTAGGGTCCATTATAAGAATATTATCGCCGAGGCGAAGCGGGAATGGGAGGCGGACAGATGGGAGAATATTAAATCTGCCCTCGACAATCGTGAACTCAGGACTTTTTGGAATCTTGTCAAATCTGGCAAGATTGAGGAAGCACCAGCAATCGAGCCCAATGTTAGTGAAGCAGTTTGGAGTCTCCATTTAAAAAAATATATATTCTATAGGCATGGAAGATACTGACTCTTCAGTTGCTTTTGCGACTCCCAGTGGTACATTCGATTCTAGTAGTATTCCTCCATGTACTATGCAAGAAGTTGAGGTGGCTCTGGATTCCTTACTGCCAGCAAAGGCCCCGGGTTTGGATAAAATCCCTGGCGATTTGTACTGCAGCGAACGTAAGGTTTGGGCTCCCTATCTATGGGTATTCTTCAGTGCCCGTCTTCATGGCATGAAGTTACCTCCAACCTGGCTGGGCACGGAAATTGTGCCCATATTTAAAAAGGGCTCCCCCTTAGAGCCGGCGAATGATCGCTCAATTAGCTTAATAGATGTCTCCCAGAAACTATATGCACGCTTTTTATTGGTGAGATTGCAGTCTTGGATTGAAGAACATCAGATCCTCACTTTTAAAAACGTTCTCTTGGGCTGGAATTCAATTATTGAGTGGTACTTGATAATGTTTACTTCATTAATGTTATTTTGTGGACCTCGATGTTGAGAGAGGGGACAACTTTTAATGTTTGATCAAGGGTGCCGGAGCGGAACTCGTTAGGCAAGGTAGGTGCTCGTGGAAGCCTTAGGTGCTTATATAATAAAAAAACTCTACTACAACCTATAGATTATGATTTCAGGGCCCCCAGAAAAAAGGGGAAACACCATTTCAGGCAAATAGTGGTTACCAACCCACTTGTTTGCCTACTGCCTGCAAATTTAGAGTCTAGTGGGGCTCAGGACTTCAGCAACCAAGGATAGACCCGTAGTGGTCACACTTAGCCAGCTACAGAGTCACAAGGAGACAACAAGTATCAAGGGCTCATGAGGGTGAATACCTTATTGTTTGATTGGTTGTTGTGTGGTAGCCTCTCTTAAAGGCCATGCACATTATTATTTTCTTGGGGAAGCATATTTTTAATATCCTTTATACCACCAGATGCTAGATAAACAAAATGCATACGTATACCAGTAAAGCTGCCATCTTCCTGTTACTCAAACCTATATTTTGAGAGAGGAGACCTGGGCACTTCAGAATTGAACCAAAATGACCAAAAGAATCACCATAGAGCAACACTGGCTAAAGGGTTCCATGTTAAACTTTTCGAATGTCAAGCAAGATATTCCTATAATAATAATAAAACGTGGGGTTTGTTTTCTGGCTCAGAAGGGGTTTGAGACACCTGGGTTTCTTTGGTGAACCTATTCGTACTAATTTATGCGCCCACTATAAACCAATTTTCTTTTCAAAAGTTAAACATTGTCTGGAAATTCAAATAATTAATTTCTGGCTTTAGTGATGCATTGTTTCTAATTCTACAATAACTCGTAGAGTTAGTCCTACTCGTTCAACCCCAATGAGATAGTGAAATGTAAAAATAGTGTTTGATCATCCATTCTGATTGCTATGGCACTGTGGCCTCATGATACCTGTGGTAAACGCCAATGACCCTAACAATTCTTAACCAGTAACCTCCAACTGCCCTGGACCCACACGAAGAGTTCTTACACTTAAGCCTTAATTTTAAAAGAATAGCAGCGCAGAATCAGCAACACTGCTTCCTTCAATGCTAAGCAAAAAGTGATCCACTGGCAATTGATCAAGCTAGAGGAAGCAGCTCATTTTAATTAGTACTACGATACTTGTATTGGCAAATGCAAAATGGGGAAACAATATTATAGGAAACAGAACGCAAAGTGCAAACATGCATTGGAAAAGTCCATAAGTATTGTGTTGGCTGATAGACTTTTGCCTTTATTAATAAGTGTTTTGTTTATGGTTGTCACACAACGAAATTTTTGGGGAAGCTGCTTTAGTCTCAAAAAGCACAAATTACAATACTAGATCCTGGCACTATAGGGAACTACTTTGTGTGTAGATGTGCTCCTTATGAAAGGAAGAATGCCATAAATCATAGTGAATTTAGCCAAAAGCTGAAATGGGCTGACCAATTGCCCATGTTCTATAATGTAATGGGCTGCATGACACCAAACCAGACCAATGGATGAAGAAGGCAGTCTGAAATAACCTAAAAGTAAGGACATAACACTTATAATAGTATTAAACTCTAAAGGCCTTTGCTATCACCAGCAACGGATGATTGGCCAACATCTGACATGAATAAACTTGAAAACAGTCAAAGAAGTAGTAATTTTGAAGTTAGAACCACTGAGTAAGAAATATGTTTGTATGCAAAGAGGAGCTGGTTTAGGTTACTGATTTGGAGAATAAGTGTTGCACTAACCTGCTAGCATAGAGAGAAAAATGTCAAAAAGCAATAAACAATACCATTGGTTATTTATTAAAACAATACAAAAACACAAGAGACAGCATTTCTTCAACGCATGGTTTTACATTTACTTCACTTCATGTGAACGGAAAACTAGTTCTGACAGTTGAGCCTTCTCCTACATCACTCCTAACGCATGGAATGACCTGCCACTACACTTAACAGCCTCCTTCTCACTGATTAAATTCCACAAGAAGATCAAGAACTGGCTTTTTGTGGAGTAAGAGGATGGGCGGATACCATCCAAGAGGACGCTGTGATCTTGTCCTTAGATGCCTCCATGGCGTTTGATACTATTGAATGGCCCTACCTCTTTACCGTCCTTTTCAAGTTGGGGTTTGGACCGCAATTTGTATCATGGGTCAGACTCCTCTATTCTGCGCCTCTGGCGCAGGTGATAGTTAACAACAAACGGTCCGACTCCTTTACTCTTAGTCGGGGTACCTGACAGAATTGTCCACTGTCACCCCTGCTCTTTGCCCTTTCCTTGGAGCCTCTTACTGCCTGGATCCGGTGCGACCCGGTCAGACGCGGACTGCGGTGGTCAGCGGAGTGGGAGGATTGCATCTCGCTTTACGTGGATAACGTTCTCCTTTACTTGGCCTCCCCCAAGATGGCTCTCAGATGTGTTTTAGACATCTTCACATCCTTCGGCAGGTTTTCAGGCTACTCTATCAACTGGAATAAATCTCTCCTCTACACACTGGGTGGCGGGGCTCCAGCTCTCCCCAGCGATTGTTCAATACAGGTGGTGGAAGATGGGTTTCACTACCTGGGGATCTTGGTCAGCGCAGATCCCAAGCTCCGTTACTAGAAGAATCTGCTTCCGCCCTTGCAACGCCTGGGTCGTGATGTTGCCAACTAGAGGGTGCCCCCTCCTTCACTGCTCGGCCGAGCTGCTCTTTTCAAGATGATGTCCCCGCCCAGTTTCCTCTTAGCCCTACAAAACTATCCCGTCTCAGTCCCCACGCGGTATTTTAAAGAAATCGAAGATTTACAGAGGCAGGTGTTATGGGATGGGAGACCTAGAATAGTGCTTAACAAACTAGTTCTCAACTGGTACGACGGCGGTATCAGCCTCCCCGACATAAAGAAATATTATTGAGCAGTCCACCTTGCTGCCATCAATCAAGGTACATACCGCGAACCGGGAGATCCGGGCTATGCCATGGATAGGTGGCTATTGCCGGGTGGGACATACAACAGAACCCTCTATGCGAATCCCAAGAAACTCCCCTTAACTGGGCCCACCATGCACTTGGTCCAGGTTTGGCATACAATAAACAAAAGTTTAGGTTGGGATCATAGACTGACACTGGCGACCCCCCTATGGGATTCAGAGCACTTGGTAGCCTACACTCATCCAAGGGTTTCGATGAGTGGGACCTCATTGGTATCTCTTGGATAGGTGATCTCTGGGTGAAGGGTGACATGCTCAGATTTGGCCAGTTAAAACAGCAGTTCGAGCTCACAAACACAGAGTTCTTTCACTACCTGCAGGTCCGACATGCAATAACCTCGGCCTTAAAGAAGGGCTCACCCCTCCCCGACTCCACCCCACTAGAGGACAGGTTATTGGACGGGCGGCTTACATGGAAGGCCATATCACTGACCTACAAAAAGCTTGTCAATAACACACAGGAACCCTTCAATAAACTCCATGAGTCTTGGGAGAGGGACGGTATACTGCTTGATGAGGAGGAATGGCGAGAGGCGATGGCCTCCCCTCGTGGGGTGGCAATCTCTGTACGTCTCCACCTGGTGCAATTGAAAATTAGTTACAGAACTTATGTCACCAGGCCCCAGCTGGTCCTTATGGGGCGAGGGGAGAGTGAGGATTGCAGACGACAGTGTGGTCAAGTCGCCACCTTCATGCATATTTTTTGGGTGTGTGAACAGATTCAAAGGTATTGGTACATGTGGTCATGAGAGATGTCCTCCACAAGGATATCTGCTAAGAGGTTGAGAAATGTTTGCTTAATGTGTGGGAACCTACTGACTTGACAGGGGCAGAGAGACTATGTGTCACCCAGGGAGCCGCTGTCGCAGAGAGAGACATCACCCAGCAAAGGGGAGGGGGAGGGGGAATTCACCCCTACTCTTGCCACGTGGAAAAGAAATCTTGATTGGTGCATGCTTAGGGAGAAAACTGTCTATGTGGCAAGAGGCTGCCCCCAAAAATGGTCCTGCGTGTGGGCCAAATGGAACACCTACAGGGGAGATATTTGTGTCGCACCGGCAGCTCCCACTGACGATGAATCTGTATTCCCTTAATATTTTTCCCAACCCATGTGCTGTATTACTGTAACTGCCTAGATTCCCAAATGACTTGCCATATGAATCAATACCTTGTGTGTTTCCCATGTGAAATGCCCATTGTTTGTTTAAGTTATAAAAAATCAATAAAAAGATATATATTTTTAAAAAACTGGCTTTTTGAGTTGGCCCTCTATGCCTTAGGCTTGGCTAGGCTCACATCTGCTCAGCGCCATGATACCATCCCTAGTGAAAGTGCGCTCTACCAATGTGCATAACATAACTAGGGAACAGTAAATAGCATTTTATCTCGCATCAAACAGCAGCAAATACGAATTCACTAACAATACTCAAAGCTAACATTTTGCGTGGCTTGTGCATTGACATTTGAGTGTGAACACTCACTCTGTTTACAAAGATGTTTATGGTGACTTTTGAAGTTTGGTATAATTTCAATCGCAGAACGAATTCCAAATTTTTTAACAAATGTGCTCCACCTGATGGAATTTTGCCGTGTTTGTGTCATTTACGCCCTTTCCCACAAGAACCAATAATCTACCAGACACAATAAAAAACTAGCAACATTTTGAGGTTTGCAAAAAAAGTATAAAAAGGTGGTACTTGGAGCACTTTGCCTTTTAGAAACCAGTTAAAGGTGATATATGTCTACAGATCTATCTATTTAGCAATTCCGTTGTCCCTTCTTCTATGCTTTGCATTAAATTCCTTCTGCATTTACTTGTCGCATTCAGCATATCTCGCTTTGTCCCCCCTTTACTTTTAGACCACATGTGGTTGTCGACTACAGAACAAAATTAACTACACCCTTTGAGGGCACTACACAAAATGATTTCAGCGCAGGAAGTAGTCAGATTGCTGTGCTTCAATGAGAATCATTCATATCTTGATACAGCCACTGTATTTGGCGCCAAAAAGTCCTTTCCAACTTTAAAGTGCTTGAAAGTCAACAAAGTGCTCATGCAGTGGATGCAGGATATGCAGATCCGGTCCAGCCATCATTTGTAAATTGCAGTTGCTCTTATCTCAGTTAATGGACTAAAAACCAGTCCACAGGCATCTACATCCATGAGTTAAGTTCATTAGAAAACGTACAACATAATTTACGTTTTAGTAAATTTTTGGTGGTGAAGAACTGTGTGTGAGGGGTGCTGTCTGCTCTTGTATGTTTTGGAAGAAATAACCACATTTATTCACTTATGACCCATGCTTTTCCTCATAAATGGCTTCAGCTATTCCACCTAACTTTTAATTTTTTCTCTTATATACTTCTAGGTGTAAAGTTTATCGGCCCTTTCAATGCGCAATTATTTCACCGGTAGGAACGTATTTTTGCCTTTAATGCTAAAAGAACTTAGGGGCATAATATCAAGGGCCACATTTTTGGTTTTAAAACCAAAAAAGCGGCGAAAATTACATCGCCCTATTAACAAGGCAGCGCTGACATGCATTTGCGCATGTTAGCAGCAGTTTTTCAAACGCCATGCTTTGCATCGCTAATGATATGCAAAGTAGGCGTTCCTTTCAGGAAACAACAGGAAAATGATCGCTAACCGTAAATGGACATATTTACAAGCTGTCCCAGAAAAAGCTTAGGGGCATATTATCAAGGGGGTTTATCTCCGCTTTTTTGGCTTTAAAAGCCAAGAAAGCGGAGATAAAATTATCTCCCTATTACCTAGCTGTCGCTAAAACCAGTTAGCGACAGCTAGTAGGAGATAGCGACCATCTTGGGCCCCGCTTTGCATGTCAGTGATATTTATCACTAATGACATGCAAAGTGGGCGTGCCAAGATGTTAGCGACTGGAAACAGTCGCTAACATCGCTATCTCCTGCCCCTATCTCCAAAAGCTAACACCTGCCCCTGAGCAGTTCTTAGCCATGTTATCCAATGGTAAGTGGATAACATGGCTAAGAGCATTAGCTCGGTAATGCATGAATATCGCGGACTTTTCAGCGATATTCATGCATTTCGGCCGATTTTTATCGCTTAGGAGATAAATCTTGATAATATCAAGGCTCCTAAGCGATAAAAATCGGCGCAGCTCGGCGATAAAAATATCGCCGCTAAACCAACATAGCGATAATTATCGCTAGTTGTTGGTAATATGCCCCTAAGTGATGAAAAACTTAGCGCTAACTGCTGATATCGCCTCATACTAACGTGTGCTAAATTCTCAACTTAGCCAATGGGAGGTGGATTGTTTGGTTACATCCACTTCTCCCTATTTACAACATTTTCTTCAGCGCTGTTCTAACATCGCTGGTCTTCAAGCAATATTTATGACAATTGCCGTATATCGCCGGATTTCACATCGCCTGTCAGCAAATCATTGCAAATACGCCGCTAACATGGCGATGTGATCTGGCGATATACGGGGATAATTTAAAACACGCTAGACGCGTTTAGCGATATTTATTGCTCGTTGTTGATGATATGCCCCTATACTGGCATAAAAAACAACACTGCACATAACTATTTCAGCAGTGTTTTAGCTACTGATATAATTCCAGGAAAATATTCATGATTACCCTTCTTGACACAGTTACTGACAGTGAGTAAGCACTTCTTGACCCTACAGAATTTTTAAAATAAATATATGCATTACATTTCCTTTCTATCGCACAAAGTGTGGCAGAGCTCAAGAACACGCCTGGGCAGAGGCAGCCCCCCTGTTGTCCCTCAGCCAAAACACTTCACAATAGGGCAGCATGTTTGACAACCATTACTTTTTTGTTTTTTAGAGAAAGATTGTAAATGTAAAGTAGACGCTACCCTCCACAGGATGCCCACTGACCTGACCCAATTTTAGCCGAGAGATGCAAGAAGATTGGTGACGTAAGTACACGGAAGAAGCTCACACAATGATAGAATTAGCAGCAGGTGGTCCGAGGAGCATAGAACAGTAATCAGATGGTGAAAAATATAAGTGAGAATATGAGTTTTAGCAGCTGAAAATGTGAACCAAGGATGTATCTTACAAATATTATACAGCTGGTGCCACCACGTGCCAGCAAAAGCGACGGTACACGTTAGTGGTTCAAAGACAAACCCATGATAATTAAATGTAGATGAAAGAGAGTATGTGTTGAAAGAGAATAAAATAAACAGGTAATAAAAAAAAGTTCTTTGTATGCATGTGTGACTGGATCCTGATTGAATCCTTAATTAGGTACACCTACTTGACTAAAAAAAGCTTTAAGGAACATGTGGTTAATCATTTTTCCACTTTTCTAGGTTTAGCCTATAGACATCTTTAGTCGTCTGTTGGCATCATACTTATTGTCGCCAATGCAGTCATAGAGTGGCCTTTAGATTCGCCCCTTGCTCATGATTCAGTGGCTTCCTTGCAAATCTCAGTTCTCCACTCCTCATTCAATGGCTTTGTTCTCTGTCCCTGCATTTGTCTTGTTCAAAGAGCATTTCAGTCTCACTATGTTTTGATTGGATACGTTATATCCTTCCACTGCTGACATTAGGCCCTTGCAATGCAATGTATTAGGGATTAATTTCTCTCTCTCACTCTCTCTCTCCCTCTCTCCTTTTCCATGCTACTCCCTTCTCTTGCCCGCTCCCCACTCTCTTATGTAAATATATGTATCTGCTTCAGTACATGCATGCCTATAGCGCTTTGGCCATTTTACACCTTCGTCGTTGCTCCCCTACTCTCCCCCCTTACACAGCTCCACTCTCTTTAGTTAAATATTTGGCTTTCCTCTAGTGCCCGCTGTGCCTTTTTAGGTCTTACGTGCAGTGGCGGCTGGTAAAGTTTGTGAGTGGTGAGGCTGGGCTTGGAGGGGGAAGGGTGGGAGGATGCATGTTAGAGGTGTGCAAACTATTTTTGGAAGGCTAGTTGCCATTTCCTGTCCAAATTTTATTTTAGAAAATGGGGTAAAGTGATGCTTTTTTCTTCCCCATTTTACTAAGTAAAGCAATAGCCCTTCCCTTCATTATGTGCCCCCAGCTTTGGCTTAAACACATAATTATCAGCACGTAATGCCTTTTATCAAAGGCATTGACTGCTGTTAATGACCGGAGTGATAGGGCAATAATACTTTAATAGTCAGTGTTACTTTCTTTTTTCACACAAAAATGTTTAAGGTTTCCACCTCTTTAATCTGCAATTAATTGGAACATGACTATTTACACACCTTTTACGGTCTTTAGCTTTTCTCAATTTACTAAGTTTTCACATGCCGAGTCTTCATAAGCAATAGTTACACCTAAGAGGACAGAGGCATACTTGACCTTTGTCTCATACAGCAAATGTACTACTAAAGGGGACAAGATTTTGAAAACTTTAGACTTAGACAATAGAAGTATCAGTCAAGATCCACAGATGTCTCACGATTTCTGGGTGGTCTATGCATCAGTATCTCATTGTCTCCAATTGCAGGGGTGTAATGAAGGCCCCAGCTGAACCGCAGGAGTTCCCAACTCTTCAAAGGAGCCGTATTCAGCCCATTCCAACTGCAACAGCCACACTCTACTGGGTCAGATGATGATCGCAAAGCACACGAAAAACATATGACTGGCAGTCGTTCTGTCCTGAGTAAATAATCTGGTTAAACAGTATTTTATTCTAGACCATTTTACATTTTATTTGCTTACAAGAGGAGATATTTTAGCATGGAAACACATGCAAATCGTGTACCTCAAACAGCTACCATTAAACAATCATAGGCATATAAGCCACTAGAGAGTTAAGGGACATAGGTGTCGCACAAAATGGTAGTATGAGTACATTTTACAATTTCATCATATGGTGGAGTCTTCTGGGCACTGACTTAAAGGGAAGCTTGGAATCAACATTTGTATTCCCACCTGCTAGTTAGGAGAGAGGATGACCACAAGTGGAAACCACAAGCTTTCATTCAATGCAGAGCTCACTTGGAAAAGGAAGACAAAAGCATGCCTTTTACGGAAGTCAAATTCGAAATCAACAACTCTGTCCTGAACTTTGTGAACTGTTGAGCCTTCCTAACTACGTTAACAGCAATTAAACCCATACAACTTCATGCCGTCCCCAGCTTCCTGTTGTAGCGCCTTACTGCGTGCAATACATTATTCCACAAAGATACTGTAAACCCATTCATTTTAACAGCGGGCCCAATTATAACTAATCAAAGGGGCAGGTCCCAGCAGCTGGCACTTTTTTTAACCTCACCTGGTGAACTTGAGGGAAGCAGCCTTGAAGCCAGGCTAGGTCAGGTGACGTGTACCTCGACTCATTCACGACAAGAACTGACTGAAGTGCGCATAACAACACCTTGCCCTTCGCTCCCCCAATGTCGCCACGAGTCTAGCTCACTAGTAGCTTCTAGTAAATGGATTATTGTGTTTGAAGACTTCAGACGTACACAGGAGCTGAAATGGCGTCCGGCTCCAGCATTAACTCACTCACGCTGCACGATGCAAGTCGAGTCTGCGCAGTATGTCCAGATACAAACTGCGCAGACTCAATCTCCTGGCTTCAGGGCTCTCCACTGATTGACGTGGCGGCTTCGCACTACAGGGCTTGAATTTGAAACACCCATGGCCAATTTAACCTCCATGTCATCAGGGGGTGGAGACTGCTCCTTAATGCTACGTGTTTGCAGACTGATGACCTCACAGACATCGGGGCTAAGAGACTGTCAGCCCCGCAAATACTCTAGATTTTCGGGCTGCCCGGCGAGCATATTTAGAAAAAGCGCCATGACACACTAGTGTCAGTGTCACAACAATACAACGGTGAGTGGCAGACAGTGTTACTGTTGTGCAGCAGGCATGTTTGTACACACGTTTTTTTTCTTTTTTAAACAAAGGCAGATTTAGCATTTCTTTTTACTGCGACCGTAAAGGGGGCGGAGCCCCTGCGCCCTCGCACAGAAACCGCCACTGCTTACGTGGCGTACTGCGCAAAAGCGCAGTCGAGCTCGCAAGATTTTATGTTTTAGAGTGTACTTCACTAGCGAGGGTTAAGCTCCGCCCCTCTTCTCCATTGGTTGGCATCCTAAACGGTGGCCAGCCATTTGAGAAGAGGTCCTAGTAAGCCCCGTCCTTTTCAGACTGGCTTACTTGAGGCCAGCCATTTGAGAAGAGGTCCTAGTAAGCCCCGTCCTTTTCAGACTGGCTTACTTGACTTCCTTCTGGCGTAAAAACTTTCTTATCTTCTTTATGGGTCCAACAGATAGCCCCATAAAGAAGATAAGGAACATTTTAAGTCAGCAGGAAGTCAGTCTGAAAAGGACGGGACTGAAAGACAAAAGGCTGTCTCACTTTCTCTTACACTTACTCTTAACCACTTGCCCGCGGCCGGAATTCAGCTCCTGTGCTGGACATTCCGATCGCTGGCGTGGTCATGACGGCCCCCAGCCGTCATCAGCACACGAGCACTGTGTGCCATGACGGCTGGGGGCCATCATCAGCATGGAAGGGGTTAAACTCTCTCTTGCACTTCCGTTTAGCCCCGTGATCCAGGATTCTCTCTTTTGCCCTTGTGAGTCTCCCTTCGTCCTGTATTGTTCTCCCTCATGTGCGCCTTCCCTTGAGCTCCTTGTTGTCTTCCTCCCCACCCGCTACTTCCACACCCATATGGCGCGGGACTTCCGGACGAGGCGCTAATATTACAATGGGAGATGCAGGTAGAGAGGACGAGAAGGCCAGGAGCAAACTACAAATACAGCGAGGAGGTACTTCCAGGGGTGGGGGGAGGAGGACCGATGCCGGCCTGTTGGTGACACTACTTTGGTTAGAGTAGGACTCCGTTCTCGGAGGATTCAAAGTTTAGCTGGGAATGACATAAGGCCGCCCTGGTGCTGGCTCCTCTGATGTGGTCCTATGTTTGAACGCGAAACACCACAGGGTTCAAAGTGGAGAACATATTTTATAACCCGGTCACCAGCAAGGGACGGGCAAAATGGGCGTCGGTGTGTGGCAGATGGACTGTGAAGAGAGGGGCTGAGAGGGTGACTGGTGGTGAGCGGGGGGGGGGGGTGTCTGCGGACCCGTACCCCCAGCAAAGTGCAGAACTTGTGACTTAAAAAATGCACAGCTCCGCAGCAGCGGCCTCCTCTACCTACTGGGGCGGGAGCTTTCAATGTTCACACACAACCCGCTGAGCTATGTTGGTCCGACTGAAACCTACGACGTGAAGGTTACACACATATCTGACACATCAACCGACTGAACTGAGGCGTTTCCTGTTTATATTTCATGTTTTACCTCATCTAAGTTTCCTCAAGAGTATTTCATTTGCATTTTACCCCAGATATTTTCTTCTGTCGTTTTTTTTCCAAGCCCACCAGGGCAGGGTGAAAGCCTTTACACGTAGCATATTGTATAGATATGCGATTCGATTACAATGTAAAGGTCCTTGGCTTCCCCAAACCTAACTAGGATTGATGTCCACTACCCCGCGAGGGTGTAACTGCACCACAGGCTGGGCGAGGGTGACAGCAGAACCACCAGCTGACCATGTTGTGTGTACCTCTGCAACCAATCTCGGCTTTTAAGCGTCCATCAGGTGCATTCTGGGACTTGTATTTTCTCTGTTAACATTGCAACTTTAAGGTACAGTCTCGGACCCACCCACAGATTTTTTAAGTGCCCTGGCTGAAATCCGGGCTGGGTGAAGACGCTACACGTCACGCTCTGTAAACACCATGAGAGGGCTCCAGTAGTTTGATAGAGGCGTCAGGGCAACTGAAGCACACGCCTATGCTCCACGAGGCGGGGACTTCCGGACGAGGCGCTAATATTACAATGGGGGATGCAGGTAGAGAGGACGAGAAGGCCAGGAGCAAAGTACAAATACAGCGAGGAGGCACTACCAGGGGTGGGGGGAGGAGGAGCCGTTTGAAGGAGGGCCGATGCCGGCCTGTTGGTGACACTACTTTGGTTAGAGTAGGACTCCGTTCACGGAGGATTCGAAGTTTAGCTGGGAATGACATAAGGCCTCCCTGGTGCTCGCTCCTCTGATGTGATCCTCTGTTTGGACGTGTAACACCACAGGTTCAAAGTGAAGAACATATTTTATAGCCCGGTCACCAGCAGGGGACGGGCAAAATGGGTGTGGGTGTATGGCAGATGGACTGTGTAGAGAGGGGCTGGGAGGGTGACTGGTGGTGAGCGGGGTTATGTGTGCGGGCCCGTACCCCCCAGCAAAGTGCAGAACTTGTGACTTAAAAATGCACAGCTCTGCAGCAGCGGCCTGCTCTACTTACTGGGGCAGGAGCTCTCAATGTTCACACACAACTCCGGATCGGGACGATCAACCCGCTGAGATATGTTGGTCCGACTGAAACCTACGACGTGAAGGTTACACGCATATCTCTGCAGCTGACACATCAACCGACTGAACTGAGGCGTTTCCTGTTTACATTTCATGTTTTACCTCATCTAAGTTTCCTCAAGAGTTTTTAAACTACATTGGCTCTTGGAATTATGCTCTGGGGCTCTGTGTATGTTTGTGTGGCTCTGTGTGTGTGTGTGTGTGTGTGTGTGTGGCTCTGTGTGTGTGTGAGTGTGTGTGTGGCTCTGTGTGTGTGTGTGTGTGGCTCCGTGTGTGTGGGTAGCTCTGTGTGTGTGTGGCTCTGTGTGTGTGTGTCTCTGTGTGTGTGTGTGTGTGTGCGGCTGTGTGTGTGTGTGTGTGTGTGTGGCTCTGTGTGTGTGTGTGTGGCTCTGTGTGTGTGTATGTGGCTCTGTGTGTGGCTCTGTGTGTGTGTGGCTCTGTGGGGCTCTGTGTGTGTGTGGCTGTGTGTGTGTGTGTGTGTGTGTGGCTCTGTCTGTGTGTGTTTGGCGCTGGTTGTGTGTGTTTGGCTCTGTGTGTGTGTGTGGCTCTGTGTGTTTGAGCGAGACAGCCGTGTGAGAGAGACAGCCGTGTGAGAGAGACAGCAACATGAGAGACCTTTTGTTTGGCGCTGGTTGTGTGTGTTTGGCTCTGTGTGTGTGGCTCTGTGTGTTTGAGCGAGACAGCAGTGTGAGAGAGACAGCCGTGTGAGATAGACAGCAACATGAGAGACCTTTTATTTATGTTTTGATTTTTGAAACACAAATAAAACGCATTGTTATTTGCAATGTCAATAGCTCAAACTTGCGTAAATATGTGACCTATTGCATTGCAAATGCAATAGGTCTCGCATTTGCGAAAGATTAAGCTATTGCCATTGTAAATGACAATGCCATTTATTTATCTGTTTTCAAAACCAACACATACATAAAAATTGTGTCATTTACAATGCCAAAAGCTCTAACGTTTTCAAAGGCGAGACTGTTGCATTGTAAATGCTTGTTCTTTGTCCTTCCTGCCCCCTCATGTTTCAAAATCCCTTTTTTGTTTATTTAAACAGTTGTCCGCTCACGATCCATCCACTGCTCAATCAGCGTGTGGCCATTAAAAACCTTAAAAAGTTTTTTTTAAATTCTAAAATAGTTGCGCATGCATACACAATAAAAGTAGCCATCTTGATTTTTTTTTCTTATAGCAAGAGAAAACTCATTCCAAGGTGGTCACCTTGCAAGCAAGACTACCATATGGCAAAAAAACATTGGCAAAGACAATATCTCTGTGCCCCAGTGACCCCAGCGAAAGCTAATGACTTTTCCAATGCTTGATACTTCCAAATGGCTTCCATTGTCTTTTTTACATGCATGTACACATTTCTTGTGGGAATGATTCCACTTACCAGTAAAGGTAGTAGAAGAAGGAGAGAAGGTAAAATGCCATTTTGCACCAGGCCTCCTTTTGGCAGTAATTTAAAGTGACTGCATTCATAACTATGGGTGGATCATATGCTAATTCGGAGCTATCCGCTGGGCAGTGGAAGTACCTGGAAAGAATATTCAACACAGGTCAGATATTTAAGTTTTTCATTGCATTACAATGTCCTCATCCAAGACTCATCTCAAAATAATATAAAACCTTCTGGGGCACAGTACGCTGATCTGTGAATGAATGGTGATGAAATCCATACATTGTACTCTATGATTTATCACATCTAATGAATTAAGAATATACCATATTCCATGTCTAATCCATACTTGGTAAAGCGATAAGTAAGATTTCCAATTTTCATGGAAATGTGAGCAACTGAACAGTTCAACAAATGATAAAGAAGATTACCCATCAAATAAAATTGTGGTATATGTTTTTAATAATAATAATACACATATTTCAAAATTTATTTTTAACTGTATAACATAACAATCTTGGGTGACATTAGTAACCGTACCATGTGGTGTAGACTTTATAGTTTTGGGGCTCCTTACCAACATCCAAAGAAACAACATTATTAACAAAGGATTATTTACATAAAGGTAAATAAAAATTAAATCTTTAAATGAAGAACAGTGGTAAAAGTAATTAACAGAATATATATAAATTACCACCAACAATAATCCTTAATTAAACGTTGCTTGTGTCTGTACTACAACCTGATGCCCACTTTCCCTAATTTTCAAAAATGGGATACTGATAACAAAAACTGCACTGAATAAACAGAAATAAACACAAAGTGGAAATTTTAGCGACAATCAGAAACCTTCTATTTCTGACAAAACAATGTGAGGTAAAAAGAATAAATTACCACTGGTAAAGCTCTTTATGATGGATTATTTATCTTTTTGCATTTTGATGACATTTTGAATATCCTCAGGCAAAAGACAAGGCACCTGATTAGAGTTTGGTGGACAGATTACTTAATCACAAATGTGACAGATAAATTGTCCTCCATATTATAAGTACATTATATCCAATGGAACTTGTAAATCGACAGATGCAATATCTGTCACATTTGTGAAGGAGTAACCCATACGCCAAAACCTAAATCAGATTCTAGATCTGGAAACAATTTATCACCGCAATTCCTACCCATAGGTGTGTGGTGGAGTTCAAGTGGAGAGCCACATAACACACCATTCTGCAAATGGACATGAGATTCCTGTCCTTTTGTTTGCCCAGAAAAGGCACAAAAGAACAAGTACTAAGACGAATGAATGAAACTAAGCAGTGTACCAAACTTTCAGCTATGAACGTTACAACATGGCCGACTGGAAACTTATTAACACAACTCAGAACTTACCCTGTCCCTCAAAATGGTGGCGAGTGAGGAGTCTTCTAGAAGATATATCCAACAGAAACAGTGCTGCTGAAGGTAATTGACTTCATATGGGTATGGGTATGGCTTACAATCCGCCCCTCACAGTGCCTAGCCCTCTAGACCTCATGGAAGATGTTGCAGACCTCCTCATTAGCTACGATTCTGCCCTGATTAGCCCATACCCCCAGATCTCAGTGACAAATACCCTATCCCCACAGTTGCAACCAACCCACATAGATCAGCTACCCTCCACGACCGAGGAGAGACCAACAGCTACCTAGTGCTAGTACTAACACTGGGCGTAGTTCGTGAAGTAGCGCTACGCGTAGCTACGCGAAGTTACTTCGCACTAAGCGAGCTACGCAGAGCTTCGCAAACTGCATAGTGCACAGTGCAACATGCTGTTAGCACTGACTGCACAGTGCCGGATGCTTGTCCGCACTGTGCAATCAGAGCAAACTGCATCTTGCACAGTGCAAGCGGTCGTTTTCTGGCGCTTGAGTAGATTTCTACTTGAGCGGCAGCTTTCTCAACGCGGACTGGTAGTTTCTCATCGCGAGCAGTCACGAGCATATGCGACCACTCGCAATGAGAAACCTGACCTCCCCGCGTTGAGAAGCTCGCCTGGAGGTTTACTTTCCGTGCTCCCGATCAGCAACTTGATGTTGCTGATCGCGAATGAGGAAAAAGTCTCGCTGGGATGTCATTTTGCTTGCTCACTGTCGCCAACTTGACGTTGAGGAGCGCAAGCAAGCAAAAAAGTACCACTGCACTACGCTACGCGTGTTTGCACTGTGCTATGTGCAATTCGCGTAGTGCGAAGTAGCGCACACTTCGTACACTACTCGAGCCTAGCGTAGTGCTTTCCCCAGTCTTAGCTGGTACTAGATTAGTCTGCCCTACTCTAGACACTCACTCTGAACCTCACTTTCCGGCCTCCTAATTAACTGCAGCTCATTAGTAAAGCATGCGTCCGATGTCGCCAATCTCATCCTGAGCCAAAAATCTGACTTAGCGGTCTTGACTGAATCTTGGCTCAATGAATCCTCATCGCCCAGCCTCGACCTCTTAGTCCCGCCCAATTACAACATCGAAAAGTTGGAAAGGCAATCCCACAAAAAATGGGGAGGTATTGCCTGTATCTACCGCGCTACCCTCCATGTTACTGAACTTCTAACTGATCCTACAGACTCCTGTGAATACCTTGCACTTTCCATATGCAACACCACCACCCAACTGTGCAGACTGCACATCTTTTACAACCCCCCAGGCACGAATGACACCTTCACCGACCTCCTCATGGAAATTATCACAGCCAAGGCATCCCCTAACTAATGATATTTTCCTTGGCGACTTCAATTTGCACTGGAAGACCCCAAGGACCCTCAGGTCAATGTCATCAGAGTCTGCTTGGCCAACCAATCCCTTACCCAAGACTGCTTACTCCCAACTCACTCGAAAAGCACCACTCTGGACTGGATCATCGCCAAGGATTCATCGGTCAAACTTATCTCTATAGACCCATGTGATTGTCTGAAAACCACACTATCAGCTTCCTTCTGCCTGTCACCCACAATGTTGGACTCAAAAACCTGTGATTCCTAAATGATGGGTTAGAGACACCAAAAACCTTGACCACGGGAACTGGCTGCACGCTGTGAGTCTGACCTCCCCCCATCTCACTATGGTCAACAACCTCACTGACCATTATTCTACAGCTATATCCAACATTCTCGATGACCTTGCTCTGCTAAAACTAAAAAGAACCCAGAGCAAAGACAAGAATCCCTGGTTCAAAAGTTCCCTCAACATGGAGAGGAGATCCCTCCGGCAGTCAGAATGTAACTGGAAACAACACCCGTCAGCAGCCCATCCAAAACTGCTCCGTCAGTCCAGAAATGCCTGCAATAGGAAAATCCTCAACGCAAAAAAATAATTCTTCAGAACAGAGCTGGAGAACGCCAACAACAGACCTCACAAGCTATTCGACCTGGTCAAATATCAATCTAATAAACTGGCTAAAACCTCCAAAGAAAACAAACCCTGAATCTCTAATATCATGCGAGAAATTTCCCTCCTTCTTCTGTGACAAAATCACTGCCCTAGGAAACTACCTCAATTCCGCAACGCACTCCCAAACTACGCCTACTTTACCTCTTCTCCCTGCACTGACCTCCCACACCTCACCCAGAAACCTAGCGCACTGGCTCAACTTTAAAATCTATGACAAACACTCGGTCTCAAAAATTCTCTCTTCCTTAAACCCTGAACAATCATTACAATGATCCTCTGCCTTCTAACTGCCTAGCCGCCGTATCTCAGGCGATCATACCTTCTTGGACTGCAATAATCAATGCATCCCTACTACAGGGATCAGTACCTGACTCTCTCAAAGCCGGACAAGTTGTCCCCATCTTAAAAAAACCTACGCTGGATCCTGCTTCCCCTGCAACTATAGACCGATGTCGAACATCCCACTCCTAGCAAAAGTTCTAATAAACTGGATAAAACCTCCAAAGAAAACAAACTCTGAATCTCTAATATCATGCGAGAAATTTCCCTCCTTCTTCTGTGACAAAATCACTGCCCTAGGAAACTAACTCAATTCCGCAACGCACTCCCAAACTACGCCTACTGTACCTCTTCTCTCCGTACTGACCTCCCACACCTCACCCAGAAACCTAGCGCACTGGTTCAACTTTAAAATCTATGACAAACACTCTGTCTCAAAAATTCTCTCTTCCTTAAACCGGAACAATCATTACAATGATCCGCTGCCTTCTAACTGCCTAGCCGCCGTATCTCAGGCGATCATACCTTCTTGGACTGCAATAATCAATGCATCCCTACTACAGGGATCAATACCTGACTCTCTCAAAGCCGGACAAGTTGTCGCCATCTTTAGCGCCGAGACACCATTTTGGGATTCGTGCGCTTTATACATTTCATTATCATTATCATTTAAAAAACCTACGCTGGATCCTGCTTCCCCTGCAACTATAGACCGATCTCGAACATCCCACTCCTAGCAAAAGTTCTGGAGAAATGTGTGGAACAGCAGTTAAGCCAACACATTACCAACTTCCACCTACTTGATGACTTTCAATCTGGGTTCAGTCCTGGACACAGCACAGAAACCACCCTCCTCCACATCGTGGATGACGCCCTCCTAGCCCTTGACCAAGGCAAAACCTATCTCCTAATCCTCCTAGACCTATCCTCGGCGTTCAATACAGTCAACCACAAAACGCTCCTTGATCACCTCAAACTCTGGATAGGATTGGATGGCACCGTTCTTGCATGGTTTAGGTCCTTCCTCCAGAATCGCTCACAGAGAATCCTAATCAAGGGTAACTTAACCGCTCCCTCTCCGATCATGTTTGGAGTCCCCCAAGGATCAACCTTGTCCCCTACCCTCTTCAATCTTTACCTTGAACCGCTCACATAGGTACTATGTACCGCCAACATCGCCTATCACATGTATGCCAACGACACGCAGATCTACATTAAAATCTCTTCTCCTGAGGACATCCACTCCCTGAATGAGGCCTGGAAGCTGATGGTGCATTGGCTCACCTCTAACTAGCTTAAACTTAACGCAAAGAAAATGGATTTTTCCTTATCGCCCCACTCAAAACCAACTCAGACATTCAGGAATGGATCAAAGCTATCACAGCATTAAACTGCCTTCCTACCATTGTGGACTCTGCTAAATCACTGGGAAGAACCCTAGACTGCAACTTAAATATGCGTGGACATATCAATTAGATGGCCAAAACTTCTAGATTTCACCTGAGCTACCTAAGACACCTGAAACCTTTCCTCGACACCCTGACCAAAAAGGAGACCAAAACTTTCCTTATGGGCAAATTCCTCGCTTAACGCCTGCATTTCAATCACCTCAACGATTTGTTTCTATTTCTATTACGGCATTACCCATGGCTCTTCAGGATTATACCTACTTGGCACTTCTGGGCATCCCATCCGGGTATTGAGATAGCTGTCCACTCATATAATGTATCTACCTGTTTTTATCCCAACTGTATCCAGGATATGTTACAGCCTATTATTTCATCCTTGTATAATGCATCTACCTGTTCCTACTCCAATTGTATACACCCTTCCTAAGACTGTTTTTACCACTTGTCATTCCTGTAAAGCGCTCTGATACCCTCACGGGTCTGGTTCGCGCTCTATAAAACTCTAAAATAAATAAATAAATAAATCTTCTCTCTTATTGCTCACCTCATGAATGAATCACCTAGCAATCACTTTCTAAGAAGTTGCCTCAGGACAAGAGGATTAGACTAGGAAATCATGGAGCATAGTCATGATGAAATGGGCATCACCCCTTGCCTAGGAGTGCAGACAACAATGCTTAAAGTGTGAGGAGAAGCCCCTGTTGATGTATGATAGATGTCAGCCAAAGGAATGCCCAAGTTAAAACTACAGAAGCAGCTCTAAATGTAACAGATTTTGATTAAAAAGACAATCAAATAGGAGATGGTATGTTTGTGAACTACTTCTGTTCCAGAAAACCAACAACCAACTGCTCGTTGAAGCAGTGCTCTCTTTCAGTCCATGTAAAAACAGAGGTAAAGCTTACACAATACAGAGTGGCCCACATGAAAAGGGAAACACAGCTTTGGGCAGAAACATCGCAGGGTTAGCAAGTCTGGGAAAACATGGTGTACGTTGGGCTAACCAACGACACCTTGAGGGAACCAACTATGCACACAGACCTAAAGTCAGTTACAACAACTGACTTCTAAGTTGTGAGAAATTGGGTTGTTGGTTGAGGAGGGTGTCAGCCACAATCCCTGTCAGGAGTGAACCACTAAAGTCACTAAATTAACCCATGCTTAACCCACTGGTAGCTTGGCGCAAAAACAATCAGGATTCACTTAGAGGCAATGTGTAAAGGATTTCTGCAGCACACAAACAGCATTAAAATGAAAACACAACACAAGAAAAAGCCTACACCAGCTTAGAAAAATAGAGTACATTTTAATACATAGTTTGACACCAAAACAACAACAATCCAATTAGTAGAAGTGGGGTTATTAATATTTAAAGTTTAAAGTGAAAACTAGCACCTAAAAGATCAAACTGCCTACCACAGACATATGGTCACAGGAGACTGGGGCAAAGTCATATGTTATGGCCGACTATGATGTTCAGATACACAAAGTGGACTGGACCCGGTCTCTGCTTACCTTCGGACTTTGAAGAACTTTCTACTAAAAGATACCTGAAAAGGTAATGTTCAGCGGGGCACAACAGTTGGAGGAGACCGAGGAGGGGGACATCATCATTGGGGAGCCACTGGACGAAGTCGGGGGAAGAGTCCTTCGTTCAAACTTAGTCTCTTCTTTCGAAGTCGAAAATCTCCAGCTGTACGAAGCTGCAGGCTGTAGCCAACAAGGGCTTAATGCGACCGAATACCCCTTGAATTGTTCACCACTCTTCTCGCTTCCAGAGGCAGGAAGAGGAGGAATTTCTTGAGAGTACGAGCAACAAAAAGCATTGGCCCACCACCGCAGAGATCTGCTGCCTCATGGAAAGGGTAGTATCCAACTTCACCCCTAAGTTTTTAACTGCCAGAGATGGAGGAGGGGGGCTGGTAGCAATGCAGAGAACCATATATCTTCCCACCAGTTGGACTCATGAGAGCTAAATGGAATAATTTCCGTCTTCTCTGCAATGCATTTAAGTTGACTACTCTGCATCCAATCAAAAATGGCACACATGCAGTCTGTGAAAAACACTGCTTTAGAGGCATGGGAAACCTCAAAGTCAAAGAGCAACTGAGTGTCATTGGCGTTTGAAATGGTTTTGAATCCAAACTGCTTGACTCCAGAAGCCAGGGGAGACCACTTGGTCAACTGCGTTGACGTCGGAGTTGAAAGTGGCAAGCCATACTGATTGGCCCCTGGCAGCCAAAAGGACTTACACCAGTCCCACACAGTATGCCCCCACACCCACGCAGATAGTTTTTGCAGGAGGATAGAGTGCAGGATGGTGTCGAAGGCAGCAGACAGATCTAGAAGGATTAAAGCCACATTTTTCATTGAATCCAATGACCATTTGATATGGTAAGAAATCTCCAATACTGCAGATTCCGTACTATGACTGAGAGGAGCCGCTGAACAGGATTTACTGCTGTGGAGAAGAACATAGCGGGAGCGGAAGTCTGGCTGACCGGCGGTGCCTAAGTGGAGCTGTGCACAGCTAAAAAAAAACATTCTGCTAGTGGTGGCCCATTCATTCACTCCTACGTCCTCTATTGTGTAGCTATCTTTGAGTAATATACAAACGTCAACTGTTTCTCACAACTAGTCATGTAACCCAGGAATAGGCTGCAGGCACCAAATAGCAAGGACAAGAAAATGCAAAGAGTGCCATTTTATTAATTGTGGCGTAAAATGTTACTTCTTCATTAAAGAGGATTTTAAATTACAATTCCTAAGATAGCAAACATGACTTTCCTATCTGTTCCTGATCAAAATGTATCACGTATTAAATGTAATATGGTAACCCAATGTTATGTTATGAGATAGGTAGGCATGACAGTAGTGAAAAAAGAATTTGAGTTGTTCTCTATCCGGACATGTAAAAATTAAACGTACATGTTAAACTTTTTAATTAAGGCGCACTCTACCCTATGGGCTGTCTAGGGACTACCTTAGGGGTAACTTACTTGTAATAAAAAGATAGTATTAGACTTGGCAAGAGGGTTATGTTGTCAAGTCGATTTGGTAGTTTAAAACTGCTGGCAGACTGCAATGGCTGGCCTGAGACATATTTTACAGGGCTACTTAAATCAGTGGCACAATAAGTGCTTCAGGCCCACTAGTAGCATTTAATTTACAGGCCCTGGGTATATGGTATACCACTTTACGTGCTACTATCCAAAAAAAGCATTTCAATGCTTCTCAGGGGTTATACGCACTGTACATTTACAATTACAGTTAGTAGGGGCGTATAAGCAAATTAGACATGACATCAGGTGTAACTCAACTTTACCATGTTTTAGGGAGTGAGCACAAGCACTTTAAAACTGGTAAGCAGTGGTAATGTGCACAGAGTCCCCTAAGGCCAACAACAATTATTTTTAGAACAATAGGAGGGTGAAAGCAAAATGTTTGGGGATGACCACCCTGAGATTGACAGATCTAACATAAGTCAACAAGCACATTGAACAACTATGCATAGGTTTAAATGATTATGTCCTTACAAAAGTCAGCACCAAATTAAGACTGTAATGTGACATGACAAGGGACGAGTAGAGGAAAATATAATTCAGCCCCTTAAGCATATGGCACACTAGAGGGAATTGGATCAAAGGAGGACTGATCCAGCAGATATGTAAATGCATAACAAAAAAATCAGGAATATAACATTTGATTGTGCCCAAAGCAAGTCCTTGGCAAGCCAAGCACTGAGAAAATCAAAACACATCCGGTATTCTGGCACACAGCAAATCCACATATTCATATAAATACCAAAGGCCGGATTTAATTCTTGGCAGTAAGTGTACTCTTTCGCAACTGCCAAAGATGCACAGCCAACACTACCAGGAAATGTATAAATAAATAAGACAGACTGGAGGTAAGGAGAGAGATGTGGTAGTGTTCCAGCCCCACCATGAACTTCAGGTAATACCTTTGTGAATGTCGATCTTGAATGTGAAAATAAGCATCCTGTGAGGCCAAAAACAGCATCCAGACCTTTAATCCAAATCCGCCAGCACTTGAGTTGTAGACCGCATTTTGAAATTGTCTTTTTTCAGGTAAGCACACAGGACATTAAGGTCTAGGATCAGTCACAGACGACTGTCCTTTTTGGTAACTGAAATATTGCAGAAATAACACCCCAGATAATTGTCTGCTTCTGCTACCTCTTCTATAGTCCTTTTGCAGAATCAGTAAGAACCTCTGGTGCCAAAATATGAGTGAAAGAAGGGGGTAGCTGAAGGAATCCAAGGTCGCCCTTCTACGAAGATAAGGACACATTTTCAATTTGCAAGTCCCTTTAATGATCAAACAAATGCAACATTTCACAGCCTTCTAGATGATCTTGTTCCTAGGAGGTCATAACCGGGTTTGTAAGGGTTGCCACAGAAGAAAAGAGAACGAATACGGCTACTAGTCTCCCTCTGGCCCCACCACTGGCCATATACTGCTCAATAACTGTTGTGAGATGTGCACTGACTGAGACGGTTGCCTCTATCTGGTAAGGGAACCCTGACATAGTTAAGAAACTAGCAGTATTGCGTGGCTGATAAATCCAGACCTTGAGATTAAGTCATAATTCCAGTTTGTGTGAATTGTTCCAAACCTTTACGCCATCTAAATGTATGTCCAGGACGGTTAGCCTGAGCCGCTCCAGAAAATTGTATGCAGGACCTACAGGCATGAGTCACCAACCCTATGTTCATTGAACAGGCAGATATTTCTGTGGTTTCTAGGCTAATCATGTAGGCCAGATTTATGGCATCCTCCCCAAACAGGACTAATTAGCCAAATGGCACCTTCAGGTGATCAAGTGGGTTGGATGTAGTCAGATCTCCCATATCCGACAAGGCATGGCTGTAACAGGCAGAAGACAAAGCAACAACACAGGAAGGATAGCAGAACTTACTATGAAATATATGTACATGTTTTCACTTTGAAGATGTTCCATTGCATATAAAGGAATGAAACGTATTGGAAGTTAATGTGTTTGCTAAATTTGAAGAAATTAAAAAATAACTAAGTAAAGAAAAACATTTAAATTGAACAATTGATTTTACTTGAGTGGGCTCTTCTCAGATTGAATTAATGAACTTTCTCTGTGCATAATTGCATGGATACCAGTAGCAGTTGAGTGTCGAGAGAAGGAGAGCATGTGAATAGACTTACAATAAGAACTAATGAAGAAGTAATCAGGGATGTGTTGGGTTTTTATTCTGCCACAGCTGCATTTATTGTGTGCGTAAATTTTGCTATGGGTGTTATAAACAGGGATGTCATAATTTAAAACTTTACATGAATGTCTTCCCTTCATCCCTCTATAAAAAGACCAAAGATGTATGTAGGTGTCATAAAATGCCCTTTCTCGCAAATAACAAATCTAAGATCATGCTTCAAGACTTCTACAATGCCACAAATGAAGTTCATCAGAATGGAAGCTACCTTGGTGAAGTAAAATAATTCAGCTATATACTCCTTGAGTCAACTTTCATGGGAAGTTTACATTCCAAAATAACAGTAAAAGCAAAGGTCTCAGTCAACTGGTAAGTGATATGGAATGAAAATGGCCACATAGCCTGATGAGATCTTTTAGGTTATCGTAACTCTATTACTTTATGCAGAGTTGAATTGTGGGAACTAACCCAACACACATGATGCCTGGATCCCTCTTGGACAAGGACAACAGTCACCAGAGTTAAATTCTGCAAAAGCACATTTTCACCCATGACCACTAATGCTGTCCTTGGAGGGCTGCATTGCCGGGGCTGCTTTCTGAACAAGGTGGCATTGTGGCCTAAATTATAGACTGTTGTGCAACAGCAGCATTACGGTTTGCCCTGTGATCTTTCTGGCGAAGCTACTGTAGAGCTCCAAAATGAAATCCTGCAAGAATTGGCAGCCATTTAAGGGAGCGCCAGATTATATAAAGCGGTGACTCCGTCTACCAACCATTTCTAAATAATTCTGCAGCTCCTGGAAATGGAAAGGAAATTTGGAGGAAATTGTTAAGTTGGGGGTTCCTGGAGAGCAGAACGCATGACTTCAAAAAGTGAAAATAAGGCATTGTTTCTTGAGCGTGAGAGTAGGAGATTACTGGGCCCGTGTTTTCTTCAAATGGAAACTTGAAAATATTAAAGTGTTATTCACGAGGGATGTGAGTCTCAATGGGCCCGATTCACAGAACTAGCTTAAGACAAAATCCTAAACTTACTACCATTTTAGTATTCACAGAAGGCACTTACTCATTTCGGTATTCACATGAAATATTTAAGGACATTTAAGAGTCCTTAAGTTAGGACTACTAACTTCTGTGAATACTGAAATGACTAAGTGCCGTCTGTGAATACCAAAATGAGTAAGTGCCTTCTGCAATCACTACCCACTTTGCTCTTGAACGAGGACAATAAGACATTGAAATACCACGAAGTAGCAACAGTACGTACCAGAGAGCCAAATTGGTACACTAACAATGTGCAAATAATGTTACCTGCCACTAAATGCTTAGAGCAGTTTTCGAATAAGTTATCATTCCTGCTCATGTGTAGGTTGACCCTGCACTGCAGCAGTCCTACAATCGTTTTTACACTTTCTTTTGGAGCACCCTGTTTCTCCATTTAGAAATCTTTGAAATGTTCTCGATTGCTCATCTGATGGGTACAAAACTGCTTGGTAATGATTTGATGAGGTGCAGTGTGAGCCTACTGAATAGTAGGAGATCAATTTAGAATAAACTAGATAAACAAGTCAATCCTGATCATTCCTTTTGTTGTCCTGAGGGCCACTCACTACCTCTCTGCAGTGTGTTCTTATCTACTGGTCCACCATGTCCCAACATTAATTGTTCTCTGCCTTTTCTTTACATCCTATCTAGACTGCCTACATACATCAATTGATTCCAGAAAACTGTATGGTCTTTACCAAAAACATCATAGACTAGAAGAGCTCTCTTACTAGTATCATCAATTATTTAGAATTAGGACTTTGTACTCATCAGTTTTCTGACTTCACCTTCCTGTTTATTTCGGCAAGGTTAACTGCATTCTGTCTAAGTAGCATCTATGATATATTATCTTAATTCTCGATACCTTTAATAACTGTTGTTTCATCTGCATTGTGTCAAATTAAGTATTTTGAAAAAAAGAGCTTGACATAAAATTGGGAGAGAGATGTTAGACAATGTTACTGTTTTCAAGAATCCATGCTTTTTTAAATAATGTAATTTACATTGAATACAAAGTGCAAAAATTAACTCAAGAATCCATGTGAATGTCATTGTGAATCTATGTCATTTTCCCTATTGGATATGCTACTACCCTACTTTGAATCCACATGAGAGCAAAGTTCCACTTACCTCCATAAGTGATAGAAAAGTAGCGGTGCGTTCAATCCCAATGTCAGCCATTCTTCTGCACATAAGAACATTATACAGAAAAGGCTGTGTATTGAATATTCAGGAAGCACCAGCTGAATGAGAAGAAGCAAAATAGAAATGAGCACACATGAGGCAATAATAAACTTTCTGTGGCATAACAATATCAAGACCAGAGGTCAAGAAATTAGAAAACCAAGGGAAATAAAATGTGATCACAAAATTGCAGTGGTCTCTCTAAGTGCATGTGAAGTTCTGGGACTATGCTATTATGTTTATGGACAAAACATGTCTTTTTAATGGGCAATTTAAAATGACCAAGGGTTGCCCCTGTTATTAAGCCTACATTTGAGCAAGAGTCTTCTTCTCTCCACTTCACAGTTACCTGAGTATAAGGATGCAGCATCTGTGATTTAGGACTCTAGTCTTCAATCATCCAACTGATGACTGGCAGTTTACTGCAGAGCCAGCAGCTCATGACAAGACCTTGCTGCTCTTGTGGGAATTTCATTTAGCACTAAGAGGTAATCTCAGCCAACGGTAAGTACACTGGCTGTATTCCATTCCATTATTGTTAACTCATCTGTCCCGTTATAAACAGGAAGCAACCATATGCAACTCAGTCTTGACCACACCCCAAAAGGGCAGACCAGCCTTTTTCATTGGCCACTTCCACTCTGAATGGAACCATATGCAAACCCAGACCAGTTTGGCCGTTGCTGGGCCTCTGCAAACAATTAAAACAACATAGAACAATTTTACAAAAAAATAAAGGAATTAGGTTAACATCAGCTGGAAGTAAATGGTCTTCAAAGACAACAAAAAAGGACCCGAGGGTTAGTTTAACAACCCATTGGATATATACCCCTATGTACTGTACTCATCACACAAACAAGTAACCAAGGGTCAGGACACAAGGTGACTAACAACTGAACAAATTCACAACTATGGTGTGGCAAACAGAAATAACATCAATGAATCATTAAATCATTTTAGATGTGGCAGACAAAACCAGAGTAAACACCCATGTGTGACAGATATTAAGTGAACTCTAGCTCAAACACATTGGTAAAAGTTTCCCATCAGTAGCTGTCCTGTACTGCCGTTGACATCATGTGGGTTCTCCTTACCCAGGAGACAGAGTTCACAGCCTATATATTTTTTGGGGACTGTGATTTTACCCAAAAATAAACATTTAGGGTAAATGGTGCAGGACCTTAGTATATTAGTAGCTACTGAATAAGCAATGCAAAAGAAGAACAAGCATTTACAATGCAACGGTTTCGCCTTTGGAAAAGTTAGAGCTATTAGCAATGTAAAAGACAATGCCATTTATTTATCTGTTTTCAAAACCAACACATAAATACAAATTTTGTCATTTACAATGCCAATAGCTCAAACTTTTCCAAAGGCGAAACCTTTGCATTGTAAATGCTTGTTTTTAGAATGGAACTCTGGTTGTTTTAGTGTGAAATGGAAATAAAAGCATGACCCTGAGGGAAAAGACAACGTCCAGCATTAACCACTTCCTGCGTGGGAGGATGACAGGCGGTGAAGCAAGAGCAGGCCTCAAGTGGCTCGTTGCTTTGTCTCTTGCACAGCACTGGACGGTGTAAAATGAGCTGTGTAGAAGTGCCTGTGAGGGACCATCATTTGTCTCTATGGTGATGGGGTAGCCGGAACTGCAGCACTGAAGGAGGCCTGTGCAACACAGTGATAGCAATACATTATTACTTTTAGAGATGCTAATTTGGAGGAATGGGACATGTAAAGAAAATGGGATCTAGCCCGTGAACACTCCCAGGTGTTTGATTGCTGACCTCTGGTATTTTAGCTTCTGATGTGTGGTGAGCCTCTCAAATGGAATGTCACACACTGTAAATTCTGTTTAAATTGGATTAGGAACTGTAACCTGAAGCACTGTCTTTTAATATGTGGTTAGTTGACGGTTATGTAAAGGGGCTCTGGGTATGTATGAAGTGCGCTTGCACACTGTAAATGTTACGTATGTGGGTTATGATGACCATGGAGTGTGGGGACAGGAATCCATTTTGGATCCTCCGTGTATGTATGAAACAAGATGTAGGATTGGCCACTGGAATACACATTATTGTCTATAAAAACGTATGCACCCGCACTCACCGACTGTCTTCTGGCGGGCGGGGCTCTCCTCCTCACACGGGAGCCTTGCTCCCTGCAGCACTCCTCCGGCGGTCGCTTTGGGGCCGCGGGCGGGGTTCCTCTCCTCCTGGGCTCTCCTAGATGCAGCAGGGCTCCCTCGCATCACGGGAGCCCTGCAAACCGGCCGCCATGCTTCTTCTTTCTTCCCCCCGGGCTGCGGGGGCGGGCACTTCCGGCCGGCCGCGCTGGGATTGGCCGGCCGGCCAACCACTTCCGGGTCGCTGCGGGCAGCGCAGCGGCCCTTCTCCTTAGGTAGGCAGGCGGGGGCTGATTTTTACGGGCAAATGCCGGGTGGGCACCGGCTCTAGATAACCATCAATCGGGGCGGGAGTGGACACGGACGGCGGTAGGGGGCGGGAGTGGACACGGACGGCGGGAGGGGGCGGGAGTGGACACGGACGGCGGGAGGGGGCGGGAGAGGACACGGACGGCGGGAGGGGGCGGGAGAGGACACGGACGGCGGGAAACAGTGCACAGGACAGCGAGGGGGGGGCGGAAATGGACAGCGCATCAGTGAAAGGGGAGGGAACGGGAAAAAACGTAACTCCGCCCTGGGAAAAAATCTCGGGAACGCCCCCGAATCTGGTCCGGCTTTGACGGACAGATCTCTGTTCCAATGGCTAGCCTCCATTTATGGAGCTAGCCAATGGGACAGGGGGGCGTATTCCATTCTCCTTACTGGAAATCAAGAGATTTCTCTGGAGGCGGAGCTAAGAGCTCCGCCCTCCAGCGAAACCTAAAAAGGTGTATAAGTGAATTTAAAATTGGGTAGAGCTATATAAACTACTACTTTAATATTTTTATTAGCTCTCCCAAGCTTAAAAGATACTATGTGCAGATACAGATTTAACATAATATCTGTAAACAATAACGGTCGACATGTTTCAGCATAGAGGGCTAGTGTGCCAATGCATTCCTCAGGACCAAATCATTGCTACTGCCGCATAACGTGAAAAATAAAACTAAAATGATATCACCTGTTGGATGAGGCAATATACTCCACCACAAGACTGTTGCCACATTGCGTCGCGGTCAAATGAACAGGAAAGACACACAAAAAAAATAGGTTAAAATAGACCTAGATAGAAAAGTAATTTAAGATAACACATAAGAACAGATAGGTAGTGTCAATGCCTTTTGACAATACTCAGACAACAATCCGGAGCTATCTGTTACAAAATATAATTCTTAAATATACTAAGCAATATATCATACATAGCCACTCCCCAATTATTGTGGGGATGGCGCCTCACCCCACCTGGCTGCAGCTCAGGTAAAGAGGAGCACCGCTCTAATATTAAAAACAACAAGGAGACCTCCAGTACACATCGTAGCTGGTTGCATTTCCCAAAGATTTGAGTAACTTCACTAATATAGTCGGCCAGTAGTGAGCCTGTTTTTTCAAAAAATCTCTGACAATCTACAGGCTTATCTCTAGAGGCTGACCAAGAAATGATATATTAGTGAAGTTACTCAAATCTTTGGGAAATGCAACCAGCTACGATGTGTACTGAAGGTCTCCTTGTTGTTTTTAATATTAGAGCGGTGCTCCTCTTTACCTGAGCTGCAGCCAGGTGGGGTGAGGCGCCATCCCCACAACGATTGGGTGAGTGGCTATGTATGATATATTCCTTAGTATATTTAAGAATTATATTTTGTAACAGATAGCTCCGGATTGTTGTCTGAGTGTTGTCAAAAGGCATTGACACTACCTATCTGTTCATATGTGTTATCTTAAATTACTTTTCTAACTAGGTCTATTTTAACCTATGTTTTTTTGTGTGTCTTTCCTGTTCATTTGACCGCGACGCAATGTGGCAACAGTCTTGTGGTGGAGTATATTGCCTCATCCAACAGGTGATATCATTTTAGTTTTATTTTTTCACGTTATACAGCAGTAGCAATGATTTGGTCTTGAGGAATGCATTGGCACACTAGCCCTTCATGCTGAAACATGTCGACCGTTATTGTTTACAGATATTATGTTAAATCTGTATCTGCACATAGTATCTTTTAAGCTTGGGAGAGCTAATAAAAATATTACTGTAGTAGTTTATATAGCTCTACCCAATTTTAAATTCACTTATACACTTTTTTCTTCTTTTGCACTGCTTATTCAGTAGCTACTAATATACTAAGGTCCTGCACCATTTACCCTAAATGTTTATTTTTGGGTAAAATCACAGTCCCAAAAAAATATATAGGCTGTGAACTCTGTCTCCTGGGTAAGGAGAACCCACATGATGTCAAGGGCGGTACAGGACAGCTACTGATGGGAAACTTTTACCAATGTGTTTGAGCTAGAGTTCACTTAATATCTGTCACACATGGGTGTTTACTCTGGTTTTGTCTGCCACATCTAAAATGATTTAATGATTCATTGATGATATTTCTGTTTGCCACACCATAGTTGTGAATTTGTTCAGTTGTTAGTCACCTTGTGTCCTGACCCTTGGTTACTAGTAAATGGTCTTCTCCAAACCACAAAAATGCCTTCTTAATACCTTATAAAAGAAAGCCACAGCGCTAAAAGTGTCTCTGATTAGGGCGACTTCCAGGCACCTAGTATACCACTGCCTTCAGCAGGAGATACACCGGTACCTAATACTGCCTTATCTCTGGTAGGTTAAAAGCCAGGAACTGGAAACAATATCCATACTGACATGGAATGAGGTGGCCACCTATGCCCCTTAATATTTTCGTAGGATTACAAACTAGTTTCATGCCATCTGGACACCCCTATTGCAATCCTGGAACTGTATTTTGTAATTCATTTTCATCAGATTTGCCAGAACTATATATTCCTCTACTACTATTTGGCAGAGGGACTCTTTCTTTTTTTTGTGGGCAAATAACGAGTACCACTACCAGAATGTCAACTGGCACGTCCTTCACCTTTTGGGCAGGTGAGAATAGGGGTTTATCAAGGTTTCAAAAGAAAAGTCCATGAAGAGTGTTTTTTCCTTTCAGCAGGTAGGGTGCGTGTGGAACCGATGAGTGAAGGATGGGCTCCTTCTAATACGGTGCCTTGCAGTCTGGCCTTGACGTCTGTACAGTGCTTAATTTGAGCTGGCGGCTTCCTGGACTCCACACCACACTTAGGGGCCGATTAGGATGGTGGACGGACCTGCGTCCGTCCGACACCCCAGAGGTGGAGGGACCGTCCGCAGGGGCAGCGGCGGTCCCTCCGTGCAAATTAGGATGTGACCGCCACCCTGGCGGTCACATCCTGTATGTTTAACTTTGCGGCGGGTGCTGCTTGAAGCAGCACCCGCCGCAATGTTAAAACTGCATGTTTTACATTTACATGCACAAAGCGGCAGGCACCACGTGGTGCCTGCCGCTTTGTGCATGTAAATGTTGGGGGGAACCATAGGTACCTCCCATGTGCACCCCCACCCCCAACACCCCTGGGGGCCCCCAACGGGCCCCCAAGCACCAATGTCCACATGCTTTTCCGTGGCGGAAAACCCGCTGTGGAAAAGCATGTCTCCGCCGGCATCCTAATATGGCTGGCGGTGTCTGATAGACACGTCACCATATTAGAGCTTTTCCGCCGCGGTTGGAAGCCGACCGCGGCGGAAAAGAGGCGGACGGAAACATGACCCCCCCCAGCCATCCTTTTCTGTGTCCGCATCGGTGAATACGCATCCTCCGGGCCGGCGGTGGCTTCCGCCGGCCCGGAGGATTCGGATTCACCGCGATCCTAATCTGGCCCCTAATTTCCAGCACCGGCACTTATGACAGTCTGCCACATGGTGGCACCGTCTGCCTAATTTAGGTATGAGCATAACAACAGCTGTTTATTAATTTAATTTACAATGACTAATACCTGCCTCCCAAGCCATTCTTATAGCTTTGGGGACCTGGAATAGTCCGAATTGTCACACTTGTAATGGTGTGATGGTTAGTTGTTGTGTTGGCACTGTCATTGGCAGCGCTGGCATGGGCAAATGATGGTGCAAGCTGTAGAGTCCTCCTAACAAAGGCCCTGGGACTAATTGTTTTACAAATTAAGCAATCCATCTGTGTTGTCAGCTTACAGGATACAGAGGCAACTTGCCAAAGGCAAACCTAGGACCTCTCAAGGCCTTTCCCTTTGAAGTCTTGAAAACGCTCTATGCTCACCTGCCGAAGGGGCGAAACACGTGTCGGCTGAGAGCCTGATTTGGAAGAATCCACATAAACATATGTAAAACTGGTTGATTGCATCATCTGCAATATATTGAAATTTTTACAGTGAAGCAGTGAACAGATTATAAATGTATACGTAGAATGATGGCAGATGCTTTCCATCCACATCTAATATCTCATAAAAATACAGGAACTAGCATTAAACTCGGGGGCAAAGTCCCCCTAGTCTTTAATAATACTATGTATAGCTGTACCACAAAGCTCTTTACCTAAACAGAGGACGACAATGGGGCTTCTTTCAGCTAAGGATTTTCACAAGACTGCTCTTACCAGAATGTATTACGTTGTTGGATGAATGGCCATACAGGAAAAATAGGGTCCTAATAATATGGAGCAAGATGGTAAGTGCATTTGCAGGTCTAAGATAGGCCTCAGAATGATATGCTATAAACACTAAAGGGGTCTTGTCCGTACGTGGCCAGGAAGGACAATTCTAGTTTAGAAAAAAGGGAGACCTGGCAACCAATTTAGTTGCTGCTATTTATTTAAACGCAGACTTAGAACCTCCGTTAAATGAATTCAGAGGATCTTTTCAACTTAATCATACATGAATTAGAAATAGTTTCCACGAAACATACCAATATTCAATTCGTCAGATATGTGAAAAAACACCATCAAAACAAGTTCAAACAAAAATAAAATCAGAAACAATGAATTGTCGACATTTGAAAATACGACATAAACCATAAGGCAAATACACTAGGTTTGGTACAATTTGTACAATTTCTAAGTAATTTCAAAATAAAGAGTACACCAGAACAGTATTTAACATTTACTAGGTCCTGCTGTGCAAATATTTTTTTCTTTTCTTGAAGGACCTAACCCACAAAGGACTGAATTTCAGATAGTCAAAACAGAACTTAGTCTAAATAAAAAAATTAATGAACCTGCAGTGGGAGGTGAGAGTTCATTCGTAACTAATGTCGAGTGCCGATGCGTTTCCAAACCGTTTATGTAATTTACGTTTTTTCTTCAGGGCAGGACTGGGTACCTATTGGTAAACAAAAAGGACAAGTGCTTAGCACTCTCTCTCTTTCCTCTCTATTTATGTGCCTTAATATTACAGCTCAAAGATTTTACCTTTATAAAATCGTAAATGTCCTCTGAGCGAAATAATAATTTTATGGACTGGAGTGTTTTCGAATATTCAGATCTGCATGGGGACACAAAAGGCAAGGGCTTTTAACTTGTCTCTACATTGGATTTGTTGCACTGTCTGTGTGTGCGATGAGGTGCAACATACTCACTCTATGGTGACGTTGTCAATTACACGCTATTAGCCTCACATATTTTCACATTATTCGCTGGTGTTCCACTCATCTGTGGTGAAAATATATGTTTGAACTGAGTATTCTGCTAGATTTGGACAATGGAAGGTAGGTAGTTGAAATAACTGGAAAGTTCCAGGTAACTTACTCGGGGCATTGGTGTGGCCGACTCGAACACCAGAAGGACAGGGTTCCGCTTATGAGTGAATCTGAAAAAGCGAAAGACAGCATGTAGCGGACGTGCACTAAGTATGCTCAACTATTTGACAGAGTTCCTAATTCTGAAAAGCCTTGCTCACCAATCTTTTCGTAAGTTTGTTAGGCGTTGTGGCTTCCAAGTTCCTAACACCAAGCGTTGAGCGGATGATTTGGGCGTTTCCTGCTTTTGTGAGAAGTACGATCACATGGTGCTAGAGAATTATGGGATTTGTAGTTAAGACAGTTTTTGTGTTTGAAACAAGGTCTACCGGCCACGATCTATTCATATGGGGCAACTTTACTGCCTGATCGCCTCACCCGTGGCATTGGTGAAGTGCGCTCTACATTGTGCAAGGTTTTCTGGTTATACAGCGACTTGTTTTGTCTATGTACTACGGGGAGCAGTAATCGTTGTGTGGGCCAAGCGTGTGTTTATATAATATTGTGTTATTGTGTACCAATGAAGGCAAGAAGGGCCAAACAAGAAATTACACTATATTTCGTTGAAGTTCAGACATTTCGTTCAATCCTTCCGCCACACAGTTGTATCTTAGAATTAAATAAGCCTCCTTTTTAAGTAACAAGGTATCTACATTACCTCCACGTGAGGGAGTTTTAATGCTTGACAAAATCGTCCACTTGAAATCTTTCTCAGTGTGATTTTTCTCAATAAAATGCTGTACCATAGGGGCAGTCGTTTGATTCGGGACCTGTGTTGAGCAAGTCGTTGGTTCATTTGTTGGTTAGTCTTCCCTATGTAGAGTTTAGGGCAAGGGCAAATAATCGCATAAACTACGTTATGACTTTTACAGTTAGTGAATTCTTTATAGGACCATTTCGTGGTATTGAATTCAAAAGTGGCCCCTTCAATTGTGTTGGCGCAAGAAACACATGTTCCACATTTATGGTGGCCAATTACTGGTTTCATATTCCATAATGTGCGGATGTCGGGCTTGGGTTTAGTAAGCCTTAAGTCCGCTTGCACAATTTGTTGGCCTATGCTTCTGTTCTTTTTGAGAGCGAATAGGGGTTTGGGCATTGGAACTTCGAGATTGGACAACAAGTGCCAGTTTTTGAGAATTATGCTTTTAAACCTATTGGTGTGTGGGCCAAAGGTCGTCACACACACGAGTCTCTCTGAGGGCTTCTTGTCTTTTTGTTGGAGTAACACCTCTCTGTCTCGTCTCTATCTGTCGTTGCCTCTGACCAGGTCCTGAGTCAGGGGCAACGACGGATAGAGCGGGGCCTCAAAAATTCCTGAGCATGGTCCAGGAGAGGTGAGGTCTGGTCCCCTGTCATTCTGGATGTAAAGCTACACCATTTGACACGGAGGAATAGGAACAAAGTCAGGTTAATTATATCCTTTTCTAATTTTTGATTATATTTCACACTTTGGTTATTTTTATCATTTGCAGTAGCATCAAGGTTTAGAACAGAGGCCCTGAAGAAAGCCAAGGGTCCCTTTCCCTAACGGCTGAAACATGTTGGCCCCTATGCAGTCATTTGTTTAAACTGCTACATTGTTTGCACCGTTCTTGTTTTTTAATAGGAAGTGGACAGGTCCTAATAAAGTTTTTTCCTGAGTCCCCTATCCTTTTTAAATCACCACTTCTTTGGTTTATTGCACTGCACCTGGTCCCATCATATCAGGTTCACATGGTCTGGAAGTGATTGTGGGTTGGAACCCTATTCCGGCACAGGGTACGTTATCCTGTCTCAATGATCTAGAGATATACGACCCCTGAGGGATGACCAAGTGATAATAATTTCTGACTCTGCACGCATTTTTCACCCTCCTGAGGCGGAAAGCCGGGAGGTCTCTTGCCTTTCCTCTAAATTTTAATTGTTTTTAAACATTGCATCTTGCATTTTGCACTTTCGCTCCACCTGAGTTTAAAAGGTGTGTTGTTGTGTTGTGACCCCCCCAGCGCTCAGTAGCGCTTCAGACCACTCTCACCCCCTCCCCTCTTGCTCCGGACCTGCTCTCGGCCGAGTATTGACGCTGAGGGCAGGGCACCGGTTCGGGCGGCCATCTTGGGTCGGGTTGGGCTTCGTGACGCGATTTGCAGCGTCATAAAAGGGACGAGAGGGAGAGTGCAGGTAATTTCTGACTCTGCACGCATTTTTCACCCTCCTGAGGCGGAAAGCCGGGAGGTCTCTTGCCTTTCCTCTAAATTTTAATTGTTTTTAAACATTGCATCTTGCATTTTGCACTTTCGCTCCACCTGAGTTTAAAAGGTGTGTTGTTGTGTTGTGACCCCCCAGCGCTCAGTAGCGCTTCAGACCACTCTCACCCCCTCCCCTCTTGCTCCGGACCTGCTCTCGGCCGAGTATTGACGCTGAGGGCAGGGCACCGGTTCGGGCGGCCATCTTGGGTCGGGTTGGGCTTCGTGACGCGATTTGCAGCGTCATAAAAGGGACGAGAGGGAGAGTGCAGGTAATTTCTGACTCTGCACGCATTTTTCACCCTCCTGAGGCGGAAAGCCGGGAGGTCTCTTGCCTTTCCTCTAAATTTTAATTGTTTTTAAACATTGCATCTTGCATTTTGCACTTTCGCTCCACCTGAGTTTAAAAGGTGTGTTGTTGTGTTGTGACCCCCCAGCGCTCAGTAGCGCTTCAGACCACTCTCACCCCCTCCCCTCTTGCTCCGGACCTGCTCTCGGCCGAGTATTGACGCCGAGGGCAGGGCACCGGTTCGGGCGGCCATCTTGGGTCGGGTTGGGCTTCGTGACGCGATTTGCAGCGTCATAAAAACGGCCAGGGATGACTCCGCGCAGCGGACGCGATCAGCGGGCGCGCCGGATCTGCGCCGGAGTCGTGCCAGAGTCCTGCCCGTCTGCACCCGTCCGCACTCGACCGGGCTTAGGGCTTAGGGACTCTTGCACACGTACCTGCTATACCTCATCTGATCTATTAGCACTGAAGTCCGACAGGTACTGTCTGTCTCCTACCACATGCGCTACCATCAAGAGAAATTATATTCTTCGTACCCCCAGTCTTATGTTTTCAAGGCAGCCACCCCCTTTAAAGCTAGCTACCCTTAACACTAGGTCCTTACAGAAACACCACCTAGAAATATTCACCCTTCTACAGGACGAGACCATCGATGTGCTGACACTCACCGAAACTTGGCTGAGTGACACCTCCTCCCCGGATATCATAGCCGCCCTTCCTAGCGGGTATGACATGGTCTGGCACAACCGACCAGCGGGAACCCGAGGTGGTGGTGTAGCAACGATTTTTAAAAGTCAGCTTATGGTAACTAAAATCCTAACGGAGACCATAAATGCTGCGGACCTACTAGGGATAAAAATCACTATGAATAACTCTTGTCTCGTCATCTTAACAATATATTGCCCACCTCAAAGCACCTCAATGTTCAATGATTCTTTTTTCCCTATAATATCGGATCTATGCACACGTTATAAAAACATCTTGGTGACCGGTGATTTTAACATCCACTGGGATAATAGGGACAAAGATCTGCTAGCTCAGAAACTGCAGACCTCTATGACCGCTCTGGGATTGGCACAGCTTGTGGAATCTCCAACCCACACAAAGGGCCATATCCTTGATCTTATCTGGTCCTCTATGCCAACGGCGATCATCACAAATATTATACCCTGCATTTGGTCAGACCACCATCTAATTCTATACAACATACCGTATCATAACTCCCAGACTAAACTTCCACTAAAAACTAAAAAAGTGTGCCAGTGGAAAAAAGTCAACGCCGATACCCTGACCAAAGCTCTGTCCAAACACAAACAGATATCTATAACTCCATCAGACGCTACCGACTTAGATTTAAACTACGACAGGATAACAACAACCCTCAAGCAATCCATTGAGGAGATAGCCCCTGAAAAAACTCAAAAAATAAAGGGTGCAGAAAAAGGAGCCCCTTGGTTTACCCAGAGCCTCTCGAAAGATGCTGGAGGAAATCTAAAAAGGACACCGATAGGGATTTATACAGAACATCGTTCCAACTGTATAAAAAGCTCATTATTTCAGCCAAGAAGGACTACTTTGAGACACGCATGAATAATGCCACAAACATCCAGAAAGAGACCTTTCAAATTCTGAAGGAGCTCAGTAAGAAGGAGGAAAAGGTAGACACATTGATTAACTGTGACACCTTTCAGGGATATTTCCTTGAAAAAGTAGCGTCCATATTGTCAGACATTAAGAAAGACAACCCGGTCATACACATCTTGCCACTGTCCCCTTCACACTCCTCAACCCCTATCATCACTAGGTTTCCTGGAATCGATGCTACCTCCCTTAGACAGCTAGTAGCATCCACCAAGTCAGGTTCCCCTGCTGACCCTTGTCCGCCCAATATTTTCCGATTAGCTATCCCGATCTTAGAGGACCAGATCTTAGACCTTTTGAACACCTCATTAGCTACCGGATCATTACCAACCACCTTCAAAGAGGCACGTGTCAAACCATTGATAAAAAAACCTGGGGCAGATCCAACTAGTCTGAAGAACTACAGGCCAATCTCCCAGCTGCCATTTTTATCAAAAGTACTAGAACAACATTTACTAAAATCCCTGTCATCCCTCCTGGAAACCCACCATCTTCTCCAGGAGCGGCAAGCTGGGTTTCGTGCCCACCATAGCACGGAACTAGTAATGCTGTCAGTACTGGATGAGCTCAGATGCATGACCGACAGTAAAAAGCCAAGCGCCCTGATATTATTAGACCTATCAGCGGCGTTTGATACTGTCGACCATGCACTGCTCCTGGACAGACTAGCTAGGTCTGGGATAAGAGAACAAGCTCTCCAGTGGCTGACAGCCTTCTTATCAGGGAGGACACAGAGGATCCAGTTAGCAGATCAGGTCTCCAAAGTAGGTACCTTAGTCTGTGGAGTCCCGCAACGGTCTGCGCTTTCTCCACTCTTATTCAACTTATACCTACAACCACTGATAGAATCCCTGGCACACATGGGCTGTAAAGTTTTTAATTACGCCGATGATACTCAGCTATTGCTGAGTATCGATAATACCATATCGGCTCAGTCCTTAGCCCAAGATATATTACGGTTCACAGTGAACTGGATGTCATCCAACCTATTGAAAATAAATCCAGATAAAATGGAGGTTCTTGTAGTTTCTACCTCTACCTCCCCCTGGAATGACTTGTTTTGGCCACAAGAACTTGGACCTACCCCAAAACCGTGCTCTAATGTAAAGAGCCTCGGGATGAAAATTGACCAGGAACTATCAATGACTAACCAAGTGTCCGCTGTGGTTGGCTCATGCACTAATCTGATCAGGCAGCTACGTAAGCTTGCCCCTCTACTCTCAAGGAGCATGCTCCAAACCATCGTCTCAGCTACTATTGTGTCGAGAATTGATTACGGCAACGCACTATACCTAGGCCTCCCTAAAAACTCCATCAATCGTCTACAGGTCATCCTGAACGACGCAGCCCGCCTGATATTTGGAGTACCTAGGCGGACCCATGCCTCTCCTTTGCTTTATAGGCTACACTGGCTCCCCATGAAACAAAGAGTCGAATTCAAGAGCATGTGCATCTGCCATAAAGCAATCCACGGTCAGGCGCCAGCCTACATAAAAGATAGGCTCAGAATCTATGAACCTAAGCGCGCCCTCAGATCCTCCGATTCCCTCCTGCTATCCTGCCCACGTTTCAAACTGGCAACAAAAGGAGGCAGAGCTTTTTCAGTTCAAGCTCCCACCATCTGGAATAAGCTACCGGAGGTGCTCCGTAGAGAGGCTAACCTTCTCAGGTTTAGAAAAACCCTGAAAACTCTGCTCTTCAAGGACGCATTTACATCTCCGCAGTCAAGTTAACATCTTTATCTCCACTTTGTTCTCTTGTCGCTGTACTTTGTCAGGAGCGCTTTGAGACCTGTCGGTGAGTTGGCGCGATACAAAACTCAGTTAACAATAACAATTGATCATCACAAGGTTTTGATGAAAATCCTACACACCGGTGTGTGTTTCACTTACAATCACTGATGGTCCTGTGTGTTGATTCTATGTCCTACTTTTTAAGAAATTGGAAGATCTTTCCAAGACCAGTGATGCACTAAGTGTGGCATCTTCTTTGTAGATAGAGGCTCCCTAATATCCTCTCCTATAGACCCCTAGGTTTTGTTTGTTGTGAATTCAGTTATTGGGGGATTATAACCTGGGCAGGTCTTTAAATATCCCTTAGACCAGAGCTTTCCAAAGTATGTGTCACGACACGGTTCTGTGTCGCCTGACATGTGTGGGTGTGTCACACGACGGTGCGTGCATCAGGACGTCTGCCCATGTCTGTGGTGCTGTTCGGTACCCAGTATGCAGAAGCAGGAAAGGGAAGTGTGCGCGCGGCCGGTTCTCTTTCCCGCCCGTGTTGATCGTTAAATGCGCACTGAGTATTAGAGCTGTAAATACATTAATACAACTTGAAACAAGAACGCCGCATACTTTAAAAAGGTCTCTGAGGGTTTGTGAAGCCACTTCTCACTGTTTTCAGTTTGGCTCACTAGAAATCTAAGCTTAGCAGAAGTTCCGCTACCCATGGATGTCTAGTGAGTCAGACTGAAAATACTGTTAAATGTTCCAGTCAGCGCATTTTCAGCCTAGTTCCTCACTCCCATTAAAGAGATTATTAATGTGCTCCTATCACATTTACTCATGAGCACTTTAAGCCAGAAAGCAGTGACTATTATTTCACTATTGCGGTGGGCTCGGGTTGTACCCAAGTCATCAAGCTATCTTATCGGCTCAGAAATATGTATCGCTATTCTCCTGCTAACGCCCAAGCAGAGCAACATTGCCAAATACTTATTACTCAGAAACGGGCTTGTCTCTTGAAAGAAGGATGTCTATTTTTTTAGTTTAATTAAAAAAGCAAGACATGTGGGCAGTGGCAAAAGGTCAGAGGGGACTATGCAGACTGTTCAGCAATTGTATGCAATGGTATGAGCATCTTCCCATAAGTAATATTTATTCATTAGATCACAAAAAGTCAAACGAAAAGACATCATTCTGTCTAATACTCCCTCGGCTGTCTGATGCTCCTTCAGAGCGATCATGCCAGTGATTTAGTGCCTGCTCCGTGCGTGACACACATACATGTCATAAGATTTAACACATGCTGTTTTAAAAAGTTAGGACTTTATTTTTGTAATTTTCATTACCTAACAAGGATAGAAAGATTCTATATGAAGCTAATTGGCCTGTTATTTGTATTAGGTACTTTAGCATCCCTGCTGGAGGCATCGAATGCAGGTCCAAGAGAGCGCTTATGTGATTGGCCGGACTATGACACAAAGACCACAACTCCGGGCAAATAAACTCGGCCGTGTAAAAAGCGTGTTGCCATTCCAGAGCTGGACTTCATTGCCAATAGCAGTCCCAATATTTTCATTTAAGGTCACAGAATTGAAATGGATGAAAAGCCTCTTTTGAGGCTTATCAAATATATAACAAAACGGTAGCCACAATTCTCCTGCCAGATACTCGACATAGCAAAAACGAGTCAACTCTGCCCACTCAAATACAATGTTTGGCCATGATGCTTGAACTCCCATCAATAGATATACTCATGCACAAGAGCCAATACCTGCACAAACCTATGGCTGCAGCTACATCGCCAGAAACCTGTATGCAAGGAGTCACGTGATGGGGTCAGGGCACATCTGTATTTAGCACTGCGCCAGTGGCTCTCCAAGTCTGGCAGTGAGCGCTCAGATTGGGTGGGGTTCTGTTTTATGTCGCTGTCATTGCTGGGCCTGCAGCCCTTCTATTGAAAGAATCTTGTATCAGCACTCCGAAAAGCGGTGTGCAAACATGTTTACAATACACTCATCGTGAGAACAATGTTCTAATGGGAAAAAACACATCCATAGCTACTAGATTAGAAAATTAGACCCTTTAGAAACCATTGTTTTCACGTTACCGCTTGAAAAATGACGGGCTCGCTACTCTCGCTTGCTACACTGCCTTACCGTGTCACTAAAATTATGCATCTCCAAAAAGTGTGTCACCAACATGAAAAGTTTGGAAAGCTGTGCCTTAGACCCTTTACCCACCGTATTGTGTTTTGACTGTTTGTACAAATATCTTTGGCCATTTTAAACCCACCACACATAGCAGAAATGAAACTAAGCAACATACATTATCACAGTGCTAAAAGCCTTGGAAATTCATTAACTGAGGTGCAAGCAATCTAAGTAAATTTCTATATAGGCAATCCACATCGCTACAAAATGAGTTGCAAAGGCATAACCCGTTGTAAAATGCATTTGATCAGTTTCTGGAGATAAAATAAACTTTCATCAGTATACACCAGTCATACAATTTGCATTATGCCATGTGGTGTAGATCAGAAAATATCTGGAGACTATAACTTTTATAAAATACATTAATTAAAGTGCAATGAGACAGATCTTAACAATCAGCATTAAGTCTAATAATGTTCTAGACTCAAAACATTGGTGTTTGGGATATCTTTATCCATTCTTCTAGAGCAATTGCATCATCAAATGATCTCAGAGAAACTACAATCAAAAGTGATTTTATTCTTGTAAAATAGTGATCCTTTCAAAATATTGAGGGACATATTTATTCATCTCAGTAAAAAAAGACCATAGTTTAAAGGAAAGGCACAAATATCATATTTTACACTTAAATACAATGGCCTTCCTTAGCAACAATTCTTGCTCTAAAATCATTCATTTGCCATGAGGGATCAATCCCAGCGCTAATTCTTAGAATTTGCGCTCATATCTCTGATGAGTAAGGGAAAATATCATCCACTCTTATCTAAGGAACATAGGCAACACAAAGACCATAACAATTTCCATGATGGAAAATCCAATTCCAGTCTCAACGCATAAATAATAGAAGCAGAGGGTATCAACAACAATCTGGTCAAGCAAGTATTTTAGACACTTTCCCAGTCCCCTCCGGAGTCTAAGGCTAGTTACTCAGCTCCATAAAAGAGTTGGGGAATCTGTTTGCCAAGGGTAGCTTTTCTTAAAGGTTCACCAGAATAACTGCCATAATTCAATTGATATCTAACTTTTTAACCAATTGGTCGTTGCTAAAAGTGAGGTTTTCGAGACCGAAAATTCTTATCCCAACTTAGATTTTCACTAAAATGAAGTCCTAAATATTTATTAACCTATTTTTCCTCCTAATGGGTTTCTTGAAGAAATAATGGGAACTTGTCTGATCTTATAGAACAAAAATCTTGTTTCTGGTCTTTGAAACATTACCAGTTAGACACTTAATTGAGCAATAGTCACAAAGAGCCTTGATTTTCCTTTCCATGCCAACTGAAGTGTAGTCCATCAATGTTAAATCATTGGCATACCTAAGACAAGGCATTTGATCATTACCAGTTTTAGGTTAAAAAGGATTGGTCTCTGCAACAAATCTTGTGAAATCCACAAGAAATAAGCAAACATGGAAGCGGGCTAAAGCACAACCCTGTCTCAAACCATCTTCTATAGGAAATATTGACCTGAGCCCAATTCTGTGTTTGGATCTTCCAATCGACTAAATGAAAGGCTGCATGTAGATCCACAAAATAGCAGTAACGTTTTCCCACTGTCTCAATGGATCTTCCAAGGCCAAAGCACATAATAGTGATCAATAGCTGAGTAATTCAGTCATAAATCACCGTATACCCTCCGAATAATACTCTCCTCTAGAGACCATCTTTGAAGTTCTTGCAAATATCTTGGAGGTAAATTAATTTATAATTAGCAGGATCATTTTGGTCTTCTTTTTAACAAATCATCTTTCAATGGCTCCTTTCCAAGAGTATGGAATTACTTTATTATTGATCACCCATTTGACGAAGAGCCTTAATAGCCTTAATGGATCATGTTTAAATGTAACTGCCTATTGACTATGAACCAGAATTTCTTGGCACTTCCTAGAAAAAACTAATATGCATTTCTAACTAACAAGAATCATAATAATTGTGTTTCTTAAAGGACAAGCGTTTGATCATTTTTTTTACAGTTCTTAACTATTTTATGATGAAATGTATTAAATGCTTTCCTAAAATTCAAACATTTGTTATCATACCATCTAGATAAAGTTCTACTTTTGCCATGACCCTACTGATTTTCTTGAGTAGGTTTTACATTAAGAAAATTGAAGATTTCCCTTATCAAAGAAGTGACAGAATTCAGGTTTCCTTCAAATCTCATTTTTTGTTTTTAGTTTCAGGTATTGTGGGCCTGTGAGCGTGGGAGGAGTCACGAGACAAGCAGCCGCAGCTGCGAGGACGCCCGGAGGCTGCGAGGAGGCTGGAAGCCGTGCCGGCCGGCCGGCTTTCACCTCGCCCAGGATCATTTGGACGCCTTGGCCCCTCGTCCACGGCATCAGTGCCCCAGCATTGCAATCCCTACCTCCCTGCTGCTTACTACAGCCACGGCCCGACGCTGACGGCTGTTTCCTGCTTTCCTGACGGCTGCTGCTCGGCCGACCGCCCCCACCACCACTGCATTTCTGATTTTCCTGTGCTCTCGCGGGTTGGCGGTCGGCGAGTTTGGTGGGTGTGCGGCTCCCCATGCCCATGGGGAGATGAGCAGACAAGCTTGGAGGCAGCGCAGCGAGGGGCATCGGCGCTGAGGAGCCAGAGGTGGCAGAGGTGAGGAGAAGGGGGGCACTTCTTTTGCACGCCTCCAAGACAAGGGCAAAGAGGAAAGACTTTCGCTACAGCAGCTGGGCAGAAAGAAGTGCAGTGCTGTGCAGTGAGTTGCAAAGCACCTCACAGACACGTTGGAATTATCACCCTCGCCCAGCCCTGGGAGCCCAAAATAGCTGCTCTACATTATACAGCTTTATACTACTGAGGGAGCCCGGTCACGCCTTTGTGCTCAGAAATTCATCTATTGTGCAGGTTAAGGCTAGTCAGGCTAGCAGGGGAAGAGACGCTGAGCGCATTCTTTCGCGGCAGGTGCCGCAAGGCGCTTTCTCCTGTGGTGGGAGCCGCCGGGTGCATTCCTTTGCGGCAGGAGCCGCTAAGTGCTTTCCTTCACGGCAGGTGCCGCTGGGCGCTCTTCTTTCGCGGCAGGAGCCGCTGGGGGCTATCTCTTGCGGCAGGTGGCGCAGGGCGCGCTTTTTCTTGCGGCGGTAGCCGCCAGGTGCCCTCTCTCACGGCTGGCATCGTAGTAAGACCAGTGGGCTGGGGATACGGCCAGGGGGGTTGCCACACGCCCCAAGGAGACGCGATAAGCGAGAGACGAGAGTGCGCAGACCGGCTGAATGCAAGCGCTACCTGACCCACTGCTGAACCCAGTCGCCTCACAGAAGATCGCGCGGAGTGGAAGCTACAAGGAGCACCCAGGGGAGCACCCAGCCTTCACGGTAGCAGATTTAGACTTCCCAGACAGAGGAATGACAAAAAGAAGTGACTCAAAAAGCAGCCAGCAACTAGAAAACGGCCATGCAAATTCAACAGATCAACCCAAAGCTCCACTCAGAACTTTACGGAGCTCAAAGCTTGCAGACCAAGAAAAAAAGTCCTGTTTGAAATCGCCATCAGGGGGACTCATCACACAATTTTTGGTTAAACTTACACCCAACCCAGAGAGTACTTCAGACATGCCTGTGCAACAAGGAGGCATAAGTAGCGATGGGACGGACAATAGCATAGGGAACCAGCTCTATCATAAGCTGCCAAACATACAAACACAATGCGAAAGCCCTGGACCCACAAGTTTAGAAAGACGACGCTCTGGCTCCTGCTCAGGGCTGGGTCACACACCGGATTCAGCAAGAGACATCCCAGTACCAATCCGCCGGAAGACAGAGCAAGTTATAACTGCCCAAATACACTGTCAGGATCAACCGATTCCTCTCTCCCCGGCGCTGAGGCCATCGTCACCAAATCCAGGGTCTGGCGCGTCAGAGAGGCGGCAAAATCTGGGCTGTTTATCCCCAATATTCCTCCAAAATACAAAGTACATTGGAGCTGACTCCAACTTTTTATAGAAGTTCCAACGAGGACTGACATACACCCTTCCTTACACTAAGTCCCCAAAGCCAAAAACATCAGGAGAGCAGTTCCATTTTGGACCAAGGATCATCCTCTCCCGGAGAAACAGTGCAAAACATGGCCAGGTCCTTGCTCTGGTAATCAAAGAAGATGGAGTTACAAATTGATCTTCTAGCAACTATCGCGCTACGTTTAGCAGAGCTGAACAATAAAGTTGATTCCCCGGAGAAAAAGCTGAGTGACACCCCGATCAACAACATAGGCACTTGCTCGTGCACTGCACTCATGGATACATGGGCAACACTGCCAGAAATTCTTAAAGGGATGGTGGAAGCTCTAAAAACTCAAACTGGAATCCCAAGTGAAAGGATAGTTGCAGTCCTGACTTAAAAATTGAAAACCAGTCCGGTACAGCAGGAGGAGGTAAATCGGGTGATTCAATAATAATCTTAGAAGCACACAACTCCACGACATCGAACAAAGTCTCAAGTAGTCCGGTCAGACGCAAATCCAACAGCAGCCACTCCTCATTGGAAAAACAATCAGAAGGCATTAACCTCAACCAGACAAGTAAGGAGATTCCTCTTTCAAGGAGGGCCAAGAAAAAGCTCAAGAAACAGGAAAAAAAAAGCTAAGACAGCAAAAAAACGTGCCCTCCTTTTACGAACCCATTTCCAAATATCACAAAGTAATACAGAACCAAGACGCCTCTTTCCAATCTTTACAAAAAATCAGCCTTCAAACAATTTATTAGGCACAGCCTCACCCGTCCCGGGGAAGACGGATCTGAGGGGTAGCTACAAACAGCCATTCCCCCATACAGAGAGCGCACAAAGCCCACACGGCACGGCTGGCGGAGTCCAGCCTCCCCCGGAGTCAAACAACAAATTGAGGGAACACAGAAAACCAGAGAGAGTATGCAAGGATCAAGCACCTGAGTCCGATGTTAGCACAATCACAAGTCTCTTCGCCCCTGGGGGGCTGAAAATGAGCGACCAAGTAGATCTGACACTTCAATGTTCAGCCCAGCAGCCGGCCTTAGGCAAACGGACCTACGGCACTAGAAGCAATGCACCCAGCAGCGAAGGAGAACTAAAGGATCAGGGAAAAGCAAATCAAATCAGTAAAACAACATACGAGGTGATTCTAACCCCCAGATACCATATCAAAGGTAACCACGACATTCTAAACAGGGGCAACTTACTCAGGCTATTCAAGCATATACCAACTCTTACGGAAATTCAATCAGTCGATTTAGACTGGGTTAAATTCTTAAGTCTAACAAGCGACACCCACGGTGAATCAACCTCAATTGGACTGAGCAGACAGGCCCAAGCGGGTCTTACAACTGATGAAATAGCAATGATGGCCGCCTGGGGAATTGACATAGCATTTCCCATTCCTGAGAAATACCCACACGTACTAGCACTAAACTCCCCTATAAAGGAGGTTTACTCGGTGTTAAAAGTGACGACAGTTAATCAAACAGTGACCAGTGCGCCCATGGTCTCGAGACTCTACAAGGCCTACAAGATAATAAGCTCTGCGGAGCAAAGGGTAGTGCTCCACACGGACCTAAATCACATCGCAAGGCAAAACATGTCGATGGGCCCGGGGGACACGAGCCCTCAATGGCACATCTAACAAAGACAAGGGAGCCAGCTACCGGAATAAGAATCAAAAAAGGGGGAACAACTCCCTACTGTCCATTTTATCATGGAATGTCGCAGGGTTGAAAAGAATGCTCAACTGTAAAGCAGCAAGCTTGTATCTTCAAGAAAATGACATACTCTGCCTACAAGAGACATGGGCTACAGAACCCTTAATTCTTTCAGGGTTTTACGAGATTCCCACCGCAGCAGTAAAAAATTATATCTTCGGGAGAGCAGCAGTTGGGCTTCCAATTTACATCAACCACAACCGTAAAATAGAGGTAAATTCAATAGAAACCAACTTAGTGAATCTCCAAGCTGTCCTGATCTCTGGCCTCAAATGTAATAATAACGCAATCCGTTTGATGATATTCAACTGCTACATAAACCCTGCCACAAAGCAAAAAAAGCAAGCAAAAAAATTAATATCCAAAAAAATGGATCACTTGATAAACAAACACGCATCTCACTTCCCAATCATTGCAGGGGATCTGAACATCAGGGGGCTAGACGACGACACGAGGTACACCTCTAGCATAACAGAATTGGCTCCCTTAGTTCAGCTGCTGACCGCGCATAACATGGTTTCTACCCATGCCACCATGAAAGCAGTGGACCCACAATGGGGCCCCTTGCCCACCTTTAATAACAAGTCAACAATTGACTACATCTTCATCGCAAAGAAACTTGCAACACTTTTTAAGGACTTTGAGGTGGGAGACAGGGAGGAAAGCGATCACAACCCACTGAGGGTCACATTAGATATAAATGGGAAAAACGCAAAACACCCCGGATCAGTGGGTTTTTCTATCGAGGAAGAGCACCACACAGCATTGAACAGAATAAAGTGGTCCATAAAATTAAGCCCAGCGCTCATGGAGTGGGTTGTCCGCAAAGAGCAGTGCCAAACAACGGCTTCTCCCACGGAGCACTGGAAGGAACTTCTTCTGGAATTAAAATCGGTCCTAGGACAGGTTAGTGGGACCCTGGAAACCAAGCGCCTTCATCCGCAAACCCAGCTATTACAGCCAAACCCCAAGGACTTAGAGCAAACGAAACGGAACCTTTCGAAAGCCCTGAAGGCGAGAAGAAAAGGAGTGACAACTTATCTCAGCGCAGAAATAAAAGCCCTTCGACGAGAACACAGGAAAAAAATATGGGAAATTCGAACAAAAAAAATTGAGGCGGAGTGGTTGAAAATATTCCATATGCTCAAAGAAAACGGCCACGTCCGCTTCTGGAGACACATCAGACAATTAAGCCATACTGACCAAAGTAAAGAAAACGGCGTGGCAGCCACGGAATGGGTCAAGTACGCAAAACAACTGTACACAACAGAGTAGGCCATGAGGGTCACGCAAGAACAACTAAATCCATTAGATAACGAAGATGTGGTTGAGAGCTTGCCCATAAATACAAGAGAGATAATTAAGTTGATCAAGAAAATGAGGACAGACAGCGCACCGGGCCCCAACGGTATCCCAGCGGAAGTGTTCAAAGAGGCACACGGATTCTGGGCAGAACAGCTAACCCCACTTTTCAAGCACGCCTTTGAAACGGCCTCCATTCCATCATCGTGGAAAGGCTCAGTACTCTGCCCCATATATAAAAAGGGAGATCGCACAAAACCAGAAAACTACCGGCTCGTGGCCTTGCTAGATATCGAAGCAAAGGCATTTGCCAGAGTGCTGCTGAAGGAATTAGAAAGCTGGGCGGAGGAGCATAACATCTTGCCTTTCTTTCAAACTGGATTTAGACCACAATGTTCCACAGTAGACAACATCATAGCCCTAGGATACCTGTCCAAACGTGCGACTCAGCCCGCTCAACCTCCCTTGTTTTGCTGCTTTGTGGACTATAGCGCAGCATTTGACCGCATAGACCGTGGCATACTATGGAGTAAACTCACCAACTGGGGTATTCCCGAAAAGTTGCTTAAGGCAATAAGGTCTCTACATGAAGGGACCTGGGTAAGCATTAAGACCAGCCAATCATCAATGACCAATAAGGTCCCAACAAATAACGGCCTTAAACAGGGGTGTGTTCTTGCACCACTTTTGTTTAACATCTACACATCCGACTTGGGCCAAGCATTGGAGGGGGCAAACTTAGTCATTCCAAAGCTGGGGAACAAGCGGCTCCGAATACTTCAATATGCCGATGACCTCGTAATTTTGGACCACACCAGGATAGGCCTACAGAAAGCCCTAGATGCGCTAAACAGGTTTAATCAAAAGAACAACTTACTGGTAAACCAGGAGAAGACTAAGATTCTCATCATTGGGGCGCCTGGGTGACCAGCAAATTAGAACCTGCAAAAACTATAATTACCTGGGCCTCAGGCTAACGGAGGGGGCTAAGACAACAGCTCATCTGAAGCAATTTGGAAGCAAAGGGGCAGGAATCATCTGCAGTCTGGGAAACCTCAATCGAAAATTACATTGCCCATCCACGGACCCAATTTTGAAAGTCTTAAAAGCAAAAATATTGCCCTCAGTCAATTATGGCTATTTAATTTTCCCCGGAGCCCTTACCAACTTCTATATGAGGTTTCAAATTGCTGCATACAAGAAAGTGCTGGGCATCCCACGACAGGCCAGGAGAGCTAGAGTAAGGCTGGAGCTGGGACTTACCCGACCCGACATCTCTTGCCTGGGAGACACAATAAAATATTACATCAGCACCCTCCGTGCACCAGCAATGGCTTTGAAAGCGCAAATTAAACCAATCTTCGAAGAAAGCGGATCGCTATGGCAAGCGCAATTGGCAGTAGCCAATCAATTGCTGGAAATAGAGGTGCAAAACCTGGCCAACACGAACATCTCAACTGCAGTATGGAAAAGAGCAGTAAACCGACAGGTAAAGCAAATATCATTTGCAAGAGACATCGCTAGTCTGCATCATCACCCAAATCTCTCCGCACTGGATGCCTCTTACAAAGTGGGTAAAGCACAGCCCTACTTTGAACAAGCTCTTTCCGTTCAAACTCGAAAAAAGATCACTCACATGAGGCTTCTGGCACTACCTATAGTGGAGTTCAACCCAAGCTGGGCCTGCCCGGACAATTCAGTAGCATGCAGACTCTGTGACTACCACCAGGAATCCTGGTATCACTTGTTGCGATGCTGCCCAAAGTTAGCCAGAGAGAGACAACGTTTGGTCATTCCAATTTGCAGAGCTCAGGGCCGCAACCGATGCTGCGAAATTTCGGACTTGTGTTTTACGTCTACAGCAAGTCAAACAGTAGCACGGCTGGGGAAATTTACAGACCTAATTCGTGCGGGACTGTCCGCAAACGCCGAGCTGCAAAAAGGAAACTGTAGGTCCGGACGGAGGAGAGAGGCGGATACACCTCCAATTTAAAAACATTTAATGCATTTTGTTTTTAAACTGCATAGTCAGAACATGACATTCTATGAAGGTTTTACGTTTAATTGACTGGAGGAAAAAGCCTAGGGAATCCAACTTATGTTTCTTTTTTAAATAACTACTTTTATACAGTTAGTATATTGAAATGATTTTAAATAATTGAACAATAAAAACTTTTTTCACTTTCACTTTCATTTGGAATTCTATACTTGTTTATTATGTGGGTAAATGGTTTAAAAAAAACGATAGCAGATTTAACAAGTTTTACTAGGTTTGCCTTCAGATAGATGTCTAAAGCTAGATAGCCTCTGGACCCAAGATCCACCACTTAACTTTTTTTTTTAACCAAATTGAGCTGTTCCCCTGATACGAATATATAATCAATCAGGGCAGTTGCATTTCTAAACCTACAATTTGATCTGGCTAGACTATCTTCATTAAAACAACCATTTAAAATCATCTAATTATATTATGCAAGTAATAATAATATTTGTTTTACTCTAGAAGAGCAGTTGCCTAGGACCATGCAAGAATTGGCTATCTTGGAGGTGGAGATCAATTCAGATAACATATTCTTTATAGTGGTCAGTTTATGCCTAAGCTTACATTTCCTGCAATAAGGAAACTTGAAGCAAGGCATGTACATCTTAGGTTGTTCAAATCTCTGTCCATGTATATTAGTTACTCTTCAAAGAGAACAAAAGTAAGAGGGATATATAAATGTATTAGCAACTTTGAGAGCCTTGAGGCCCAGGGCAAGGAAACATTACATGATTTGCCAACAACCAGTTACACTCCCTTTTTCAGTAATGTGCCATTATTGATACTCATTACTTTTGCCAAGGTTGCCCGGCTGCCAGAAGGGCAACCAAACATTTGAACTTTGCCTTTCTTATTAAACATTACATATCCATTGGGTGATTGGCTTGCTTGCCTGAATCCAGGTCTCTACTTGGCATCAAATTTATCATCACTCACTACACTGAACAGAATTCAGCACTGTATTAAACCCATGGGCATTCCAAACAAGGAGACCTATGCCTTTGGGCAGCTCATCTACCTAATGTTGTGCTCAACTGTTGCTAGTCCGGAACACTATGAGGAAGCAGTGTCTAGGTATAGAGCGGATGAGCAAAGAACTCTGAAATATATTCTTGCATGTCATTTTTTACTGATACAGCAATATTATTTTCCTACTGATCTGCATAACCGAAGGGCTCTTTTCCCTTCACGTGGGGCTGATGTCAGGGAGCTTCAAACAACTCTACTTGCATGAGAGCTAAAGCCCCATACCTTTGTAAAAATGGTTCCTCTAGATTTTTTTTTAAACAGACTTTATTGATGACTCCATTATCGTATACAATACAGTAAAATTATACAAAAGCAGTCTTTTAATAGTAATTACATCACATATGCTGTATACAGATTCTGTGTATATCAGTCAGTGTAAGTTGCATTTCCAACAATCATGATCTCAAGTAATACCGTTGGCAGTATGACCTAAGAAGACGCGATATATGCTTCGTCAAACACAAAGCCATGTACATTTCTAGTCAACAATAATAACCTGTATAACCCCAACTCCCACCTCCCTAACCCACCCACTCCTGCCCAGTCCTGCTCTCTACTGCGAAGATAACTAGGGTGACTGACACATAAACAGCGCACTCTACAGGCTGTAGCTTCCTTAAGGTATAAAGGGCGGGCGTTTTTCATAGAGTCTGAGGTGGAGGAATTACTATGCATCATGCGCTATGGAGGTGGGGTATCCTGCGGGGGTACTAAGTCCATTGATTCCAGCTCAATCAGCATAGCCTCCCATTCCAGCGAGATATACTGTTTTCTCAGCCCCCTCTATGTCTCTCTGCGAAGAGCTGAGCCCTCCGCTCTTCCCCACTGAAGCAGGTCAGCTTGCCAAACAGTGATCACGGGACATCTGGGGGATTTCCACCTCATGGTGAGAGCTTGGACTGCCAATATGAGAGCTAGGTCTAGAAATTTTAGCCGTACCTTCTGTACTCCTGAGCGCTTACAAAGACCTATGAGGCAGTTCAAAGCGTCAGTAGGGACCGGTAATTGTGTGACTGTATTCAGTGTGTGGCACACACCGATCAAGTAGACTCGGAGACAGGGGCAAGACCATTCGCGTTACGCGATACATTCTTGGGGTGTTCCAGCAGACATTTCCAAGCCTTATCAGTGAGTTCATCATTAGCATCCCCGGACCATTGCGCTCTTAAGGAGGTGAGTGTGATCGCTGCATGCACTCGGACACCAGTATACAGCTACAGCACCAAATGCCCCCCAGGTCCCATATGGTATAAGAGCTGTACTCGGTCATGCTGATTGGGTTCATTCCGTTGTGGGGCCCATGTGTTCCTAATGTAATGTGTCACTGTGGCATGTAGTAAGTATAGACGAGGGGGTGCGCCCGTAGCCCTTGCAAAGGATTCATGATCGAGTAAAACACTGTCTCCGAAGAACGCCCCGATATCCTCCACTCCACTATCTGTCCAATCCTGTATCCTGGCCCTTGTGAGCCTACCCTGTGGTGTAGGGAACCCCAGGATGGGGATGTAAGGGGCGTAAAGGGGTCGCCGCAGAGGTGTAAGTCAGTGCCTTCCTCCGACAGTGTAAAGCAGTTTTCAATAGGGGGGGACTATATATGGGAATCTTGGCTTTTGGCAATAGTAAAGAGTGTAGTTCACCCCGGTCCAACCTCTGAGGCGTAAACCCAATCTCCTGCAGATTCCTCCCTGCCGTCCGGAAGGAGAGCTACTGGAGTTGACTGGCATAATAATAACTTCTGAAGATAGGGGACCCCCAGGCCACCATTTTGGGTCCCTAGTTGTAGTTTCCGCAGACCGATTCGTCTGCGGCCAGTGCCCCAGATGAGGTTCACCAGTATAAAGTGAGTGAGTTAAAAATGGACTGTGGAAGTATCACAGGCAAGTTTACGAAATATTATAAAAGGCGAGGCAGCATCACCATTTTCGATATTGCGATTCTCCCCATCACTGACATCGGTAGAGAGGACCGAAAGGCCACGCTGGGTCGAATAGCCATTATAGCTCGCACTATGTTGCCTTCAATCTGATCTGCCTGTCGTCTGTAGACACGAATACCTAGATATTTAAAGGTGTCAGGGGCCACTGGCAGGGCATAGTCACAAAACTGTAAGTTAAGGGGGTATGGTATTTCCCAGAAGAAGTAGGCTATCGACTTCTCAGGATTTATAGACAGGCCTTGTAAGAGTGCTATTTGGCCAATATATCAGGGAGTGGGCCATTATCTGCTTTCAGATCCCGTAGAAACAAAAGCATTTCATCTGCGTATATGGATAACAAGTGATCTGCCCCATCAATAGGGATACCGAGCTGGGTCTCTGAGCCTCGCAAAGCTATGGCTAAGGTTTCGAACGCTAGCACAAATAGTAGGGGAGATAGTGGGCACCCTTGTCGTGTACCCCTGTGAATAGTGTATTGTTTCAATATGTACTGGCCAGTGCGTGCCCTGGCCGCGGGGGATGCATACAATAAACGCACCCATTTCAGGGGCGTATCTGGGGACCCAAACCGTTGCAGCGTCGCGAACATGAAGTCCCAAGCGAAGGAGTCAAAGGCCTGCCTAAGGTCCAGCGCTCTGAATCCTGCTGACGGGTACGCAGAGGGGGTAGCCGTCATTACATTGTGTACCCGTCTGGTATTAAGGGAAGTGCTTCGGTTTGGCAGGAACCCGCATTGGTCTCCGTGTATGAGTGTATTGAGAAATGGCTGTATACGGTTGGCCAGAGCCTTACTTAAGATTTTATATTCTGTGGCTAGCAGGGAGAGGGGTCTACAGTTAGCCAGCTCTGTGCCATCCCGCCCCGGTTTAGGTATTGATGTGACCAGCGCTTGCATGGTGGAGGTCGGTAGGTGACCCGTCTCAAAGGCAACCTTGTACACCGATTCCAGTGTTGGGGCCATGGTCTCTAAATAGATGTGGTAAAACTCAACTGGGAGTCCATCTAGGCCAGGTGCTTTGTTACGATTCAGACACTTGATCGCGTCATGGATCTCCTGTTGAGGGTTTGGACCATCTATGTCTTTTCGCATAGCATCTGAGACTACTGGGAAGGGGAGACCTTGTAAAAACTCTTCGATAGAGTGGTCATCCATAGGAGCAGGAGGTGCATAAAGCTCTTCAAGATGATCATTAAAAGGCATTATTTATTTCACTTTGTGTGTGGACCATGTGTCCCTCAGGTGTACGGATACTAGTTATAATCGGTGGATCTTGTCTATCCCTCACTATGCGGGCCAGCAGCGCTCCAGAACTATCTGCCTCTGTGTGTTTCCGTTGAAGGAATGCTCTGAGGTCTATAGTCCGTAATGTCTCTAATGTGTCTGCATGGTCTATATGGGCGGCTTGCAACTCCCCTCGTTTGTTCGGATCAGACACAGCCTCCCGCTCAAGAACATCCAAACATTGTTCTACGTCCTTTAAGCGTTGGTGTATCTCCAGTCTGGCGCCCACCAACTGTCCGATCGACGCACCCCTAACCACCACCTTCAGAGCGTCCCACTCAATTAAATTAGAGGAGGCCGTGTTCCAGTTTTCGGCTAAGTAGTTATTGATAGTGTTAGAAAGTGTTGTGCGAAAGGGAGCATCTTCAAGCAACTGTGGATGGAGCCTCCAGGTGGGAACAGGGGTGGGCACCTTACCCCAGCTGAGTGTGAGCTGCAAGGGGCTATGGTCGGAGAAGGTTTTTGCTAAATATGTGGATTGCGGAGTCCGGGTGGGAATGTATCTGGAACAGAGGAATCTATCAATCCTGGTGTGGAGACTGTGAACTGAAGAACAATAAGGAATATTCCTTGTGGGTAGGGTAGAGGCATTGCCATGTGTCAGAGAGTGACCACCCCATAGCCCAAGTCGTGAAGTGTTCAGCCAGTTGGCTAGCACTCGTGCCATGAAGGGGCGGGTGTGACCTATACAGGGCAGTATCTAATACAGCGTTCCAGTCCCCTCCCAGCACCCAAGGGATACCCTCCCAATCCACCAGTGCCGTTCCCAAGCGGTGCAGGAAACGCTCCTGCTCAAAATTTGGGGCGTAAACACTGCAGAGGACCACCAAGGAGCCATTCAATGTACCTTTCACCAGAATGTATCGCCCTTGGTCATCAACTCGGCGTTCTAGCTCCAGGAAGGGAACCCTGTGGCGTACCCAAATAGTTGCGCCCCTAGCAAAAGCAGAATAATTAGTAGAGTAAATCTGTCCCCTCCATTTCTTGCGCATTTTCTGAGTCCCAGGCTCAGTCAGATGAGATTCCTGGAGGAACTCTATCTGTGTCTTATACCTGAGGAGATAAGCATGAATGAGATATCATTTCTGAATTGCCCCCAACCCTTGTACATTCCAAGTAATTAAATTATAAGACCCTACAGTGTGAACAGTCCTGGGCATGCTGCTGTGTATAGTGTGCCCCCCCCCCCCACATGTGGGGCAATATATCATATCTGGCCAGGAGCACCCGTTCCCCAAAACATCAACGGAACTAACTTGGCGCAGCGCCAAAACTGCGCTGTACCCAACAATATGGTACAAACAATGCATAACAGATAACGGTGCGTACGCCAATAGGGAGGTAGCTGTCCATAGACACGGTCATGGTTATACAAAAGTCCGTGCTCCGACGGCTCTACGGGACCCTTCCACCGGGGGGGGGAGGGGGAGGAGGGAGAGGGGTTGTAGCCAGACATGTCAGAGAACAGTGTTCCCGTCTTCACCGAGTGTGGATAGGACAATTCCAGAGCCCCCACAAATGTTCAACCACATTCGTAATTTATAAAGCAATATAACCTATAGTGTTGTAACAAATCTTACAAGCAGTTACATTAGGAAACAGTACAAAACAGAGTAATAACATGCACAGGACCCATATTGAGGAGGGAAGAGAAAATGATATAACAGACTCCAGGGTATAGGGTCCATACCATCCATAGGTTAGCATTACAGGGCAGTTTTCTGAGTCTAATGAGCTCCACATCCCCTATCAGTTATCAAATATGTCATCCCCAGACTGGGGTGTGATCGTGGGGAAAAGAGTTATGCTATGTTCAGAGTCTGAGTGTAGCGTACTATCCTCCGACAGAAGGCACCGGCGATAGCAATGGCTCCCTCCTGATCGAACCGTTGTTGTTCCCATGAGGGGCCAGCGTCTCCGTTGTTCCTGTTGGATTTCTGGGATCGATGCGGGGTCCATTTCGGAAGTCTACCTGATTCCTGTGAAGAAAAGTTCGAGTGGCTGAGTTGGCTAGAACCAACACACATTACTTCCATCCACTCCTCTGCATCCGCCGGGCTTTCGAAGAAGTGAGTCTTTTTGTCGTGAATAACTTTCAGCCAGGCAGGATATAACAAAGCATATTTGAGTTGTGCCTTCTGAAGTTTTTTCTTTACGGCTTGATAAGTTGATCTCTGCCTCAGTACTAAAACAGTGTAGTCGGGGGTATAGTGATATACGGTGGTTTTCAAATTGTATGATCGACTTTTCTCTCGCCTTCTGAAGCAGCGTATCACGGTCTCTGTAATTTAGGATTTTAACTATCAGGGGGCGGGGTGGTGCACCAGGTCTGGGCTATCCAGTCGGAATCCCATGGGCTCTTTCAATACAGAAGTAGGGGAGAGTCCCTCTGGGGCTATGTGGTCTCTGAACCATTGTTCCCTAAACTCTGCTGCCCTACCCCCTTCGCTGCATTCCGGCAGGCCAATAACGCGTATATTATTGCGTCTTTTCCTGTCCTCCGCATCATCCACCCGATCCAGGAGCATCGTCATCTGTTGTTGCAGCTCTTGGATAGTAGACGAATTGTCCACAACCCTGAGGGTGAGGTCCGCAATAGATTGTCCGTGTTCTTTGACCGTGTCAGCTAGCTTGCCATGATCTGCCCTGAGGAGTGTCAGCCCTGTGGTGCCTCTGCATCTCAAGCGCCACCCGAGAGTCCCGGATCTCTTTAAGGATAAGGTCTAGCATATCAGGTGTTCCATCAGTGTGGCCCATAGAAGCTGCTCCCGGCAAGGGGGGGCCGACTAGTGTGTTCAGGCCCAGACAGTGGGGGGTCAGTCCCTTGTTGGCCCTCTAGTGTTTTTGCTCGGTTTCTGCCCATGTTGTGGATCCTAGGCCCAATTCAGCCCTAGCCCATTCCCTTGGGTTGGCAGGAGGGGTGTTCGCCACGTCCTGAGCAGTGATATACTTATGTCTCTGCTTCCCAAATAGTGGAGGCCAGGGGAGCACCGCCGTGGAGACCCTGCGGTCCCAGGAGAAGGCAATCCTCGAATGGGTGCAATTGTGCCAGAGTCGACTGCCCTTCGAACGCCTGCAAGATTGTTCCACCCACACAGCAGTAAGCCAGCCCGACCGCCCACCGGAGTGAATGAGTCGGTCCCACACTGAGCCCAGCACAGCAGGCCTAAATGTTCTAGCAGGGATAGCTTGTGGTGCAGCAAAGTAGTCCTGCAGGACCTCTGGTTAAGGCCAGCCCGTGTGTCCTTCCCTACAAAGTGCCATGGTGCGTACCATCGAAGAACCCCTCCTGAGTCCCCCCAGTAGATGCAGACCCTTTGTAATGGAATGGCAGGCCCAGCAGCTGGGGGGGGGGGGGGGTAAATAGAGCAGGCGGTTTGCCTGAAGTCACACTCCACCGTAGGTGGGGGGGAGGGAAAGAAAAAGCTGCCCCAGTCCGAGCCCTCCAGAGTCCACCTTAGTATACTGGCACTCCCCCAAAGCCTTCAGCAGATGTCCACAGTAGATTAGTCCGTCTGCCTACCAGGAACCGAGGGCTCACCCAGATATGTTTATTCAATCCTTCTGTCCCATGGGGCGAAGTGCCAGGGCCAGAGAGGGAGTGCACCTTGTCTGCATTCATCACACTATCCCCCGGAGGGGCTTACCGCCTCTTCGCTGCTCCGCTGCCGGCACGCCACCACCTCCACTCCGCTCCCATCTCTAGGGTGGTGCCGCCTCCAGGCTGCGTGGTCATCAACCGCCTTACACCAGGGGGCCCCTCACGGCACGGCGGTACCTCAGTGGCGATAGAAGCGCCAGCAGTTCTTCAGTGGGCGGAGGCCGGGGGGCCGCAACGCCACCCAGTCGCAGGCCGATCCCGCGTTGCAGGGCCCACCGACCATCCGCACCATGCGCGGGCCCTTCACTCACTGCAGGCCCTGGTCACTGCCCGCACCCAGCAGCAGGCAGGCCGCAGTCAGATCTTCTCCAACGTCGCAGCCCCCAGGAACAATCGGGCTCCCTCCGTTCAGGTCAGTGCCTCCGGGCAGCGATCCCAGCGCTTCCGCATACAGCCGCACCGCTCTCCCCGCCAGGGTCCTCCACGCGGCAGCCGCTCCCCGGTGGCGTACAAGGGGCAGGCAGCAGTGCACCGTTCAGGATTCAGGGACAGCCACCGCTATTTTGGCCAGTGGTCACTGTCCGGCTGGGTCGGCCATGGCCGCCCGCTCCTCATGCGGGGCCGCGCCTCGCAGCAGGTCTCAGTCTCTGCCCGGGTCTCGTGTCAGGTAGGTCCCGATCCCTCAATCCGGCGTTTCACCGTCTTTTGTGTCAGACGAGGAATTTCCCCGCACGGGGAGCTCCAGCGGCTCAGGACCCACGCTCCGATCCAGCATTGGGCAATGCGGCGATTCAGGAGAAGTTATTCCCCCAGGAGGTCCAGGGCTCTATCGGACCACTACCGCCATCTTAGGCAGCCAGCCACGCCCCCCCTATGGTTCCTCTAGATAACAATTAATACATTTAAAATTATCTGCTGACCCATCACATGAATCAATTCCTATTTCATGTAACTCTCCCTGGGCTTCTTGTACTAATGAGGCTACTTTAATTGGATAATTTTGTAATTTGCTTACTTTAGGTACTTTATAGACATAGGAAATAACCAAATCCAATAACAAAATTCAAAAGATTCCTTTATGATATTTAATATCTTGAAATACTACCAGGAATCTATTTCTGTTTAAAGGATGGAATTTGGACTTGGATTTTAATTTTTATTTGTGTTTCCCCTTTTTCAGAGCTTTAAAAAGTAAAAGATCCATTGGTATATGATCACCATGACACTTCTCTAAATGGGTTTTAGAGCCTCTACAGCTATACTTAGTAGCATCTGATATTTTATTTAGTGTTCTCGTCAGTAAAACCCTTGGAGGTACTAGTTCATCATTGGAATATCAAAAATTGTTCACCTAATTGAACCCTTGTGTTTGTGTATTCTCTAGTCATACTGGAGTAGGGATCATTGGTCCTTTCATCGATGGCCATTTTTCCATTTCTTCTTTCAGTGCAGTCACTAGATTTTTGCTGGAACTTAATAGTTTATATGCTTGTTTGGAACAAACAATAAAACATTACTGTTTTAGGCTTCTTGTTCTCTGCCAACCATTAAACATAATAAACGATGATAGTACCATAGTACCTTACCATATCGTTCATCAATTTTATAAATCTGCATAGGCTATAAAGACACAAACATTAAGCAAATATGAACAGTTGGTATATTGAGGTTGTATTACCTTTGAATTGGGTCCAGGTACAATATTTGTAATCCTCTTTGTGACTCCAATGAGCCCGGATGTATTAATGTGTACACTATGTATTTGTTTGGCTAGTTGGTTATTCAGTAACACTAAAGCCTTTAGCATGCCAGGAAAAGTAATTTGCATTAAAGGCATAATGTTTAGCATTGAAAATTCTGGCGCTCTTTTATTTATGGAACTAACAAAGGAGGACACCTCATAAAAACTTTTCATATTAATTGAATCCATCACTGTTTCAGGAATATTTCAATTGTTAGCATCATTATAGGCAATTGTTTCTCTCACAGTGCTTGCTATCAGGGGCGTGGCTTAAGGGGGTGCTTGGGGTGTTACATCCCTCTTATAAATGTATTATTTAATAAATAGTTGGGTACAGGAGGTTTCAGTGTGGTATGATAAGGTGTCAGTCGTATTACACCTGTGATTTATAAATACTAAGTGAAAAAAAACCACTCACATACACTCTTGTCTGTGTTTTGAAGGGCTTAAAACATTTGTATTTGACAAATTATTGTGTTTTACATACAGCTCACAATATGCAATCCTTTCCACTGGCCCTTAAGCCCTTCCCCCATGCACTGCTTCTTATATACTGATTAACATAATATGCCAGTGTGATTGTAGGAAAAGCAAAAGCTCTGCCCCTCCCCACTGTCTTACTGTCCAAACTATGCCCCTGCTTGCTATGCTAGAATCAAACAAGTCAGGTGATGGGGGAGGCATATTAGTCTCCCTGTTAGGGTGTCAATAGTAACATCTAAACCCCCAAAATGTGGGATATTTTCTCTCTCTTGGAGCAAAGGGTTGACGCCAAATTAGTGGATGAAATTGTACACTCAGGTTGAGCAGATTCCTTTAGCGATGCTCTTGGAGAATGAACAGGCTTACTATGTCAAGTAACAAAATTCACTATGGATACTGTAATTGGAGGACTCTTTTGACTTGATGACTTACTTGAATTTAATAAATGAGCACCAAGCTGGTCCGTGCAATTGCTGTTACCACGTTTTTTAAGAAATTCGAGTTTGGCTTAGGGTGTATTGTGCAGGAAATAGATCGAGGTATATTGCGATAGGAAGTATAGCTCAAAAGGATTTTCTACCTCTCAAGCCTACCCTCATAGGGTTTCGAACTTCAAACACCAAGTTCTAAATTGGAGCTTACTCACCCGCCACTCCCACGATGTGCATTTATTAGTGTAACTGATAACTGGAGCTTAGGAGCACAGTTTTTCAGTGGGGGAAACAAAAAACAGTCCAGTAAAATTAAGGCCTGGTGAGTGGCCACTAAAAGAGTAACACAGTCACAGCCTTTGAATTTCATAAAAAGGACCACAAATACCGACAGAATTGGTCAACTACACTGAAAGTGAGTTCTCTCGACATTCGCCACTATGTCAAATACCACCACGCGACACACCCCTCCAAATGAATCCATACTAAACAGACAAACAGGCAATGCTGCTGCACCCATGACCTGTTTACAAATGCAAAAGGATTCCCCCTGTCGAACCTTCTCTTCTCAACTCTGATAACAGCAAACACATTTCTGTCAAAGGTTTTGGAGAGAAGATTTTGGAGCTATGCTAGGCTAAGCATGTACTCTAGCATGTACATGTTACATATGGGCCCTTGCTCTGGTTTCTCTCTTCTCTGAGCCTGCTTAAACATCAATGAATTGAAAATAATTTCATTTGTGCATTGACTACTCATAACGTATTGCCCAAAATATGCCATCCTGTTAGAATGGGAACCAACATGCCATGCAAACCCACAATATGTTATGAATTATCACCATAATGAAGGGACAACCTTTTTAGCAGGTGTGCACGCCATTGATGCCCCCATGTCAAGATTAATGAAATGAGAGATCAGAATATGGCAAGAATTACCACCGTAATGCCAGAACTGCCATTATGCCATGGGTGAGCATGCAAAAACAAAAAGGGCAGAGGACTCTTTAGAAACCGGCAACTATTTACTCCTATTTTATTCACAAAACACAAAGCACTCGCAGTTTGCCACACAAGGTGGCAGAGTGATGCCAACCTGAAGGGTAATTCTCTGTCTCTGTAGCTCTAAATGCAGTTGGCTATTTAGGACTGTTGCAGCAGGATTTGCGCTGGTTTCTCGGGTGCAAACCAGGGGTGGATTCTCCATTAGAGCTCTGGGGCTGTGCACCCCTGATATTATTCCCTTCACATTCCTGTGCAAATATTAAATAGATTGATGTATTTACAGATTTGATTGTATCTCTAAACAAATCAATGTATTTAAGTCTGGGCTGTCTGTCCCAGGCTGCCTGCCCCTCCTCGCTTTGAAGCAGGAGACAGAGGCCAGGCAGTAAATCAACTTTCTGAGCTGTGATGCACAACGCAGGGTTTACTGTTCAAAAGCTCTTCATAAAGAATCAATGCCACTGTAGTCTATGAACTGGTAAATGTGTCTTTAAGGGATTTATTTCGGTCCTTGAATTTAGCTGATTTATATTTTTTACTAGGTGCAAGTTTTTGTTTCTTTCTTGCAAGTTAATTTCTTTTGTCAATATTAACGAACATTTCTGGTTTCCTAAAAAAATATAGAAACATCAGATCATCTCTAAGAACTGTATCACACAAGTATATCAAAACACAAGGGTGTATGTTAAAAAATAGATCTTATCAATGATCATAAAGGGTACCAGTTCATTTAACACACAATGAAACAAGAAGGCGTGCAAACAATACAAATGGTATTTTGTCATTCACAGTAACAATTGTGTACACTTTTTTCAGACAAACTTAGGAGTGGATGCAAGCATGTGTGTTTTGGGGCCTTGTTCTTGGTAATAGTAAATGTAAGAATGCTAATCCTCTGTTAAACAAATTGTGGTGAGACCCCGCCCTCGCCACGCTAATCTCCATCACTGTGACACCTCGGGCTCTGGCTGCAAGTCGCTGTCCCCATTAAAAGTGGAGCTGCGGTATTTGTCCGCCCCCCCCCCCCCCTGAAATGGATCCAAAAGACGAGCAGGTCAGGGTCCTTCTTCCCTTGTGAAGTTGAACCAAATATCAAAGTCAAGTGCAAAGATAAGTGCTTTCAGTAGATAGTTATCTGCTGTATGACATTAAAATTGACCCTACCGTCATGTCCTTAACAACATTAATGCCAAAAGCATGGATTGGTTTATGAACTATAGGTGTTAAAAACATTAAGGCAATGCATGGCAGCGATTCAGTTCCTGTCTTATTTCAAGTTTTACTTAAATTTGCATTCCTGTAGCTATTTAATCATGCTGTGTTTCTTTCTGCATGTTTTTTGTGCATACTTTGAGTTGTGCAGGTGTTTATAAGGGGCTTTGATTGAGAACTCTGACGCTGATGCTGATGCTGAAGCCAAAGTAAAGTGTCTGTCAGGGGATTGGCCTCTCTGCAGAGCACACAGAACAATTGCATTTTTGTGAAACTGTGTGTGAAAGCGGTGCACAGATGGCAAAATATTTATAGGGCAAAAGTAAACGTAAATAAATTGCTTGAATGTGAGTGCAGTGTATGGAAGTGGTGCAGTGAGACAGATGCAAGGACGTGCATTTGAAGAAGAGTGAAACGAGGGTGCTGAAGTGGAAAGAGAGGTGGTTGAAGATGTGCAGATCTTTTTGTAAAATGTTTCGCTGGAGGAAGATCTAGCCTGGACTCCACATTTGTCCATTAAGCATGCCTGTGTCACTCACTACATACAAGTCAAACTTTTAAGCCCCATCACTTTCAAAAGCCTCTGGTGCAAACTCAAGTACACTTGCATGCACTAGTTCTTTAGTCCCTGAGTGAGGTGTGACACAACCATGAAGATACAATAAAAAAGAGTGCAACACATTTTGCCCCACAAGAATGATGGAGTGTGATGGATTTGCAAACCATAAAGGTTTAATAGAAAATTAGCAAATTTACAGCTCAAATCACTTAAATTAGGTGAGTCAGTAATTAGTACATAAATGCATTTTTTCAGTATAATTCAAATATGACAAATACAAAGGTAGGTCATTTAAAGTTGTCATAAACCCCCGGGGGCGGGGGGGTGGGACTTTGACATAGCTGCAGCTTTCGAGACGTTCCACACTACTCTATATTCGGCAGACAGACTAGAACCAGAGGCCGCGGTGGCTTATGTGCAGGGGGCGCCAGTATCTCCCCTTACCCCAATGGACACAGCCTCATTGGACACTGAGGTCCACTTAGACAAGGTTTTGCGGGCCATCCGAGATCTCACCTCAGGGAAGGCACCAGGGGAGGGCGGGTTCTCTACTCATTTTTATAAGACTTTTGTCTATTATTTAGCCATGCTGTTGGTGTACCTCTTTAACTCCTTTAGCGACACTGGAACCTTGACTCCAACCAGACCATGGCATAAGTGGTCGTGATACCTAAGCCAGACAGGACCCGTTGGACTGCGCATCCTACCAACCCACATCCCTATTCAATGTAGATTTGAAAATCTTCACGAGTATATTAGCAGCTAGGTTGGCACCTCATATGCAGGGAATCGTGGACCCAGACCAGTCCTGATTCATTCCGGAGCGAAGTTGTAGCAATGGGACGCGGCGGATGTGTCATCTCCTCTACAAGGTCCAACGCACTCGGCAACCGGCGGTGCTACTCTCGGTAGACGGCGAGAAGGCATTTGATTGGGTCCATTGTCCATATCTGAAACAGGTACTAGACAGATTTGGGGTCGGCGACCTCTTTATGAGATGGGTTGATTGTGTTTACAACAACCGAAAGGCACGGATCAGAGTGAACGGGGTGGTCTCTGGACCCTTTCAGATAGGAAGAGAGGCAAGGCAGGGATGCCCTTTGTCGCCCCTGCTCTTTGAGTTTGCCAAAACCCGGACATATCTGGGACTAGAATGGGAGATAGAGAACATAAAATATCGCTTTACATGAACGACGTAGTACTCTTCGTCATAGAACCAATGACATTGTTGCCCCCCCCTGTTGGGCTAGATTGAAACTTTTAGTCGGGCCTCGGGCTTTACGATTAATATCCAAAAAATGCAGGCCCTGTGTCTGACGCTCCCTAAGAATTTGCAACAACAGCCTGAAATGCAAATGTCCTTTAAATGGGCTCCTGAGGGCAGTCCATATCTAGGACTACAGCTATTTCCCACGCTCGACAAGATAGCGCAGGTGAATTACTCAACACTTTTAGCAGGGGGCAAGGGGGGCCTTTTGAACTGGAGGTGCCACACGTTTTCGTGGCTGGGTAGACTAGCGGCCATTAAAATGTCCATCCTGCCACGTACTTTATAAATAATGCAGACGCTTCTGTTACGACCGCCACCTAGGCTAATAGCACAACTACAGCATCTCATAGGGAACTACATATGGGGAGAGAAGAGAGCATGGATGGCCCGACACCTGACATATTTGTGGCAGGAGGATGGGGGCTTGACTTTCCCCACCGGGATAGCTATTTTCAGGCAGCGCAACTACTGTACATGACCGAATGGTATAAGCTGGAATTAGAAAAACATTGGTGCTTTATCGACCACTCAATTGCGGGTATTCATGTCTGGAAAGTACCTCGGCTGCCAAAGCGGCACCGGTCACCGGCAGTATATGTGTCTGCTGTCCTGCGCAGTACACTTGGAGTGTGGGATAGGGTGCATGAAAAGTGTGGCCTCTCGACCTCTATGTCTCCGCTTACCTCCTTTATCGGCAACCCGGATTTCCCACCGGCAAGACTGGGGACCAGTTACATTGGCTGGCAAGAGGCCAATTGCAAAAGAATAGGGAGTTTATTTGATGAAAAGGGGGTGATGAAGTTTGCCAGCCTGGTCTCAGATTTCGGTGCTCCCGAAATGCATATTGGCAATACCTTGCGCTTCGCCATTGGGTGACCCAGCTGCAGGTGCATCCTTATGCTAGTCACCCGCTAACCAAGTTTGAGCGATGGTTTATTACCCGAACCTCTGATAAGCACCTGCTGTCGGATATATATGCTTTCCTGAACACTCCCAGACAGAAAAGTAAGCCCCTGCTCAGCGTAGGTGGGAATCTGAACACAAGAGAGAATTATCTTCAAAGGAGTGGCACAACATCATATAAAGAGCTAGAACTTCCTCCTGCAATTTGGCGGGCAAGGAAATGTTTTTAAAAATAGCGCATTACTGGCACTACACCCCGGCTAGAGTTGCACGATGGAGACTGGGAGGGAATGACGTCTGTTGGCGCAGTTGAGGGATGAAAGGTACCCTCTCACACATTCTCTGGCAGATCAGGACATTCCAGGACTCGATCCTACAAGACATAGACAACATATACTGCACAGACATTCCCAAAATTCCCCAGCTATTTACTGTTAGGGAACCCCAATGCTATCACATATCCCCTTAAGTCCTGCAGAGGGAGAGCAATCACCCTACCGCTTGGTGCGATTAAACAGGCATTGTTATCCAGATGGGGCTCAGAAGAGGTACCAACTCGGCTGTATTGGTTGCACAGATTATGGGAGATGCTAGGTATGGAAAAGATTACAGCAGGCCTTACACACTCACTCTCCAAATTCGATAAAACCTGATGCTCCACTATAGAATTTTTATCCACCAAATTTTTGGAGCTTACGTGCCCAAGATACTTGTGAGTACTAAGGCTCACCAAAGCTCCTCCACCTGCAGACAATTGGCTAAAATAGATTACACCCTGACCCTGCCTCCTGCCCCTGGACCAATCAGGCTCATCTCTCTCCTCTTTTCCTTTCCCTTTCTAGTTTGTGTTGATTATTGTTTTGCTCCCCACCGGCCAGTGGATGTAGGTGCCGACTATTGTTATTTTTGCTATTTCAAAATAATAAAAAGATTAAACCATAAAGTTGTCATAAAATGAATCAAAGCAGGCACTACTTCCCATGCAGGAAAGTTGCCTAATTTGCTGAGTTAGAAAATTGGAGGACATTTTAGGAAAAGTCAGGCAAAAGGTGTCAGCTAAATAAAAGACTCTAAAGGCAGCATCAGATAAAGATGTATGGCCTTGACTACGGTGGTCGATTTGACTGCCATAGTTGTAGAGGCGGTCCGTAGACTGCTAGACTGGTGGTCCACCCGCTATATTCTGATTATGGTGAAAGGACCGCCATTGGACCGCTACTACTGCTGGGGATCTGCGATCCCTCAGCGGTGGTGCAGGGGTCTGAGGTTGTAATATGCTGGCGTTACCACTGCGACACCACAAATAATATAACGAATTTCCTCACTGCCACAGTTTTCATGGCGTGGGAGCCTGCCATGAAAAGTGTGGCGTGAGGAAACTAAGGGTGCCCTATAGGTGGCTCAGTTGCCTCTGCGCCAGGGGATGAATGCAGGGGAGCACATGGTATGCCCCCCTGTCAGCATACACCCCACTACCAGCAAGGCATGGACTTCACTGTCAATGCCGTGCAGGAACATGCAATTACGTTCCCATTGCAGTGTCTTGCTAAGGCTCAAATATAATGCAGGACTGACCTACCTGGATTGCAATCGGAATCGGGCAGGCAGTCTCATTGTAGTTTTGGTGGTCTTGGAGTGGGGCACTGGCATGACGGCCTGTTCCATGACCGCCAAACTCATAATAAGGCCTTTAGTCAAGTAAGTGGAAAGTGATTTGCCCAGGAGTCTAACTCTTGCAGATAAACATAAAGAAAAATTGTTCCTCTAAGGAAGTGGGAAAGGGCATCTGAAACTAAGCAATTCGCAATTAAACCATTCAACTCTTCACAGCGAAAGGCAACTCCCTACAGTTCCCATTCAGAGAACCAATCAAGATCAAACATTTCATGATAACTTCATGTCAGCCGTCTTCCCTCCCCATCGTACAATGGAGTCTCTGCTGAATGACCTTCATTGGATATCTTGTAATAGGATGGTGCTGCTCAGTCAGTGTCCTTCGTGCGGGTGCAGAGGTTTATTATTCAGCCCTCCAATGAACACACACACATAAACATTGAAACAGAAACTAATTATGCTACATTTTAATGAAAGAATACTGCTATACCTTGGCATCTGAAATGAGAGAAAGGGAAAAAAATATGCACAGCAGACAAGAACATTTCATCTTAGTGTGTCTCACGTAAACTGAAGTCTACACTAACTATGGACACCTTTCACATGAAATCACACTCTATTATATGTGTGTGTGTGTGTGTCTGGTGCAGAATAATGTAAGTGTCTGTGCAAAGCGTAAAATGGTGATAGGGCATCACCCGCACTTAGGATGCATACTTCATCCTAGGGTTCATCCTCACACCATGAACAATAGTCGTGGTGTGAGCTACAACTCTCCCGACAGTCCCTAGGTGGGCTTGACGTGTGGGTGATAGTGCAGAGAGCAAAAGGAAAGGAACGTGCGTTCAAACTACCTCTTGGTGGCATTAAATCTACTTCATTGTGTCCCCAATAGAAGGGTTAGATTTACTATTCCCACGCGAATCTAAGCAACAGTAGGGACAATATTGGAATTTGGAGTGGTTAGATTTACCATTCCCATTCCAGTGTAAGCAACAGTAAGGAAAGCATTGGACTTCTAAGAGGTTAGATTTACTATTCCCACTCTGGTCTAAGCAACAGTAGCAAAAGCGTTGGACTTTAGGGGGTTGAATTTACTATTTCCACTACTATCTAAGCAACACTAGGTAAAGTGTTTGGCTTTGGAGGAGTTAGATTTACTATTTCCACTTCAGTCTAAGCAACAGTAGGGAAAGCGTTGGACTTCAGAAGTGTTATATTTACTATTCCCACTCCAGTCTGAGTAACTGGAGGTAAAGTGTTGGACTTCAGAGGGGTTAGATTTACTATTTCTACTCCAGTCTAAGCGACAGTAGGGAAAGTATTGGACTTCAAAAGGATTACAAATAATAAAAAAAGTTGTAATAATTACCTACATATGTCAATAAGTAATAACAAATAAATTATAGGGCATATAAAAATAAATAATATATTATGCAATAGAAATATGAAAAAGGTGTAAAACATAAAATAAAATCTTTTAATAACTTGCAATAACATTCAATTACCCAACTACAAACAAATTGCAGAATTTAAAAATAAATACCAAATTATTTAATTTAAAATAATACTAAAATATTTTTTTAAATCATTCCACACACAAATTTTCAACAACACTACATATCAAGTAATTATCAAAAAACAAAATAATTAACATAAAAATTACAGCAAAATGGATTTAGTCTGGACCAATGCTGCCAGCCACACAAATACAGCTATTGCTGCCTTTGACATGGCAAGTTATTCAAAGTAGGGCTGGTATGATCCTTCTAGGTACTGAGAAGGCTTTAGACCAGGGGCCATATTTATGACCCAGTTTCAGTCGCTCTTGCACCACTCAACGTGGTGGAAGAGTGAAGCGAACCTTTAGTCATATTTTTGAATGCACACAGAGCCACTTTGCGTGTCTTTGAATGGCTATAAAAATATGGAGGAATGCAAAGCAGCACAAATCACTGCACTGCATTACTCGGCGTCAGGGAGGTGTTACGTGGGTGTTCCCATGCAACTCCCATGATTTTTTACGCATTCCCAGATTTAAACAACCTAGTAAACCAGGGAATGTGCCAATAGTGTAAGCCTCCTCAACAGAGCAGTAAAGAGGAGAAATATCTTTATTTCTCCTTGTGTTCTCCTCTTTCTAGGAGTGTTGCATTCTGCAACACTCCTAGAAAGAGACACACATAGAAAGAGGAAAAAGCTCTCAGGATTGTTTTTGTGCAGGGAGGCTCCCTTGCACCATGGTGCACGGGTGCCTGCATTGGCACTAGCCTGCCAAAGCAATGCCAGTGCAAGGAAAGAGGACAGGAATTGGCTGTACTGGAAAAATAAGGTGCATTTCTGGCCTGTCCCTGGGACACAGGTCAGCGCAGCAAGGTGACATGTTGTGCTACCCTGCGCTGCAAATTTCATAAATGTGACCCAGGTCTTCTGGTTATTTCTTTGGCTGACTATTTGTGCCATGTTTATGCATCGAGTCCAAATTCTGTATCGAATTCCAATGGCCAGCTTGGTCTTGGACAGGCACTGCTCATTTCTATTGAGTATGTGTAGGGGGACAAGCCAGGGGTTTCCGCTATCCCCCTCTCTTAAATGCTCTCCATTTAGAACCTTATTTGAGATAACTAATTACTCAGCTTTTGGGATAGTCCTAGTTGCTACTTATTTAAAGGTTAAAATGTGTAGTGAGATACAGCCGATTTAGCAACAAGTCACATCTGCTTTCATGTAAGATGAGGACCTAGAGCCGCCTCTCAATTAGTATAGTGAGGCACTGCAGTATTGTCAAAATGAACATACTCCCTACACTTCTTTATCTTTTCTGAGCAATTCCGCTACTTGTCACTGACTCCTTTATCAAGCAACTGGATGGGGCTATAGCAATTTTATTTGGGGATACAACAGAACCAGGAAGGCTATTACATTTAGTAAGCTTTCTTTCAATTGGGCCGGATTTTCACTGCCAGATTTTAAAATCTAATTTCAGGGCAACATTTCGTACCCATAGCAGGAACCTGTTTACTGACCATAACACTTGTTCTTATGCCCTAGGATATAAAATGGCTATGGGGCCGATTTGAAGTTTCTCCCACGTAGACTTCCTGACCTGAACTATTTTAATCGGGTGTGCTTCAAGATTATTAAGATTTAAGATTGTTGAGGTTATCTGCAAACTGTAGGGCGAAATGAGTTTTAAATATTCTGTGCTTGTGGCCCACTCTTTTACACCACGCTGGGGTAATCCCAATGTCCCTCTTATTTTTCATGATTCAGTACCCAGAATATGGTATGATCATGGTGTGAAAACTGTCGAGCAGCTACATGATAATCGTGGGTTATGTACTTTGCCTAATGCAAACATTATATGATCTCCCGCCACAGTCATTTTTTATGTATCTTCAAATTTGTAACTATTTGCTGCATAATCCAATATAGAATATTGCTCTCAGTGACCCAGCTATCTTGGTATATTTGTACACTACAGAGGGTAAGTTAACAATTAAAAAATTAAACCAAATAATAAGCAATTATAGGGATCCCAATTTGGTTAATCTGGCATTTAAATGGAGTTGCAGGCTAGGTCAGACTGTACAACCAGAAGATATTTCTGATGTTTCAGATACAATCAATTCATCAGTGGTTTCAGTTAGCCTTACACAGCAGCGTTATAAAACCGTCTGTATGCTATACTATATGCCAAAGAACATTAATAAATGGGATATTAATAATACTAGCAGTAAACCCTATTGCCCGAATTGAGGGCTGCAAGCTGCACCTTTTGTACATATATTTGCTGGCTGTCCACTTCTGAAAGCGTATTGGTCTAATGTAGATGCGTCTCTATTGAGCATCTGGGGTTTGATTTGCAGTTATCTATAAAAGATGTTCTTTATTATCTCAATTGCAAATATAGTTGCCCGTTTGTGTATTGCAAAGAATGGATCAGCCGCATACCTCCTTGGGTATGTGAATGGTGGGCACTTTTTTGCCAGGTATTTGAGCTCGAGGTAGCTATTTTGAAGGTCGAAGGCAATAAGGGTTATAAACATATGAGTCATATTTGGGCCACAGGTTAAGATTGCTGATTTAAGATTTTCTTCATAACTGGTTGCTCTATCTTTTTTTATGTATTTATTTGCACTCTGTAATCACAGTGCTATGTTTAGCATTTCTTTGATAATATTCGGCTGATTATATCAAATTAAATGTGTTTTAAAGCTGTAACGAAATATCTTTTGTGACCATATCCAATTAAGGTAAACATATTTAAAACAAGCATTAGCAAAGTTAATAGGTGTCACCTATGCAAGAGCTTTTGGCTTTCCCAGTGTTTTTTAACCAGGTTGTACAGCAGTGTGGCTTTGTAGCATGGCTAAAAGTAAAGTTTGAGAAAAAGCTCTATGACCCAGCCGGCACTGGCCACATAATGACGCTTTTTAGGTCGAGCTACACAGCACATGCGCTGACTCTTCGAGACCTGCTGTAATCAGTCTGTGGGCTTCAAGTCCATACTTTTCTTGCCATTGAATTTCATTTGTGTATGTCAGTGTCCTTTAAAAATCCATGCTTGCTAGTGGTCAGTCCTGCCTCTTTGTCCCTCCTTTCTCTCTACTGTTCCTCCACCAGAGCAGGTACTTAGTACTGTATCATTCCGTTATGGTTCTTTATCTGTTCTTTGTGGGACTATTTTTTTCTTGGTTTCCTGCTTTCTTACTGTTTGTTTGTGTTTAGCTTCAGCGCCCTAGCTGCTTACATTCAAATATAGCATTCGCCCTACCACCTCCTCTTAATGTCACAGTTGTGTTACTGCTGCCTTTTTTACTGCTCCTCTGTGGCTCCCACTCCGTTGCTTGTATTTTGTTTAATAGGCTGTTTGCACTTATTGATCTCCACTGTCAGTTGGGCTTTTTCTAGTTGGTCATTTGCTTGGTTTGGGCTTCCTTTTAAGGGGGATTGGGCTTGTTTTTTAGGTATGTCCTGCAAAGGGTTTACATCCCACCTCCTCTATTTCCTAGCTTTCCATTGGTTCCTGTACGGGTCACTCATTTCCAGCTCTATTGGCTGTAGCATATTTTCTTGCATTGACCAATGCTTATATTTTTGTTAAAAAAAAATGTTGCCAGGACGTATGGCCCTCATCCCCCATACCCCCCTCTCCCTCCCCCAGGCACGCCGCTTAATGTTGCAGCACAGCGCATGCTTTTTCTTTTACAACACGGGTGCACACATTTATAAACTATATGAAGCAGGGTGGATACAACTGGATTTTTAACATCTTCTGGCGGGAGGTAAGGCCCATGACCGGAAACCTCCTGCCTGATTCGGGAAGGGTTGAAATGTAGGTCAGAGCTTGCTTACACAAGGCACTTTCATTACTCTTTTCTACACAGTGTGAGCACTTCGTACATATTCTGTTAAAACTTTCAAAGGGTAGAAGTTTTGAGGTCGGGGTTTGCTGTAAAAGTAAAGATATTCCAAATAGCATTAGGTGTTTTTAACCAAGCATTGTAACTCATGTCTTAAATCGCTGAGTATCCTATGTGGCTCGAGCAAACAAATTTATCGTGAATCATGTACTAAAAGCGAGCTCTTAACCTGGAATTTATACCATTGTCTCACCCCCACAAGTTTTAAAAACTCATTTATGGGTGTCAGGCGACGGGTACTGGAAAGAAAAACATTGACTTTTAGAGTGAGGCATTGTGTGTTTCTATGAGCAAGCTCATATTACGGGTCAGTCTCCTGCAAACCCCTTTCCCCCTCCTATGTGGCTTGCCACCAGCAACAAATTATTTTAGTCAACCTAAAGGCAAGAAGTGCATACCAGCTTCACTTCAGCGCCCACGTCTAACTGCAAACTGAATGTCCCGAGTCATTTTTATTTGCGCTTTATTCAGGAGATGGATACCGTTCGTTTGTCCAGTGTTGCACTTTCTGCTGGTGATGTAAAGGCTAAGTCTCCACAGTTCACAGTTCTTGTTCATTTCATGTGCATTGCAGTTGGCACGCTACCCAACATGCCGGTTGTGGATGTGCTGCAGGATGTTGTTATTTTGTTTTCTGTCTGGTCAATGGAGGGTGGTAGGTTGTTGGAATTCCTTTCCTGCTTAAAGTCTGGCCCCTCTACCCCTGCGGGTTCTCGAGGCAACTGGGCTGGATGCAGTTGGATTCAGTGACTTTTTTTCATCAAAACTCTTTATTCCCCACTTTTGCTGAGCAGTATCTCTTGACTGGTCATTACACACTTAATGTTTGTGTTGTTTGCGCTTGATCTTTATTGTTTCATGCTTGTAGTTTGAAACTTACAACTGCAGCTGGGTGTTATTCATAAATACTTTCCAGGATGAAATGTATGTATTGACACAGGATGCCCGTCCCTTTACAATTTAGAGGGAGGTTACTATCAGAAGCGGTACAACAGTGTTTATGTTGTTACTGCTACTTGACGGGTTCACGTTAGCTTATGACAGATGCAATGCTTGTGGTACGGCGTAAGCTGTCAAAGGTAAAAAGGTAACTTGCAGTGGCTGTTGGTTTACATAACATAAACATGTGGTGGTTGTAATCAATATATTGTGTGCTGGATAAAGCAAGCTGTCTTGACTGGACGCAAGTAGCAAGCAATCCCATTGTAAATCCTTGCGAACACGACGGCAAGTAAATAGACGGTCTCGTTTCAATCTATTGATGTCCTCCTGACTTTTTTGGCTCCAAGTTGTTGGCATGTTTAATTTTTACAAAATATGTATTGGCTCTCATTTTGTTTTGATAGATTGGGTTTCCAGAATTGTGTTTTTTTGTCGTACTTTTATTTCCGTGTACCTAGTTATTTTTTGCCATGCTTGTTGAACCCACATCCTTAGCAGTAAGAAATCCAAATGTAATTCATAAGGAGGTGGCTGTAAACCGCCCTCTCCAACCTTTCCTCTATCCAGGATAAACAGTTATAAAAATGCAGTCCCTTTCTTTACATTATTCGAAGACCATTTCAGTTTGTCAACTATGGTGCAACTGAATTGCAAGTTAGTTGAATCTTGTGTTTTGAGCAGTTTCTAGTGTGTTGTATTGTGTGAGGAGGGTGGGGACTTGTATTATGATGTGTTTGAAGATGGTGAGCTCTGTTATAGATTTGTCTTCTGGAAACAGGAGGCAAAGCCTAAACTAAGATAGTGCCAGTTTGTAGGGATGTTAGCACCACCACCCAACTCGCCACTGTTACTGGAATGAAGATTCTAGTTTGTGCACTGCCTGGTGGTCCCTTTGTTACTCAAGCCTCAGGGATTCTCAACCTCCTTCGAAGTGCAGCAGTGGCTTTTGCTTTTACAACGCAGGTGCACACATTTATACACTAAATGAAGCAAGGCGGATACAACTGGATTTGTAACAACTTCTGGCGGGAGGTAAGGTCCATGGCCGGGAAACTCCGCCTCATTCTGCAAAGGTTGACATGTAAGCCAGTGCTTGCTTACAAGGTATTTTCACTACTCTTTTCCAGCCGCGGTGCGTCCATTGGGGCGTAGCCCCACCAGCCACATGGACCCGCATCGCGGCCGCAATCCTTTCAATAAATTACTCTGTACTAGTACAGAGTAATGTATTGTAAGGATTGCGAGTCAGCCGCCGGGACACACTCGGAGATTTTGGAATGCGCAAGGGGGGGTGGCCTGCTGCAGCTTGAGTGACAGTACACTCAGGCTGCAGCAGACAGACCGTAGTGCGCAAGTGCAAGTTGGGTTCCAACTTTCGCAAGCATGTGCACTACAGTACCCCAGTGGGACCCTGCGGGGACTTCTCTGCCTGCTGTAGCCCAGGTTTGCAAGGGGCGATAGGGCGAGCAGCAAATGTGCCCCCCTAGCCAATCCTGGCGCTACATGCAGCGCCAGGATTGGCTACACCTGGCTCACGTCACGCCGCACCCGGATGCGACGCCTCCATTTCTCCTCGTGGGTCTGCTTTCTTCAGACTGGCATCAACCCCCAGCGAGGAGGCGGCAGGAGAGAGAAGCGGAGGTTAGTCAGTAAGAGGCTTGGGTGGAGGGAAAGCTGCCACACACACCCCACTGGCAGCCCTCGAGCACGCCGGCCTCCACCACAAGGTAGGTTGGTAGAACTTGTACTTGTTTATGTCTTTGTTTTTATTGGGGATTGTGCTTGTTTTAGGTTTTAGACCTGGCATACGGCAGCGGAGGGTGGAAGCACGGGCTGGGGTTGAGAGCGGAGGATGGGCAGGGTGTGTGAGTGTGAGCTGGAGAGTCCTCCATGAGAGCCGCTGCGCTGCCACCGTCTGGGCAAAGCCATGACAGCCAGTTGGAACAGAGAGGGCAGGTGTGGAGGGAAAGCATGGCTGAGCGCTGACAGTGAGAGTCGGTGGTGCTGACATGTTATTACGTATAACAGTCATTCATGCCTGAGCCACTGCCTGACATAGCCAACCCACAAAGGCATAGTTAACACCCTCCATGATATACAGCGTATTCAGTTATCTCAGACAGATTTCTATTTCCCCCATTTACTCTCCCAAACCAGCTATTTTTCCCAGCAGTCGCCTCATCTTGAATGTTTTCCTCGCTCCTTCATTACTTGTTTTCTACTCACTGCAATCCCTTAATCGTGAAATTCATAGGTGACATATCACCATGCCACATAAACGTCCACTTGATTGGACACTCACAATCGTGTCACTTTGCATCTTCTTGTTCCCCACTACTATCACCATGCCTAAACACTTTTCATTCTCTGTCAACCTCTATTGACTCATTTTAAGCATTGGGCCATGTAGTGGGTATGTACAATTGTGCCACATTTAGAGGTGGTTCTTTGAAATACTCATCCAATAATCCATTAAGCAAAGTTCTGGCTTCTGAAAGTACCGTGTTTTTAATTCATTTCTTATAGTCAGTGAGTTAACGTATAAAATAATCTGTGATCTAACTAAGCATTAAAACGCAAAGTCCCGCCAATTGAAAAAGTTCTGTTGAGTACAGCGGATGCAATTTAGAATTGTACAATAAAGCTACACGATGCAATATCAGGTTGTATAGATTATGTAGACTTTCCAATTTAACAGAGCACGTTTGATACAGCGACATTTTAGTGACACCTTTATGGAATGTAGGATTATACTGATTTCCTAGAAGCTAAAATAATTCTCATTCAGAATGACAAAAAAAATATTAACATTTTTAACCACGGGTATTTATTTTATGTAACAAGATTTTATTTGTAGATTGAAATTCACTTTTCATTTTATGGTGTCTCGTCAGATTAGACAGCTAAACCGATAGAGCACATTATTGTGATAGTTAGTTGTTTGTCACTGATCTGGATTTGTTTTTCCAGAGCAGTATGGGTTGGAACTTTAGGAAGACTTCCGTGTTCACTGCTTCCTATTGTTCTTATCAGTGTTTGCCTGATTATGGAGAGCAAAACGAACCATACTGTTATACGCCTGATTTAGTCTTATTTGAATAACCACAATGTATTTGCTAATCTTAAAGTTCTTGTTTGTAGTATTGGTGAAACATAGCAAGAATTTGACAGGTTTAGATGTATTCCCATACCTGGCAAGTGGTACACAGACATAATATCGACTCCAAAATATCGTTTGGACATAATATCGACTCCAAAATATCGTTTGGAGAAAATATCGACAGGACAGAATATCGACAGCCAAAATATCGTTTTTAAGGTAAGTGTAGTAATATCGTTTTTAAGGTAAGTGAAGTAATATCGTTTTTATTTTTAGGGTTCAGGGTCAGTTTTGGGTTTTTGGGTAAAGGGGTATTTTTAGGGTTCAGGGTCAGTTTTGGGTTTTTGGGTAAAGGGGTATTTTTAGGGTTCAGGGTCAGTTTTCAGTTTTTGGGTAAAGGGGTATTTTTAGGGTTCAGGGTCAGTTTTCAGTTTTTGGGTAAAGGGGTAGTTTTAGGGTTCAGGGTCAGTTTTCAGTTTTTGGGTAAAGGGGTATTTTTAGGGTTCAGGGTCAGTTTTCAGTTTTTGGGTAAAGGGGTATTTTTAGGGTTCAGGGTCAGTTTTCAGTTTTTGGGTAAAGGGGTATTTTTAGGGTTCAGGGTCAGTTTTCAGTTTTTGGGTATTATTTTATTATATTTTATTACTATATATATATATGTTTAATAAATATGAAATAAAAAAATATTTATTTAACTTTCATTAATTATTTAATTATTATAAGTTAATTTAAGTAATTGTAAGTATATTTTAGTAATTAATTATTAATATTAATTTAATTTAACACTGTTTTTAGTAAATACGATATTTTTTACAACTATATTTTTGTAAACGATATTTTGTACTCGATATTTTTGTACTTACCTGTTTGTACATACAAACTCGATATTTTTGCTGTAGATATTTTTTCCTCGATATTTTGGGTAGTCGATATTTTGGTAGTCGATATTCTTTCAGTGATCCCTGGCAAGTCACGCAGTTGGGTGCTAGCTTTCCCTCCATGTTAAGGAACAGTAGATGTTACAGCACCAAGGCAGTGGCATAACGAAAGTTGAGGGGGGGGGGGCCCCTGCAAGGTACACATAGGGGCCCCTGCTCTGGATTTAATCTGAAGCTCCGTGGCCTGAGTACTGTGCTGAGGGATCCCCCTGCAGCTCGGGGTTCCCCCCTCCCACCACGCACCCCGGGGGCTGCAGAGGCTTGTATTACGCCCCTGGCGTTCTACCTTGTGCTGAACTGCATTCCCTTGGTATTGTGCTGCCTCTGCTCTCTTAGCATTACAATTTTCCTCCACCATTTTTGTAGCGATACTCTTACAAGTTAACTGCATCAAGGCGCTGTGTCGGTGAGATTTACTGAAAACAGCGCATTTCCCCTTGACATTCCCGAGACTCGCATAGTCAGTAATAACTACTGTTTAGCCTAGTGTAGCGCCCGCATCCACACACCACCCCGCCATAAACTTAGCTGAATTTAATTTAGCAAGTTTCAGTCACGCTAGGTGTCCTGCACAAGCATATGTATAATAATCTCGCCCGCTCTTACTGTATCCAAAAAGGTCAGACTGTGTACAAGTACAGTGGGTACACAACATATACAAAATTCAAGAATGAGTAATGCTACATAGAAGTTAATGCACACCATGTCTGAACTTGAAATACATTTGATTAGGTTCACGGCCTCAAAACAGGTTCCGTATATATACGTATACCTTCTTGCTGCAGTAATGGCAATTTAAAAACTTTGAATCCAAACTCCTTTCTCCTTCTAATAGGGCCGGGTTCTTAACTTCGAAGTGACTGACAGACTCCTCTGGGTGTATTAGTTCTTCGCCATTCACCATCTCCGTCCCAAACATGACGGCACAAACCCTGTAAAATTAATACCATGTAAATTAAAATGTGGTCTGGAACATTTAACTTTCCCGGCCCGGCACTTGCTGGCCTCGGCGCACAACCGTGTTGTTAGGGCGAGCATCGGGCTGGGTCTGTGCAGCGAGGCCAGCAAGTGCCAAAGCCAGGAAAGTCAAGTGCTGCAGCCAGCATTTACTTTACATGTTATTGAGGAAGCGGGGTAGTGATTAGGGCCAGCTACTCGGTTCTGACAAGTGACAGCTCTAAGAGGAGGGTTAGGGGCCTGCCCTACAACTACATAATCTGCTAAAAAGAGAGTCCGCATTACCATGATGTTAGCAACACGTTAGGTTCCCAGCAAGCATGCTCATTCCCAGCCAGGCCCAGGAGAGCGCACAGCAGCAGCAGCCTTTACACACGGGCACTTCTGGGAGCTTCTATCTGCAATTTATGATAATGTCCTTTTATCCCTTCGGTTGCCATGTCATTGTCTTTTATGTGAGTTTAACCACGTTAAATGTTTGGTTAGCTGCGCATGTGCAAGTGGTTACACATGGGTCATGATTATTAATGGTAGTGATCTGTAAAACACAAGAGGGCTTCAATTGTTTCATTGTTTCATGTGTTCTGCAAATGGCTCTCCCAGTCTTACTTTTACGTTTACATTCTGGTATTTGTAAATCTGGTTTTGTTTTTCTGTGCTAGCCCTGTGTATGTAATGTAAAGCCATTTTTATCCATAACAAAGCATAGTATCTGGTGGCAGATTCTGGCACCAGAATGCAAAGCAAACGTTTGTCTCTATGGCCTGCGCACTCACTCTAAGGTTGGATGGGTTGGGCCCTCTTCTCCTGAGTGCAAGGCACACTCAAATGTTTCAGTGCAACACAAAATCTGCGGGCATATATACGGCTGTCTGCACCCACAATCCCTATATAATGCATAGACACACAGTCCACGTGCAAATGGCAGGTTAGCTGGTTTTTAAGAGTGGACTTTTACTACATCATGATGCGGTGCTATTGAAAAAAACATGTCTCTTCAGCTTGTTCCTAAATTACTGGAGCAGGGTAGGGGAAGTCGTAATGGATATGGAAATATCACTCCTGATCCTGGATGCAGAAGGCCTGAATTCCATCAAGGCATGGCAACCTAAAGTTTTTATGAAAAAACGTATATTTTTATTTTGTTACAAATATGGTTATAGTACCTTCATCGCATCCCAATTAATTTCAGGGAGACAACTGGAAGTGCTCCCGAGGTCGGGCTTGCATCCCTCACCGGTAAAAAACTGGTGGGGAGCCATGGCCACCTACCAATTAGGTCAAGGGAGCCACAGGTCAAAAAAGTTTGGGAACCACTGTACTAAGGCAATAGTGGACTGCCTGCTCAGAGCAGGCAGCCTTATGCGCAAAGGGGACAGTTTGTGAGCTGGACGGGCAGGGAGCAGAGATGGCAGTGTTAAGAGGATGCAGGCAGTCGAGGTGTTAGTGTGGGGGCACAAGGAGAATAGAATATGTGCAAAGGGGGCGGTTTGTGAGCTGGAGGGGCAGGTAAAAGGGTGCATTAATCGTTCAAAAGTTGTAGGCAGTGGAGGGGCTTGGTGTGAGAGCACAGGGAGGAAAGTGGATGAGCAGAGGCGAGTGAGTGTACATGTATATGTATAGGGGGTAGAAGCAGAGATTTTGAAATACAATTAAAGGGGAGTTCAATCTTAAAAATAGATTAAATGTCACAGATCACAATCCATAAGCCTGACACACATGCAGGGTTTCCCAATCTATACTCCATATTGGATAATGTGAACTGAGCTCCACCAATAAATGTGTGTACTTGGCTCCCAAGTCCACTTGTAACTCAGGTTGCCTACCAGAACATCATTGGTTCAATGCTCATTTCATTTCAGAGCTTTGTGCTCAATATTGTTATTAGGGATTAATCTAGAAAATATGGTTCAAATTAATTGACTACTTCTAAAATGAGAGATATAGTGTTTGCCTATTGTTCTAAGGTGCGATTAGATTATGTGTAATTAAATTATGGGCTATGTTCCGTATATTAATATCATGAATTCTGTCTGAGAAACCTACTGGAACGATATGGCATGGGAATGTCTGCAATGACTTTGTTCGCTCTTAAGGTAGCCTAGTCATTTTAATATTTCTTTATGTGCCACAATGTACCTCTTTAGGTGCTGACATGTGAGACACAGATACGCTTAAAAAAGAGGCTAAACATGTGGCCTTCCCCGCCCCATTGGAGGCTCAAGAGAAGCTAGTGAGGAGGGGGAGAGGAAGAGGAAGGCAGAGGTTTTGGGCAAAACATCCCATGAATAACTAGAGACACCACAGTAGTAGATCTGTGGGGCAATTCAGGAGCTGTAATGGTACAACCCAGGGCACATTGGAGATACCGCAGAAGAGGGACTGTAGGTCCACCCAGAGGTGGCAGAGGCTGATTCCAAAGGAGTGCCACATGCACCACAGTACTGGAACATGGAGTGTGTGGAAGTAGTTCTGGGAAGGAAATGGTGCTTGGATTTAAGGTGGTGAAGGTGAGGCATGGTGGCAATATGGAGTAAGGCGGGGGGTTTGGACAAAGGTCCTTCCCATCCTATGCCCCTACAGCCGCAAACAGGAATGATGCTACAGGAAGACATCATTAACCTCTCCACCTGTTACCTGGATGGCCTGAAAGGAGAGATTAAGTGGAGTTGTTTTCCTTAATGAAGTCAGTCAGTTTGACAGAGACCCCTCTCACATTCAGCTCATCCAGGAATAAGCCATTTAAAATTGCTCTATAGTCTGTAAAATGTTTGTAATCTGAGGGACAGCTCTGCAGCCTGTACTTAGACTCTGCATAAACAGAATAGTAGTGGAATCTGAAGAATAGTCCGGCAGAGCTAGCCTATGTTTGTGGTCCCAGTAGTGAAATAGCAGCAGGCGGCAGCGCAGAAGGTTAATGTGCCTGCTGCAAAAAACATGTACCTGATGCAGATCACAAAATGCATATGATGTAAATAGGTCAGTGAGTCACTGCTTTTGTCACAGAGATCCCAACTGCTGTGCAACTTCTTCTACTCTTAGAGCTGAGATTTTCATGAAAGTCTTATAGTCTGAATTCAGCACCTGAGCGTAATAGGACGGAATGTATGAAGCTCTGTGGTTATACTGAATAAGCAGCTACCTATGTTATGCCATCTAATAATGTAATAACTGCACTTTCACAATTGTTTTACTAACCTTCCTGCTTTCTCAAATTTGCTTGAAAATGCACGATTTTTCTTCTTTTTTTCCAAAATTTTCTTGGGGGAGGGGTGGGTAATCCCCCCAAACCCCCCTTTTGGGGTTCGGGCTTGCGCACTGCCCTCGCTCGCTATGGTGCTGTATGCAAATCACTTAGCGCCCACCACTTTCAAATGTCACCCACCGCCCCTGCTCTTTTCTACACGGTGTGAGCACTTCGTATACATTCTGTTAAAACTTTCAAAGGGTAGAAGCTTTGAGGTCGTGGTTTGCTGTAAAAGTAGAGATATTCAAAATAGCATATGTTAAAAAAAACAATTTTTAACCAAACTTCCAGAACAATTGTGAAGTTAACATGGACCTAGCAAACTTCATCCAGAGCTTTTTTTCTCTCCCTCTCTCACTTTGCCAGGACCTTTTTTCTCTCATTCTCTTTCTCTCTCTCTTTTTCTTTCTCTCTCTCCTTAAGCTGTGCCGATTTGGGGGTACAGTGACCACTCGAGAGCAACATTCGTTTTCTATGACATCGTCCCACTTTGAGTCAACCATACTATGTTAATTAGTTTTTTATTTGTATGTTTTACACTTCTATAATGCCAAGAACTCAAACGCTCACACATGCACCACCTAGTGCATTGCAAATGCTTGTTTATTCTTGTGGTGGGTGGGGGTAGGCAAGTCACATAACTGGACAGAGGGTGTGAGAGACCAGGCAAGACATAACGAAACGAAAATAGTAAATCCAGAAGCAGAACAAACCTCATGCAAGAGAAATGAGTTATGGTGAAGAGAAAACAAGGAGGTGTGAAAGAAGGTAAAAGGTGGTTGATTGCAAGAAACTGGAAACAGAACACACACTAGACACACACACGCATTTAGAATGATACTACAGGACGTTTTCCTTTCATTCATGATAAACATGTAACAATGCAATTGATTCAGTCATCTCTGGAGTCACCGCCGAGCTAATGTTATGTGGTGCATTCATAGTGTACACATAAGTGCAGCCTGCTTCAGATGTGTATACGTTGAATGTGAGAGACAAAAACACTGGAATGAAAAAAAAGAAGTCCTACATTGTACAATTTTGCTATCTTCGTCTCCTTTCTTCTAAACGACAGGGAAATTGAATCGGCGCCGCTGGATGGCACACGTTCGCTTTACAATAGAACTATCTAAAATTCACTGTGTTTAATGCAGCTTCTGATGAATTTATTCAGCGAGCGCCATTTAAGGCTGACATCATTTCCGTGTTTGCAGCACTCTTTGCATTCTCCCTGTCTTGTGGCTCGTAAATTTAATTTAATATATATTTTTGACACATATTGCATTCTGAGGGTATGTTGCAAATTAGCCTCAAGAAAACATGAGAGGTTGTATGTAAATTAGATGTTCCGTGTTTAAGCGGTGATAAAAGAGTCAAGTGCAAAACTGTGGGTTAGCCTAAAAAGTAACAACGATAACAGTAGTGAAGTGGGCGAGTGTGGGGGGAGGACAGGCAAGCAACGATGGGGAGAGAGGAAGCAACAATAAAGGGGACATTTAAAGAAAGGACAATGCACTGCGCGGAGATGAGGCAACATCTACCACTCTGTCTATGCACCTGAGCTGGGCATATGGATGTGTTTTCAGTCAAAACCAGGCAACATAATAAATAAACAGGAACGGGGAAAGCAACAATGGACGGAGGGAGCAAGAACAGTATGAGGGGGGAGGAGTGGGCAAGCAGCAAAGAGGGAGGAGTTCGTGGGACGGCCAAGCAATAAGAGGCAGCACAAGTACACTACTCAACCGAAATCATTCAGTACTTGGCCCGTGCGCCAGGGAGACACAAGGAAGTGACATGAGCAATATGGTGGCCATTTAGGAGGCACACCAAAGTTCTCGTTTTTTCCACCAGAATAATCAAACTGTAATCCAGTCTGCGTGCAGCTTGGCTCAGTGTGTAAGAACGATATTACACTCAATAATACTCGGACTCCAGGTTGATTTACTTGTACTCTTTATTGCCCGGAGCGCCGGGACTACGTGACTCTCTGTCGGAGCCGTCCAGCGCCACACAAAATGGCCGCCTTCCGGTTCCTCTTTCCGGGCTTCCGGTTCCGGCGCTAGTCACAGCGACTAGACCGTCACCACATATCTCCCTCCTTTATGCAACTGACAAGTAATAACATAGTTAAACACTCTTACTTATTGTCCATATCGAAATCCTGGAACCTCTTGTGAGTTCTCACGATTCTTCCTGCTCTTGTTCTCACCATTCCTTCGACCTGTTCGCCTTCTCTTGCACCAAGTCTGGTGATCGCTCTTCGTGTCTCAGTTCCTTTTCCTTTCCCCTCAAGTCTCTCATCTTCACTTCCCTTCTTGCTTGTGACACCTCCTACACCACTCTCACAGTTTCTCCCGTCATGTTCGTTCTCTTTCTCCTCCACCTGTCGTGCTCCATCTTCAACATCCCCTGGTCTCTCTTCTCGACGTTCCTCTTCCACTGTCTCTTCATTCCCTTCTACACTTTCGTCTGCTCCCACTCTCCATCGCAGGATTTTGCTGCATTTCGCCATTCTATCCTGCGACCATACCTTGCCATCTCTGAGTAAAGCTGATCTGGCGTATGGTTCTAAAACTTGTAGAGGCGGTGTGAACTTGCTCTCTCCTTTCCTTCTCAAGGTTGCTACCTTCACTCTCACCTAGTCACCCTTCTCTAGTGACACTCCTTGTACACTCCGCTTCTTGTTGAAATGTTCTGTGTATGTCTCTTGTGCCTTCTCCAGATTCCTTCTTACCACTGCTGGCGACAATTTACTCTGTACCACCAACTGTCTCCACGCGATGTTATCCTTGGTGAACGGTTCTCTGCCTCTCAGTACTTTGAAGGGGCTGTAACCCGTGCTGCCTGGCGTGATGCGGTAGGCCCAGAGCATCTTGGGTAACTCATTTTCCCAATCTTGCCCATCGTTTATAGCTGCTTGGATTGTCCCCATAATCACTCGATTAAAACGTTCCACTTGTCCATTTCCTGCAGGGTGGTATATGGGAGTGTGTTTGACCTCTATCCCGTTCCTGGATGTGAAGGCCTCCCATTTGGTGGAGACAAACTGTGGCCCATTGTCGCACGTTATGACCTTGGGGATGCCCTCCTTTATGAATATGGTGTTCAAGAACGATACGACCGCCTCGATGTTCACCGTGTCCTTTACTTCTACTTCCGGCCACTTGGAGTACCTGTCAATCAAGACTATGGCGTATTTCTGTATTCCTTCAATGTTCAGGATGGGTCCTATGATGTCGATGGACACCATCTCCCACGGTCCTCCTGGCACAGGGAACTTCCCTAGCTGTGGCCTTAGCATAGTCTGGGATTTGTCCGCTTTGGAACATGAGTCACACTGTCTCACATACCTCTCCACCTGGGCGTCAATAGCCGGCCACCAGTACAGTACGCCTGTCTAGCCAGGGCCTTGGTCTTCGTGATCCCCTGGTGTCCTTCATGTAACAGTGCCATCAGGTGTTCTATAAGTCCCTGAGGAGGAATGATTTTGTCACCCCTGAGCAGGAACAGGGGGTCCTCCCCCAGCAACAGTTCGTCTCTCACTTCCCAGTATCTCCTCAATGCCTCTTTTAGGTGCCTTTTTTCCGGCCATCCATGCATGACGTATCCTTTGATCACTTCCAAATCCTCATCCAGTTTGTAGGCCTCTGCCCACTCCTGCGCGCTGATCACCTTCTCCATGTCCTGCACCGTCGCTACCATGTAGCCTTCCCATCCCGGTGCCTCCTGCTCGTGCACCCCTTCCATGGCTGCCGCTCTACTCAGGAAGTCAGCCACTTTGTTCTGAGGGCCCAGTATGTACTCCACCTCGTACACAAAGTCCAAAAGCCGTAGTGTCATCTTGGCTATTCTTGGTGTGGCATGGCGTGGCCATTGGATGTTAGGACTTTTATCAGAGGTTTATGGTCTGTACGGACCAAAAACTTGGCTCCCCATAGGTGTAGTCTGAAGCGTTCCATCGCCCACACCACAGCTAGCATCTCCTTCTCGATGACACTGAATCTTTCTTTAGTTGGTGCTTGGGCTCTGGACGCGAAACTGACCGTTGATAGTTCACCATTGCCGGCCCTTTGCATTAACACAGCCCCAAGGCCTCTGTCACTTGCATCAGTGGTGAGTATGGATTCCGCCGCTGTGTCAAATCCTTTGAGTGGAATGGCCCTACTCATCTCCTGTTTTAAGGCCTTGAACTCCTCCTGCTCATCCTTACTCCACTTGAATCCATTTCTCTCTTTCAATAATTGGCGTAGACAGTGCGTCTTGGTGGCAAAATTGAGGATGAACTTACTATAGAATTCGGCCATCCCCAAGAATAACCGTACATCTTCTTTCTTCCCTGGGGGGGGGCGTACTGTATCGCCTCCATGTTTGTTCTCTTTAGCTCTATTCCGTTCTCGCTAACTTCATGGCCCAGGTAGGTAACTGATGACACGCCAAATTTGCACTTTGGCCACTCTGCGGTGAGCCCGTTTTCTTGCAACGTGCGTAGCACCACGTGCAGTTTCTCATTGTGTTCCTGTTTGGACTTCCCCATCACGAGGATGTCGTCTTGAAAAAACTGGACTCCTTCCACCTTGCGAAAGAGTCTGTGCATCAGCTTTTGAAATACAGCAGCCGCCGAGGCTAAGCCGAAGGGCATCCTGACGAATTTGTTACACCCAAACGGTGTTATGAAGGATGTAAGGTGGCTGCTGGAGGGATGGAGTTTTACCTGATGGTAGGCTGATGACAGGTCCACCGTTGAGAACCACTTAACTCCCTTTGTTTTGGCAAGCATCTCATTTATGCGTGGGAGTGGAAATTTGTCTATCAGGATGTTTTTAATAAGTTCTCTGAGGTCCACACACAGCCTCACTTTCCCGTTGGGCTTTTGAGCGACTACTAAGGGCGACAACCATTCTGCACTCTCTATGGCCTGGATCACTCCACTTTTCTGTAATCGGTCGAGTTCTTCCTGTACCGCTTCTCTGCAGCGAAAAGGAATGTTTCGGACCTTGTGAATGACGGGTTGCGCTCCTTCCTTCAGCCGTATCATGTGTTTGAACTTGGCCAATTCTCCTATCTGTCCGCTGAACACCTCTGGATATTCTCTACGCCAGGCTTCCTCCTCTTGTTCTTCCTTCATTTCCATCAGCAACACTTTCTCAATACCTCCTGGATTCAGCATGATTCCCAACGCACCCTGATCTTTCCAGCTGAGTACTGAGGGCCCCTTTTCTGCCACATAGAGTTTACAGTTGGCTTGGCGTCCCTTGAATTCAAAAAGCAACGGGCAATATCCTAGCATGGGTATCCTCTGCCTGGTGTAAGTGACAGGTCTCACATCCATGGGACGTAGCTCCTCCTTCACCTTTGACTTAAAATTCTCTTCCCATATCTGTTTTTGGACAATCGTAATGGGGGCTCCTGAGTCCGCTATCATTTCGATCGGCACTCCTCCTATGTGCATGTTGAGCCTTGGTTTGTCTGAATCCTTTCCTCCAACTTCCAGGACTTGGGCATCGATGTAGAGGAGTTCCTCAAGGTCTTCCTCCTCCGCCCGTGATTCTTCCTCTTCCCGGCTTCCTTGGTCTATGTATTTGACGGCGGTTCCTTTGGGTTTCCGACGGCACACCTTCTCATAATGTCCAAACACTCCGCAGAACGCGCTCTTAGCCCTAAACGCTGGACATGCTTTGTCGTTGCCCAAGTGCGATGCGCTCCCACATCTGTAGCAACTTGGTCTCCCCCCTCTTCCTGTCTTCGGGGTTGCTCCGCCGGGCTGTTGGCTTCTTCTGGTTTCTTGGGACCTGGGGATATCCCGTTGCCTGGAATTGTCTCCTTTGTTGTGTAGCTTAACTCTGCATACCGTTTGTGTTCCTCCAGTGTCCCTCCTGGCTGCTTGTGCGCATCGTTTGGACATCTCTACCTTCTTCACCAAGGCCCACACCTCCTTCAGAGGGGCGTCTCCGTTGACCCAGAGTTTTTCCTGAACGTGCGTACTTGTCGTGTGCATTATAATTTGATCCCTTACTAGATCGTCGTGGAGGACGCCGAACTTGCACATCAGTGCCAACTTTTGCAATGCTGCCACATACTCATCGACAGTTTCTCCGCTCTCTTGTTTCCTCTGGAAAAAGTTGTGTCTGTCAATAGCCACACATACCACTGGCCTGTAATGCACATCTAGGTCCTCTATGGCGTGTCTGAACACCTCCGTGTCATTTGCATCACTTGGTTCCTTGACGATTGTGTCGTACACCCTCAGCCCCTCTGGACCCAGATTGTGCAACAGTATTTTCCTTCTCCTCTGGTCTGTGTAAGCTACTTTACTTTCTCCTTCTAATGCCTCTAAATAGTTTTTGAAGTACCGCTTCCAATCTTCCCAAGGCATTGTGGGTTCTCCTCGTTTGGGAAGGAAGGGCACCATGTGGGTGAGAGAAGCGGATGGGGTTGCCATCTTGCCAGCGCCTCTCGGGCCTGTCTGGGCGGGGACCGCGTTATTGGGTGGGCTGCCTGGAGCCTGTCTGGTGTCTATGTCTTCCTCGCTCTCCTCTCTGCTGCTCACGCCTCCTGTGGCCCCTTCTGTGGCTGTGCTCGCTCGTGGTCTGCCCCTCTCCGCTTTGCTTGGCCCCTCACCCCGCTCCTGCTGCTCCGCCATCGTGCCTTGGCTCCGGGGTGTGTGTGTGTCGGGCTGTGCTCACCTCTGCCACTGCATATTTTGATGGACCAGCCGCTTTGTTCTTGTCTTGCCGCTTCCCGCTTTTGGGTCGTCGGCCACCCCTCTTGGGTGGATGCAGTGCCAGGTATCCTGACTGCGTGGGACCACTCCACTCCTCTGATTCGGAGCGACGCGGTTACCGTCGTTGCAGGGGGGCCGCTGCTTTATCCTTCGTCCGCTGCCGCGCTCCGGGAATGGCGCCTAAGTCGCCTTGCTGGTGTGCACTTTCAGTCCTGCACCCCTTGTCCGTGTGGGTGTAACCTCCTTCTGTTTCCGTTTTTTTTCCCCAGTCTGCTTGCATTCAGTCCTGGTCCCGCCTCGTCGCCATTGTAAGAACGATATTACACTCAATAATACTCGGACTCCAGGTTGATTTACTTGTACTCTTTATTGCCCGGAGCGCCGGGACTATGTGACTCTCTGTTGGAGCCGTCCAGCGCCACACAAAATGGCCGCCTTCCGGTTCCTCTTTCCGGGCTTCCGGTTCCGGCGCTAGTCACAGCGACTAGGCCTTCACCACACAGTGTCATGCCCAAATGACACAATTGAGACAACAACCCCAATGCACGGGGAGACCTTTCTCCCCAAACCAGCGCACAGCAATGTTTTCCCATTAGGCGTATTCTACTTCTTGTTCACTCTTTTCTTTTGACAAATGTTATCTTTTTATGTTTCACGTTTCTTTTGCTCCAAATGTGAGTCCAGTACACACGTGGGAATACGGGGCATTTTCCCAAGTTCCTTTTTTCCACAAGTGCCCATCCGGACCTCAGTGAAGAACACGACTGAAGCGCTATTCATAAAAAGCAGCGTTTATTCAGATTAAAACCCAATGCATTTTGGGCTGAAGTTGCCCTTCATCCGGGGTCACTAAAAAAATAATAAATATAGCCATAGTCAGTGCGTATTCTTATTACGATGCATCACAAGCACATGGAAAATATTCATCACCCTATTGCCTCATCACAATGTTTTCCACACCGCTAAATCACATACTCTTTGACTTAGCTGTCAGTTATTTTCGTATTCACATGGTGTTTACATTCTTTAGTTTGTACAAAGCAAGTCCCCTCCCATTATGCCTTCCAATTTGTCAAAAGAAAAGAGTGAACAAGGAGTAGAATACGCCTAATGGCAAAACATTGCTGTGCACTGGTTTGGGGAGAAAGGTCTCCCCTTGCAATTAGGAGGCAGCCATGAAGAGTGAAAATTAAGCCACCAAACAGTAAGTAATGGGTGGGCTGCAAGCCCTTTAATGTATACAATACAACTCGCTGCAACATGGCATGCACGCTGTCAGGCGAGATCTAAAAAGTACAGCATTCAAATTTTAGATAATCAATTATCATTTACTCTATCATATGAAAAACAAATAATATACAAATTAGTATAACATGAAAATCTTTCCACCGATACCACTACCAAAAATTATAAAGTAGAATAAATACATTCAAAATAAACATATAAACATTAATAACACATAAAAACATTTCAGAGCTTAAACAACATAAAAAATAGCAACTTACATAATTTTCAATTTAATATTTAATTAAAATTAAAAATAAGTTCACATTAAATATACATTTCTTCTTTTTAATTTACTTCTTATTCTATTCTCCTACAAACCCAACAACAAGCTAATATAATGTAATTTACTATTACTAAAAATGAAATTAAAATAACATAAACAATTAACTTAATTAAGATCAATTAAATAATTAATTTATAATCAAAAACTAATTTCCATTGAATATAATTTAGTTACATGTTAATTAACTTGACACCCTATTCAAATCTAACAACCAACCACTATTGTATAAATAATCAATTATATATATAACATAAGGTATTACAACACTTAAAATTGAAAACTGTATATTGAAAAAATTGTAACAATTATACTAACAATACTAATACCTAAAATGAATATGTTAACTAAAACACATTAGATTAATAAAAAACAATATTTTTATACAATCAACGATATTTTTTACAAAGAAAATAATATTCTTGTCAATGATATTCTGTACCATCATACTTTTGTGTTAACTATATTTTTAGATGAGATTTGTGTACCACGATAGTTAAAATTAAATATTTTGTCCAAATCCCATGTTTCTGGAAGTATTTGTCATGTCCTCGACCCTTCAGAAAAATATTTGCAAAACAGTGGGACAAGAAGTCGCAGACCTGTTCTTTCCTGTCAGGGAGCCTTGAGTTGAGGCACTAAAACTAACCACAGGTGGTTTGGACAAGGGTAGACCTGCATCTGACTACCTGGCCACCTGATAGGACTTTATATCTTCCCCACTATTTGTTGCGTGATTAGATTATAGGTCCTGCTAAATGCCTCCACATCTACTAAAGAGTAACAGATATGGTAAATGATAGGCTGTAACAGATTTTAAATACACTATGTATGTTTGGTTTTGCCATGGATCTATATAATATGTCATGAATAGCCACCATTCTGTCCAGATCAGCATTGATCCAAAGATAGGAACCTTCATAACATAAATGACCACAGTAAGCCAGAAATTACCACTATCATGCTATGGGCAGCTTTCTACAAAGGTGGACCCTAAGTATCTTTCACAGATACATACCAGTTGACATGATGTGATGGCTAACTTTTTTCCATGGGTGAGTAATGGCATCATCCCGCACACGCCGACAAATTGGCAAAAAGTAGGCGCCATTAAGCGAAGGCCAGCCTGCTCATTCTCAGGGTGGGAATGGGCAACATTCCATCGCTGCTCATAAGATATCATGAAATACCACCGTTATTTTTTGTTTGTCCTCATTTCACCAATGTCTGCAAAACCAGGCCTTGGTGTATGACCTATTCTGACCTCAAGCCTATTGCAATTAAAACTCTGGCCCTGCTGATCCAGTCCTGCCAGTTTCATGGTTACTGTTGCAGTTCAACATCATCTTTAGAAATCGTTCCATATCCCGCTGTGAGAGCCCCCCCCCCAAGTGAAGTGTCCATATTGCATATAGTTCTAACTGCCTGAAGCCAATCAACTCACTTGGGGGGAGGGAATTCATCCATCGCTCACAAATCTCTCTCCTGGCTAAAAGCATCAAATAAAACAGGAGGGCTCTCCTGACTGCCGATAAGGGCTGACTGGGGAAGTCCTCCAACCCCATCAGTACCAATGTTAAGCTCAATGTGATATTCAACCCAAAAATATAATTGACCAGTTTCTCAACATCCTGCCAGTACACCTGTAGTTCAGAGATCTCAAAAACATATGTAGGTCTTCTTCTCTTAACATACCACATCAGCAACATCTTGGAATCGGTTCTAGTATGAACTTAGCTAACTTCTGAGGTGAGCAATACAACGTGTTAATTGTAAAAAAAATGATTCAGTTTCAAATTGGCGGAATTGAACACCTTGTAGAGTATTTTTAAAGACAGTTGACAAATTGTTTGTGGCTCCTTCATCTGAATAGTTCCTTCCCATATCGAGTATGGTGCCTTCAGCTTCTAGGAAAGTCCAATACCAATCGGCAACTTCCTTTATCCTAGGGACCTCGTCCTGTAGTTTTGAATCAAATTCCCAGATTCCGCAGATCTCCTGTGCATTAGCAGCCAGCCAAGATGACAACTGAGGGTATTTGAATCTTGAAAGGGAATCACCCATTTTTGCCACCAGCACTTCCCAAGGTTACATACCCTGCACTGTCAGGAGATCCCCCCATACTTCAATTCTCAACCTCCTCAATGGGAGACTCAACTGATCTTGAAGGCACTCAGGCGTACCTGGTGAGTCCCAAATTGGGGAGAAATTCGAGAAGTAGCTTATTCCAAGCATCTTTTTTACGCCCAGCCAAAGAGTAAGTGCTGCCTTTAAGATTTTCAACCTTACTTTTTTGAAGAACTTCCTTGTCGCAAACTTATAAAAAAAAACTTTAAAGCCCCACTCCCTTACCATTTCTTCCAGCAAACCTTCCCATATTAAAGATCCCGGCTTGCCTAGAGGGAATCTATCATTTTTTAAACTGAAAGGATATACAATATAACTTTAAATCTGGGAGAGCTAGTCCACATTTCTCAAGCTTACTCCTCAATTTCTTCCTGGCTAATTTCCCCTGTATCTTGTCGATCGCAGACTTGAGGAATGACAGAGGAATACAGTTTAAAAGGTACGTCAACTTAGGAAGTATAGCCATTTTAATTAAATTCACTCTCCCATATATGGTATGGGAAAGGTTCTTCTATCTAGCTAGTGATGTGTCAACCTCCTTTACTATCATCTTCAAATTGTACTGAGGGATTTCCTCTAATGGTTTTATTAGGCTTATTCCCAGACATCTAAGCTCATTCTGTACTTCTCCCCTCCAGTTCAGAACATTCCAACACATTATCCCGGACTTCGGATAATTAACCAAAAAACCAGATAGTACCCCAAATTCTTTCTCCAGATTTTCCACCCTAGGAATAGTTAGAACTGGGTCAGAAGTATAAATCGACAGGCCACCTGCATACAATGCAACTTTGTTTTTATAAGCGCCTGAACTAAAAGGAATAACCTCAGCATCTTGTCGCAATAACTGAGCAAACGGTTCGCTATAGATATCGAACAACAATGGGGAGATAGGACAGCCCTGCAGAGTGCCCCTGGAAATCAGAAAGCTTCTTGTAAGGAGGCCATTGAGAAGAATCCTAGCTGGTGATTGTTCATAAAGAGCTTTTAACATCGTATTAAAACAGGACCCAAAACCCATTATCGACAAGACTTCCCACAGATAGGCCCAGCAGACACAGTCGAAGGCCTTTGCAGCGTCCAATATAACTACAGCCAATGGGATCGAGCGAGTTGTAGCAAGGTCTATACTACCAATCATTTGCAGAGTAAGTTCCTGGATCTGCCTCCCTTTAAGAAATCCTTTCTGATCGGGATGTATAAGCTGGGGTGCCAATTTGGCCAATCTCCCAGCCAAAAATCTTATAATCTGCATTACGCAGGGATATCGGATGATATGATTCCGCCTTCCTAGGGTCCTTAGCTGGTTTTAGGATCAAGTCTATAGTAGCCTCCTTCCACAACCCAGGTACCCGTGTCCTCCCCTTATAAACCAGATTAAAAAAAGTCTCCCAAACTGGAACTACTTCCTCTATTAAAAGTTTATAGACTTCCTAAGGGATAGCGTCAAAACCAGCAGCCTTCCTACTCTTGGCTCTAGTCATGGCCCTTCTAATCTCCTCCTGGGTAATTGAGGCTTCCATACACTCCTTTCCTTCTCTAGTCAATATAGGAAGACCAATCTCACCCAACCAATCTTTAAGCCTGTGGGGTTCTGGGAAGATATCTTCCCTATATAGCGAGGTAAAAAAGGAAACCACGTGGTTCTGCATATCGTCCCAGTTATCTAGCACCTCACCCTGAGGGCTCACCAGTTCTTTAATTGTATTCCTGGTTCTTTCTACCCTGGCTTTCCATGCCCGTAATGCCCCAGCTTTCTCGACAAACTCGAACTGTCTCATACTTCCAGCCTGCCACCTTGCCTTACACTTGGAATCCAATTTGATTTTATAATTTAACTGCGCATATCTGTATCTTTCCCACCCCTTGAGGCTTGTACGGAGGCCTCAAGAATACCAACTTCTTTTTTCCATTCATGCCAATTCCGCCCTCTCTTCTTTTCCCTTAGAACAACTGAGGCTTTTTAATACCCCCGGATATATGCTTTAATAGCATCCCACTCTACTCATGGGAAAGCTGAATATGTATTGGTCAAAAAGTACTCAGCTGTGACCTTTTTTAGGGCGGGCACCACCTCCTCATCTAAGAGGAGAGCATGCTTTAATGTCCACCTTATATTGGGTTTGATTACTAGAACCTGTAATTTCATAGTAACAGCTGAGTGGTCCAAAATATGTACTGGATGGTATATGATCTCTTTTATATTTGCTACTAGGTCCTTTTCCACCAAAAAATAATCTAATCTGGAGTAATTTCCATATTTTTTACTATGGTAAATATACCCTCTCGATTGTCCTCTTAGATGTCTCCATACATCTACTAACCCTAGATCTTGCATCATATTTTAAAAGCTCTTCGCGTTTTAGGCACCGGAGCACCCTTCCTTCATGTGGAGCGATCCAAAATGGGATCCAGCAAAATATTAAAATCCCCACCCAAAATCCGCAGAACCGAAGCCTCCACTAACTATAACTCCAAATCCACTATATACTGTGGTCTTAAAGCATAGTAAGAATATTAATCTTGAGCAAGGGACCCAAAGAGCTCACAGGGAGTCTTTTCGGCATAACCCCCAAACGACCAAGCCTGGAAGATCTTGGGGAATTTCCTTTCGTATACTGTTAAGGAGGGAATTCTTAGCGGTCCATAAGAGTCTGGCTATATACACTCAAGGGGTTCTCTTTTACAATAAGATCAGGCATCTGTAAAACTACAGAAAAGAGGCAATGAGAGCTAGGTACTAGGATGGAGGATCTGCGGGTCTGGGGTCTTAGGTGCAATTAAAATTCCCTGCGATGCTTCGCATAGTGTGAGATAACCAAATGTATAATTACCACGCTGTTGAGGATGTCGATGCATTAATAGATTCAATAAACAAGAAAAAGGTACATACTAAAATATAAGCAGGTGACTATGGATCGTTTGAGTCAGGAGACCGGCGGAAGGAATTTGGAGGTGCTGATTGGTGGCAAATTTGTTTATTGAATATTTGCTTACTTATATTCCCCCAATAGGCAGCCCAAAAGGCATTTTTATGCCTACTAAGAAATTGAGGGTTCGACAGGGTTGGGTTTGTAGGGAGGGGTGGGGTAGTGGGGGTTGTAATAGTGCATGGGTCGAGAGCAGAGGTGCAAAAACAAAAGAAAAAAAGTCCCCAATATCATTCAGCCAGGAATGTCTATATAAGTCGAATCTGGAACTGGAGATAGGAACTAGAGTGGGCAGATGATGGCTAAACTAGGTAAATGTATTGACATCCTCACTTGGAATGTGATTGGTCTCAAGCCAGGCAGAGGGTGGTGCTGAGGCATGTTGAAGAGAGTCAGGCCTATATTATGGTTTTGCAGGAGACACATTTGGTGGCAACTGAGAATAAGGAACTATTCCGTAGGTATGGTTGGGTCCAGAACTCTTTAGTTTCCGACCAACAGCAATGGTGTAAGGGGGTAGCGATCCTAATAAGAAGGGGCACTGGAGTGGAGGTTATGCATTCTAGAACGGATAGTTCGGGTAGATGTGTTTTAGCTGGAATGAAATGCGCAGACTTTGAATTCATCTGTGCCGGGTTTTATGGTCCAAATGAGGATGTTTCACAGTATATGAAATACCACAGTTATGACAAGATGTGTAATTTACATGTGTAAGCAATGGGTATTATCCCATATATATATACCCACAAGATGCCAAGTACTACCACCAATATTCCAGGGCCATCATTTTATGAAGTGTGGGCAATGACATCATCTCTTGAATGCCCACATATTGCTATGAAGTACCAACATTGCGCCGGGTCTAGAATTTTACCAGAGTAAGCTGTGAGCACATACATACTCCTCCTACATGTGCATTAACACTCCACCAGCACACACATGTTGGTGCATATGCACATTCACATGCACACACACAAACACACACATCAATCAATTGTCCTACTTCCCTTTCACTGACTGGAATGCCACTAGTGCTCCGGACTACCCCTTTTCTCCCTCACACAATTAGGCTGCTGCTCGTGATTGGCTTCCCCAAGAGCAGGAAGGGGTGGATGGGAGTGGCTCAGGCCGGCTGGGAGAGGGAGGGTGAATGCCTGGGGAAGAACTACACAAGCAGGAATGCCTGGGAAGAGGAAGAGGGGATGCATGCTTGCTTTGGGAGGAAAAGGAGGAATCAGGAGTGTATCAGGTAACCTGGGGCCAGGGGTGGGGGCACATTGGATGGCTTATGGACATGGGCAAGCAAGAGAGCATTGGGCAGCCTGTGGAAGGAACATGTGGGAGAGCATTAGCCATCCTTCAGGCGGGAGTAAGCATCAAGTGGCCTATTGGTGGAGGCAAGTAAGAGAGCACCTGACAGTATTAGGGAGGGGCAAGTGGGCAGGCATTCAGTACCTAGGGAGAGGGAGAAAGTGGGACGGCACGAAGCAGCCTGTGGTAGGGGCAAGCAAAGTGCCTAAGGGAGAGATGGGGTACCTCAGAGAGGGAGTCAGCTGCTGAAGCATTCTCTCCCACTACTCCTCCACTCCAAGCTTCTGCGCTAGCTGTGGCCTTGTTTTCTTGGTTGGGGGCAGATAGGTGAATCATGACTCGAGAAACTCACCCAAGAAGGCTGACAGAGAGTTTTTTTCTCATCCCTCTCCCCTTCCCCAAAAGCACTACCGGCAGCAGGGACTCTTTAAGCCTTCCCCATGTGATGTAGGCAGAAGGTGTTTACCTTTACTTATGCTTAGGTTTCCTTTGACAATACCAGAAAAGTCCTGTAGGGAAGTAGGATCTGCTTCTTATGGTTACCCCCACTGTTTGCTGATGTCTCATTGTTTTGGACTAGTCTGACTGGGATCCTGCTAATCAGGACACCAGCCTATCTGTTTCTCCTTTACATTACTGTGTATGTACTTTAGATACACTTCAGAATGGATATTGAGGTACCCTTATCATTCCCTAATACATGGTACACAGGTACTCAGGGCATAGGTACCCCAGAGGCCTCCCATGGGCTGAAGCATGTATTATGCCACCCATGAGAGGCCATTCAAAATCACACTACAGGTCTGCTACAGCAGCCTGTGTAAGTTGGTGCTTAAACCACTTAGATATATCTATCTAAATCACTACACTTAAAAACCTATCAGTCACCCTTATGGCAGGCCTTATCAATCCTGAAGGCACGGTGCTGGGTTGTACGTGAGAGGGTGCCCCTGCATGAGTAGGAACCCTCTGCAGCCTTCAGAGACTATTCTCCGGGGTTGTCTGTGATGCAGCCAGACATATAGGTCCAGGTGCATTATAACCTCGCAGTAAATGCTAACTTTAAAACAGCTGCTTAGAAACATGTCATGTTTTGTGTCAAACACCTTGGAATCATACCTCCACACCAGTAGCTGTTGTGGGAGGTATGATTCCACCCTTCCGAGGGGACATGTGTGGGTCACCGGTCTACCCGTACCAGCTTTCGCGACCCTGGCAGCACAAAATAGACGCTGCCAGCCACATACACAATTCTGCTCCCCTGCTGCTGAGCCAAGCTCGAGCAGAGGAAGGCATGATAATAGGCATCCTGTCACAGGGAGGTGTGACCATATCCCAGACAGGATTTAGTGAATTGGGGCTGGGTGGGTGCACTCTGAGAGTGTCAGAAAATCTGCACTGGGGGCACATTTGGTACATAGTCCAGCTCAAACCAGTTCTGGGAGCCATTGGCTCCTGCTCTGGTGTGAAATTGGACAAAGGACATGGGTGTAGCCCCCCCTCTGTCCAGCCCCCCCCCTGTCCTCTGAATCTGTCCAACCCTTTCCCGTGGGTATAAGTGGGTTACCTGACTACAGGACTTTAGATTTTACCTGGACAAGATTCTGCTAAGAAGAAACCGAGTATTTTAACTGTCTGCACGATGCTGGATGACTGAAGAATCTCCCTTGGAGTAAAGGAGTTACTCCCCTGCAGAAGGAGGCACCTAAGCTCATCTGACCGGTTTGTTTCTCCCAAAACCTCACACCCAGGGTGGTAAGAGAGCGATGAGGTTCTGTGTGAACTACAGGGGGCTCAATGCAGTCACTAGGACAGATGCTCATCCAATTCCTAAGGCAGATGAACTGATTGATACTTTGGCCTTAGCCAAGTTCTTAAGTACAGTTGAGCTGACAGCTGGTTACTGGCAAATCAGATTAACTGAGGATGCTAAAAAAACAGCATTCTCAACCCCTAGTGGGCACTAACAATTTGTGGTGATGCCTTTTGGCTTGAAGAATGCACCTGTCACATTTAAAAGACTGGTGAATAAAGTTCTCACAGGTCTGGAAGCCTACATTGCAGCTTATCTAGATGATATTGCTGTCTTTAGCTCCACCTGGGAGGATCACCTGGTCCACCTAAGAAATGTTCTGAAGGCCCTGCAAAAGGCAGGCCTCACTATCAAGGCCACCAAGTTCTAGATATGGCAGAGTAAGGTTGTGTACCTGGGCCACCTTGTGGGCGAGGCCAGGTTCAACCATTGCAGAGTAAAATCCAAACCATTATGGATTGGGTTGCTCCAACTACCCAGACACAGGTCAGAGCTTCCTTGGGCCTGACTGGGTACTACAGGAGGTTTGTCAAAGAATATGGCTCCATAGTGACCCCTTTGAATGACTTACCTTCAGTGTACAGTTAGCTGTCAAAAGGCATTTGATGACCTGAAGCAGGCCATGTGTCCTGCTCCCATTCTGCAAAGTCCTGACAATTTCAAACAGTTCATTGTTCAAACTGATGCATCTGAGTTGGGGGTAGGGGCTGTGTTATCACAACTGAATAAAGAGGGTCAGGATCAGCCAGTAGCTTTCATAAGCAGAAGGCTGACCCCAAGAGAGAAACGTTGGTCAGCTATTGAGATGGAAGCCTTTATTGTGGTTTTAACTGTGAAGAAATTGAGGCCATACCTGTTTGGCACTCACTTCATTGTTCAGATAGACCATAAGCCCCTCTTATGGTAAAACAGATGAAGGGTGAAAACTCTAAACTTTTGAGGTGGTCCATTTCCCTACAGGTGATGGACTATAAAGTGGAACATAGACCTGAGAGTAACCATTCAAATGCAGACGGACTGTCCAGATATTTCCACTTATGGTAAAACAGATGAAGGGTGAATACCCTAAACTTTTGAGGTGGTCCATTTCCCTACAGGTGATGGATTATACAGTGGAACATAGACCTGAGAGTAACCATTCCAATGCAGATGGACTGTCCAGATATTTCCACTTAGAACATGAAGACTCAACTGGTCAAGGTTAGTTTAATGTCCTTGAATTGGGGGGGGGGTAGGAAAATAGGATGGTTACCCCCACTTTTTGCTGATGTTTCATTGTTTTGGACCAGTCTGACTGGGATCCTGCTAATCAGGACCCCAGCCTATCTGCTTTCTCCTTTAAATTACTGTGTATGTACTTTAGGTACACTTCAGATTGGATACTGAGGTACCCTTATCAGTGTCTGGTATATGGAAAACAGGTACCCAGGGCATAGGTACCTCAGAGGCCTCTCAAGGACTGAAGCATGTATTAAGCCATCCATGAGAGGCCATTCAAAATGACACCACAGGTCTGCTACAGCAGCCTGTGTAAGTTGGTGCTTGCACCACTTACTTAGATATAGATTCACTATATCTATCTAAATCACTACACTTAAAAACCTATCAGTCACTTTTTATTGAAAGAAAGCAGACCCGAGTGCGGGCGTGCTGTGGCAGAGGAGCAGGACGGTGACTGCGGTTTCTCGCTTTAAACCTTTAGGAACAAGATACTCCAGTAAGAATCACACTTTGATGGTGACGTCGCACAAGCCAAATTCGCCGTGCTGCGGCAGTTCACATAAAATAAGACATCTCTGTCTGGCCGCCATAATAACTAGCGAGTTGGACCACAAGAAGATTAACCACCACGCCCCTCTTCAAAACAATTTTGATACAAAGAATAAACAGCCCTGATGATAGACCAGTGACTTTGTGCCTGGTTCTTGAAACGCGTCGGCAGTCTTTCTTGGGTGGAATAATTTATCAACTTCACGACACTAGGACCGGCTGGTCCAGTATTTAAGCGTGTACAAGCTATTAAGTTGCTTATAACCCCCTAGAAATCAATTTTCTTCATGTTTTTCATTGTAATATTTGTTGGTTGTGATGTAATTATAATTTTTTGTAATGTTTGATGCAGAAACGTTTTTTAGTGTGTAAATAATGTGTGTCTTTTGATGTATGTTCAAAGTGTATTTAGTCTTGTAAATATTTCAATACGTAGTCCTTTATTCTGTTATGATTTCTTGAAAAATTGAAAAAAAAGCATAAAATGATAGACACAGAGTAATGCTGTCTAAGGGTGGTTACAATAAACTGGTTTCTTACCCTTCTAGAATATTGAATGAGTAATTGTGGTGTGGGCACTGTGTGTTTTTGCAATTTAAATATAAGGTCTAGCCCCCACTACGTGTGTATGGACCTATCCCCTTTTGGTTCTCAATTATCAATCCTGAAGGCAGGGTGCTGTGCCGTGATAGGATGCCCCTGCATGAGTAGGGCCCCTCTGCAGCCTTCAGAGACCATTTTTCGGGGTTGTCTGTGATGCAGCCATATAGGTCTAAGTGCATTATAACCTTGCGGTAAATGCTAACTTTAAAACGACTGCTTATAAACATTTCAAACACCTTGGAATCATACCTCCACACCAGTAACTGGTGTGGGGGGTATGATTCCACCCTTCCGAGGGGACATGTGTGTGTCACCGGTCTACCCGGTACCAGCTTTCTCGACCCAGGCAGCACAAAAGGTACGCTGCCAGCCACAGACAAGATTCTGCTCTCCTGCTGCTGAGCCAAGCTCGAGCAGAGGAAGGCATGGCAAAAGGCATCCTGTCACAGGGAGGAGTGACCACCTCCCAGACAGTATTTCTTGTATTGGGGCTGGGTGGTTGCACTCTGAGAGTGCCAGAAAGTCTGCACTGGGGTCACATTTGGTGTCCCTGTGCATAGTCCAGCTCAATCCAGTTCTGGGAGCCATTGGCTCCTCCTCCGGCACACAACTGGACAAAGGACATGGGTGTAGCCCCCCATGTCCTGCCCCTCCCCTAGGAGAGTCCCCTGAATATGTCCAACCCTTTTCCGTGGGTATAAAGTGGGTTACCTGACTATAGGACTTTAGATGATATCTGGACTAGATTCTGCTAAGAAGGAACCAAGAACTTCGACTGTCTGCATGACATTAGACGACTGAAGAATCTCCCATGGGGTAAAGGAGTTGCTCCCCTGCAGAAACAGGCACCTAAGCGCATCTGACCGGTTTGTTTCTCCCGAGCTCCTGAGGACTCCGAAGATTTCAGCAACACAGGAGGTGGGTTTTCGAAGGTCCCTGACATTGATCTGACCTCTCAGCAATTCTGAGACCAGTATCCCTCGTGGGGGCCGTGTTACCTGGACCCCTGTGAACCGCGTACATTAGCAAGTGCATATGCTTGTTGGTGTTTCCCGTGCTTGTGCATTGGACTTCGTGTAGTCCTGAACTAGAGTAATATTTTCACAGAAGATATCCAGCCTCCTCGCACTGACTGCTCCGTGGGCTGGGGCTTTGCAAACTTGCTTGAGGTCTCCTTGTGACTCCTGGTCAGTTGGCCTGTGGGTCCTGGCGAGGGTCACCTTGTTTGTTCTTGGGCTTCCCTGGTTGCTCCAGACGTGCCCTAACTCCCCATTGCTTGGAGAGTAACCTGGACCTTGCTGGTCCACACCGTAACCTGTTTGTTCTGCCTGTGTGAGCTGCATTTGCCATGGCTTGTTGGTGCTCCAGCCGGAGGCCGACTCCTCAGCACTCGACATCCTTTGTGGGACAGCTCACCTCCAGATCCTGGTCGTCCTCGGCGTCTCCTTGTCCTCGTGGCTACAGAGTCAAGCATCCCTTCTTCGCTACTGAAGCATCCGACATTGGTGGGCATTTGACTACCAAGCCCCTGGTCACCTGTACTGACCCAGACTCTGTCCCCTCTGCTTTCAGGTTCCTCTCACCTAGGGGCAGATTCACAAGGCCCTTATTTCACTTTTACACTGCCGTTGTGTCTGACGCAACGGCGACGTAAAAAATGAGGCAAATTTACAGTGTGACGCATCTAGGGAGGTGCGTCACATTGTAAAGCCCTGTGTGACTGCAGGGTAGGCATTCCCATGCAGGAAAACCTCATAAAAGTGATGCAGTGAAATCTACAAGATTTCACTGCATGGCTTTTAGGACCCTACTGCGTCAAAACCTTACGCCTGATTGAAGCAGGCGTAAGAGTGACGCAGTGTATTGGAAATAGGCCACAACACGCATTGCTGGAGTTGTGTTGTGCTTGCGACACAACTCCAGCAATGCATGATTTTTCCACCAACAGATGTCAGAATTTCTGACGCATCTGTCAATCCTTGAGCCATAGTGTGCCGTATTGTAAATATGGCGCATCTATGGTGGCGCAAGCATTTTTCACTCAGGCGTAGGGAAACTGACGCGTCTATATAGATGTGTCAGTTTCTTGTAAATCTGCCCCCTAGAATCCAGCCTTGGACTCCACAGGACACTATTAGTCTTCCTGGTAGCAGTATTTCCTTGCAGCTCTCTATTGAAAATTATGAAAATTTCCGACACCACTTGACCCCTATGGACTCGGCTCCTCTGGGATAGGTAACACGGGTACCTCGGTACTCACTGGTGGGTTGGCTCTAGAACCTCCTAAGTTCTAAAGGGTTTGCTTGAAGTCCTCGTAGAAGTGTCCTTAAACTGTAACTTTACAACCGCGACTTTCCCTTAGAGTTTTACGGAGCACGCATTGTGTTTCCTCACTGCACCCGTCCTCCGTAGGCTCCCTGTGTCACTAGCTTGGGTGGTTCCTTGGGGTCCCAGTGATTCTACGTGCTCTAGCCACTGTGTCTAGTGAAGTCGTGATTGTTATACCATTGTTTTAGTATATGGTTCGGTCTCCCCCTGGAGACCGTTGTGGATTGTGCTACTTACGAATGATCCAGTATTGTGTTCCTTATGTCCTTATGTTTTAATCTCGTATAGAGATCAATAGAGAGTGTTATATTAATAAATACATATGTTTATATAACTACTGTGTGGTTCTCGGTTCATTTAGTCATTCAGGAGGTGATATTCTGGTAAAACAAGCTGCTTTACATTCCTTCAAGATTAAGCCTGAAGGCTGCTCTCCATAGCCACCACTAGGATAGCTTTCTATAAGGTTATCTTTGACCTCATACAACATAAGGGTCGGGTAGACTGGTACAAGGTGCCCACGTTAATTAGTGGACAGCATATACCAACCCACCTTCTCACAAGTCCCTTTCTGGAAACTCTACAAACCATATTGCCTCACTGCCATGGGCGTAACACAGGCCCCCGCAGTCCCCACGGTGTGGGGGGGGGGACCCGAGCTGCAGGGGTCCCCCTCAGCACCGTACTCAGGCGTGAGAGCTCCATATTAAATCCAGAGTGGGGCCCCTTCATGTACCTTGTAGGGGGGGCCCTCAACTTTCGTTACGCCAGTTCTCACTGCCCCTGTACACGTACTACTGAGGCAACACGTAGAAATCCCATGATGCACTTGTGACTTAAAACCAACATGCTAATCCAAAGCCTGGCCCAACCACTCAGCAAGAGATCTGTCCCCAGGACTGAAATACTGTACTATCTCCAGTGCTTCAGTACCAATCAAACTGCACTTTGCAGCCCTGCTCTTTTGAATTGTATGGAAAGAAACACTCCTCTGTGCAAATGCTTTCCTAATGAATAAAATATTAATGTTCTCTCTGAGCCAGTTATGAAAGTGCCGGATTAGTCCTGTGAACACTGACCTTTCGTTCACAGCACACTACAATGCTCATGCAATTATCTAGATGCTTTGCTAATTGCCGTTCCTCAGCTTAATTAGTTCAGTAATTCCTGCCCTTTAAAATTAGGCTGTCTGGACACTCTGGCTGTTAAGTTTGCTAAAGGACACCTGTAAAGGAAGCCTGAAAACCCGCAGTCCCTAATTGTGATAAACTGTGTTAAACACTATAAGAAAAGTTCTTTATTTGGTCTAAAATTCACAAGAGAAAGCGTAAAAAGCACACATTAGAAATGATTTGGTAATTAGTCAGCTACCGTAGTCTATTTTTCTTTTTCGCTTTGCTTTCTGAAAGCAAGAGCTCCTGCAATAATTGACTATTATCTGAAAGTATTTATGCCTTTAGCACCCAAGAGCGGCTCTGTGACCTTCCCTGCCACAGAAGAGTCCCTTAGAGCACAGGTGTTCAGAAAGTACTTCTACAAGGCAAACACTCACACACTGACTCTGGCTCAAAGGGTTTCATCAAAGCATAGAGAGTAGAAAGCACTTCTATAGATCAAGAGCGTTCACCTTGGCACAGGTGTCCAGAAAGCATTTCTGCAATCATGCATCTTTACAGCAACCAATCACACACTTCCACTCTACCACACGTTGCTTTTCCCCCAGAGCACAAGTACCCAGAAAGTACTTCTGCAATAAATAAGATTAGCAGCAATCGAGGCCACAGTGCTACTCTACACAAAGCGTTTAACCAGGGCACAGATGCCAGAAAGTAGGTCTGCACATCAAGGAACTTTCTAGAAAGCAGTCACAAATTGGCACCTCATTTATTTTGTCTGGGAGGGAGGAGTTCTCAAGCTCCTGACAAAGTAAATGAGGTGGCACTTGCATGCCTGGTGTTATTTTTTTAATGCAGTCAACTAGAGGCATAATTCAAAGCAAGAAGAAAAATATAGAACTGGATGTGCTACTCACAACTGGGATGGGACCTTTTTAGGTCTGGCTTGACAGCACAACTGTTGTGATCAACAGAAATAAAGCTTTTAGAAGCATTCCTGAGACACTTAAGCTTCAGCCACATTTTGGTTCCTTTAGGAGGAGCATTTGATTGGGCAGAAGTGGTGTGCTTCCACTGAAAAAGCTCTCTTGCATTAAGGTGTTTGCCTGAGTTGGTTTGATTTGTTTATTATGAAAATGTATGATAAAGTTGTATAGGTAACACATTTATTGTCAATAGCATATGTTAAAGCCAATGTGCACTCAGGGGTGGATTGTTGTAACTCTGCATTAAAGCCTGCAGAGGGCTATTTTGTTACAAGGAATCCTACGGATTATCTTTGTAGACAAGGGTTTTGATGTTGGTTACCTTCTGACAAACAGTGAGATAAAAGATTTGCACATTTATAGGCCTTGGTATGGTGACTCACTTGAACAGACTCTGCAGATAAATTTGAACTATGATAATTCTTCTTAGGTCCTTTTAAGAGGGAGTCTATATTGTTTCCAAAACTACAATATGCACATATTTGTACTTTTATGAAAGTATGTCTGATTCTATGCCTTGTGGGAGCACTTATACGTAGTATGGTAAGTCGCAGTTAGTTATTGTGAAAAATTAATGATAAAAGCTGGTTGCTTAGTTGGAAAAGTTATTTTAGATGCCATACGTTTGTTTTTGTTTTGAAAATATCAGACAAGGGCAGTAGGATTGATTCCTTTATTATGAAATGCTTATGTTAAAGCCAATAAGCCTTTAGGAGTGGATTTGTATTGCGCAGTGGTAAAGCCTGCAGACATGTATTTTGTTACAAGAAATTTCACAGATTACCATAGTAGGAAATAATTTTTGTTTGACTAACCCTTTCATGAACTATAGTGTTAGACGATTTCCACTGTAATTCTTAGTCAGAAATTCACCAGTTATAGTTAGAAGAGCTACCAATAATTTGTATTCCCGTCATGCACTGCTTATGAGCTCACATATTACATTACTCATGACATGTTCTATGACATTACTTATGACATCTCAAATTACATCATTGATGACAAATACCTAATATTGTACAGCCTGTGTCCAGCTAATCGTTATAAGTGTTTATAAAACACATGTGCTCCTAATGCAACATAGGTGTGTGGAGGTGTTGAACACGTTAGAAATCTTTGTATTGAAGAGTAACTCTGTGTGCAGGTGACAGTTGATGACTGGTGTTCATTATGTTCCACATAAGCTTTTTTTTGGTACTGCAGAAATTGTTTATATTTTTGTATTGTAAACAGCCTCGAGTTATTGGACAGAATCGTCTCAGCATGACAATTTCTACTTATCATAGAAGACTGTGTGCACCACGTACTAACCTATGTACATGTGCTTGTTTTGCTTCAGAAGATTGGCCCTGTGTAAAGTGTGCACCGCAGTATGATCAGACCTCGGTTGTTTGAGGTGAATAGTTGTTCTTTGGACACATTTTGTATAGAGTGTACACTGTTATTAGAAGATACGTTTCACTGTCTGCAAACAGTGTGGTACAGAGTAAACTCTCTCCATAGAATAAACAATGTTAACAGAATCCACTCGTATATGTATATCCACTTTGTGTCTCAATGTAGGTTCAGTGACTGTCAAGGGTTTGACACACATAAACACTGACCGTAGTAGGGCATTAGTTTTATAATAGGGCTACAGATCTGAAGAGACTTTCCCTGAGCAGTTGTATACAGATTGAACACCGTGTGCAAGATTGGTTATCTTTTCATTTGTGGTTCATAGTCAACATGAAATCAGAATGTCTACAAAAGAAGCTTGGATGATGTAATCAGTGATGTCATCATTGATGTCATAGAACATGTCATGAGTGATGTAATATGTGAGGTCCTAAGCAGTGAATTGCAGGGATGCAAGTTATAGTTAGCTCTGCTAGCTTCAACTGGTGAATTTCTGTGTTTTTTTCTAGTTAGAAATGTCAATTTTGTCACTGACATATTCACCTAATGATTACATTACCTTAGCCTTTGATTTTTGAGTGAATATATAGGTTCTTTTTAACATAAAGTGATATATTATTACCATATGTAAAGCCAACCCCACTCCATGCATGACCAAAGGCGGGGGTTGACCACAGGACCTCATGTCTTTTAAAGGGGAGGAGTCTGTGTGCCCTCCCTCCCCGGGCCCTTACTAGGCTCTGGAGACCCCATTCCCAAGTTTTTGTTTTTTTAAAGGGGAGTGGGACATGTGTGCTCCCCTTCCTGAGCCTTATTAGGCCATGGGGACCCCATCACCCAAGTCCTTTTTTTACGTCTCCCCTACGCAGCGCGCATGCGCTGCTTAGGAGGAGACCTTTAGCCATCGGTCCGCTTTTTCACTCACAACCGTGCACGCGTTCCATTGCCTTCAATGGCAACGCGTGCACGTGTGGAGATTCAATTGCGGGAGTGAGCGCCACCATATGGTAGCAATTATTGCTCCCGCAAGTGAATCGTGCAGGTCCCTCTCCTCCCTCCTGCTGCCACGCGAGGCGCGCGCGCCTCCCCCTGCTGCCGCGCAAGCTCGTTATTCACTGTCACAGCCATGAACTTGAGAGGTCAGGCGGAAGTTGCGAGTTGAAAGACAAGGCAGAAGATGACGATGTACTGACGGGTGGCTCTTGGGTGGAGACTCGCACTACTGAAGTCACTGAACGATTACCCTACTATGGGTACACATTTGATCATAGAATTAATTCTATGCCCACATGTTACTGGCATTTACCAACTTGTCTCAAATCTGGGCAGTGGTTCGCTCACAAGAGCTGACTGTTCCCACAATTGCAGCCTCTCGCGCACAAATGACTATACACCTACCTGCATCCTCGTTGCTCGGCATGCAATATGTACATGCTATCGTAGGGGCCAGCAGCAGCTCTGGTTTAGGACGCCATGGCCATAAAAGAACCTTCATGAGCCCTGGTAGCCAATCCTAGGCGACTTCACCTATCATCTCTTTGGTGTCCTCCAGCCAATAAACAACGAACAAGACCTACCGCTACCAATAAAATGCATTTAACCTTTGCTCACGTCAGCATTAAAATGTGTGCGCCCACATGAGTGGCTGAGAGTTGCTTGGTGCCTCTGAATTGACCCTGCTCCACGTAATTACCATACTGCCTGGACAAAATGACCCCCGAAAAAGAAGTAGAGAAACAATGTTCAGACTTTATTAAGGTATAGCCGGCGACCCTCTGGACATTGTGGTTACCGTCGTGACCAGCTAACGCTATAACGCCTCTAACAACTTGAAGACACCCAGAGGCCACAAGATGGCTCGGATTCCCATATATGGCATCTCTTGCAGTAAGAATTCTTGGAACTGAAGACCAGATTGTAGGTGATCGAACAGCTTCCTGTTCAGCAGCACAATGAGCTTCCTGATTGATTCCTTACTCATGGTCATTTCACAGGTGGGCTGTCTCTTTAAGTATATCCAAAATCATGTCAGAATCACAATGCTGCTGTGCTAAGTATGAGTACAGGGATTTCTGTCTTGCATCTTTTCCCAGGTGCCTCTACTGAGAGGATAGCACAACTTTGGAACACATCTTTTGGGTCTCTTCTTAGTTCACAGACGAACGTAGTAGCTTCATTCCACCCCTGCCTGAATCTCTGGATAGCATTTAAGTAAAGAGTTAATTTAGCAAACTGTCACTGTCGTGACACTTTGACTTCCTTAAGCAGAGTTGGCGTAGAATATGTATCTGTTCTCTTGTTAGAGTCGGGTAAATAGAAACGTTTTTATTTTGATGGTCTGACTGCAGTTTGTATGTCTTGTTTATGAAAGGGGATGAAGGGCCTCAGGCACCTTTTTCCCAAATTAAAGGGGACGGGGCCACGTGGCCCCTCTCATTGAGCCTCTTCCGGCCCCATGGACCCCATCCCCTAGGACCCGCACTATTAAAGGCAGGTGCCCTAGTGCCAATCCAGGACACCCACAATATAATAGCTGGGGGCCACTGGGGAGCCCTAATGCTCTGCAGCCCCAGCCAGCTTCCCACATGCAGCAGGAACCAGCATTGCTCCCGCCTGCAGGGAGCAACTACTGATGCTAATTGATCCAGGCGGGACCAATATTTTGATCTGTTTCCCTGCCAGCATCACTGCGGGCGGTGACACAGATCGAAATACTGCTTCCAGCTGGCTGGAGCATTTTCAAAGCTCCTGCCTGCAAGGTGCAGACTTTGAGTTTGCTGCCACTTTGTTGACAGATTAAAAAATTATCCCACCAAGCAGCGGCAAACACAGGTTTCCCGTGCTGGTGTGGGCAGGGAAAACGCTATGTCCCGGGGGGAAGGGGTGGCTGCCAGGGACATAGCATGTGAGCCAGCCATGGGGCAAGGGGTCGCTGGGGCCATTAATGACTCAGGGAGGGGGCTGTGTGGCCCCCTCTCCATTTTAAGAAATGTTGGTCCTGGGGATGTTCTCCCTGGTGCCTCTGATGGCCTGGGGAGGGGGCTGTGCACCCCCTGCCCATAGATATTATTTTGACCCCAGGGGTGGTCTCACTGGTGCCTTTCTTTGCTCTGGGAGGAGGCACCATGCACCCCCTTCACTTTAGTGTTGGAATTTAGCCCCAGGGGATGGGGTCCCTGTGCCTCTGGAGGTTCAGGGATGGGGCAGTGCTGCCCATTTCCCACACTATGGAGATTTCTGCCCCCGGGCTGGGCTCCCTAGGACAAATCATGGCTTGGGTGAATACTCATTGAATACTTCCCTCGGATGGGCTCCATGAGTCCTATGGTTAATGAATGGGGACCGGCCGCCATTTTCTTTTTTTTCGATCCCTCAGGAGTCCCGTTGGATTACAGCAATTTTCCCCAATATATTTTCTGTTTTTAGACCAGGGGGTCCCTCTGGGTTCCCTCCATAGGATATAGGCTTAGGGCCACACTCAGAGTGGCTCTATGGGTGAGTGAATGAGTGTTTGAGTACTAATATGGGTGGGCGAGTAGCACTATGAGCGGCCATATAAGTGAATATTTGGCTGTTTGAGAGGGTGTATGGTTAATTAAGTTGGGGTGTGAGTGGGCGTATTGGAGAGTCAGTGTCTGTTTTAGTATTTGTATAGGTGAATGTGTGGGTGTGTAATTGGTTGTATGGATGTGTAAATGGGTATGTAAGTAGTTGTGTGAGTGGGTGTATGGGTAGTGGTATGGGTGAGTCTAAGGCTGTGTTCAGAGGTTGTATGGGTGAGTGGATGGCTGTGTTATGTGGTTGGATAGATGAAGAAGTATGTCTATGAGAAACCGTATGGGTGAGTGTGTGGCTGTGTGAGTTGGTGTATTGGTAAGTGACTGGTTGTGTGAGTAGCTGTATGGGAGAGTGAGTGGCTGTGCCACTGCCTATATAGGTGAGTGAGTGTGTGTGTGAGTGGCCCTATGGTTAAGTGAGTGGGAGTGGTTGTATGATGTGCTGCCAAAAGAAAATGTAAACATTCTTAACTTCTGGCAAAGATTACACATTTCTATCTTATTGCAGCATTGACCTCGACTCACTTGTTTCATAAAATGTATTAAAATCCCTTCCGAGAGTGCTGACCAATTTGTGTTGCGTGAAGCAGAAATTCATTTTGGCAAGTTCACCCCCGCTGGGTTTAGCACCCGCCCATGAGTGCAGAGGCTTTTGGTGACTATCGAGCCTATATATATATTTATATATATGTTAGCCAAGAAAATGTTTTCATCCAGCCTCAACAGCTTGCTTCACATGGCAGTGAGGAAGCACACTTCACCCACTAGCTGGCTTTACTTTGAGTTACAGCGTGCTTCCTTTTTACAAGGAGCACATGCACACACAAACTAGTCTCCTTCTGTGTCAAGGGCTACTATGGTAATGTGTACTTTTTGAAACCAGAATATTTTTACCTTTAGCTGATGATGGTTTTTTAGATTGATGAAAGCCTGGGTGATCCTCAACAATAAAGTTTTACAAAAAGCAGTACGGAACAAAACAAGAACCGAATCCAAAAGGAAGGCGGCTAACACCAGACCTATTGGCTTTGCCAATGTTTGTTCTAATTGTAGTGCACATTTGATGCCGAAAATGCTGATGATTTCTGGTACTGCTGGTACTACTAGCCATGCATATGGTGCTGCAGCATAGACCACAAGCCCATGCTGTCTTTCGGGATTTGCATCCGCATTTAAAACAATTAGGGCACAGAGGTTTTTAATTACCAATGGGTGTATGCAAGTTACTGCCATAGACTTGCCAGTTACACATGCACACGCCTGTGAGCCTTTGAGAATTTGGACCTGATTTAGATCTTGGCAGACGGGTTACTCCATCACAACAGTGACAGATATCCCATCCGCCGAAATATAAATCCCATTGTATCCTATGAGATTTATATTTCGATGGACGGGATATTCGTCACCGCTGTGACGGAGTAACCAGTCCATCAAGATCTAAATCAGGCCCTACGTTTGGGATTGACTCCATTCTAGACTCTTTCCAGGACTTTGCCAAAGCCCAGAAGGTGCATTGTGGTACTTGTAGTGCTGTTTTGCCTCTCTTCTACTTGTCTCAGTTTCAAACTCTCACAAAGCCCTACTATTGTGTCTGATGTGCATGTCAACACTGCTGCAGTAAAGACCACAATGCCATATCTCTATTGTGCTTGTTTGCTTCAATGCACAAACAGGCAATTGCCGGGAGGTTCACTGAAGTCAAATATACTTCTTGTTTGCAGGTGCATGTGCAACCAGGGAAGAAGCTACTTTAGCCTTTACTGGCTCTGAAAACATGCTTTCTTGCAATATGATACAGCTTTTCAGAAATCACTTGCGCAAATAAAGGTATTTTCTTAATCACCAATAGCACACTGCCAACTCATTCTTTGATTGCCAGCAACAATTAAGCAATTATTTGCCCATCCTGCTAACACAGGGGGCTACTCATAGGCCCGCAAGGTATTGCTTTTATTCAAAGGGCTGCTCTGCAATCTAACAGAGTTAGAAGGATGTCTTGTGGTACATTCACAGCGGCAATGCCACTCTTCTCCTAGACGAGTCCCAACGCCTGCATTGTCTTTGATGCTATTGTGTGTCATTCTATGACTGCAAATTTTTTTTAAGCTACTAGTTGCGCAAATGTTGTCATAGTGAAGTCTACAGTATACCGCAATTATCTCATCACCATTGCAGTAACTACAGTAATCTGACCACTACCTCAATTTACCATAACTTTGACTTGGCACTACTGATCAAACTGACTAGCACTGCATGTAGAATAGGAAACCTCTGAGTCGAAGTAAGGGTAGGTTGATGTTATGATCAAGGGGGAGGGCATGTTTAGGTTGATGTAGTGATCTGCCACCGTGGTGGGGTTTCAGATCCTGGAATTATTCTGAGAGAGCATCTGCCAATCTCTGGTGCTCTGCTATCTCCCCTCAAATGGTATCTGCCAAACCTTCTTGTTTTAGTCTCCAAGACTTTGAACAGACTGTTTGCTAACTATCTAGCCAACCTCCTTGTCAGGTTCTTAACTCCCCACTCCCAATCTTCACTATCTGAAAAGCCTTTCGATCTATTCTAGCATTACTATAATAATAATTCCATTCAAATTTGTGATTTATAATTCCAGCCACACAGCATCTTTAAATAAATCATTCGCAAATTTTCAAAAACCCACTAAATTATATTCAGCAATTTACATCCCTAAAATTCTACATTTCGTTTAAGAAAGTTGTATACATAAAAACATGTATGTGTTGCACCTACCCGAATTTCTTTAGCCCTGTTTGATCAGTTACTTAAAATTTACACTTTACATCAAGGTAAAAGAGGCAGAAATCTTAATTATCCGGCATCAACGCAAATTAATTGTAAACGTACTCATTCTCACAGAAAATTGTAATAAAGTGAGTAGTTAGTATGAGCCGCAGGGTTTGGGCTTGTTTTGAGGGGACAGGAGGAATAAATATGGATCTTTTATGATAGTCTTGCGCCACCTGTGGCAGAATAATAAACTGCAGCTTGGTAATAAAAAGAAAATGGTGCTGAAGACTTAGGGCCAGATGTAGGTAAACGTGAAATACCGATTCCTTAACTCCGAATTTTACCGATTCGGTATTAAGGAATCGGTATCTCCGATGTACGTAAATATTCTGAAAAATGTACCGAATCGGTAATAATCGGTAAAAATTACCGAATCGGAAGCAATCGGTAAAAAAAAAAACGAAACACCAATACCGATCCGTAAATATCGAATCCAATACCGATTCTGTAAATGTCGAATCAGTAATTCAAAAATTCGGTTTTTCATGAATCGGCCAATCCTGTGCATCCCAATTACCTCCCAAACAGGAAGTGGCCACACCCAGGCAGCTGCACTGAACCTGGAGCTGACTGTGAGGCAGGTAGCTGAGCAGAGGACCCAGGAGCAACACAGCCTCTCATCTTCAACCAAAAAACAACAAACCTTGGAAATGGCAAGCCAGGCGAGAGAGAAGGAGGGCGCAGAGAGAAAAAGGAAGATGAAGTTTAGTGAAAAGGAGCTGGAGGTCCTCATTGAAGACGTCAGCAAGGACCATGAAAAGCTCTTTGGGAAGCAGTACCTCCATGTGCCAGAGTCTCAGAAGAGAGAAACCTAAGGAGTTAGGCCCTTGAGGACAGGTGGATGGGCTGGACCCTATTTATACTGAAAAACACAAAATTGCCTATCCACCTACATTTATATCCAAAATTGAAAAAGGTCGAAAACACTGTTTGTCCAGATCAACCCGGTATTTTTATTTATACCACTTATTTATATTTATTTTATAATTTTTCAAAAAAGACGTTTACTTCAGCAAAAGAAGACACATATATATCCACATATTTACACAAATTTACACAAGTGTACAGTGATATTTACAAACAAATAAATGACATTTGCAACCTAGCTTTAAGTGAATAAAGTATCTACATCGTATACATCCAACATACAACACAAATTTATCGTGGAAAGACCTTCTGGGTCTTCCTTCTCTATTATGTGGTTTATATCGCAAATTTATCCCGGCACTGCTCGGTGAGCTCCCTCCTCAATGTGCCTGCTCTCTTTGCGATATAAACCACGCACTTCCAGCCACATTTGAGCTGTTGGAAGAAAAGGTTTGGGAATTGCAAAATATCAAGTTGGAAATGTAGCGCACAACTAGTGAGCCGCCGCCTTTTTAAGAATAACTTAAGGCTGGCCCCGATATTTGCACCCATTTATGGAGGCATCCATGAAATAGAGAAGGAAGACCCAGAAGGTCTTTCCACGATAACTTCGTTGTGGAAACACTTGAACGATTTTCTCAGCTCCCGACCCCTTTGAAACCATTTTTTTTTTTTTTTTTTTTTTTTATTAAAGACTTTTATTGCACAAAGTACAAGAACACAGCCAATGACCTATAACCCATAGTCGGTCCGGTCGCAAAATATGTCGCTCATATATCCCACCCAGCAACAACAGTCACTGTATCAGAGATGGAAAGCAATGCATTGTCAGAAAACAATCCAGAACCTGAGTCTTGTAATAAGTCTGATGCATAGTATAAGCAGTCTCAATTTAGATATACCACAACACTAAGTAACCTTTTAACATCCCCCCACCCACACCCCAGGTCTCAGAAATTAACAGCGATGAGCCATGCAGACAAGCATGTATCCAGAAAGGCATACGGAACAGGTCGTAGAGAACTTCTCGAGACAATGCTGAAGGATTGGCAGGGCCAATAGCTACCCGTATGTCTCCATTATCAATCTATGTAGGGAGCAAGTATACCCATACCCCAACCATACCGCAGACTCCAACATCCATACATGAAACGAACTAGGGACTCGCATCCTCTGCAAGCCTCAACAACATGTATACAGTGTACGGGTCCCATATATCTCGTGGTCTTGAGGCTTCCGGCAGTTCTTCATAGTAACAGGTCAATTGGTCACGACAATACGCCATGTCGTGCAGCCAAAGTTTGACATCTGGTGCACGTTTCCCCCCCCATGACACAGCCACTCTACGTTTAGCAATTTGTAGTGCCAGCACTATCAAGCGTCGCACCCCGGTAGGCACTCCAGAGACCACGCCCAACAAGCATAAGCGCGGATCAGTAGGTATATCTATCGATGTCATCTCAGACAATGCCGCAGTTACAGCCATCCAGAACTTATACACCCGATCACATCCCCATGCCAAGTGTATAAAGTCAGCATCTTCTGCGCCATACCGCACACAACTGGATTGGTCTCGCAGGCCATATCTCACCAATTGAACAGGCGTATAGTTCCATTGTTGTAGAAATTTATAGTGAATGAGACGGAAATTCCCATTTGCTGCAAAACCGCCAGTCATAGAACAGCACTCAGACCATTCATCATCAGTCAGCGGATCCGGCAAGCACGCATCCCACCTCGTTTTGGCTACCGCCCCTCCCCCTCCCTCATCCTCCTGTGAGGCCCGATATAAACGTGAGATCAATTTCGCTCGGTCCGTCGATGAATATAGCAATTGTAAGGCTCCTAACACCGGAGGTTCCTCCGGGAAGGTAGGATACAAGGCACGTATCGCAGCACGAAGTCTGACGTAAATGAATGTGGCCATAGTAGTATTATTCGTTTGGTCTAACAAGGTCTGCAAGGGGAGGAATGCAGTAACAGGAAATACATCCCCCATATTGATTATACCTGCACCCTGCAATAGCTGTAAGGCTCCCAATTCACTCGAGACCGATATCTCAGCGTGATATAGTAGTGGCATAGCTGGGGCATACAGTGGCAATCTATTAGAACGTTTGCCCAAGTCTTGCCATGCGTTGTACGTACTGCGTATCGTATCCACCTCCCCCTTCTCAAACACGGAATGTGTATTCACTATCATTGCCTTCAATGGTCGTGGAATGACAGCACTAGCCTCGAGCGCCACATGCGGTGTATATGGCGGTGCCAATAACCAGTAAGTGGCAAAATGAGCCTGAGCACAAAGATAGTACAGCTTCATATCCGGTACCGCAAAGCCCCCCAGCTCATATGGTTTCGTCAACACATCCCATCTTACCCGCGGCTTCTTTCCAGCCCAAGCCAGTGTGATAAGTAACGATTGTAGTTGTGCAAAGAAATGGGATGTCAGGGCGATTGGCACATTAACAAAATAGTACAAAAATTTAGGAAGTACCACCATTTTGATGAGAGAGACCCTGTCCGCAAATGACAGCGGCAGTCTAACCCAATGCTTCACCTGATCTTCCAATTTTGAAATGGTTACTCCGTAGTTGGCCCGTATTGTTTCAGTGCTATCCCTGTGCACCCCGATCCCCAGATAGCACACCGGCTCCAACGCCCATTCCGATGGAAATTCTAGTGGGAAGGGTGTCGTGGTATCCGTGAGGGGAAGCAATATGGACTTATCCCAATTGATGGACAGTCCTGAAAAAAGCCTGAACCTGATGAATTCTCTAAGTACTCTTTCCAAATTCTGAGCTGGGTCTCTTATGTACAGGACCATGTCGTCAGCGTACATGGAGACCGCCAGTGACCGGAGTGGGAAGTGTAACGCTGTGTCAGCATATCTTTGTCGCAAAATGCAAGCCAGGGGCTCTAGCATAAGAGCAAATAGCAATGGCGAAAGAGGGCAACCCTGTCTAGTCCCCCTTTGTATACAGAATGGTGCCGACACATGCCCGTTAACCTTCACCCGTGCCATCGGTTTTGTGTACAATAGAGTAATCAAGGATGTGAAAAAATATGGCAAACCCATGCGATGAAGCACTGCTATCATGTACCGCCAAGCCACAGACTCGAATGCTTTTGCCGCATCCAAAAGCACCGCCACCGCTATGAGATCTGGCTTGAGAAGATGCAGAACCGCGAACAAAGCTCTCAAATTATGAGTAGTGGAGCGAAGGGGTACGAAACCGGACTGGTCAGGTAAAACCATAACCGGCAGAATAAGTCGCAGTCGCGTCGCTAGCACCTTGGCAATGATCTTAACGTCTGTGTTCATCAGAGACAGAGGCCGATACGACTCGCAGAGATTCAAGGGTTTGCCTGGCTTCGGCAGTGCCACCAACAGCGCTTATCTCATTGTTGCCGGAAGCTGTCCCTGCTCCATCGCTTCCTCCAGAACACTCGCCAAGCGCGGCAATAACAGATCCACATACTCTTTATAAAATTCGGGCGGCAAGCCGTCTGTGCCTGCCGCCTTGCCATTTGACAGAGCGGCAATTGCATCCCGAAGCTCCCCCTCCGTAATGTGATGCATTAAGAAATCTTGCTGTCCCTTGGACAGCCAAACCAACGCTATGTCATCCAAGTAACTCGCCAGTTCGTCCTCATCTGCCGTATCCCTGAAACCATACATCCGCTCATAGTACTATACAAAACAATCCAGGACGCCAGTCGCGCTGGTTATTGTAGCACCCTCATCCACTATCTCCTGAACCCCACAGTGTCTAGCCCAAGATTCTCTAATTCTGTAATTCTAATTCTGTTCGCCAGTCCGCGACCCGCGCGCGCGCCCCCTCACTATAATACCGCGCCCTAGTAAGTTTGGCCAGGAATTTAATCTCGTGATCTGCAAGTTCATTATATTCAGTTACTTTCTTCCGGATCTCCGCCAACCTAGCATCTTCCGGTAGCTGCTCTTGCTGCCGCTCTAGTGACAACAGTTCATCCTCCAGTTTGCTCATGGAGTTCCTCAGTGACTTAAGGACCCCGGATTGCATACCTATGCACGTACCTCGAATTGTTACCTTAAAGTCTTCCCACACTGTTCCTATGCTCTCTACAGATCCCACATTCTATAAAAAAAATTCTTCAATAATCGTCCTTAGTTCTTCACGCATTACCAAATCTGTCAGCATACCAGGGGACAGTCGCCATGAAAATGGAGCCGGCGTATGCGATGGCCAACCCAGCTCCAGAAGCACAGGTGCATGGTCTGAAAGTGTCCTGGGTAAGTGGCTATTCTTCCTGACCCACCCACTAACATCCAGCGTCACCAGCCAATAGTCCACCCTCGACCATGTGTCATGCGCAGACGTGTAGCAAGTGCCTTCTCTTGTACCCGGATGCCCCAGGAGCCACACATCCACCAGCCCAAGTCCACTCATACCATCACGCACTGCATCAGCCGCCTTCCTGTGCTCATAGGGCCTCTCATCCTTCCTATCCAGCATCTCATCCTGCGTCACGTTCCAATCCCCTCCACAAACAATCGCTGAGGGCGGTAGAGCATACACCTTGTTCCATAGGTTGATATAGAATTCAGAATCGTCTATATTTGGACCATAGACATTCAACATCGTTATCAGTGTACCATAGAGTTTCCCCTGTAATATAATGTACCTGCCTTCTTTATCAATTTCTTCATGCATCAAAACAAATTGCAAATTTTTCTTAATCAAAATCATGACCCCACGAGCATAGGAGGAGTAGTCTGTCGCCACCCGAACGCCCACCCACTGCTTAGCTACTGCCTCGACCGCTTTACCCCTAAGGTGTGTCTCCTGAAGGAAGACCACCTGAGCTCTATGCTTGTTAAGAAAGGCCACCATCTGTCTAGTCTTCTGTCGTTGATTCAGACCTCGCACATTCCATGTTCTCCAACTCATCTTCCCTCCCTCAGCCATAGGGCCTACCCGTCCCAGAATCTAGAGGCATAAAAAGGAAGCAAGTCTCCCAGTTCCCACAGCGAAGCACACAGCATGCAAACAAACATCCATCCGCAGAAGTCATCCAAAAAGCAGAGCAATGTGGCAGCCCATAGTTCTGAATCCCAGTGTCTACATCCCTCAACCCCTCGCTCACATACTTGAGTAGCCATAGACAGACCTGAAACCCCCAGAATCCCGCCAACCTCCCCCCACCCACTTCAGCACCCCCAACCTGCCAAAGCCTATCCCAACCCCCCAGCTTCCCAACGTTGATCCCTACATCAAACAAAGTGTGGGGAACTCCCATTTGCGGGGGCGTAGAGGTGCCCAACTCCCACTAGTAAGCTAAGCAGGAGAGGACCGGAATAGTTATCCAAACATCCACCCCAAGCGCCCCAGCATCGCGGCTCATAACACAAGGAACTTGCAAACTGTAGTCGAGAAGGCAATGTTACCAGTATCCGCTAATAGCCACACTCCAGTAAACAGAATATCAAAGTGTAATCCCTTCACACATCCAATCCCTAGGCCATGTCTGCAATGATGGCTCATCTCTCTTTCCAGTCAGGAGAATTAGCTATCCAACTGCCGAACCCCAATAATTATTAGTAATTTGTTACACAAAAGTCATGTATCGTTAGTCAGGGTTCAAGATGCATCTTGGAAATCGCATATTCACTCAAGCCAGCACTTAACATCGGTAGCCATACACGACAAGATCTTCAGTCACAGTAACAGTGTTAATGAGTAGCAGCGCCCCAACAAAGCAAATAATGAGGAATGATCGAGCTGACGCAGAGTGCATGCTCATGCAACTTAGTCATGTAATTCGTCCTCCCTGTCCAGCGCTGCATTTGCGTCTCGCTTTCTTTTTTTCTGCTTCTTCGCATAATCCATAGCTGCCTTAGGAGAGGTAAAGATGTTATTATCCGATGGACCTCCAATCCGTAGGCGAGCCGGGTACAACATAGCATATGGAACGTCCTCAGCCCTGAGAAGTTGCTTCACCGCATTGAATTCTTTTCTCGCTGTTTGCACCGCCACCGTAAAGTCAGGGTAGAACTCGAGTTTACTGCCTTGCCAGTCTATGGTGCCCTTCTCCCGTGCTAATCGCAGTATCACATCCCTGTCCTTATAATTTAGTATGCGGGCAATAATAGGGCGGGGTGGCGCTCCAGACACCGGCCGCTTAGCTAACGAGCGATGTGCCCGTTCCACAGTGAACACTCGGGACAATTGATCCGCCCCAAAAATATCAGTGATCAGTCGTTCCATGAAGTCTTCCATGCGGCCAACATTTGTAGATTCGGGCAGCCCTGTGACTCGGATGTTGTTGCGTCTGGACCTCCCTTCCAACTCCTCATTCTTGGCCTGGATGACCGCCAAGACGCGCTCCATGTTGAACACCTTCGTAGTCACAGTGGCCAGACCGTCCTCCGTAGCAGATACCCTCTGCTCTACCTCCCCCGTCCGTTCATTCTGCCTATCGAACTGTGTAGCCATATGATCAAGTCTGTGATTCACTGTTTCCATGGTACCTTCAATGGATTGTAAAGTCTTTTGCATAGCCACAAGCACCACTTCCAAATTCGGTGTCCCGCCAGATGCTCCAGCAGATTCAGTGTCCGGTGGAGCCTGCGAGGCTGACATGGTGGGATTTTTCGTATCAAAAGTCAACTTGGGTTGATTTCTTTCAGTTCTGCCCATGTCGCCAGCAGCTCAGCACACCCAGCCACACCCACCGCTGCTTTCAAAAGGTACCAGGAGTAATCAACATGGCACCCCAGGATCCACAAGTGGCAAGTGGAAACAGTTCCAGCCTCCAAGAAAAGCAAGTCCAGAATCCACACAGGTCGCTCCTCGCGCCAAAAGTCGCAGTCAGCAGAGGCCTAGTTCACGCTCCCAGGGCGCCAAGCTTATCCCTAGGACTTGGGCGCCTGCAGACCCCGGCCTCACCGATCCCCAAGTTGTCCACACTCAGCGACAGTTATGCCCAATCACTAGGCAGGTCAGGCGTGACTGTACTGCCTTCCACAGACAGCCTCATGCGCCCGGGAGGTAGAGCTCCAGGCACCACAGTCCCTCTGCAATCAGCAAACCAGGCGGCTATTAGGCCTCAGACACCGTCCCACAGCCAGCGCACATCAGTGGACTATAGTAGATCAGGCTCCAACGGTTCCCATACGTCTTGGTACCGCCACGATTCAGTCCGTCTCCCGCTGTCGTCCCCGAGCCCCTCCCGCCCCCACCGGCCCCAGTTCGCACGGAGCGGCCCAGTGCGGCCCAGCGCCACCTCCGCATCCCCGGGCTTTCCTAGGCCGCCACCCCACTCACCGCAACCGGCAGAGACCGGACACAGCCCAGGAGCAGACCGCTCTCCTCCGACGTCGTGCAGAGCTCCTCCGCCGGACTTAACGTGCCGTTTCACCGCCTGTGCCGCTCCAGCTGCAGCGCCAGTTACCACCAGAGTCCCTCGCCGCCGCTAGTCCTCAGGCTCGGGCAGCGCTCCGGAGCTCCACAACGTCGGACACCAGCCGGCAGGCCCAGTCGCAGCGGTCGTCGTCAGGGATGAGCCGGCCAGCCAGAAACAGTGCCAGTCAGGGCAGTCTTGTACCCCCTCACATGTAGCCACAACGCTGGCACGCCACTAGAGCAGAATGTGCAGGATAATGGAAGGATTTTGTTCCGATCTGGCGGAGCCTCACATACCTGCGGCCATCTTGCCTGGCGCCCTCTAGCGCCCCCACCCCTTTGAAAACGTTGATACACTGACAGCGCCCTGAAGAGATCCCAGGAACTTTGTCCTGGTTTTGAAACGCGTCGGCATGTATTAAGGAGAACTTTTGGTTAATTTTCCCATACCAGCAAACGCTGGCCCAATCAGTTGTCATAGATTGACTTAACTCCTTCGGTTTTGTATTGATTTAAGTCTCATTTTTCAATGCACATGATTATATGATGTATAGTCTTGTCTAAACAAATTTGTGTTGTATGTTGGATGTATATGGTGTAGATACTTTATTCACTTGCCTTTTGGTAGAAATCCAGCTTGGTCTTCTGCAGCTCTGCCTTTGTGCTGGGGAAGGTTATGTATTGATGCATTCTGTCCATCATGGCGTCCAGGAAGGTGTGGAAAAAACGGGATAGGCAGCTCTGTGACACACCACCTACTGCAGCTATCACACCCTGGTAACTTCCTGATGCCAGGAGGTGCAGGCAACAGAGCACCTGTACATGGGTGGGTATTGCGTGCGCCCTTGGTGTCTGATGCTCAAGATATGGTTCCAGGTCCTGTATCAGGTCAAGGATGGTGTGTGGGTGTAGCCTGTACCTGTCATGGATTTCTGGCTCAGTCAATTGGAACAGTGTGACACGCAGTCTATACACACGCTCTTCACGTCTCCAAAACCTCACTCCTGCTGCTCTCAAACGTAGCCACCTTGCTATGACGTAGAGGGCCGCCATTGTGTTCACACTGTTGTATTTTGGGGCACTGCACCTGATTACCACCTGCTCTGGATCAGTGGTAAATAACGATTTGTTAATACCGATTTTGGTCAAATTCGGTATTACCGAATTTTGCTACATCACATTTCCGATTTTTTACCGATTAGTTATTTACCGATTCGGTATTGTTTGTTTCGGTGTTCACCGATAGGTAAATAAGGAATCGGTAACTGTTTCCCTTGGATGTACCGAATCATTATTACCGATGGCATTCGGTAATACGTACATCGCACAGGGCTAAATACCGGTCGTAAAGCCGAAATTTACCGAATTTTGGCTTTACCGACCGGTATTTGGCCACCTACATCTGGCCCTAAATAGTAACTCTTAAGCACTCATAGGGAACCTCCATATAGTGTGACCAAAAGGGTTGGTGACTGTACTAAGTACCATCAAGTCAGCCACAACAAATGTATGGCTTTAGTCACAAAATATGGAGGGTCTGATGAATTAACAGCCCACGTCATAAGTGTAAGTGAGCTGCGACCCCCTAAGAAAAGTATGAGCACTGGTAGTTCTGTTTTATTTTACAAATTAAGCTCTTTATGGGTCACATACACTTTCCTGTAAAATAATATATACACTGATCGAATGTTGAAACATTTTTCTGAACACAAAATAACAATTATACAGTGTGTATTACGCATTTAAAAGCTTATGTTTGTAAAAGTTAGTATGGAATTGCTGTGTGTGGAATGTTTGAGTGACCTATAAGCAGAGCATGATGTTCAAATAGTTAATAATAATTAAGATGGGATGCTGAAGTGGTCAGAAGCACCATCGAGCTGTGGTTAAAAGCAGGTGATCTCTAGCCGTACCTTACTGTTGTAACATGAACATGAGACACATAATTACAAACAGATTTTCAATGGATTGTTTGTCCATAAAGATGCGCGAATGAGGCCAGACCTACAGGTTTCTCTTGCAGGCTTTAAAATCGAATTTTAAACACCTTTCAAGCTGCTGGAACCTACTACTGAGAATTCGCTTTCATTAAAGTTACGGAATTAAAGCTGTTCATAGCTTTCATCTGTAGCCTAAGAAGCAAACCTCGTCTCCTTTGAAGTTGGCTTTGGTCACAGTTTGCAGTAGAAAGGTCAATAAAATCCAAGTCTAAAGCTGACTGCTCAGCAGATCATTTGTCTCAAGCGACACCCCAGACGGTGGAATATGCAAACAATGTGTCACTATTGCACCAGGTCATAGATATCCCAATTCAAGGAATAATAAGGCAATGTGTCACTACTACACCAGGTCAGAGACAGACACCCCGGCTCGTGGAATATTCAAGCAATGTGTCACTAGTGCACCAGGTCACAGACATCCCAGTTCAAGGAATAATAAGGTAATGTGTCACTGGTACACCAGGTCAGAGACAGACACCCCATCTCGTGGAATCTTCAAGCAATGTGTCATTAGTGCACTAGGTCACAGACATCCCGGTTCAAGGAATAATCAGGCAATGTGTAGCTAGTGCACCAGGCTACAGACAACCCAGCTTGCAGAATAATCAGAAAATGTGTCACTAGTGCACCAGGTGACAGATAGACACCCACCGAGCTGAGTAAAAATCAGGCCATGTGACCAGGTCAAGAAAGACATCGAAGCTCGAGGAATATTCAGGCAATGTGTCACTAGGTCACAGACATCCCAGCTCGTAGAATATTCAGGCAATGTATCACTAGTGCAACAGGTTACAGACACCCCAGCTCGTGGAATATTCAAGCAGTGTGTCACTAGTACACCCGGTTACAAACAGACACCTCAGATAGTGGAATAGTCAAACAATATGTCACTAGTGCACCAGGTCACAGACAGACACCCCAGCTCATGGAATAGTACAGCAATGTGTCACTAGTGCAACTAGTGAGAGAGAGACACCCCAGCACAAGGGATTATCAGGCAATGTGTCACTAGTACACCTAGTGACAGACACCCCAGATCGAGGAAAAATCAGGCTATATGTTACTAGTAACTAGGTTATAGACAGACACCCCAGCTCGAGGAAAAATAAGGCAATGTGTCACAAGTAAACCAGGTCACAGACAGACACCTCAGCTCAAGGAATATTCAGACAATGTGTCACAAGTGCACCAGGTCTCAGAAATCCCAGATGGTGGAATATTCAGCAAATATTTCACTAGTGCACATGCACAGACTGACATCCTAGATCGTGGAACATAAAGGTAATGTGTCACTAGTGCACCAGGTCATAGACACTCCAGCTTGAGGAATAATCAGGCAATGTGGCACTAGTACACCAGGTCACAGACACCCCAACTTGTGGAATGTTTAGACAATGTGTCACTACCACTGCACCAGGTCACACATAGCCACTGCAGATGGATGAATATTCAGGCAATGTGCTGGTAGTGCATAAGGTCATAAACAGACACCCTATCTTGTTGAATAGTCAGGCAATGTGTCACTGTTGCACCTTGTGACAGACACCCACCCAGCTGAGTGAAAATCAGCCCATGTGACCAGGTGACAGACAGAGATCGAAGCTCGAGGAATATTAAGGCAATGTGTCACTAGTGCACCAGGTCACAGACATCCCAGCTCGTGGAATATTCAAGCAATGTGCCACTAGTACACCAGGTCACAAACAGACACCCCAGATAGAGGAATTTTCAAACAATATGTCACTAGTGCACTAGCTGACAGACAGACACCCACCCAGCTCGAGTAAAAATCAGGCCATGTGTTACTATGGACCAGGTCACAGGCAGGCATCAAAGCTCGAGGAATATTCAGACAATGTGTCACTAGTGCACTAGGTCACAGACATCCCAGCTCGTGGAATATTCAAGCAATGTGTCACTAGTACACCAGTCCCTAGAACGGGGAATAGGTATTCAATAAATATAGACTCAATCGTTACTATATTCATAGGACATGTCCAGCCGGACAGAGGTCTAATATTGACTTAATCAACAATAAACAAGGCATTTCAACAAAACAGTACATAAAATGGGACACAAGCCTGTGTCCTACTTAGCAATACAGAAACATGGAAGGAAGGGAACCAACAGGACGTTTAGGCACAGCTTAACGGTTTGTTACACACAGGGAGTACACAGTGACAAAACGAGAGAACAAATTGCAGAATACACCTTTACAGTTTCAAAGAACACATGTTTTACATTTATAAGGTGCTTTAAAGTGTCGACGGTGTTTCGATACAGCTCGAGGGTAAGTGGATCATCATCAGGACATGGCTATTAATGTAAGAGCCTGTTATGCCTGGGGTGGAAGAGCGTACAATTATGGGAATGTTCACTATACACAGAACGAGATGGGTGACAACTCAACATGAAGAACTCAGAAGCAATCATGCAAGAATTGTGTATTCTAAGGAACGGGTGAAGTGATTGAGACGATTGAGTAAGGTCAAGTGTTTACCAATTGTTGATTATTTAATAGGTGTCAATCTTAGGCGCATTCATGAGCTGTAGGAGACAAGAATTTGGTGAGTGACGACAATTTTAGGGCGGAATGACGTGAAGATAGTATCGGAATGGTGAGAAAACCACGGGCACATTCAAGAAGAGGTAAGGGCCCACATCGTTCCAGTTCAAGGAGCCGTACTGGTGGCAGTCAGATCATGCAAGAAAAACCAGTGTCTAAGGCCAGGCACTCAGGATGCGTGATGAAAGAGTAGTTAGCCGTATCTCACAATTGCAAATACCAAGGCAGTTGGTTTGTTCAACGTTGAAGGATACAGTGTTCCAAAATATTGTGCACCTTATCTTTATTTCCTTGAAACTTGTTCTGCAAGACTTTCAAACAAAATGTCGGATACCGACGAGAATAATCCCAGGGAAAGTGGAAGTGCAGTAAATGCAAACCAACCAGGTTTTGACGTTACGGATTTCCGACATGACGACCCGGATGCTAGAAACATCCCGGAAAATGTGCGGAAAACAATAGCTATAACGCTCATAGAAAATGGCCTATCAGCAAGAGGTGGTAGGGTAATTTTTGTCATAGAGGCATATGAATATTGACAGACAAAGGTATTCTATTCATGGGTTATTTTTCCACAAGCAAATCCAACAACACATGTGTTCCACTTCTATAAGTTAGATGAACATCCAGCGGAATACATTTCTTTCGAGGACATTGAAATCCCACTAACTTACCAAGAGCATCAGTTCTGGTTCAAAGGCGCCCTACAACATCAAAATCACATTACCAGGCTAGGTCCACTAGGTAGACCAGGAGCAACATGGCCGGTACTAGCTAGCTATATACCACATCCTGCCATAGAACAAATGACAGGTCCAGAATTGCTAGCTCAGCTAAAACAATGAATCAAAATACATAGACAATTGGCACAATATGTCATGCGGACACTAACAGTCCAACCTGCTATCAGAATTCCACAACAAACCCTTCATCAAGGGAACACAAACAAAATTACACCACAGACTATACAATCAGTCATCGGTAACTTACCCACAAAGAGGGAACAAATTCCATTCTGATTAGCTCAAAAAATTACTCAGATCGAGGCAGTATTTCCTGATAGTACACCTCATCAAAAACACAGGATTCTTACAATCTGTTTACCAATGGGGATTGCACCACATCTGGAAGACTGTGACACTTGGGGTACAGTCTTTGCAGCAATCTACACCAAAACACATGGTGTTCCGTCCATGGCGGTAATACCGGACATCCTGAAACAGATTCAAAATGAATATGAGGCAGAGCCTGCTTTAAATCTCGGTATGAAGTTACTGAAGGATTTCAAACAGGTCTCAGCTATAATATTAGCTAATATTAAAGGTGAAGCAGCCTAGTGGCAATCCGCCAAAAACTAAAAGAAGTTGATGTAACTGAGCAACCATATGAACTGGCCAGAATAATAGAAAAATCCTATGAAGAACTAGGAAGAGATAGTTTGGGAGGGAAACCGGTAAAACCCGCAATAACAGAAAATCCTGAAAAAGTTTTTATCAAAAACACACTCACTACTCGTAAAAAGAAGTGGGAAAATATTAGACAGACACTTTCTTAAGAGAAGCTTTCTCAATCCAGAGGAAGGTCTCCTCAAAAGGAGCACTCTGAAAAAAGATACAACCTCAGAAATAGGGATAATTTAAGAAAACCTGATAGATATCAAGATACTGATACACGTTCCTCTCGTACCTTTCAGACTTCTTCGCAGAAATCCGAAAGACGAGGACGATCAGAACACAAGGAAGAACGCGTGAAGTCCAAAGACGATCAACACGTTCCAAAAAATAAGAAAACTCAATTCACAAAAAAGAAGGTAGCAAGTCTTAAAATCAGACATGCCGAGGATCTTGAGGACACAACTCAAGAATGGGGAGTGGGCCCAGACAATGCTGGACAGCGCAGCAGAGGTTACCATAGCTCGCAAGATCCTGAAGGATCATCTGGAGACAGTGGACCTGAATGAATGCATTCAGGTTGAAATTGCGGATACCAGGGTTAGTGTACCACATAAGTTATATGAAGTCCCACTCCGAATAGAGGGGGACATAACTAGGTAAATAAAAGCACTCTTTTGGGAAAAACTATCCAAGGGTTATGACATTCTTCTGGCTGAAAAAGACTGGCCACCTGAATTTGTCAGGGAGTGCCCACATGGCGAAGAGATCATTATGCCAGCCTTCTCAAATCATAATCCTATTCATAAAAAATACACTTATACCAGAAAATGGGCTGTGGCCCAAGCTCCAGCATTATATAAAAATCATGTGGGATGGGATGAGGATTCTCCTCACCACAAGATCCAGTTAAAGAATCAACCAACTGCTCAGAAGCAGTATCCGGTTAAACAAGAATCTAAAAAACAGGTCAGGGAGATCCTAGATCAACTTGAATACCAAGGGGTGATTGAAACATGCACCTCGTCCATGAACAATCCTATGTTTCCTGTCTCCAAACCAGACAATACATATCATCTAGTTTTGGACTACAGACATTTAAATTCCTGTTGCAAAACCTTTGCAGTACAAAATGCACACAGTGCAGCACTGATGAATTACATTGTGTGTAAAAAATACAAAACGACATTAGATATTTCAAACGGTTTCTTCAGTCAAAACATTGCACCAGAAAGCAGGTATTTGACCGCTTTCTCAATAATGGGGACACAGTTACACTTTTGTCGCCTCCCCCAGGGATTCAAAAACAGTCCTGGATTATTTTCAGCCAGAGTAACAGAGTTACTACAAACGTACGATGATGAGGCATTATCTTATGTCGATCACATCTATCTTACAGACGATGATTTGGACAGGCACTTGAACAGGGCGAACACCATAATACTTGGCTTCGCCTCTGAAGGGTATCAATTCAACTTTAAAAGATCAAGAATTGCCCACTTCAACATCCTATTCTTGGGATACAAACTTTCAAGTGAAGGCAAAAGCCTGGCAACAAACGTTTTAGAAAAATGTGCGCTGCTCCAACCGCCAAAAACGCTGAAAAATTTACAGTCAGTTCTAGGATTCCTGAATTTCGGAAGAACTTACATTCTAAATTACGCAGAAAGGGTTAAAGCTCTCTACGACCTAATCAAACCTGATTTTAAACCTACTAATTGGACTCAAAAACACACAGAAATTTTGCGTTCAGTGCAAACAGACATGTTAGCAACAACACATTTACAGACACGCGTAAACAAACGCAACCTTGTAATCCAAATAATCCCAGGTAAATGCGGATTCACATACCTAACCTTTAGAGAATGTGAAAAGGTACCAATAGCTTACAAATCACACTTGTACACACAAGTTGAAATGAAATTCACTTCAACAGAAAAAATACTGACAGCGGTTCAAACTGCAGTAGCAAAAGAGAGAGCCCTCGCACAGGGTAAACATATAAAAGTCGTTATTCCTGTACCTGCCTTGGAGGCAGTGACAAATGCAAGCATTCCAAATGCAAAAGCCCTACATCCAAGATGGATACAATGGGTTAATTCTCTTGCTGCAACTGACATTGAATACGTTTTTGACCCCTACTTGAAGACACAAGAATTTCTCCAATACGAACAAGAATGTCCTCTGCCCACTGAAATTTTGCCTCTAGAACATTACGTATGTATAATATATACAGACAGATCAGCAAAGTCCGCAATTGGAGGTAAATAAGCTTATAGTGCTGCGTGCGCGATTGTTAAAGGTCGCTGCCGTGATGGTAAATTCAGACCTATGGTCACAAAAACTCAATCTCTCGGAGACTGTACAGCTCAGTGAGCTGAACTACAAGCTTTCAAGATGGCGCTTGAAAATACGGACCGCAAATTCCCCACACTTATAGTGTGCGATTCATATTACTGTGTCCAATCTTACAATGAATACTTGCAGAACTGGGTTCAGAACGGTTTCAAAGATGCAAAAGGTGGCACAATCAAGCATAAAATGCTTTGGGAACAAGTAGTTCAATTACAGAAAGAACTACAAAAGACTCACGTGATCCATACACTGAGACATCAGCGTGATTGCGTTCACGTTGCAGGGAATTCATTGGCTGATGAAGCTGCAAAGGCAGCTGTGCAAACGGCTTCCGTAGCTGCAATCACTCGTTCAAAAACAAAAATAGACAGCGGAATAATGCAAGCCGTCACTGCTTCAATAAAAGATAGTGGTAAAACATTACCAAAAGGCTTTCCACTCAAGTACTCATATATAACTCATGCAAATAATGTTCCTTTTGCTCGAATCCCTGGAGTGGGGGATAGAGTAATCCCAAACATGGAACATAGATTAGGACTGATTTTAGCAGCACATGAAGGGATAGCCTCTGCACACGGAGGTATTTCCGCCACAGTGTCATTATTAAAGCAAAGATACTGGTGGCTGCGCATGAGGAAACAGACCAGAAACTATGTTTTGGAATGTGAAATCTGCCAGAAAATGAAAGTTTCAACAGTGAAACGCCCGGCGCAGACGCCCCTTCTAATTTCAGATAAACCATTAGCATGTGTTTACCTGGACCACTATGGTCCCCTACAAAGGGATGGTAACTATAAATACATCATGGTCGCAGTGGATTCATGCTCAAGATTCATTTGGATGTGGCCTCAGCGCTGGGCTGACGCCCGGACTGTTATAAAAGATTTGCAAGTCTTTATCGGCACATACGCAATCGGCACGCTACATTCTGACCAGGGACCCGCGTTTAGCTCAAGGGCTTACAAGGAGCCCATGGCCAGCTTGGGCGTTGCATTGTGGTACTCAAGTCCATTCCATCCTGAGGGAAATTCGGTTGTGGAAAGAAAAAAACGTGACATAAAGCAATCAAAGTGTCCAACGTAGTCTTAATAACGTGCCAAGAACTTCACTGGGTGGAATCACTCCATATGAAATCCTTTTTGGTACTAGAATGATGGTCGAAGACCTCGATCGTCATACTTCAGTGGTGGAACAAAAACCCTCTGATATCAAAGATCGTTTGGCTGTTTTGCAGGACTTAAATGAAACAAAAAGAAGTCTAAGCAACACAATACAAAAGCCAACGACCACTGAAGAAAAACCACCTGTCCCAGCAAGACTAGTCTGGATTCCAAAGACTGGGGATCTGGTCAGAGAGAAAATAGCGGATAAGAAGGAATTTGAGCCTTCTTACAGAAAACCAGTACCTGTACTAGCAGTCCACGGATAAAGAACAGTATTACTGCCGCCCCTTGCAGGAAAAAAGGAGAACCTGTCCGTATCAATTGGCCTGGTAAAACCACACCATGTGGCCGATAATAAGTAGTGGGCCCAGTGGACTCCAAAGATGTAGCAGACGACCAAACTTGCTACTGTCCAAGAGGTTCAAACTGAAAGACTCATCACCTTTGAAGAATCTGCAGTGAGAAAAGAAGGACTATGCAATAAAGCCATGGAACTTGTGCCTCTTGAAACCCAAATAATAGTTCGTCAAGAAACTCCTGCCTACAATGATGTATCATCTGACTATACTAACATGTCAAGGGAACAAGCAGCTCCAGCGATTTCAAATAATCCGGATGCAATACCAACCATTGACAGAACTGCCTCTGGCTATTTCATCAACTTCGATACCTTTTCTGAGGATCCTAGTGAACCTGAAAAAACGCCAACAAACAAAAGTTTCAAGGAACAAGTAACATAACTTTTTCACCAGCCTGGAAATACATATCTGGTTTCACCATGGGTTGAGTTTTGGATTGTGTTTGGTGTACTTTTTCTCCTACTATGGCTCATTCTTGTTTTAAGTTTGGGAGAGCCCACATCGCCGGCCACACGCTAGATGCCATCTTCACCTCCAGCCCCCACGTTGCCTTCAGCCACGCCTCCGAACTCACCTGGACCGACCACCACTGCGTCGACTTCAGCTTCCAGAAACCCGTCTCACATCACCGCACCCTACAGATCCCCCGATGTCGCTGGGGCAAGGCCACCAAGGAACTACTACAGGCCCACCTCGCACTCAACCCACCGACCAACCCCACCGACCCCGAGGGGGGGGGCCGCGCCCTCAGACACTGGATGGAAGACTGCGCCAACACCATAGCCCCATTGAGACAACACACCGGCAGGGACACCAGCCAGAGAGCCAGCTGGTTCATCCCAGAGCTTCTAGCCTCCAAGCGCACCTGTCGGAGACTGGAAAACACCTGGCACAACGACAAAACGCCCAATAGCCGCGCAGCCCTCAAGGACGCCATCCGCAACCACCACCACCTCATCAGAACCACCAAGGAAGCCTCCTTCAAAGACCGCCTCAACAACAACACACACAACAGCAAGGAGCTCTTCAGCATCGTGAAGGAACTCTCAAACCCGGGCTCCTGCACCAACGACATCCCGCCATCGCAAGCCCTCTGCGACGCCCTCGCGTCCTTCTTCCACCGCAAGATCACCGACATCCACGACAGCCTCAAACCCCAGACGCACCACACCAACCCCATCGCACTGCTACCACAATCACCCACCGACCACGACCACCTCACCGCATGGACCAGCGTAACCACCAAAGATACCATCACAACCATGAGCACCATCCACTCCGGCGCCCCATCCGACCCTCTTCCCCACCACATCGTCAACAAGGCCGACAGCTCCATCGCACCCCACCTGCGGAACATCATCAACCTCTCATTCGAGACCGCAACCTTCCCTGCGTGCTGGAAACATGCCGATATCAACCCCCTACTGAAGAAACCCAAGGCGGACCCGAGCGACCTCAGGAACTTCCGGCCCATCTCCCTGCTCCCGTTCCCGGCGAAGGTCATCGAAAGGATCGTCAACACCCAGCTCACCCGGTACCTGGAAGAGAACAAGATCCTGGACCCCTCCCAGGCAGGCTTCCAGAAGAACCACAGCACTGAGACCGCCCTCATCGCCGCCACAGACGACGTCAGAGTCCTACTCGACAACGGCGACACAGCAGCCCTCATCCTCCTGGAACTCTCCGCTGCCTTCGACACCGTCTGTCATCGCACACTACGCACACGCCTCCACGACGCAGGGATCCGCGACAAGGCCCTGGATTGGATCACCTCCTTCCTCTCTGACAGAACCCAAAGAGTCCGCCTCCCCTGTTCCACTCAGGAATCACCAAGACCATCTGCGGCGTCCCGCAAGGATCATCCCTCAGCCCGACACTCTTCAACATCTACATGGCTCCACTCACACGCATCACCAGACTCCACGACCTCAACTTGATCTCGTATGCCGACGACACGCAGCTGATCTTCTCCCTCACCAAAGACCCCTCACCGCCAAAGCTAACCTCCACTGGGGTATGAGGGCCGTCGCCAACTGGATGGAAGACAGCCGGCTCAAACTGAACACGGACAAGACAGAGGTCCTCCTCCTCGGACCCAACCCCTCTGCCTGGGACGACTCCTGGTGGCCCACCTCCCTGGGTGCTGCCCCAACACCAACCAACCAGGCACGCAACCTGGGAGTCATCCTCGACTCGAAACTCACCATGGCCAACCAAATCAACGCAGTCTCCTCAACCTGCTTCTACACCCTCCGCATGCTCCGAAAGATCTTCAGATGGATCCCTACAGGCACACGGATAACCGTCACCCACGCCCTCATCACCAGCAGACTCGACTACGGCAACGCCCTCTACGCCGGAGCCCCGGCCAAGCTCATCAGCAGACTTCAAAGAATCCAGAACGCCTCGGCACGCCTGGTCCTCGACGTCCCCCGCCAAGACCACATCACCCCCCACCTGAGAGACCTGCACTGGCTCCCCATCAACAAAAGAATCATCTTCAAACTCCTGACCCACGCACACAAAGCACTCCACAACACCGGCCCTGAATACCTCAACAGCCGACTGTCATTCTACGTACCCAACAGAGAACTTCGCTCAGCCGACATCTCACTGGCCACCGTCTCACGCATCCACAGAACTTCCTCCGGGGGAAGATCCTTCTCCCACCTAGCCGCCAAGACCTGGAACGCCCTCCCTCTATACCTACGGCAGACAGACGACCCACAGACCTTCAGGAGACTACTCAAGACCTGGCTCTTCGACCGCTAGCTGCAGCCACCCTCCCCAGCGCCTTGAGACCCTGACGGGTATGTAGTGTGCTCTATAAATCCTTGATTGATTGATAGATGGAAAATATAGTAAAATGGACACAGCAAGTAAGAACATCAACTTGCTCCTGAAGCCACACAAATCATCTCATCGTGAACAATGAGACCTGTCATCAGTGAACATCATAGCCGTTCCTCTACCTGGTGGAATAGCATGGGATAGAACTGATTATGACATTTATGGCCCGGTTGAGCTGTTGAAGATTCCACACCAATTTAAGGTTTCCTTGAGTGATTTTGTTTCACCGAGTACATTTTCTGATGATTGGGACTTTGAAACTGTTAATAACATGATGGCAGACTTAGAAATGTCAGCAAAATGTGCAAAACATGAATACTCAGAAGGTTCATTAAATTATGAAGAAATGTATTGTTTTAATCATTTTGGTCATCATTATTTGCATAAATCTGCAAATCCTAGAAATGTTTTAACTTATAATCAATGGGAACATTGTCCAACGTCGCCAAAAGGTAGCTTTAAAACATTCTATAGAAAATGTCCATATTTTACAGATTTTAATGTCACAAATCTAGAAACCTTTTACTTTGAAAATGTTAATAAGACAGGCATGAAAAGTATGTTAACAAATACTAAACAGATTTATTCTGCGGCCTTTTATGCTCAAATGTCCACATTAGGTTGTGACTTTTGGAAAGACAACCTTGAGACAAAAACTGTCTGGGGCACAAAAGACTGGCAGGTACAAGGTTTAGGGGCATGGTTCAGAGCCTGCATCATCCCAGAACAAATACTGTTGTTAAATGAAACTGTTCAACAGACATCTTGTCTTGGCCTAGCTAAGATAAAAGATTTAAACAAACCGTCCATACCTAAGCCGACACCTGATACTAATAGAACTACAGATGAGGAGGTAGACGTAAATTACATTTCACAACAATACAGAACTAATCCTGAATGGAAACAATGGTTAATCTGGCCAACATACACTAATAACTGTCAAGATAGATTCCTGAACAAGACACAAGGGTTTATAGTAACTAGGTCATACCCAAGATATATCCAGAGACAACATCCAGGGATAATAACAACTTACAGTGTAGGAAAACTGTGCCTTGCATGGCTACAAAAATCCGCACTCCCAGATATAAAACAACACTTAACTTTACTTAAAGATGGCATTGATTTGAGAGAATTCTTATTGGGACCTCGAAAACAACGTCATAAACGTTTCATATACGCCGGTATTTACGCTGCTTATAATGAAGCATGGAAAGTCACGCAAATGAAAACTGCAGAACGAATACGAAAAATTGATCGTATTAATTTAGAGAGAGCTCTCTCTGTAGTTGACAATGGTTTAACAACTCGGTCATCCAGAATTTATTCTTTGGACAGCATTGTATCCTCTGCCATAGACATAATGGAACAAGACTTGCTAATGTTACAACATAGCCAGTCTCAATTACGTTCTATAATGCTGCTAGGCTGGACGTTACAAAACCTTCGTTCTGGCTATGTGCCTTGGCCTTTAATCAACACCACGTCATTGTTTACTGTATTTAACCTTACAGATAAACACATCTCTTTGGCACAGAGGGGAGCAGTCTATACGGTGATGAGCATAGAAAAACTGGAGAGATTACCATTGACCGTTTCTGAGAAACCAGCCGTTGAATGGATAATACATGGCACCATCACGATACCAGTGACGATTTTCCAGTTTCAATATTGCTTAAAACACATACCAGCAGGCCTGTATGAAAGGTTGGGTAAGGGGTACTAAAGTCGACCTGGGATTTACCATACACACACAAATGTTAGAGTGGGGGAAAGGAGGTATTTCTTAGTGGTAAAAATTGCAAAACCACATTGAGCGCTACACTTCTATGTCAAGGCATTAATTTACATGGAGCCTGTGAGGGTTCTTCAAACAACTTATCATGCCACCTGCAGTGTTCCCCGGCAGCAGTGATAGATCCAATTTTTAGGCAGCTTTCCAATGGAAGCTACATAATGCTGAATGATCACAGCTGTTGTGGAATGATGCCAGGGACAGCCTATCTCGTTAGTGTGTCAGCCAGGGTCACTTGTTGTATGCAAGTATTGTTTCCTAAAACTAAGACAGACAGGGAGTCGCCACTATGGCCTTCACTGAACATCTCTTCTATACAAATTGATACTTTAAGCAGAATGAAAGCCATTCTTTTACAAAAAACTGTGCCACTGTCCTCGTCCAGAGAGACGTATGATCTGCAAGTTGCAAGGTCCTCTGAGGAGATACATGCATTATTATCAACAAACTGCCCCATACATTTCGCAGAAATGTTAGGTCGTATCTTAAACATGTCTGATACCAGTGGTATTGTACATGTATTTAAGACGATTTTTTCGGGACTGTTAGCACCCTTTGAAGCACTCCTGGGCATTTTTCCTAACTTCGTGCACTCTGTGTTTGGCGGCCTGCCTCTCATCTTGGGACTCGTAGCAGGGATACTATTTTTATTTCTTCTCCTTCGTTATGGCAAGTCCAGTCACCAGCGATACCCAAATTACCATGGAGAATGCTCTTCTGGCAATGCAGTATCGTGAACGCATAACACAGATCCTTGGCTTGGCTCGTTTGAGAGAACTGAATACCACGTGTTTCCTGTCATTCAGACCAATCTGGCGAGATTGCATCTTACCTGTTCTACGATGCCTGCTTTGTGGAGAGGAATGCGTGTTGGATATCTGTCTAACACTTCCATCAGCTATGCCAACGGTTGTTGACGCATTACTGGGTCTGGTAACGGCTCATGTTTTGTGTTGCCCACAACGGCTACCAATCCTCATGACGGCATTCATTGAGATCTCACCGGCAATTCCAGCTGAAGGTGAGATACGCGGACCAACAGGCACACAGGTACCATCAACTGAGAACATTGCTAATGCGACTGACGCTGACGGCGATGCTTCTCATCTGTGTACGATTGATCTACTTAATGAAGTGGTTCAACTTTCATCTACTGTGGTAGATGATTTCTTTGCCAGCCTAGACGAATTAAAATTTTCTCCTGACACCGAGAATAACTTTTGAAGTTAGCACACAGCATTCTTTCAACTCTGAAATCCGACCTTCACTTTTTCGTAACAAAACTTCTAACTTTGGAACTCTATTTTTTTACGAATTGATTTGGCCTTTTTCCAAACACAATGAATTTTGGCACAAAAGCAATCTGCTTAAAGTAGAACTATTCTTAGAGAACAAGAATTATTTGAATACTTCCTAGGAACAATATTGACCTAATCCACAAACCAAAACAGTTTGTATATTCTGCTATGAGATGGTCTCGACTTTTCTTCTGTTACTAAGAGCCATTTCATAAATGTAATTTCGTGATTCATTCGGTTAGCATTTCAGATATGATGTTATTTGCTTACGATGAAATCATTGCTTTTTAATGCGTTCAGTACAAATGCTCATTTTTTATGTGCAACCATTTCAAATGCATTGTTTATGTATTTTTGGGTGGGATTGTAAACACATGCTTTAGCATATGTTTTAGTGCTTGAACTTAGTAAAGTTGAACATGATAAACATGGAGTGGGTGTTGTGTAGCATTTTAGGACCCTACTGTAATTTTCCCGATTCATGCCCTTATATAGGCATAAGTCACCATATCCCTATATAGGCATAGAAATCATAACCATATTTAGACATAGCTCATGCAGTCCAAATACGGCAGGGCTACTTCCACTAGTTCAGAAAATCCACACGATTTCTTGGAAAACTCGACTTCAGCAGCTAGGGACTTCCCCTTGCTCGAATACTGACTTGTCCAAGAACTCATGGAGTTTTCAAAGAACTGAGACTCTTTGATGACGTTATTATGTCCACCTTTACGTCAAACTCAGCACCTTCAAGGTATAAATATGCCCACACTTGCCTTAGCAAACACACGGTGGTTTGGAGCAGTTCGACTATCTACTTGCCCAACGCATCCTGCTACAGCAAGTGCCGAAGGAAGCCGACCCTCCAGCAGACGCACTGAGAGAGACGCTGTCTTTTCTCTTGCCGAGAAATCCAGCTCCAGTGTTTCCAAGCTACCCTTGCGGGTTGTTGGGAAATCGAGTCCTGAGCCTGACCTTCTTCATTCTAAACCAAGGTACGGAGCTGATTAGACCCTTAGAGAAATCTTGGATAGATTCTTGGCAAAGAATACCACATTTATGCTACACCTCACTTACTCCTTCCCACGTACTATGCTTAGGTTAGGTACATCGGGGTAGACGTATTTTAGAAGCACCAGTTGAGTACTTTTTTAGCCTCTGTTATTTATATATGTATTTATCTATGGTCTAGGTGAGGTTCTGAAAATCTGGACCCGTGTAATTATTCTGGACTCGAGAATTAAAACTTCGTCGAAACATGACGAATTTAGTATCAAAAGACCGAGAATGACGAGTACATCATGTACTTATATTTTCAGCATATTCGAGTGACGATTTCACATCGAAATCGTCATTTACATTCTGAACCCTTGGCTCCCATTTATATGTTGCCCTTTACATAGGCCTTAATCCAGCTGAATTCGATTCCACAAGGACACATACTCCTTAATCGACTTTTCCATGACCTGTACAAGTTGGAACCATTGCCCCAGGCCGAACTCGTTAGGTCAGTTCCCCTCCCAGTGGCCGAGCAAGATAGCATCTAGGCTCAACAAACCATAAAACCATTTCAGCGCGCACACCTGCCATATCTCGCTCACATCTATCTCCACTCTTTTGCTTCACTTACTTTATGGTGGGGAGGTGCCCGTTTTTATTAGGGGTCCAGTGATATCTGATGAAATGTTGGGCCTTGCCAAATGATTTGTTGTAGGCAGCACGAAGTGAAATATGGACATGTCATCATAACTCTGCTTTCTCTTTGTACTAAAAGTATGTTAACGATTTACTTTACAACCAAGAATGTTTTGCCTGCAGCCCAAAATTGTGTATATATAGAGAAGCCTGACTTTGTAAAAGTGTGCAGTCTCCTGAGAATATACCCGTATTGTACTTCTAGGACACTTGTTACCTTGGTTGCAGCCAATAAACTAATCTTTGACTTCACCTAGAAGACTCTGAGTTTCTGTAGGTCTGGATCAGGAAGAACCCGAGGTCTCTGGGTGTTGATTCCCTGGCACCGCTGGGTTACCGGTTCTGTGCCGGTTCTTAAAAACCCAGTACCTCATAGGAACTATACAATGCTCTTACAGTATTATTTTAGCCGTCTCTTTTTACTGTACGCATTATACTTTGCAACCGGAATTACGATTGTAGCAGTTAATTTCTTCTGCATGAGAAAGAAGACTGTTCAATAAATACCTTTTATTGAAAACGCCCGTCTATCTACTTCTCTTCAACCTCTGGTGAAACGAAGCATGCACAAATGACTAAAATATGTATCTATTGTTTCCACGACTCTGAAGATCAGTTTTATCTTGGGGAAACAAAGTTGTCATGTTTATACGGTTGTCAGAAACTAAATCCCTTCTTGTGAACTCGAGAAAGTTTATAGTGACCTCTGAGCTAGCCGGCACTCACAATTAAGTCTAATATATTTCGATAGAGACCTAGTAGACATAAGTCCTACGTCACGTCTATAGTGTTAGATCTGGGGGTCTCTAGTTGGCAGAGGTAGGTACCACTGTTCAAATAGGGACCCTTGCTTCTAGTCAGGGCAAGGAGATAACCCTCTGAGATAACCCCTGCTCACCCTCTAGGTAGCTTGGCACGAGCAGTCTAGGCTAACCAGAGGCAATGCATAAAGTATTTGTACCAACACTCACAGTAACACAGTGAAAACACCACAAACTGACTCCACAACAGTTCAGAAAAATAAAGGTATTTTAATCTAAACTACACAAGACCAAAACGACAAAAATCCAACATACACAGTTCAAGAATATGGTTTCAAAAAGAGTTCTTACGGTTGCGTTAAAATTCTTTGGGTTGCGATAGAATTCTCTACGTTGCGATAGCATTCTCTACTGATGCGTGAAAAGTTTACAGTTGCGTCACGTTTACTCACAGTACCTTTTAGTTGCAACAAAGTTCCAAAAGCAGAAGCTGGTGCGGTGGAAAACAAGCGATGCATTGCTCCTGAGACCCTGGGGAGGCGATGCGACAGCCCCGCTGCAGCAGCAGGCGTGTTGCGACGAATCCGGTCTGTATGGGGAGGAAGGCCACTTGTATGGATTCCGGTGCGTAGGTTCCGTAGGAAGTCTGTTCTCGCAAAGGCACGATGCGACGATCTCATAGGGGCTGCAACGATCTCCGGGGCGACGATGCGCGGTCCAGCGGTGATCCTTTCTCTCGCAGCTCCTCGATGCGATGGTTCTGCGATGATGCTCTAAGCGACGTGATGCGGTCCGCAAGCAAGCGGTGCGGCGTTCTCACCCAGCGACGACAGGCTCTGCGACGACTCTCGCAGCGATAGAAAACAACAATGCCCCTGCACTATACAATATAGATTTGTAATTCTTTAGTGTTAAGAGTATCAGTACTCCCGGCGCCGTTTTCCAAGGTCCGTCCTTGGAAAACGGCGCCGGGAAACACAAGAGGGAGAACATTAATGATGAGGTGTACCCGCCTTGTTTCGTAATAAACAGCTTTGCCTATTCCGAAGTAACCTGTTTATTCTCTCCTCCCGGTATATATATCATTGTGAAACTATCGAGACTCATCCAGTCTCGCGGAGCTTTTTGTTCGCGTATACCTTGGAAACTCCGGATACAGGATTCCAATTTATGCACTAAACTGATTCGTTTACCTACGTGGTTACGCCCTTCACCTATGAGGCCCTGAAGATTCGCAGTCTGTTCCCTGCGATGAAACACGTGTTGGCCCATGTATAGGAACAATAAACAGAACTACCACACCAACAAAGGAATTTTTTGATACCTTTATTTTGTCAAGCCTGTTCGTCAACTGTTGAAATGTTAAACTGAATTTGGTGGTGCTCTAATGTTTTCTACCGATAGTACTGATACTCTTAACACTAAAGAATTACAAATCTATATTGTATAGTACAGGGGCATTGTTGTTTTCTTATGCTTCGTATGGATCAATCTTGGTCCATCCCTGAGCGGTTGTGAGGGTTTACCGTTCGCCTCATTGCCTATACTGACTACCTAATAACCTTTACCATTACCTTGCGGGCACTCTGGTGTGCGCCTAGAAATTCTGGAACACCGAAAAAACCTCCTAGCTGTATATTTGACTCTCGCAGCGATGTTCAATTCTCCCGCACCGGTCTGGTGCGTCCCGCAAACGAAGGATGCGACGTCTCTGGCAGCAGCGCCAGGCGCTGCGACGATCTCGACCTCCCTAGCAGCGGGAAACTTCTCGCACTGTCGGGGATGTGCTCCGCAAGCGAGCGATGCGACACTTTTCAGTTTCAAAAGTCTCTCAAGCTTAGTTTCAAGCTTCCCAGCACAGGTAAAACTTCCAGAGGCCCCACAACTTGATCAAGCACTCTAGGAAGGACAGAACTCTCTCAGCAGAGTTCAGGGAAGCTGGGGGTGAAGTCCTTTTGTTCCTGGGACTTCAAAACAGGGAGCCAGCTCTTCTCAGGCCCTTGGAGATTCCTTCAAGCAAGGGGACACAGCACAAAGCGAAGTCCTTCCCCTCTCCTTGGCAGCAAAGCAACAGGTCAGTCCAGCAGAGCAACAGCAGGACAGTCTTCCTTCTTCAGTTTCAGCTTTCTGCTTGGCAGAGGTTCCTTCTTGATTTCCAGGATGATCTAATTTTCTGTTGTCAGGGGTCCTGTACTTATACCCCTAAAAGTCTTTGTTCTCTTGGTGCATGTGGGCCCTGAGCCCGGTCTAAACCAGTTCTGGGTGGATCCTGAGCACTTTGTTTTGCTGGCTGCATCTTTCCTTTCAGAGTGAGGGGCAGGGTCCTCAGCCGCCCAGCAGGAGGTGGAGCCAGCATTGTGGAAGGCAGGTGCAGCCCTATTCAGGCCCAGGTGCTAACTCCTCCCACCACTCCAGTTGTAATTGCAGTCATTCAGCCTAGTGCTGACTCATCCAGCCTCCTGGGGAATTCCCCAGCCCCTGTCACTCTCAAACCAGACAGTCAATACACAAACAGGCCCAGGCACACAGAAGGGTCAGACAAGAGAACAGCAACTTTCTAAAAGTGCTGTTCTCAAACACAGGATTTAAAAACATCCTTTCCTAAAAGATGTGTTATTAAATTCTGAGTTCAGGGATACTAGATACTTATGTCCTATCTTGTTCCTATGGGAAGAAATGCTGTTAACCACTGTAGCCAGCCTCCCCCATGTTAACCTATGGAGCAAGATAGCCTTACAGTAGTGAAAAACGAAAATGGCTGCCATTCACTACCAGAGCATGTCACCTGCACTAGTACATGCTCTACCTATTACATACACTGCACCCTGCCCAGGGGGGGTACCTTGGGCCTTCCATAGGGGTGATTGATGTGCACAAAAAGGGAAGGGTTAGGCCTGGTCAGTGGGGACATGGCAGTTTCTAAACTGCACACAGGCACTGCAGTGTCAGGCCTGAGACATCATTTTAGGGCTACTCTTGTGGGTGGCACAATCAGTGCTGCAGACCCACTAGTAGCATTTGTCATCACCAGCCATGGCACACACAGTGCACTTTACTAGGGACTTCATGGTGATACAAATATGCCAAACATGTATATTCAATCAGAATAACAATTTACACAGGGAACACTTACACTCTGGCACTGATCAGCAGTGGCAGAGTGTCCAAAGCATCTAAACCAGCAAAAACAAAATCCAGCACACCATCAAAAAATACAGGAGGTAGAGGCAAAAAGATTGGGGAAACCACACCAAAGATGCCAGGTCTAACATATAGGATATATTATTCCAATGCGCAGAGCCTATCGGGAATATAGGAACTACACTACAAGTGGAATATTCAAACAATATGTCACTAGTGCACCAGGTCACAGATAGACAACCCATATGGTGGAATATTCAGCCAATGTGTTGATAGTGGACCAGGCCACAGACAGACACCCTAGCTCATGGAATAGTAGAGCAATGTGTCACTAGTTGAACTAGTGAGAGAGAGATCCCCCAGCACAAGGAATAATTAGGCAATGTGTCACTAGTGCACCTGGTGACATACACCCCAGATCGAGGAAAAATCAGGCAATATGTTACTAGTAACTAGGTTATAGACAGACACCCCAGCTCGAGGAATAATAAGGCAATGTGTCACAAGTACACCAGGTCACAGACAGACACCTCAGCTCAAGGAATATTCAGGCAATGTGTCACAAGTGCACCAGGTCTCAGAAATCCCAGATGGTGGAATATTCAGCAAATATGTCACTAGTGCACTTGCACAGACTGACACCCTGGATCGTGGAACATAAAGGTAATGTGTCACTAGTGCCCCAGGTCATAGACACTTCAGCTTGAGGAATAATCAGGCAATGTGGCATTAGTACACCAGGTCAGATACCCCACCTTGTGGAATGTTTGGTCAATGTGTCACTATCAGTGCACCAGGTCACACATAGACACTGCAGATGGATGAATATTCGGGCAATATGCTGGTAGTGCATATGGTCATAAACAGACACCCTAGCTTGTTGAATAGTCAGGCAATGAGTCACTATTGCACCTTGTGACAGACAGACATCTACTTGCCCAACGCATCCTGCTACAGCAAGTGTCGAAGGAAGCCGACCCTCCAGCAGACGCACTGAGAGAGACGCTGTCTTTTCTCTTTCCGGGAAATCCAGCTCCAGTGTTTCCAAGCTACCCTTGCGGGTTGTGGGAAATCGAGTCCTGAGCCTGACCTTCTTCATTCTAAACCAAGGTACGGAGCTGATTAGACCCTTAGAGAAATCTTGGATAGATTCTTGGCAAAGAATACCACATTTATGCTACCCTGGTAAGTCCCTAGTAAATGGTACCCCTGGTACTTAAGGCATGGGTACTGAAGAGGGTCCACTGGGGCTGCCCACAACGTGTGCCACTCCAGAGACCCCTAACCAACTCGAGGAATAATCATGCAATATGTCACTAGTACACTTGGTGATGGACAGACACCCGAGCTCAAGGAATAATAAGGCAATGTGTCACTAGTTCACCTGGTGAAAGACAGACACCCTAGATCGAGGAACATCCATCAATGTGTCACTAGTGCACCAGGTCACAGAGAGACACCCAAGTTTGTGGAATATTCAGGCGATGTGTCACTAGTGCACCATGTCACAGACACCCCAGCTCGTGGAATATGCAGGTAATGTGTCACTAGTTCACCAGGTCTAACATATAGGATATATTATTCCAATGCGCAGAGCCTATCGGGAATATAGGAACTACACTACAAGTGGAATATTCAAACAATATGTCACTAGTGCACCAGGTCACAGATAGACAACCCATATGGTGGAATATTCAGCCAATGTGTTGATAGTGGACCAGGCCACAGACAGACACCCTAGCTCATGGAATAGTAGAGCAATGTGTCACTAGTTGAACTAGTGAGAGAGAGATCCCCCAGCACAAGGAATAATTAGGCAATGTGTCACTAGTGCACCTGGTGACATACACCCCAGATCGAGGAAAAATCAGGCAATATGTTACTAGTAACTAGGTTATAGACAGACACCCCAGCTCGAGGAATAATAAGGCAATGTGTCACAAGTACACCAGGTCACAGACAGACACCTCAGCTCAAGGAATATTCAGGCAATGTGTCACAAGTGCACCAGGTCTCAGAAATCCCAGATGGTGGAATATTCAGCAAATATGTCACTAGTGCACTTGCACAGACTGACACCCTGGATCGTGGAACATAAAGGTAATGTGTCACTAGTGCCCCAGGTCATAGACACTTCAGCTTGAGGAATAATCAGGCAATGTGGCATTAGTACACCAGGTCAGATACCCCACCTTGTGGAATGTTTGGTCAATGTGTCACTATCAGTGCACCAGGTCACACATAGACACTGCAGATGGATGAATATTCGGGCAATATGCTGGTAGTGCATATGGTCATAAACAGACACCCTAGCTTGTTGAATAGTCAGGCAATGAGTCACTATTGCACCTTGTGACAGACAGACATTTACTTGCCCAACGCATCCTGCTACAGCAAGTGCCGAAGGAAGCCGACCCTCCAGCAGACGCACTGAGAGAGACGCTGTCTTTTCTCTTTCCGGGAAATCCAGCTCCAGTGTTTCCAAGCTACCCTTGCGGGTTGTGGGAAATCGAGTCCTGAGCCTGACCTTCTTCATTCTAAACCAAGGTACGGAGCTGATTAGACCCTTAGAGAAATCTTGGATAGATTCTTGGCAAAGAATACCACATTTATGCTACCCTGGTAAGTCCCTAGTAAATGGTACCCCTGGTACTTAAGGCATGGGTACTGAAGAGGGTCCACTGGGGCTGCCCACAACGTGTGCCACTCCAGAGACCCCTAACCAACTCGAGGAATAATCATGCAATATGTCACTAGTACACTTGGTGATGGACAGACACCCGAGCTCAAGGAATAATAAGGCAATGTGTCACTAGTTCACCTGGTGAAAGACAGACACCCTAGATCGAGGAACATCCATCAATGTGTCACTAGTGCACCAGGTCACAGAGAGACACCCAAGTTTGTGGAATATTCAGGCGATGTGTCACTAGTGCACCATGTCACAGACACCCCAGCTCGTGGAATATGCAGGTAATGTGTCACTAGTTCACCAGGTCATAGACAGAGACCCCCAGCTTGAGGAATAATAAGGCAATGTCTCACAAGTGCACCAGGTCACAGACAGACACCAGAGATGGGGGAATATTCTGGTAATGTGTCAATAGTGCACCAGGTCAGACAGACTTGAGGAATATTCAGGCATTGTGTCACTAGTCCACCAGGCCACCGACATCCCAGCTCGTGGAATATTCAGGCAATGTGTCACTAGTGCACCAGGTCACAGACAGACACCCTAACTCGTGGAATATTTAAACAATGTGTCATTAGTGCACCAGGTCACAGACATCCCAGTTCGAGGAATAATCAGGCAATTTCTTATTAGTGCACCAGTGTAAGAAAGCGTCTCTTTTGACATGGTTAACCCCCTCTTTTTGTTTAATGTCTGATGGGGTTTCGAACTGTAAGTGCTCTGGGTCCCTGCCAACCAGGTTCCCAGTGCAAGAACTCTTTCCCAAAACTGTACCACGATTTGCACAATTTCAGCCACCCTGGTAAGTCCCTAGTAAATGGTACCCCTGGTACTTAAGGCATGGGTACTGAAGAGGGTCCACTGGGGCTGCCCACAACGTGTGCCACTCCAGAGACCCCTAACCAAGACTATGGAAACTGGCATTGCCGGCTGTGTATCTTGGTGCGGAGAAAAACCATGAGTCAACACGGCACACAGCCCTGTGTGCCATGCCCTCACACACTGCATGAGGTATAGGTAAGTCACCCCTACTGCAGGCCTTACAGCCCTAAGGCAGGGTGCACTATATACCACGTGTGGACATATATGCATGAGCAGATATGACCCTGCAATATCTGAGCCATTCTTATATATTCTAAGTGCACAGGGAAGCCATAGAGAGTGCATGGGCTGGATACTTGTTATGTTATGTTATATGAGACTTGTAACGCGCTCAATTACTCATGAGTATCCTGGCGCGATATGGACTGCGGACAAGCGGAAGGAGAAAGATTAGATAGCCTGATTAAAAAGATGGTGTAGCAAGGAGACCCCATCCACAGACAGTACCCCCTTCAATGACGGAATGGTGGGTTGTTGATTCTGCCCCTCTCCCCTCTCTCCAATCACCGCAGAACGATTGGGCATCCGACATAGATCCCCTGTGGAAATCGCAATACGGGGACGAGGAGGACGGCTCCTTTAATTGCGCCTATTCGACGCTGGAAGCCCCGCCCACGGAAGAAGCCGGCCCAAGCGGATTGGCTGAAAAGGAGGAAGACTCAGACTTGGCGGCGGAAGTCACGGAGAAGGAAGCGAGAGCGAGGAGAGAGCAACGAGCGTGGAGAAACGGAGAACACGGACCGGGAGAAAGCGTCCAGAGAACCAGTGAAGCAGAGAAGCCAGGAGGCCACCATCCCCATGATTCACCCAGCCGCACTCCTGGAGGAGTGTGGCTAAGCCAGGTACGGCAGCGGGTTACAGACTGGGTGGGGAGGCGGGGAGACGTCCCGAAGTGAGACTGCTGGTGAAGGAACCGGCGCCTGGGGCACTGAGTGTATATAGTTCCCCTCACGTACGCGGGTTTCCTCCTTTCCCCTCCCCTTGTTAACCCTCACTACCTACACTGTGTCTCACCAACGTACCCTTTGTATATCTTTGTGTACATACACAAACAGCGGTGATCCCTCACTCCCTGGTCTTCCTATTGGGGCATTGTATAACGAAGACGAGTGCCTGACGGCCACCTATCTTTTCTTTTCCATGATATATCGGAGAGTGAAGAACTTATAACCCAGCCGACTACGGAGCGCATATAACACGAGGTGTCATTTAAAAGAAGATCCCAGTACCTGCTGCCACAACGGACACAGCTTGGTTTACACGGGAAAGACTGTCAAATACAAAAAGAGGTCATACATAAAAATAAAACCTTACCTACCACGCTCCAGCCTCCGGTCCCCTTCTTAAATCCCATCACAGATGGGTTTTGAGAAGTTTCTTAAAATGACAAAAGTCCTGGGTGTGGCGCAGAGAGACAGGAAGACTGTTCCAGAGAGTAGTTACCTTGACTGAAAGTGACTGAACCCCATCCTAGAGCGACGGAAGCGGGGAGTAGCCATCAGACGGTGGGAAGCAGATCGAAGGGATCGAAGAGGGGTGTAAAAGACCACACGTTTCCTAATATAGGAGGGTCCTGAATCATGCAAAGCTCTATGAGTGGACTACGGGCAGCCAGTGAAGGTCACGCAAGTGTGACCTTATACTGGATCTCTTAGAGATGTTAAATAAGAGTCTGGCCACCGCGTTCTGGATCAGTTGAAGTTTGTTCACCAAGTAACCCGGGATGCCAATAAAAAGCGCATTGGCGTAATCCAAGCGGGACAAGATGAGAGCCCGTGCCACCATTTCCTTCGCCGGCTGAGGGAGCAAAGGGAAGAATCTACTCAGCGACTTGAGTGTACCAAAACAGACACCCGTTAGTCTCTTGATGTGTTCAGAGAACCTGAGATCCTCCCCGAACCAGACTTCCAAGTTCTTAGCCGGACCACCCTCAGAAAGTGGGCGGGGGAAATCAGGGGGCCACAGGTCTTCTGTGAAAAGTGGTGGAAATTGACCATACAGCAGTATTTCAGATTTCCCCTCGTTGCACTTGAGTTTGGCCTGTGCCAGCCATGTGAACACGGCGGCAAGGCAACTCTGTGCGGCCCCTGTGCACAGGTCGGGGCCATTCCAAGTGAATAGAAGCTGGGTATCGTCCGCATAAGCCATGATTTTGGCACCCAGCTCTTCAGCCAGGGGGATCAATGGAGTCAGATAGATGTTGAAGAGCAATGGGCTCAGAGTCGAGCCCTGGGGGACTCCAGTCGAGACCTGCCTGGCCGAGGATGAGAAAGGAGGCATCCAGACCTGCTGAGTGCGGGCATCCAAAAAAGATTCCAGCCAGGCCCACACTGCCCCAGAGATGCCAATGGCAGATAGGCGGGCAAGAAGAAGCTGATGAGGTACCGTGTCAAAGGCGGCAGAGAGGTCCAATAAAATCAGAGCCGCTCTGCCGCCCCCGTCCAGGCACTCCCTAATAGTCTCCGCCATCTCCACCAGCGCTGTCTCTGTGCTGTAAGATGTTCTGAAGCCTGACTGGGCCGGAGGCAGAGCCCCAGATGTTTTCACAAAGGTTTCCAGTTGGCGAAAAGCCACCTTTTCGCAAACTTTGGCCAGTGCTGGGAGTAAGCATATCGGGCGATAGTTGGCTGGTACAAAGGGGTCCGCCGTCGGTTTCTTGAGAAGAGGGAGAAGCTTAGCTGGCTTCCATTGTCCCGGTACAGTTGCCGACTGAAGAGACCAGTTGACAATGGTCGTAGCTTCAGCGCACATAATATCTGCCACCCCTGCAAGGACTCTGGCCGGGCACGGGTCAGAGGGAGAGCCTGACTTGAGGGATTTGAGAATAGCAAGAATGTCAGACATCTTAGCCAGGGCAAACTGCGAGAATAGTGAGTTGGGAAAGGTACAGAGAGGGGGTGCTAAGGGGAAGCTCTGCAGCGCCACTGATGAAGCCAGGCATTATTCATCTTGTCATTATGAGTTTGCTAGCACCATGATGGCTACACTGACCCTAATGTGTTTGGTACCCAACATCGTGTCTTAATAAATCCTCACTGATGCAGTGTTGAATTCATTAATAAATGCACACAGGAGGCACTTTAGAGGGTCCCCAGAAAACCTACCAAGCACTGCTGTGGTCAATGACTAGTCATAGCTAGCCGGCCACCACCAGACATGAGTCCGTGCTCTCAGAGGCCCAAAACAAAGCCTGCTCTGAGTGGAGGTGCTTCACACCTCCGCCAGGCCGGAATGGTCTTCCAGAGAGCTGCCTTTGAAGTGCAACCAGTCTTCCACAGAAAATGGGGGATGCCAACCCCCTCTGTCCAGCTCCACATTTGGCGGGAGGACAGGCAGGATAGATAGTTAGATGAGGAGGAGGGTAAATATTCAGCCAGCACCACCCCTAAGATGTGGCAGGGAATGTAGACCCCATTTCTAAAAATTCACCATCTTGAGTTGGTGGGAAAATTACCTATCAGGGCTAGGGTAGTGCCCCTTCCCATAGGCAGGGGTAACTTAGAGGGTTTAAATGCCCTAAAGGTAGGTTGCCTATTGGTTAATACCTCTCTCACCCTTTATCATCCCTAAATTGAGTACTTAGGTGGCATCCCTCGATGTTGACCTTCGATCGACAAAAAGAAGAAATGGACTAAAAAAAGTTGCTGCCAGAGAACTGAAGCCCTGCTGCAGAGGAATTGGCGTCAAACACTGCTTGCTGCCTGAAGGATTCGACAATCGTAGCGTGCTGCCTCGCCTTGCCATTGTGAGGACTCCAAGAAACCCAGGAGCACCTCCAGTCTTTGACAAATTGCCAAAGAACCTCCCTTGGGGTAGACTCCGAGGCAGCACCCAGACTTAAAGTGGTACATCAGCTCTGAAGGGTCAGATCTGTCCCTCTGCCAATTCTGGGGACTACAGGACCTACTGGAGCTGTGCCGCCCAAATACCAGGGGTACCGGATCGCCTGCAACTTGCATTGAGACGAAGAGTTCTCTCTGGACTCCGACTTCCCCAGAAGCAAGCACTCATTGAGGGACATCATGACCCCTGAGACCCACGTCTTGAGTGGCCCAGCTGCCCTGAAATCGCCTCTCCAAGTTGCCAGCTCCTGACCGCGAGGAAATCTTGACACACGATGTCCGGCTGACCTATCTGCTCTGCACCCAGCCTCTGTAACAATGATACAGCTGTTACACAATGGTCCAAAAGGCCATTGTACCTGCTTCCTTGAGTGGGCCCCCTCAGACTTACCTGAAAGTCCCCTTGTGCAGTGTGCTTTTAAGTTGCCCCCTCTCACATAGCACCACAGCTACAAACAACCTCAGCACTCAGCTCCTGGCTGAATCCGGGACGCACCTAAGAATCAGCTGGTGGAACATTGGATCTGGCCTTGCTTAACTACCAAAATTTAAGAGGTGAACCTTAAAAATTGACTGTACGATTTTACATGCATTTTTTTTCTTTTTCCCCATTGATTTAATTGGTGTGTAAATGCACACAAATGTGATTGATATTGCGAGCTCTACAAATTCATAACTTTAAAAGTACTTGCTGGAGAATAAAGTTCTTGGTCTGTAAAATTACCTAAAAAAAAAAATGCAAATTGGTCTCAGATTTATTCTCATTTGTTGCCTCTGTGAGTACAAAAAATGCTTAGCACTGCCCTTGGATAAGTATAACTACTAGTCCACACTACCAGAAATAGAGTGTTAGTATTATCTACTGTTGCCTCTGTAAACCAATAAGGGACCCACTGGACCCTCTGCACAGTGTACTTCGCTTTAGTACGCTATATAGAGAGCCAGCTTCCTACAACCAGGCCACAGAGAGACAACCCAGCATGTGCTAAAATCAGGCAATTTGTCACAAATGTATCAGGTCACAGAGACCCCCCAGCTTGGTGTAAACCCAGGCAATTAGTCACTAGTGCACCAGGTCAAAGGCAGAAATTGAAATCGAGGATTAATCATGCAATTTGTCATTAGTGCATCAGGTCACAGACACCCCAGCTCGTGGAATATTCAGACAATATGTCACAAGTGCACCAGGTCACAGACAGACACTCCAACTGATGGAAAATTCAGACAGTGTTTTACAAGTGCCCCAGGTTGCAGAAAGACACTCCATGTAGTGCAATATTCAGGCAATGTGCCACTAGTGCAGCAGTTCACAGACAGACACCCTAGATCGAGGAAAAACCATGCAATCTGCCACTTGTGCACAAGATCACAGACAGACACCCCAGCTCGAGGAATAATAAGGCAATGTGTCACTAGTGCACCAGGTCACAGACAGGCACCGCAGTTCATGGAATATTCAGGCAAAGTGTCACTGCTGCACATGGTCACATACAGACACCCCAGCTCGGAATACTCAGGCAATATGCCACAAGTGCTCAGGTCACAGACAGACACGCCAGATGGGTGAATATTCAGTCAATGTGTCACAGGTGTCCCAGGTCACAGACATACACCTCAGCTCAAGGAATAATCATGCAATGTGCCACTAGTCCACTAAGTCATAGACAGCCACATCAGCTTGAGGACTGAACAGGCAATGTGTCACAAGTGCACCAGATCGAAGACACTCCAGCTCATGGAATATTTAGGCAATGTGTCACAAGTGCATCAGGTCACAGAGAGACACCCCAGCTCAAGAAAAATCAGGCACTGTTTACCAAGGGGGAACATCCATTACGACGCGGTGTTTACACCGCACTACCATTACAACGCTGGTTTTACAACGCAAGTCGTTACCACGACTTGCGCTGGAGGGCGCTCTAGGCTAAGGAATAGTAGATTTACTATTCCAACACCGTCCCTACTGTACGTAGGCTGGTGTTGGAATAGTAAATCTTACTATTCCTAAGCCCAGTACCCTACAGCGCAAGTCATGGTAACGACTTGCGTTGTAAAACCAGCGTTGTAATGGTAGTGCGGTAAAAACACCGCGTTGTATTGACATACAACCTTTACCAAGTGCACCAGGTCACAGACAGACATTGCAGCTTGTGGAAAATTCAGGCAATGTGTTTTTAGTGCACCAGGTCACAGACACCTCAGTTTGAGAAATAATCAGACACTGTGTCACAAGTATACCAGGTCACAGACAGATACCCCAGATAGTGGAAAAGTCAGACAATGTGTCACTAGAGCACCAAGTCTGAGACACCAGAGCATGAAGAATAATCAGGCAATGTGTAACTAGTGCACAAGGTTACATTCAGACACCCCCCAGCTCAAGGAATATTCAAGCAATGCGTCACTACTGCACCAGGTCAAAGACAGACACCCCAGCCTCGAGGAATAATAAGGCAATGTGTTAGAAGCATACCAGGTCACAGAAAAACACCCCAGCTTGTGAAACATTCAGGCAATGTGTCACTAGTGCACCAGGTCACAGACACCCCAGCTCGTGGAATATTCAGACAATGTGTCACTAATTCTCCAGGTTGCACACAGACATTCAAGATGGTGGAATATTCAGGCAATTTGTCTGTAGTGAACCAGGTCACAAACAGATACCATAGCTCAAGGAATAGTCAGGCAATATATGTCACTAGTGCACCTGGTGACTGACAGAAGTGCAAACTCGTGGAAAAATCAAGCAGTGTGTCACTAGTGCACTTGGTGACAGATAGACACCCCAGATCAAGGACAAATCAGGCAATGTACCACTAGTGCACCAGGTCGATACAGACACTCCAGCTCAGGGAATAATAAGGCCATGTGTCACAAGTGCACCAGGCCACAGAGAGACAGCCCAGTTTGTGGAATATGTAGGTAATTTGTTATTAGGGCACCAGGTCCCAAACACCCCAGCTCGCCCAATATTTAGGCATAGTGTCACTAGTGCAAAAGATCACAGACTCAAAAGCTTGTGGAATATGTCAGTTAAAGAGTCACTAGTGCACCAGATCACAGACAACCCAGCTCGTGGAATATTCAGGCAATGAGTCACTAGTGCACCAGGTGAACGAAAGACACCCCTGTGCATGCAATAATCATGCAATGTGTCAGTAGTGTGCCAGGTCACAGAGAGACTCCCCAGCTCGAACAATAATCAGGCAATGTGTCAGAAGTACACCAGGTCACATACATCCCAGATGGTGGAATATTCCAACAATTTGTCACTAGTGCATGTGATCACAGATTGACACCTTAGATCATTGAGAACAAAGGCAAAGGTCCTGATTCACAAAATCTGTATTCACAAAAGGTATTCAGGAGTAGCAAAGTTAGGATTCTTAACTTTACTACTGCTAAACTGAGAAAAATCCTAACTTTACGAATTTTGGTATTCACTAAAGGCATTAGTACTAAAGTTAGGAATCCTAACTTTGCTACACCTAAATGCTTTTTGTGCATACTGAAAGTCATAAGGTTAGGATTTTTCTCAGTTTAGGAGAAGTAAAGTTAGAAAAACCTAACTTTACTACTCCTAAATGCCTTTTGTGAATACAGAAAATCAAAAAGTTAGGATTTTGTCTCAGATGACTTGTGTGAATCGGGCCCAAAGTGTCACTAGTGCACCAGGTCAAAGACACTCCAGCTCGAGGAATAATCAGACAATGTGACACTAGTGCACCAGGTCACAAACAGACACCCCAGTTTGTGTAAGATTCAGGCAATGTGTCACTAGTGCACCGGTTACATTCAGACACCACAGCTCCTGGTATAATTAGGCAATGTGTTCCTGGTCCACTAGGTCACAAACACCCCAGCTCAAGTAATCACCAGGCAATGTGTTACTAGTGCATCAGATCATACACACCCCAGCTCAATGAATAATCAGGCAATGTGTCACTAGTGCACAAGGTCACCGACAGACACCCCAGCTTGTGGAATAGTCAGACAATGTGTCACTAGTACACCAGGCCACAGATAGACACCTCAGCTCGAGCAATAATTAGGCAATGTGTCACAAGTGCACCATCGCAGAGACATCCCAGATGGTGGAATATTTAAGCAATCTGTCACTTGCAAATGAGGTCACAGACTGACACCTTAGCTAGTGGAACATAAAGGCAAAGTGTCACTAGTGTACCAGGTCAAAGACACTCCAGCTCGAGGAATAATCAGACAATGTATCACTAGTGCACCAGGTCACAGACAGACACCCCAGTTTCTGTAAGATTCAGGCAATGTGTCACTAGTGCACCAGGATACACTCAGATACCACAGCTCATTGAATAATCAAACAATGTGTTCCTTGTCCACCAGGTCACAGACACCCCAGCTCAAGTGATCACCAGGCATGTGTTACTAGTGTAACAGGTCATAAACACCCCGGCTCATGGAATATTCAGGCAATGTGTCACTAGTGCACAAGGTCATAGGCAGACAGCGCAGCTGATGGAATATTCAGGCAATGTGTCAGTAGTGGAACAGGTCACAGACACCCCAGCTCGTGGAATAATCAGGCAACATGTAACTAGTGCACCAGGTCACAGATAGACAACCAGCTCATGGAATAGTCAAGCAATATGTCACTAGTGCACCTGGTGACGGAGAGACACCCCAGCAAGAGGAATATTAGGCAATGTGTCACTAGTGCACCCATGACAGACAGACACCCTAGATTAAGGAAAAATCAGACAATGTGTCACTAGTACACCAGGTCACAGACAGACCCACCAGCTCAAGAAATAATAAGGCTATGTGTCACAAGTGCCCCAGGTATCAGACAGACACCACAAAGTGTGCAATATTCAGGCAATGTATCAGTAGTGCACAAGTTCACAGACAGGCACCACATATTGTGGTATATGCAGCTAGTGTGTCACTAGTGCACCAGGTCACAGACATATCAGTTTGAGGATTATTAGTCAATGTGTCACTAGTGCAACAGGTCACAGACACCCCAGCTTGTGGCATATTCAGGCAATGAGTCACTAGTGCACCACATCACAGATAGACACTCCAGCTCGTGGATTATTTAGTCAATGGATCACAAGTGCACCAGGTCACTGACAGACACCCTAGCTTGTTGAATATTCAGATAATGTGCCACTAGTGCACCGGGTCACAGACACCCCGGCTCATAGAATATTCAGGCAATGAGTCACTAGTGCACCAAGTCACAGACAGACACCCACGATAGTGGAATTTTCAGGCTATGTGTCACTAGTGCACAATGTAAGAGACAGACCCCACAGATCATGGAATATGCAGGTAATGTGTCACTGGGGCACCAGGTCACAGACACCCCAGCTTGAGGGATATTCAGGCAATGCATCACTAGTGCACCAGGTCACAGACAGACACAATAGCTTGTGGAATATTCAGATAATGTGTCACTGGGGCACCAGGTCACAGACACCCCAGCTCATAGAATATTCAGGCAATGCATCACTAGTGCACCAGGTCACAGACAGACACCCTAGCTTGTGGAATATTCAGATAATGAGTCACTAGTGCACCAAGTCACAGACAGACACCCACGATAGTGGAATTTTCAGGCAATGTGTCACTAGTGCACAATGTAAGAGACAGACACCACAGATCATGGAATATGCAGGTAATGTGTTACTAGGGCACCAGGTCACAGACACCCCAGCTTGTGGGATATTCAGGCAATGCATCACTAGTGCACCCGGTCTCTGACACCCCATCCTTGAGGAATAATAAGGCAATGTGTTACAAGCACCACAGTTCACAGACAGTCACAAGTGCACCAGTTTGCAGACAGACTTCCCAGGTTGTGGAATACTCAGGACATATGCCATAAGTGCACCAGGTCACAGACAGACTGTGAAAAATTCAGGCAATGTGTTACTCATGCACCAGGTCACTGACATATACCCTCGATAGTGGAATAGTACAGCAATGTGTCACTAGTGCACCTGGTCTCAGACAGATAGCCCACATCATGGAATATGTAGGCAATGTGTCAGTAGCGCACTAAGTCACAGAGAGACAGCCCAGCTCATGGAATATTCAGACAATATATTACTAGTGTGCTAGGTCACAGGCAGGCACCCCAGCTCAGGGAATATTCAGACAATGTGTCATAAGTGCACCAGGTCAAAGGCAACCCAGATGGTTGAATATTCACGCAATATGTCACAAGAGCATCAGGTCACAGACAGACACAACAGAATGAGGAACATTCAGGCAATGTGTCACTAGTGTGCCAGGACACAGACACTCCAACTTTAGGATTAATCAATGTGTCACTGGTGCACCAGGTCACAGGGGACTACTACCGGCCCTTAAAAAATGAAACAAATTCTTATTATTATTATGTTTTTTAAATGCATCCCATTTTCCTGTAAGGAAAATGGGCTGCATTAAAAATAATCAGGCAATGTGTCACTAGTGCACCTGGTGACAAACAGACAGCCCAGGATGTTGAAATCTTCAGGCAATGTGTCACTAGTGCACCAGGCTACATACCATGAGGAATAATCAGGCAATGTGTCATGAGTGCACCAGGCCACAGGCACCCCAGCTCATGGAATATTTGGGCAATATGTCACTAGTGTACCAGGTCACAGACAGGCACCCCAGATGGTGAAATATTCAGGCAATGTATCCCTAGTGCACCAGGTCACTGACACCTCAGCTTGAAGAATAGTTAGGAAATATGTCAATAATGCACCTGGTGACACACAAAGATCCCACCTTGAGGAATAATCAGGCAATGTTTCACTAGTGCAACTGGTTACAGACAGACATCCCAGCTCGAGGAATAATCAGGCAATGTCTTACAAGTGCACCAGGTCACAGACATCCCAGAGGGTAGAATATTCAGGCAATATATCCCTAGTGCACCAGGCCACAGAATGACATCCTAGATCCTGCAATGAGTCACTAGTGCCCCAGGTCACAGACACACTAGCTCTAGGAATAATCAGACAATGTGTTACGAGTGCCCCAGGTCACAGACAGACACCCCAGCTCGTGGAATATTTGGGCAATGTGTCTCTAGTGCACCAGTTCACAGGCAGACACCCCAGCGCATGGAATATTTGGGCAGAGTGTCACTAGTGCACCAGTTCACAGGCAAACACCCCAGACGGTGGAATATTCAGGCAATTTATCCCTAGTGCAGCAGGTCACTGACACCTCAGTTCGATGAATAGTTAGGGAATGTGTCAATAATGCACCTGTTTACACACAGCTGGAGGAATACTCAGGCAATGTTTCACTAGTGCATCTGGTTACAGACAGACAACCCAGCTTGAGGAATAATCAGGTAATATTGGCACATTGCCTCGAGCTGGGGAGCTGCACCAGGTCACAGACATCCCAGATGTTGAAATATTCAGGCAATATGTCCCTAGTGCACCTGGCCACAGACTGGCATCCTAGATCCTGGAACGTAAAGGCAATGTGTCACTAGTGAAGCAGGTCACAGACACACTAGCTTGAGGAATATTCAGGCAATGTGTCACTAGTGCAACAGGTCACAGAAACCCCAGCTTGAGGAATAATCAGGCAATGTGTCACTAGTGCCCCTGGTGACAGACACACACCCCAGCCCGGGGAATAATCAGGCAAGGTTTCACTAGTGTACGTGGTCACAGACAGACACCCCAGCTTGTGGAATATTCAAACAATATATCACTAGTGCACCAGGTCACAGACAGGCACCTCAGTTCAAAGAATATTCACCCAATGTGTCACTAGCAAACCAGGTCACAGACACCCCAGCTCGTGGAATATTCGGCCAATATGTCACTAGTGCACCTGTTCACAGGCAGACACCTCATATGGTGGAATATTCAGGCAATGTATTCCTAGTACACCAGGTCACTGACACCTCAGCTCGATGAATAGTTAGGCAATGTGTCACTAGTGCACCTGGTGACAGACACACACCCCGGCCCGGGGAATAATCAGGCAAGGTTTCACTAGTGTACGTGGTCACAGACAGACACCCCAGCTCGTGGAATATTCAAACAATATATCACTAGTGCGCCAGGTCACAGACAGACACCTCAGCTCAAGGAATATTCACCCAATGTGTCCCTAGCACATCAGGTCACAGACACCCCAGCTTGAAGAATAACCGGGCATTGTTTCACTAGTACACAAGGTCACAGATAACTAAGATGGTGGAACAATCAGGCAATGTGGCTCTAGTGCACCAACTCACAGACACCCCAGCTGGTGGAATATTCAGACAATGTGTCACTAGTGTGGTAGGTCACAGACAGATACCCCAGCTAGAGCAATAATCAGGCAATGTGTCACTAGTGTACCAACCTTTGGCGTTTGCTGCCTGTTGCTGCCTTCAACAGACACTGTTTGTGGCCCCTGTACTTTATCCAACGACTTGCGGAACCCGCTTTGCGGGTCCCGCTGCGCCCCTGAGGACAAGGGAATCTTGTGAGTCATCTGCGTGGGAGGACCAGGGCTGCGAGCAGCGGGGCAGGACTTCCATTCCCAGAAGTCCCTGCGCACCGTGCCTCTGACCAGCTGGCCGCTCTCCCTGGCCATCACCGCGCCCCGCCTTTAATCCTTTAAAGGGCGGAATTAGACCTTTCGACGTGGGAAACCTTTGGCGTTTGCTGCCTGTTGCTGCCTTCAACAGACACTGTTTGTGGCCCCTGTACTTTATCCAACGACTTGCGGAACCCGCTTTGCGGGTCCCGCTGCGCCCCTGAGGACAAGGGAATCTTGTGAGTCATCTGCGTGGGAGGACCAGGGCTGCGAGCAGCGGGGCAGGACTTCCATTCCCAGAAGTCCCTGCGCACCGTGCCTCTGACCAGCTGGCCGCTCTCCCTGGCCATCACCGCGCCCCGCCTTTAATCCTTTAAAGGGCGGAATTAGACCTTTCGACGTGGGAAACCTTTGGCGTTTGCTGCCTGTTGCTGCCTTCAACAGACACTGTTTGTGGCCCCTGTACTTTATCCAACGACTTGCGGAACCCGCTTTGCGGGTCCCGCTGCGCCCCTGAGGACAAGGGAATCTTGTGAGTCATCTGCGTGGGAGGACCAGGGCTGCGAGCAGCGGGGCAGGACTTCCATTCCCAGAAGTCCCTGCGCACCGTGCCTCTGACCAGCTGGCCGCTCTCCCTGGCCATCACCGCGCCCCGCCTTTAATCCTTTAAAGGGCGGAATTAGACCTTTCGACGTGGGAAACCTTTGGCGTTTGCTGCCTGTTGCTGCCTTCAACAGACACTGTTTGTGGCCCCTGTACTTTATCCAACGACTTGCGGAACCCGCTTTGCGGGTCCCGCTGCGCCCCTGAGGACAAGGGAATCTTGTGAGTCATCTGCGTGGGAGGACCAGGGCTGCGAGCAGCGGGGCAGGACTTCCATTCCCAGAAGTCCCTGCGCACCGTGCCTCTGACCAGCTGGCCGCTCTCCCTGGCCATCACCGCGCCCCGCCTTTAATCTTATGGACCTCCTACTTAAGTGAAGGTAACTACCCGCTACGCGGGAGCGTGCGGGAGCGTCCCGGGAGAAGCCCGGGACAAGGGCGGGACCGTCTGTGGCCGTCCGTGGTCGGACAAGGTTGGGTTGGGCCAGAGATCCTGGCTTGTTACATATCCTGTATATATCCTCCCCACCCAGCCTTACCTAGAGGTCCTCTCCCTAGTAATAATTTTACCCCTACCTTTGAAATATGTCTTTAAGATCGGGGAAACAGCGCCTTGTGCACATTCAAACCTCTAAGGGTGTAGTTTCAGGTCCCCTAGATGCATTTATTTCTAGAGCGACGGGAATTTTAGAAAAGGAAATTGAACAGGCAGAACACAGACTGTCCCTGGACTTAGTTACAGGGAAACGCTCCTCTATAGGCGCCCTGGCCCATGTAAAAAGCCCCATAACGAACGCAGCTTTTAACTGTATTACAACTTTAGATACAGAAGCTATTGTGCATGCAGATGGGGATGGGGTCAGAACTCACACGGCTAATGTAACTGTGGACTCAACCTCTGATTCTATCCTATCTAGCCTTGAAGATGATAGTTATGACCCCGAGGATGACGTGAGTAGCACGGGTGGCCCTGCCACACCCAAGGTCCCTATTTCGACCATTGCACCAGCCCCGCAAACAACCACTGTTAAAAAGACCTCACGGAAAAGAAAACACGCCTCAAGCCCACAGAGCGTCAAGGAACAAAAACATCTTAAAATAGATCCTGCGAATAGCGTTAGTCACTCACCCTCACAGATCACCCCCGAACAACCTGTAACATACTGCCCCTCACTGGTTCACCCCGGGTCATCTAATACATGTCCTACTTGCCTTAGCAGTGACGAGGTCCTACTAGCTAAACTGGAAACTATGTTTCAATCTTTATTGCTTCCGGTCCTAGATTTAACAAAGATATTGTCCGCCAAAATTGATGTCCTGGAAGCGGCAGCTAATATTAATATGGACCTTCTGAATAAACTTACAACTTCGAGTGTTAGGATGGGGGGTCCCAATATCGGAGGGAGGGCAAACCATAAAGGTGGGACAGACACTATACCAACTGTAGGGTTACCAAACAATCAAATTAACAAGAAGTCAAACCCGGGGGCTAAGCCTGCAGCTCCGACATCGCTTGCTATAAGTAGAGCTAGCGGCCCAGCGATGTCAAAAGCCAACCCCCCTCTGGTACCCAACAACGCGCCGGCTAAACAACAAACCAATAACATCATAGTGCCACCCCCTTCATTAATAAATAAAAAGAAAACCCCCGACCCCAATAGTTACCATAGGCAAGTTAATAAGAAAATACCACACCCTCCTAGAGCTAATTTGCCCCCAGAAGCGGCCCAATACACCATCGTCCTAACTGGGGTAACACCGTTAAGAGAGGGCACAAAAGAGTCACATGAGGAACTACGGAACAAGGTCACCTTTTGGCTCAACAAACATCGCCCACTCCCACCATCCTCTCCTACCGAAATCCTCCACGTAAGGAGAGTTGATTGGGTAGGGAAGGGGGATAAAGATCTAGAAGGGGATTGTATTCTGATCTCCTTTAGAGACCCATGGGTGGTGGAAAAAATCCAGAGGAAAGTTAGATTTGCCCGTGTAGGTGATATTCAGACCTTAAATTTAGATTATTTCTACCCTCAGTCACGTCATAACTATCCAATGGACCATAATCACTGGAACCTTCGTGGGGGGAGGCCACGAGAGTACTTAATCCCTCATCGCCAGTACTATCCCCCACTTTCTAACCATTTCGAGGTATTTTCAGACTTGGAATGGGTTGACTGACTACACACACTATCTTTGTCACCAACTGCAGCTAGAGGGAACGGGGAAGTAATGTCCATTACACCTAGCCCTACTCTGGATATCTTAAGAGAGGGGGAGTCCTTGCCTTATAATAGATTTAGATCACAGGGGGAACAACTGGGGGAGAAGACCTCCGCTCCTATTGTAGCAGAAACTAGGCTGGAAAGGGATATTCCAGCGAATCCTCCTCCCACTCCGACAGTTAGCGATGTCCCAGAGGTCAGGGACATGTTAACTTCTCGGATGGTGTCCTGGAATGTAGCTGGAGTCAAGTCACGTCTTGTATCTGAGGACTGGCTGGACTTCATAGGCAACTATCAGGTCGTCCTCCTGCAAGAAACATGGGCTACCGCCCCGTTTTTTAGGGCTGGCTTCCTAAACTTCTTTAAACCCGCCATCAAAGGTCCTAAAGGACGGGCGTCAGGGGGGTTATCAATATGGGTTAAACAGGCTTGGTCATATTCCGTCTCTGAAATTTCAGTGGACAACCCAGACATACTGGCCATACGGTTGAGTAAAGTAGGGGGGCAGGATATGCTGATCATCAATATATATTCTAGAGGTCTACCAGGTGGCCGTGGCCCCAAGTTGATAGGGGCTTTAGACACTTTGCTTTCGGGTTGGAACAAAGGGTCCTTTATAATGTTAGCAGGAGACATCAATTGTACCTTCGAGCCACTGTATCAGCCTGAGGATAATTGGGGGTCCGCAGAAGATGTGTCCTGGAATATTCCGGATCTCTCAAATAAAAATCTAGCAAAAGCAACGGAGGCCGCTCTAAATTGGTCCGCTTTTTGCCTCTCTTGGGGTTTAAGGGCGGTAAATGGTCGTACCAAATCAGACCAAGGAGCCAATTTTACCTTTGATAATGGCGTTAGAAAGAGTCGTATCGACTATATTTTCCTCAATTTGGAACATTGGTGTCTAATCCTTGACTTGGAGGTTGTCACGCGTCCTGAAAGTGACCACAACCCACTGTCGCTAACAATTAAAATGCAGGACTTTTCAAGCCCAGCGGAGCCCGTTCCAAGGGGCCAGGGGGTCGTCACCATATCCAATGACCGGAGGAGACTGAAATGGACATCTATATCCAATGATGTATCATTACAGGCTAAATTAGAAAAGGTGGTGTTGAACGCACTTAATAACCTGAGGTCCCTAGATGGTGGTATGGGCAACACTCACTTAGATATGACTATGGACATACATGATAAATGCTTTGTAGAGCTCAATACTCTCCTCTCTAAACCCTGCAAGCCAAATGCTGTGATTCAACCTGCTGCTAGAGCCAAGTGGTATAATAGAGAGTGTAGAGAGGCCCATGGCCATCTAATCAAGTCAGTCAAATCCAGAGATATGAGTGCAGTAAAGGAGGCCAGGCTAAGGTACAAAAGAGTCCAATGGGAAGCGAAGAGAGGATGGGAGGATGATTTCTGGGCGGACCTCTTGGCCGCCAGTAAATCAAACAACCAGACTAAATTCTGGGACATCATTAGATGTGGAAAGGATGGTGACTTCCGTATACCATCTAATCATGTATCCCCTGAAGTTTGGATAAATCACTACTCCACCCAATTTTGTCAAGACGTGGCTGATCCAACGGATTCATTCAACCCGCAACAAACCATTCTCCCTAGCAATCTGACCATGACATTTTCTGAAAGGGAAACCGAGATTGCTTTAGGGTTAACGAAGCGGGGGAAGGCCCCAGGACTGGATGCAATTCCAGTAGATCTTTTTAAAGCAAACACAGGCCTCTGGGTACCTTACCTAACCCGCATTGCAAATGCTATAGCCAGAGGTGCACGTATTCCACAGACCTGGAAGGGGGCGGAGATTCTCCCAATACACAAAAAGGGTGATAAATCTATCCCAGGGAACTACCGCCCGATCAGCTTAATTGACTGTTTCCAGAAGGTATTTGCTCGCATTCTTCTGGCAAGGGTACATGGATGGATGGAATCGGAGGGAATACTGTCTCCTCTTCAGGCGGGATTCAGATATGGCATAAGCACTATTGACCAGGTTTTACGGCTTTGCATGATTTTCTGGAAAGTCGTCTTACTTGGCGGGGGTACCATCTATGCCGCTTTCATAGATTTGAAATCGGCTTTTGACCTGGTGCCGAGGGGGAAACTCTGGCAGGTATTGAGGGACCTTGGTATGCCGGGGGACTTGGTCGAAATGATCATCAGATTACACCAAGACAATTTTGCGAGGGTGAGATGGGGGGCCAAGGGGCAAACCACAGACGCATTTCCGGTATCACGAGGAGTGCGCCAGGGGTGCGTTCTTGCCCCTACCCTCTTCCTACTCTATATAGACCAGGTTGTCAAATTTTTTAAATTGATCAATACCGATGCACCATCCCTGGCGGGAACGAAATTCCCAATGTTGATTTTCGCCGACGACACCCTCCTCTTGTCTAAGACCAGGGGAGGGTTACAGCAGGCTTTAAATCATTTTGAGGAATTTTGTAATAAAAATGGTCTCCAAATCAATGTGGGGAAAACCAAGTTCATGGTTTTTTCTAGGAAAAAACCCATACGTAGTAACGTTCAATTGAACGGGGTTAACCTGGAACAAGTCGACAAAATGACATACCTGGGGGTCACCTTGGATTCTCGCCTGTCTTGGGACCCACAAATAGAGACCCAACAACTGAAATTCGCCCAAATGACTGGCTGCCTTTTGCGTGAGCAAAAGAAAACTATCACAAAAAGGGTAGCCCCTGCCCTCCAAATTTATGATGTCAAAATCAACACAGCTACACTTTATGGGGCAGAGCTCTGGGGCCATAAGGACCTCACTAGACTATATAGAATACAATGTAGGTTCCTACGTAATTTGGTGGGGTTGCCCCAATCATCCCCACTGATCCCACTCTGTCACGACATGGGCTGTCCACCAATAACCGATACGGCCAGATTTAGAGTGGTGTCACTGTGGAGGCGAATATGGACATCTGAGGACTTGGAGCTCTTCGCAAAGGAGCTAGCCGAGGTTAAAGCTATGGGGGGCTCGGAACGCATCCCGTGGCTTCGCTCAGTGAAAACTAGCCTGTGTGAAATGGGGCTTAGTCATTTATGGGTTTCCCCGGGTATTAACAACTTTCCATCAAAAAAGGAATTTAAGTGTTTATTTTGGGCCTCTACCCGTATGTCCCTGGTCCAAGCCTCCAGTTTGGTGAACTTGACGGGTCGTTTTCTAAGCTTTAAACAGGACTCTGTACGTGAAACATACTGGGACCTAATCACCAGACCAATGGACAAAAAGCTTTACCATCAATTTCGGGTGGGGTCCCTACCCCTGAATTCCTTTACCACATCCTGGGATAAGTCATTCTCTAACATATGTATATTTTGTTCAGGATGCAGGGAAACTGAGGGTCATTTTTTGTTTGCTTGTCCCCAATATTGTGTACCCCGTTCAAAATGGTTAAAACCTATTTTTAAACTTTTGTCCTGCAGGAAAGCCTCGGAAGCTATATGGGCCCTAAAAACAAACACTTCTAACTTGATTGTGATATGTCTCGCCAAGTTTTTAGGGTGGGCTTGGGCAATAAGAGCTAGAAGGATGGCAACTGTCTCCCGTCTATAATGTATCATGTGCAAATTGTGTTTCCAATGCATGGGTTGTTTTTATCTTTTTTTATCTTGCTGATGAAATCTTTATAATGTCTGGTTTTTCGAAAACATAGTTTAATAATGTCTTAACTGAGGGATATTTCGTTATATCTTTTATACCCTATTTAATATATAGATACACTCCGTTCTTAATGATTTTGTAAAACTGTGGAGTTTTTTATGAACTGTATTTGTCATCGTGTTTAATTTGTCTTTTATGATTTTATTATCGAAATAAAGACATTAAAATCTGAAATCTGAATCTGTACCAAGTCACAGACAGACACCCCAGTTTGTGGAATATTCAGGCAATTTGTCAATAGTGCCTCAGGTTACATACAGACACCCAGCTTGTGGAATAATCAGGAATTGACTTCCTAGTGCACCAGGTCACAGAAACTCCAGCTCAACGAATAATCAGGCAATGTGTCAAAAGTGCATCAGATCACAGACTGGCCCCCTGGATCAGCGAATAGAAAGGCAATGTGTCCCCAGTGCACTAGGTCAGAGACACTCCAGCTCGAGGAACAATCAAGCAATATGTCACTAGTGCACCAGGTAATGGCAGACACACTAGTACATGGAATATTCAGGTAATTTGTCACTACGGCATCAACTTACATACAGACACCCCAGATTGTGGAATAATCAAGCAATGTGTAACTAGTGAAGTAGGTCACACATAGACACCAGCTCAAGGAATAATTAGGCAATGTGTCACTAATACACAAGGTCACGGATAGACACCCCTGTTCCTGGAATATTCAGGCAATGTGTCACTGGTGCACCAGGTTACATACAGACACCACAACTCATGGAATAACCAGGCAATGTGTTACTAGTGCACCATGTCACAGACACCCTAGCTCGTGGAACATTCAGGCCATGTGCCACTTGTGCAACAGGTTACAGACACCCCAGCTCGTAGAATATTCAGGCAATGTATGACTAGTGCACCAGGTCACAGACAGACACATCAGCTCATGGAAATGTTAGGCAATGTATTAATAATGCACCTAGTGGCACACAGACACCCCAGCTTGAGGTATAATCAGTAAAGGTTTCACTAGTGTACTTGCTCACAGATATCCCAGATGTTGGAATATTGAGGCAATATGTCATTAGTGCGCCTGCCAGAGGCTGACACCCTAGATTGTGGAATATAAAGGCAATGTGTCACTAGTGCCCCAGGTCACAGACCCTCCAGCTCAAAGAATAATCAGGTAATGTGTCACTGGTGCACCAGGTCACAGACAGACACCCCAGTTTATGGAATATTCAGCAATGTGTCATTAGTAGCGGAGGCGCATGTGAACACCGTTCTTTCCGACCATCTCACACGGGCCAACATTCTTGACGTCACGCAGAACGGTTTCCGTGCTGGGCACAGCACGGAAACGGCCCTCCTCTTTATGGTAGAACATCTGCGCACTGTGCTAGATTCGGGTCAAACGGCGGCGCTTGTTTTGTTAGATCTCAGCGCCGCCTTTGACACCGTCTCACACAAGATCCTCCTGCAGCGCCTGGAGGAAGCTGGCGTCGTTGGCCCTGCGCTTCAGTGGTTCCGCTCTTTCCTTGCTGACCGATCCTTTTGCGTGGCCGTTCCGCCCCATCAGTCAAAATTCTATCCTCTGGATCTGGGGGTTCGTCAGGGATCCTCGCTGAGTCCCACATTGTTCAATCTTTACGTGAGGCCGCTGGCTGAGGTTGTCAAGCAGTGGGGTATGACCATGGTGTCATACGCCGATGACACCCAGCTGGCGGTTACACTCAGCGGGGATTCTCGGGTGGATGCCCCCAGATTCCAGAACGGACTTAGGGCGGTTGCCAGCTGGATGAATTCCAACTGTCTCCAGTTGAACGCAAAAAAACGGAGATCATGATCATCGGCAAGCAAGCGGAACTCTGGGGTGATATGTGGTGGCCCCCAGAGCTTGGTCCCACCCCGACTCTGGTTTCGGAGATAAAAAATCTCGGGGTGTGGTTAGACCCGACCCTTAGTTTTGTCTGCCACACAAAGAGAACGGCTGCATGCTGTTTTGGTATTCTGCGGGGTTTAAGACCTGTGTTAACATTTTTTGACGCCCCGACCAGGCAGCTTGTGGTGCAGGCGACGGTGATTTCTCGGCTTGATTACGCCAGCTCCCTCTTGGTAGGGATAAACCAGGCCAAAATCACCCGTCTACAACGTGTGCAGAACGCGGCCGCTCGAGCAGTGGTTGGTCTTCCTAGGTTCTGTTCCACGGCTAACACTCTGCGTTCTCTCCACTGGCTGCCGATTAGACAGAGAATCCAATTCAAAGTGCTCTGTCTGTCATATAAGATCCTCAAGGGCTCCCCTGCTCAGATTCTTTCGAATCTCCTATCTCCCTATGTTCCTGGCCGCTCGCTACGTTCTTCTGATCTTGAACTTGCAGTAGTTCCCAGGTTTAAGCTCAGCCGGGCTGGTGGCCGCTCATTTCGCGTACGTGCGGCGGCTTTGTGGAATTCCCTTCCTTTAAAGATCCGTGCCTGTGCTGACCTTCTCTCGTTTCGTAAGGCCGTCAAGACCTTCCTATTTTTTTTAACTGTTGTATCTTTAGTTTCCCACTTTTTAGCTGTGTTATGTTGGTACCTTGTCGGGCGCCAGGACGCTTCTTCGCTGGAGCAGCTGTGCGCGTAATAAATGCACATAACACAACATAACATTAGTGCAGCAGGTTACATACAGACACTGCTTGTAGAATAATCAAGCAATGTGTTCCTTGTGCACCAGGTCAAAGACACTCCAGCTCAAATAGTAATCAGGCAATGTTTCACTAGTGCACAGCCACCCCAGCTCATGGCAGAAGCAGGAAGTTCAGAACTAGTTACACCAGGTCAGAGACAGATCTATGTCTCCTGCAATATTCAGGTGATGTATCACTACTGCACTGGATCATTGACACACTCCCCATATGGTGGGAGAAGTAGGCAACGTGTCACTAGTGTCTCAGTGGGCCATCTGATGGCAGGATGGGGGTAGGGCTACCACAGCTCTACTTACAACTGAATAGCCTATACTCTGCCTTCACACAAAGGGTCTAACAACCCTGTATTGTCACGGCAGCCAGCTGGGAGCCAGGACAATTAAATCACCAGGATAGAGAAGTAGGACATTCAGACCCAATCTTCAGTTCACTACTGGACTTGCGGAAGGACTCTCAGAGGACTACCTGGTGCTGTGGTGTGCTGTATACTCTACCAGACTGATGCTGTACCTAAAAGGACTGCTTTGCTGCCTGGAGCCTACCTTGAACAATATGAGGCCAACCCTGCTGTTGAGCTTTACCACTTCATCTGCACCCAGGACTACCAGAAGTGTCTCCAAGGGCTAGTTTGCTGGCTTCCTGTTCAGAGCCACAGGGACATAAAAGGCTTCCATTATCTTTAACCCACACCTGGACCCAGCCTGAGTAAGCCCTGAACCCCAAGAGGTGTCCCACCAGTACTGGACCCTAAGTTGGGGTACAAAGGTGCCCAGATGGCTTATTCCCAAAGCTTTGGACCTTTGAGAACTTTCGGCCAAACATTGATCTGAGAACCAGGAGAAAGCCAAGGCCAACCTGCTCTACTATCCGCCCGAAGTGCGTCGCCAGTCGGATTGACTTCGCAGCTTCTCCCGCTACATTCTTCTCCACAGCAGCAAATCCCTTTCAGTGGTCCTTTGCCAAAGGGGGATCCGACCATGTGGCACTGTCTTCAGCTACAACCCTCTGCCTTGTCCCGCTGGAGATTTTCAACTTCCATTACGGTGACTAAGTCCAAATGTAGAAATCTTCACTGTGGATTTGACCCACGGCCATTCAATGATGATGCTCCTTTACCTTCTCAGACACTTTTTGACAGAATTTCTTTGAAGTCCAAAGGTAAATGCTGACGGGCCCAATCCACTTCTAGTATCTGAACCGCTCTCCATTGCCATATTTTTCGACTTTTACCTGGTCTTGCACGACCACCTGTCCACAATTTCCATTTTGATCTTTTATGTGCTAGTTTTCACTAAAAACTTTAGAAATTCATAGCCCTGGTTCTACTGATTTGATTTTTGTCATTTTGGTGTTAAATAATTCATGAAAATGTACTCTATGTTGCTACATTTGTTTGGGATTTTTCGGTTGTTGTGTTTTCACTTTATTACTGTTTGTGTACTGCATAAATACTTTACACTTTGCCTCTAAATTAAGTGACACTGCTTTTTGTGACTAGCTACCCAGGGTTAAGCACAAGTTGATTTAGTGACTTTTTGTGATACACCCTGCAAGGAATTGTGACTGTTGCTTGACCAGGACTCACACCCCAGTCAACCAACAACCCCATTTCTAACAACTGAAATACGTTTACAGTGCTGTTTTCTCCTCACACCTTTCTCCTTTCCCACCTATTATTATATTGATTACTACTGAATGGTTGCACTTTCATCATTTGCTAGGAATTTGTCTCCCTGTTTTCTATGCGCTAGTTTATTTTCTGCTTTTATTCGTGTATTATGAATGTCACTTCTTACATTTGAACAGTTGAATATTGATGGCGATGCCAAATATGCTGGGTTCCTAGCGGTCCAGCAGGAACCACCAATATACTGTCACACTCAACTGCAACTGACAAACAAAGGCCATACAAAATTTAAATTTCAACAGCGAAGTTCTGTGACGTTTGTAACTACCGTAAACTTTACACGTGGACAGAAATAACACAAAAAATGTATTTGCCATATCTTTCTCTTTTTTCAGCAGAACTAAATGACCACATGTTTTCATAATTATTTAAACATCCGTGCAACCTTTACCTAACTCTCAAAGTATTAAAATCGACTTCACGAGTTTTTCCAGATGAAAAACTGTACTTTTGCACACTCCATCAAAGCCTATTCGTCTACTCACAGCACATATAACACACTCATTAGCATCCTGTCAACTTAGAATATCAGCTTTCAACAACAAAATCCCGAAACAAAATGAGAGTAATGTGTTTTTCACACACCTTGAATGCAAACAGTAGGGGGTAGCTGCCAAACTAACTAATGGGTTAAATATTTTGCATCAATTTTATTTACTCCCTGATAGAAAGGCAATTAGATCCAGATTTACCAATTTTTCACGTAGTGCAGTAGCCACAAATGCTGCGGTGCGTGAGAAGGAGAGAGCAGGAGAGCACCATATTTACAGAAATATGGCACTCTGCTCCTCTCTCCCTAATGCCGGCGCAGAAATGTGCAGACACACATTTGCACCGTAGTGCAAGGGCGTCTCCATGAGTCTAACATAGGTTTTGTACTGGAAGGATGCTGTTCCAGTACATAATACTATGCTTAGACTAACTTTCACCATTTTCCCACTTTGTATGTGTGCTGTCAGTGAAGCACACATGCAAAGTCGGAAAATAAAGGAGAATAAAAGCATTTCTCCGTCATAGCGCCTATCGAAAATGGGTGCTATTTTGTGACGCTAAACCTTGTCTACTTTTTAAAGATATTAGGGTTTAACGTCAAAAACCTTAGGTAGTTGCATGGGAACGCCTATGCAACACCCAGTGTACGCCCCCTTGGAGCTAAGTAATGCATAGCAGATCTATGCATTGCTTTTCATTACTTTCAAGTGATTTTCCAGCATAAAACAGGTTTTGCACTGGAAAGTAAATAGGGAACAAAAGACTTAGCGTTGTTGTGCATCACTTTTGTGATTCAAACACGGTGTTAAATCTTAGTAAATAGACCCCTTAGAGTCTATTGAAATACAGGCGTGTTAGTCTATTTAAGGAGGCAAATGACCTCATATTAATTGGATGAACCAGAATGTCTACACCAGCTATAAGCATCAGACATAACACTACAGGGGGGAAATGAATCACCAAGCACTATAATAAGCTGTTCAAGAGCTGCTGAACATCACCGGGTGCAGACGATAGAGGACACACATACAGCTAATCCCAGCCATTCATGTGCAACCCAGACAATGTGTACACCAGCAAGCAGGGGAGCTCTACAATTTATGTTTTGAATCTCATCATAAATTGATCACAGAAAATAGATGGAGCGGAAATAATGATGTATTTAGGTGACAATATACACAGCATATGGCAGGTTATGAGCTCATCTGTTCTCCTTTCTTTCCCCTGCTAATTGAATGCTGTAAATGTGCAAACTGCAGGAGTGATTTGTTTATATGTGGTTATTTTTTTGTTGTTGCAAAAATAGAGAAGCAGATGTGTTATTTTATAAGCCTTGGTTCAGATAAATCGTTCACATTCCTGAATGCGTAATTCATCAGTTGACATGTGAAAGAGAACCAAGAAAATGTATAAAATAAAAAATAATATCATAGTTATTCTATTCTGCCTAATTCAGTTTTAAAGACGGAGGTGTAGAATTATCCAGAGTCGGCGATTTAGTATGTAATCTCTTATATTTAACAAATTTAAGGTGATGATAGCGCCGCTGTAGTTAAGGTTAGGTCAGAATTTTCATTGAAAAAGCATGTTTTAGTTTCTTTTTAAACTTGATCACCGTTTAGATAAATTTGCTCGAAATTTTAAAAAAGAGTTCATCCACTTTTGAAGGTTTTCTTTTGTGCAGATCAGTCAAACAATCGCCTAAAAATAGAGGGGACACCAAAAGTGATATTTCCCATTCTAACTTCCATAGGATTCTGTGCTCCTCAGCCCAAAAAGCACAGCTGAACAGAAAAAAGGTAGAACTTTACTCAAGAATTGTGCACTTGTTGGTGTGGTGCAAATCCATTCAGTAGTTTTGAGATATATTCATTTGAAAAGGTGCCAGGGTTGGGCATACACAACTTATATTGTAGAGATATCTGTACTGTTAATTCATATATCTGAAGTGAATTCACAAATCCAATTAAAAAAGTTGAAGGAACACCATTGAACTGGGGAGTTTTTTCTACAGTTGTTCACTGAAGATTTGTGAATCTGGCTGCAAATTCTCTGTAATTTGATTAGTTGGCCATCTCAGAAAAATTTCTGTTACAGTCACCATTATGCAACATGGTAGACTGAACACCGTGTTGGAAAAAATACAAAGAAAATGGTATATAGGTGTAGGGTAAGCCTACTCCGGCTCACATGATGATGGTGGGAAGCCCCAAAGGGACACACCCTGTCCTCTGTAGACCTTCCTGGGTTGTAAATCAAGAGAAAAGGAGGAAAAACAGAAATGAGCTCACTCAGCTTCCAAGTGTAATCTTGTGATGTATTCCTATAGGTTCTGTATCGATCCCCCTATTCCTGACCCTATTCTGGTTAACAAACTAACAAGTTAACTAGCAGCCATCCCATGAGGCAGAAAACCCCCATGATGCAGGAACCGTTATCTGATAAAGCCACACTACGGCACAGGAGCGTGTTATCTGATTAGGTCATAACGCTTGCCATCTAATTAGACAAGCGATATTCCTCCAGCCCCTGATAAGGCATACGGAGTTCTCAAAACAAATCAAACCTATGACACCTTGGGAAAAACCCTGCGGCCATTGTTTTGATTTCACCGAGAACTTCAGCAAAAGAATGTGCTAACGACCTGGTCGTATGACATCCTTATTGACGTATCTATGTCCATCCTTACGTCAATCTCGGCACCTTAAAGGTATAAATATTACCGATATTGCCCTATGCAAACACACGCGGTGGTGACGAGGACGGAGCAGCCAGACTTGCCGAAGCCCAGAGCAGAGCAGACCCCGCTGGCGCAGCCCCGCCTTCCTGATGCGCTGAGAACGAGAAGCCGTTTTTCTCCTGCCGAGAAATCCAGCTCCGGAGCTTCCGGGTAGCCCTCGCAGGCAGCCTGGAATATCGAGACCAGAGACGAGAGATACCATCCCTCATCCATCCTAGATTCCAGGTACAGAACTGAATAACCCCTCGCAGAGAATTCTTTAGTCAGTCACTTGGCAAAACAAACTTAACTTAAACTGTAACTTTCTATTCCCGCCCACGCATTGGACTTAGGTCAGGTACACGGGGTAGGCGTAGTTAGAAACACCAGTTGAGTACGATTAGTCAAATGTATATGTGTATGTAATATATCTTATTCATTTTAAACCTTCATATGGCCTAGAAACCATATCAATGTTTTTACAGTATTATTTTATACTTCTGCTTTTAATGTATGCACTTTACTTAACCATAAGTATTGCAATAATATCGATCCATTTCTCTTGTACGAGAAAAGAGACTGATCAATAAATAACATCTTTTATTGAACACGCCCGTCTCTTCCTTTTCTCTACAATCTGGTGAGACTAAGAATGCACGTACTGACTGAGTAAAATAGGTCGTCTTTTGTTTTCACACGACTCTCGAGATACACTCTTGATTAGGGGAGAGCAAAGTTGTCATGTTCTATGGTTGTCAGAAACTAAATCCCTTCTTGTCTATCCAGGGAGGTTCAACTCCTCCTTGCCTATTCGAGAAAGTTTCTAGTGAACTCTGAGCTAGCTGGCAAACCCAACACTTTAAGTCTAATATCGACAGTAGTAGACCTAGTTAACGTCTGGTCTAGGCCTATACTATTGAAGGTATTATTCCAATGCGCAGAGCCTATTGGGATAATAGGAACTACACTACATGGCGCCCAACGCGTTTGGAAGGGCGATAAAATTATCGTAAGACATTTAGAGTAACTCAGTCGTGCTTTCTCACTCAGACCCCTTTTCCCATAATACTCCAAAGACGTCTGGAGTGGGTGAAAGGTAATATCCGCCAAACCTCGCAGGAGGAAACTCCTATGTATGGTACTTGGTCTAGTCAACGTTGAAGGATAAACCGTTCCAAAATATTGTGCATCTAATCTTTGTTTCCACAAGAAACCTGATCTGCAAACAAACAAAATAACCTTCTGGACTGTACAATGTCAGACAGTGAAGGAGAAAGAGAGGCAGTTAGATTAGCAACTGAACTCGCAGCAGCTGATGCTGCACTGCTAGACGCAGACCAGGATATAATACTCATCCCGGTCATTAAGAGGAAATCTATAACTTTAAAACTTATAGAAAATGGACTGACACCTAGAGGTGGTACAGTCATATTCGTAATTGAGGCACACGAATATCGGCAGACAGAGGTATACTATTCATGGATACATTTTCCAGCAGCAAATGCTGTAACAAAGTACTTCCACTATTACAAAGTAGAGGAACCTCCTGGAGAGTACACTCCTTTCGAGGAGGTGGAAGTACCACTTAAATTTCAAGAGCATTTGCTCTTATTTAATGGCGCCCTAAAACACAATAATCACATCACCAGGCTCGGTCCTTTAGGTAGACCAGGAGCAACGTGGCCAGTCCTAGCCGGATACACACCACATCCAGACATCAATGGGATGTCTGCAGCAGAGCTGTTAACACAGTTGAAACAATTAATAAAATTACATAGACAATTAGTCCAATATGTGATGCGGACTTCAACAATTCAACCAGCAATTAAAATTCCACAGCTGACCCCTCACCAGGGGAACACAAATAAAATTACACCACAGAACATACAATCCTGCCTAGGTAAAGTACCAGCTAAACAGGAACAAATACCATTCTGGTTAGCACAAAAAATCACCCAAATAGAGGCGGTGTTTCCAGACACCACCCCGTTAGAAAAACACAGGATTCTGACTATCTGTCTTCCAATGGGAATCGCACCACACATTGAGGACTGTGACACTTGGGGTACAGTCTTTGCTTCCATCTACACAAAAACGCACGGTGTTCCATCCATTTCGGTAATACCAGATGTGCTAAAACAAATTCAAGACGAATATGGTCCAGAGCCCGCTTTAACTCTTGGTATGAAATTACTAAAAGACTTCAAGCAGGTCTCGGCTATATTATTAGCCAACATAAAGGGAGAAGCAGCAAACGTGGCGATCCGCCAGAGGTTAAAGGAGACAGATATAGCAGACCAACCAGCTGAAATAGCCAGAATCATAGAAAAATCCTATGAGGAACTAGGTAGAGATAGTTTAGGTGGAATACCAGTAAAACCACAACTGATTGAAAGTCCTGAAAAAATATTTTTTAATAATAATTCAACATCACAAAAAAAGAGCTGGGATGGAAACAAACAATCCAATCCTAAAGAAAAGAAATTCCAGTCCAGAGGAAGGTCTCCTCGGCGGAGAGAAAAATCTCCGAACCAAAGACACAGGTCACCCCAAAGTGACCCCTCTGGGAAAAGATATAACCTTAGAAATAGGGATAATATAAAGAAGCCTGATAGATATCAAGACATTGATACACGTCCCTCTCAAACTTTTCAGACTTCCTCGCAGAAATCGGAAAGAAGAGGACGATCAGAACAAAGAGAAGAGCACACCAAGTCCAAAGACAAGGAACCTGCTCAGCTAAAAAAGAAATTACAATTTCCAAAAAAGAAGGTAGCTAGTATCAAGGTAGTCAACAATGCCGAGAATACTGAGGACACAACTGAAAAACGGAGAATGGGCTCAGACAATGCTAGACAGCGCAGCAGAAGTGAGCATAGCTCGCAAAGTCCTTATGAATCATCTGGAGACAGTGGACACAAATGAATATCTTCAAGTGGAAACTGCAGACACCAGAGTTAGCAAACCTCACAAAATATATGAAATAATTTTACGTATAGAGGGGGATAAGACTAGAAAAATAAGGGGACTATTTTGGGATAATCTCTCCAAGGGCTATGACATCCTTCTAGCTGAAAAAGACTGGCCACCAGAGTTTGTCATGGATTGCCCTCATGGCGAAGAAATAATTATGCCTGCCTTCTCAAATCACATCCCAATTCATAAAAAATACACACTTGCTAGAAAGTGGGCAGTAGCCCTAGCTCCTGCTTTATATAAAAATCACGTAGGATGGGATGAGGACTCTCCTCCTCACAAAATCCAGTTAAAATCACAACCTACTGCACAGAGGCAGTACCCAATTAAGCAAGAAGCTAAAAAACAGGTAAAAGAAATCCTAGATCAGCTAGAATACCAGGGGGTGATTGAAACTTGCACCTCACAAATGAACAACCCTTTGTTTCCGGTCTCCAAACCAGATAATTCATATCGTCTAGTTTTGGATTACCGACACCTTAACACATGTTGCAAAACTTTTGCAGTACAAAACTCGCATAGTGCTGCACTAATGAATAACATAGTGCGCAAAAAATACAAAACAACATTAGACATCTCTAATGGATTCTTTTGTCAAAACATAGCACCAGAGAGCAGATATTTGTCTGCATTCTCAATAAATGGCACTCAAAAACAATTCTGTCGGTTAGCCCAGGGGTACAAGAACAGCCCGGGAGTATTCTCAGCGAGAGTAACAGAATTACTACAAACATATGACGACGAAGCATTATCATATGTCGACGACATATACTTAACAGATGATGACTTGGAGACTCACTTGAAGAGAGTGAACACCATAATACTTGGGTTCGCAGCAGAGGGTTACAAATTCAACTTTAAAAAATCCAGAATTGCCCATCTGACAGTCCTGTTCTTAGGATATGAATTATCAAGTGAAGGCAAAAGCCTGGCTGACAATTTCCTAGAGAAATGTGCCGTACTCCAAGCACCTAGAACACTAAAAAACCTACAGTCAATTCTAGGCTTCCTAAATTTCGGAAGAACATACATTGCAAATTACGCAGAAAGGGTCAAACCCCTTTATGATCTAATAAAACCAGATTTTAAAAGAACCAATTGGACTCAAATACAAACAGAAATTCTGAGATCCTTACAAACAGACATGTTAATTAAAACAAAATTAGAAACACGGGATAACACACGCAATCTTGTGATTCGAGTCATCCCAGGAAGATGCGGATTCACATACCTGACCTCTAATGAGGGAGAAAAGGTACCAATTGCATTCAAATCACACTTGTACACTAAGGCTGAAATGAAATTCAGCCCAACGGAAAAAATTCTAACTGCAACACAGACAGCTATAGCAAAAGAACGAGCCCTGGCACAAGGTAAACGAATAATAATCGTAACACCGATACCAGCCCTAGAGGCGGTAACTAAGGCAAGCATTCCAAATGCTAAAGCGCTCCATCCGAGATGGATACAATGGGCTAATTCTCTTGCTGCAACAGACGTGGCATACGAATTTGATCCTAACTTAAAAACACAAGAATTTCTCCAATATGAATTTGAATGTCCTCCGCCGACCGAAATTCTGCCTCTAGACCATTATGGCTGTATAATATACACAGACGGATCAGCACAACCCGCAGTAGGGGGTAAACAAGCCTACAGTGCTGCGTGCGCGATCGTTAAAGGTCGCTGGCACGAAGGGAAATTTAAACCAGCTATCACTAAAACACAATCTCTAGGAGATTGTACAGCTCAGCGAGCTGAATTACTGGCGTTCAAGATGGCGCTTGAAAATACCGATCGAGAATTCCTCACACTCATAGTGTGCGATTCGTATTATTGCGTTCAATCTTACAATGAATACTTGCAGATCTGGCTTCAGAATGGTTTCAAGGATGCGAAAGGTGGCACAATCAAGCATAAAATGCTCTGGGAACAAGTAGTTCTTTTACAGAAAGAACTACCAAAAACTCACGTGATACATACACTGAGTCATCAACGTGATGGCGTTCACGTTGCAGGGAATTCATTGGCTGATGAGGCCGCGAAAGCAGCTGTGCAAACGGCTTCCGTAGCTGCCATCACACGGTCAAAAACAAAAATAGACAGCAAAATATTACAGGCTGTCAGCGCTACAGAAAAGGATTCGATAGAAACACTCCCGAAAGGCTTTCCAGTAAAATACTCATACATAACTGATGCAAACAATGTTCCTTTTGCTCGAATCCCTGGAGTGGGGGATAGGGCAATTCCAAACATGGAACATAGGTTAGGACTAAAAATAGCGGCACACGAAGGGCTTGCTTCTATACATGCTGGCGTCTCAGCCACAGTATCATTATTAAAACAGAGATACTGGTGGCCACAAATGAGAAGACAAACAAGGAACTATGTTTTAGAATGTGAAATATGTCAAAAAATGAAAGTATCAACGGTGAGACGTCCAGCACAGACGCCCCTTCTAATCTCGGATAAACCATTAGCCTGTGTTTACCTAGACCACTGTGGTCCCTTACAAAGGGATGGTAACTATAAATATATCTTGGTTGCAGTGGACTCATGCACGAGATTCATATGGATGTGGCCCCAGCGAACGGCTGACGCCAGAACTGTTATAAAAGATTTGCGAGTCTTTATCGGCACATACGCAATTGGCATGCTGCATTCGGACCACGGTCCTGCTTTTAGCTCTAGAGCTTATAAGGAGGCCATGGTCAGCATGGGCGTGACATTGCGGTACTCTTGTCCATTTCACCCTGAGGGGAACGGAATTGTTGAAAGAAAAAAACGTGACATAAAGCAATCTATAACGGCAAAGGTATTAGGTTCGGGAGCTGGGTGGGTTAAACATCTAATAAGTGTCCAACGTAGTCTAAATAACCTGCCAAGAAATTCTCTGAAGGGATTCAGTCCGTACGAATTATTATTTGGAACTAGGATGTTAATCTCTGACCTTGACAGTCAGACTTCAGTGGTAAAGGAAAAAAGATTTGATATCAAAGATCGTTTGGCTATTTTACAGGACTTAAACGAAACAAGAAAAGACCTGAGCAACATAAAGTTGAAACAGCAGCCAACAACCACTGAAGAACCACCACCTGTCCCAGCAAGACCTGTCTGGATTCCAAAAGTCGGGCATCTAGTCAGGGAAAAGATCGCGGTAAAGAAGGAATTTGGGCCTTCTTACAGAAAAGCAGTTCCTGTCTTGTCTATCGACGGGACAAGATCAGTTGTACTACCGCCGCTTGCTGGTAAAAAGGAGAACCGAGTTGTATCCATCGACCTGGTAAAACCACAATCATGTGGCCGATAACAAACAGTAGGCCAAGTGGACTCCCGAGAAGTAGTAGAACACCAAGATTTGCTACTGACACAGAGGTTCAATCTAAGAGGCTAATCACATTTGAAACGCCTACAGAACTACAACAAGGACTATGCAACAATGCAATGGAACTTAGACCTCTGAAAACCCAAATAAAAACATTTAGCAGAGACACACCAATCTATAATGAAGTAACAAACGAATATGCAAGAAACAGTAATCCTGAAGCAATTGGCACAATTGACAGAACTGCATCCGGCTACTTCATAAACTTCGATGATTCCTCTGAAGACCTAAGTGAATCAAAAACACAGCCATCAACAAAAACCTTTAAAGATAAAGTTAAAGTACTTTTGAAACAACTGAAAGAAACATATCTGATTTCTCCATGGATTGAATTTTGGGTGGGTTTTGGTGCATTTATCCTCATACTTTGGCTCATCATGGTACTAACTTTGGGACGCTTCATTGAGGGAAAATATGCTAAAATGGACACAGCAAGTCAGAAAATCAACTTGATCCTCAAGCCACACACATCTTCACACGTCGAGAAAAGAGAACTTTCTTCAGTCAACTTCACAGCCAATCCTATACCAGGTGGGGTAGCATGGGACAATACTGACTACGAAATCTATGGTCCGGTTGAAATCCTGAAATATCCACAGCAAATTAAAATCTCATTGAGTGACTTCGTAAAACCAAGCACATTTGCTGATGATTGGGACTTTGAAAGTATAAACAATATGATGTCTGACTTAGTGATGTCTGCTAAATTTACCAAACATGATTATTTGCAGGGTTCGACAAATTATGATAGTATGTACTGTTATAACCACTATGGTAACCATTTTCTACATAGATCTGCACAACCTAGAAATGTTTTAAATTATAATCAATGGGAACATTGTGCAACCCCTCCAAAAGGAAGCTCAAGAACCGTTTACGACAAATATTCATACTTTTCAGGGTTTAACATAAGTAATGCTGAAACATTTTATTTCAAATTGTCAAATAAGACAGGGACAAAGACCATGATAACCAACACAAAATTGATATATTCAGACTCTTTCTTTGAACAAATGAATACTTTTGGTTTTGATTATTGGGACAAAAATGTTGAATTGAAAAGTGTTTGGGGCACAAAAGAATGGCAAGTACAGGGTATAGAATCTTTGTTTAGAGCCTGCATGATCCCAGAACAAATTATATTTTTAAATGACACTGTTCAACAAACTACCTGTCTTGGCTTAGCCAAAATCAAAGATTTAAACAAACCGTCTATTCCAAAACCAACATTGAACAGCAATAGCTCCACAGACGAAGAGATAGACGTAAATTATGTATTAAACCAAAACAGAACACATCCTGATTGGAAACAGTGGTTTATCTGGCCCACAGATACTAATAACTGTCAAGACAGATTCCTGAACAAAACACAGGGGTTCAAAATGACCAGGCCAGACCCTAGATATTCCCAAAGACAACACCCAGGAATAATAACCACCTACAGTGTGGGCAAATTATGCCTTCAATGGCTACAGACTTCCACACTGGCAGAAATTAAGCAACCTGTCAAGATCAATGTGGACTAGCTTAGTTTAGGGGGAGGGGGATTTAAAGTGACTCAGGTACGTCAGACAATAGAAAGGAAAAAAGCAGTATTTTCTTTATAAAGCCCTCACCCACCGACCTAGTCGGTGGCATGCTTCATCATCGGGCCCACCACAGTGGCACCGAATGTGCCCCGGGTGTGCTGCAACGCCAGGTGACTACGGAGCTGGTATATTGCTGCGTGTGCAGTGAAGGGGTGAGAAGTGAAAGTTAAAAAGCTATACAAGAGGTCCCAGCACCCGAGGGTTAACAAGTATTTAATAAACTGGGCCTCTGTTAGCTGTTTAAAAAGGCAAAAGGACAAAGGGGAGTGTATGATGACCTCCCGTGTCCAGTGTGGTCTACATGTTTCTGCCAGTGCCTTTCGTATTATAAGCTGGCTTTCCTCAGGACCAAAGTGTAACGTGATAAGGTGCAGATTAAATTATAATGAACTAAATTAAGTGTTTGTGTCAATTCTTGACTATGTGTGGCGCTCGCTAAGGCGCTGTAACTGTTAGAGGGGGATTCCCTCAAGCTTTTCTACACAGAACACATAGGACAAGGACAAGACGTACAGGGAAGAGTCATATTAGGGTGGCATGTCTTAAAACCATGGTGGCCGGCTTTTAGGGTGGTGTACGGCTTATATCCGGCTAGGGTGAGCTCATGACAACTGCATGAGACTGGTGAGCGTTTAGATACAACCGTTAGTGGGTGGTGGTGGGCTAAAAAACGAAATCACAAGGTGAGGTACAGGAAAGTACTAATACTGGGTCCTCACTCTGTTATTTCTTGGTAAAAAGCCTCATGGGTCGCCTGGCAGAGAATGAGACCCTGTGGAGATAAACGAGGTTCACAAGGCTATCTAACCTGTAGGGAGAAAAGAGTTCTGGCTTACCCCATTTTGCAGGACAAGTGGTCTTGTTTACTCACGAGTAGTTCGGTCTGGTTCCTCCTTGGACCTATTCGTCCTTCTGCGGCGCCCGGTATGCTGTGAGTGGGCCGCCTGGCTGTGTTTTTATACTGTTTGTAAATGCGATTCACCTGTTTGGGTTAGAAAGAGGGAGGGGTGCGCGATAAACGCTGCCTCATGGTGGCTCCGTTTGCGCATGTGCAGGAAAGTAGTGCGCGTTCTAGCGCATGCGCGGTGTAATGCGGTAGCGTTATGTACTCGGCGCATGCGCATGAGTACACGTGCGTGTGTACTATTTATCAGATTGCCGATAGTCTATATTTTGACTGGACAAGGACAATGGCAAAGTATTCATGGTGTTATCCACCATGTGGGTCAGGGTTCACGTAAAAATGTCAGCGTTAGTGCGTTTTGATGCACTGGGGAGACACAGAGGGAGAAGAAGGGACAGCGAAGGGGGCGCTCATGCAGGAGTGCGGTGGCACTGCTACCTGTAATGTTTTGCAAGGGTATCTACATGGCCAGACTGTTCCATGGAATGGAATCGTTAAGGCCATGGGTGTGTGTGGAAAGGCGGTAAATCCAGCGTTGCTCTTTTTGCAAGAGGAGTTTCTCATCTCTGAGGTTGTCAAATTTCTCAATGACTGTCCACGTAAAGTCATTGGGTGTGTGGTTGTGGGTCAGGAAGTGGTCTGTAAGTTTACTGACGTTTTTCCCACATCTTATGGTGCTTCTGTGCTCTGTCATTCTTGTACGTACTTTTCTGGTTGTCATGCCGATGTACCTGAGGCCACATCTGCAGGTAATCAAGTATACTAGATTGGAGGAGTTACAGTTTGTAAATTGTCGTTGTGTGCAGGTCTTGCCTGGTTCCAAATTTAGTGTTTTGGACAGGGATGTTAAGTGGCATACACTGCAATTGTTACAGGGTTGGTGGCCAGTGATTTTTGGCATGCCCCATGCGTTGACGATGGTATTGTCTTTAGTTTGTCTTTTTGGCCGGGGTCTGGTATTCACCAGTTGGTCTCTTAGATTGGTGGCCCTCTTGTAAGCGAAGCGGGGCTTCTCCCATTGTCTGGTGCCAGAGTTTATGATTTTCCAGTTGCGGTGTATGATGTTTGAGACTTGGTTAGACGCTGTGTTGTAAGTCGTTACGCAAGTGAGGACAGGTTCTTCTTCCGGTTTTTCGACTGTCTCGAGGAGAGCCTCCCTGTTTTGGTTCCTGGCTCTTTTGCAGGTTTTATTGATTATCCTGGAGGGATAGGCACGGTCCCTAAGCTTGTGCACCAACTCACTGGATTGTTGTTTGTAGTCTTTGATGCTGCTGCAATTACGCCTGATGCGTAGGAATTGCCCGTAGGGCAGATTTTCCCTCAGGTGTCGGGGGTGAAAACTATCAAACCTAAGCAAGGAGTTTCTTGCTGTAGGTTTGTAGAAGGTGGTGGTCGTGAGTCCTCCATTTTCTGGTTTGATGTTCAGGTCTAGGAAGGGTAGCTCAGTGGGACTGCTAGTGCATGTGAAGCGCAAGTACGGGTCCAGTTGGTTAATCCATAGCATGAAATTGTCCAGTGATTCCTGGTTACCCTTCCATATTACGAGAATGTCGTCGATGTAGCGACGCCACATTCTTATGTTGGTGGAGAAAGGGTTGGTTGGTTGTTGTATGTATGTGCCTTCAAAGTGGGCCACATTTAATCCTGCCACACTGGGGGCAAAAACACTGCCCATAGACGTGCCATTCGTCTGTAGGTAATAGGTGCCCTCGTATTCAAAATAGTTCTCTTTGAGAGCTAGGGCTGCACAGTCTAAGATAAAGCTGCGGGGGGTGTTGTAAGTCCAAGTCTTTGTCATGAGGACATCGTGCAGTACCTTTAGCGTGGCGTCTTGTGGTAGGCTAGTGTAAAGGGATTCTATATCTAGTCCTACAAGTAGTTCAGTGCTCGGGTCAAAGTTAACTTCCTGGATTACATTTAGTAGGTGCTTTGTGTCCTTCAGGTAGGTGGGGGTCTGCTGAACCAAGGGATTGAGGAAGAAATCACAGAAACGTGATAAGGGCTCTAGCAATGACTTGATCCCAGACACGATGGGTCTCCCTGGTGGTGGAGTGGTGCCTTTGTGTACTTTGGGGACCGTGTAGAAATAAGGAGTCTTTATTTCTTTAGGACATAAGTAGTCCGCCTCTTGTTGTGATATGTGTTCATTGTCTTTGGCATATTTTACCAGTTGATTAATGGTGGCCTGTAGTTGTTCAGTTGGATCTTTTTGAAGGCGCTTATAGTTCCTAGTGTCACTGAGGAGCCTCTTGCATTCCTGGTCATAGTCTGTCTTATTCATCAGGACTATGCCACCACCTTTATCCGCCGGTTTTATTACAAGTTTGGGGTCATGCTGGAGGCGTTGGATGGTGCTTCTGTCTTTGTTGAAATTAAGCAACACCTAACTTTACTTACTGATGGTGCTGACTTGCGTGATTTCATTATGGGACCGCGCAAACAGCGTCAGAAACGTTTCATAGCAGCCTCTGTATATGCAGCATACAACGAGAACTGGAAGGTTACTCAAATTGAGACAGCAGAAAGAATACGGGAAATTGACCGTATTAATTTGGAAAAATCACTTTCTGTAGTGGACAATGGGTTAATGACTCTGTCCTCCAGAATTTTTTCTCTGTACAGCATTGTGTCTTCAGCAATCGACATAATATCGCAAAACTTACTGTTGTTACAACACGGTCAGTCTCAATTGCGTTCTATTGTACAGCTTGGCTGGACGTTACAAAATGCGCGTTCAGGCTATGTGCCTTGGCGTTTAATCAACACAACGTCACTTTTCAATATCTTTAACCTTACTGATAAACAAATCAGTATGGCCCAGAAGGGTGCTGATTATACAATCCTGAGCATTGAAAAACTCGAAAGATTACCAGTGACAATGTCAGAACGACCTGTCAGTGAATGGATAATACATGGGATAATTAATATTCCAATCTCAACCTTCAGGTTTCAATACTGCCAGAAATATATACAGGCTGGCATGTACGAAAAATTGGGAAAAGGGTACATTAAAACAACATGGAACCTGCCCTATTCACATGCATGTGTCAGTAATAAAGGACAGAAAGTGTTTCTTAGTGGCGATAATTGTGCGATGTCACTAAGCGGTACACTTCTGTGTAACGGAATTAGTTTGCATGGAGCCTGTGAAGGGAACTCAAATAACCTTTCATGTCACCAGCTAGGCACACCTGCTACAGAGATAGAACCATTCTTTCAAAGACTCTATAATGGGAGTTACATTCTAATTGTAGACCGCAGATGCTGTAGTCTTATGCCCGGGACTCCTTATCTCGTAACTACGACTGCGAAGGTCAAGTGCTGTGGACGCTTATTGTTCCCCAGCTCCTTTCCAGACAGGGAGGCAAGGGCATGGCCCAACTTGAAAATTACTTCTTTTCGAATAGATACTTTAAGCAGAATGAAAACAGTGCTTCTTCAGACGCCGACAAGGCTCACGTCATCAAAAGAAACGTATGATCTCCTAGTCGCAAGGACGACTGCAGAGATACATTCATTGTTATCGACTAATTCCCCCATACATTTCGCAGAAATCCTGAATGAAATCTTAAATATTTCTGATACCAGTGGAGTCTCAAAAGTATTTAAGACAGTATTTTCGATGGCATTAACACCATTCAAAGCCATACTGGGTATTTTTCCAGATTTCGTCCATTCGATTTTTGGCGGACTTCCCCTCATTTTAGGACTAATTGCAGGAATCCTATTCTTAGTCCTTATATTTCGTTATGGCAAACCATGTCACAGACAAAACACCTGCGACAAGGAAAGAAACAATCCTAGCCATTGGATACCGGGACCGGATATCAAAAATCCTGGGACTATCCCGGCTTAGAGACCTGAACATGACTTGGTTTCTATCATTTCGACCAATGTGGCAACGATGTGTTTTACCTGTATTAAGGTGCCTGCTATGCGGAGAAAAATGCGTGTTAGACACCTGTCTGACGCTACAATCGGATGCGCCAATGGATGCAGAAACATTGTTGAGTCCAACAAAGGCTCATGCTTTGTGCTGCCCTCAACGGCTACCAATCCTGATGACGGCATTCGTGGAAGCTTCACCACTACGATTAAGGGGTAGTGAGGTTCAAAATGAAAGCAGCATCGATCAGGTACGACCTTCTGTCAGCAATCCAAATCGGAATGTCAATGGAGACAATCATGCGCACGAATGCATGGTTACACCTATTTCCGAGTTAGTGGAACTCTCCAAGGAAGCTGTTGACAACTTTTTCGAGAGTCTAAATGATATGATGTTCTCACCAGAGCAGAAATAGAGACTTTTGAGCAAGCTCGTACACGGCGTTCCCTGATTTTGACCTTCAACTAGAAAAGCAAAATACCATGAACAATTTTCCCTCCAGTTCACGGACAGCAATTTTTTTCAACAGCCCCAAAATATTTTTGCATATTTTTCGGGACACTATCTTCTGCTTAAAGTAAGAACTATTCTTAGAGAACTAAGATTTCTACTTTTAGATAGCTTATAGACATTAGCTGCCCGCTGGTATGTTCATAATTATTTTATTCTGTGATGGAATGGTCTCGAAACTTTTTTTCTGTATTAAGAGCCATTTCATGTGTAAATTCTCATATACCATTTAGCAATAATGTATACAAATGCGTGATTACTTTAGCATTATTTCACAGCTTGAGTGCATACAATACATGTAAATGCTTTTTTTTTTCCGTATATTTGATAATTTCAAAATGCATTTATGTATTTTGGGGTGGTACGGTATACACGATACTCTACAGTATGTTTTACTATGCATAGATTAGTAAATATGTCCATAGTTAGCGTGGAGTGGGTGTGATGTATTCCTATAGGTTCTGTATCGATCCCCCTATTCCTGACCCTATTCTGGTTAACAAACTAACAAGTTAACTAGCAGCCATCCCATGAGGCAGAAAACCCCCATGATGCAGGAACCGTTATCTGATAAAGCCACACTACGGCACAGGAGCGTGTTATCTGATTAGGTCATAACGCTTGCCATCTAATTAGACAAGCGATATTCCTCCAGCCCCTGATAAGGCATACGGAGTTCTCAAAACAAATCAAACCTATGACACCTTGGGAAAAACCCTGCGGCCATTGTTTTGATTTCACCGAGAACTTCAGCAAAAGAATGTGCTAACGACCTGGTCGTATGACATCCTTATTGACGTATCTATGTCCATCCTTACGTCAATCTCGGCACCTTAAAGGTATAAATATTACCGATATTGCCCTATGCAAACACACGCGGTGGTGACGAGGACGGAGCAGCCAGACTTGCCGAAGCCCAGAGCAGAGCAGACCCCGCTGGCGCAGCCCCGCCTTCCTGACGCGCTGAGAACGAGAAGCCGTTTTTCTCCTGCCGAGAAATCCAGCTCCGGCGCTTCCGGGTAGCCCTCGCAGGCAGCCTGGAATATCGAGACCAGAGACGAGAGATACCATCCCTCATCCATCCTAGATTCCAGGTACAGAACTGAATAACCCCTCGCAGAGAATTCTTTAGTCAGTCACTTGGCAAAACAAACTTAACTTAAACTGTAACTTTCTATTCCCGCCCACGCATTGGACTTAGGTCAGGTACACGGGGTAGGCGTAGTTAGAAACACCAGTTGAGTACGATTAGTCAAATGTATATGTGTATGTAATATATCTTATTCATTTTAAACCTTCATATGGCCTAGAATCCATATCAATGTTTTTACAGTATTATTTTATACTTCTGCTTTTAATGTATGCACTTTACTTAACCATAAGTATTGCAATAATATCGATCCATTTCTCTTGTACGAGAAAAGAGACTGATCAATAAATAACATCTTTTATTGAACACGCCCGTCTCTTCCTTTTCTCTACAATCTGGTGAGACTAAGAATGCACGTACTGACTGAGTAAAATAGGTCGTCTTTTGTTTTCACACGACTCTCGAGATACACTCTTGATTAGGGGAGAGCAAAGTTGTCATGTTCTATGGTTGTCAGAAACTAAATCCCTTCTTGTCTATCCAGGGAGGTTCAACTCCTCCTTGCCTATTCGAGAACGTTTCTAGTGAACTCTGAGCCAGCTGGCAAACCCAAAACTTTAAGTCTAATATCGACAGTAGTAGACCTAGTTAACGTCTGGTCTAGGCCTATACTATTGAAGGTATTATTCCAATGCGCAGAGCCTATTGGGATAATAGGAACTACACTACAATCTAACTGAAATCAAAGAAGGGAGTGAACCACACCAGGCTGTGTGCCAGAGTCCCGAAAGAAATTGTCACAAAGACCCTCAGCCACGTTGTCACAACCAACAGTGTATATTAGCTACCTGACCTGGAGTGATGTAGTCGGTAGTGTAATCATTGGGTCTCTCACTTGAGTATTCATTTGGTTCTCCAAGTAAGACATACCTCCACCAGAAGAGGAGGAAGACAGTCTGGGTAGAGACAGTGGTGGGATCTATGTGATGCAAAGTTAAATTGCCTCCTATACCTGTACGTATTTCATTTAAAAATGTGGGGTGGGGCTAAGACTAAAAACAGAGAGACGTTGTTTGACGTGTTATTGGTCCTCAACATTTAGTGGTCTGGTCGATATGTTTTGGAAATGTGTTGCCCCTATGGGTCAGTGGCCTTCCTCAGGACAATTTGGGGTAGATCCCTTTTATTGTCCTTATTCCGTCGATTTACCAAATAAGTGTATTAACTTACGGTTCTTGGTCAAGTGTCTGCTTTTTGGCCCTGACGGTTCATTGTTATAGGCGTAGTTGTTGCCTATAACTGGGCGGAAAACCGAAAAATTAGGGTCTGGAAAATGTTATGTATACATTAATATTTCTCAATATTTGTTTTCCCTTCAGACCCGATGTGGTACAGTGAAGAGTGCATCTACCCCTATACAATGTGTGTTCTTTGTTTTGAATGCACTCTTAGAAGCTTGTCGATGCTCTTATTTAGATGTGATTCTGGCAACTTTAATGCTCTATCATAGGTTTGGCTTGTTGTTGAAAATGATGTGGATATATCCAGTGGTAACTTGCTAACTGTGCTGAAGCAGTAAATGAATCAAGGAAAGTGGTGATTTAAAAACGTGAAGAATCTTATAGCTAAAATTTGATTATTTTCTCTCCCTTATGGAGAATAAGTAGTTTGTGCACGGTAAATGCCCTCTTGTGTTGTTGATACACATATGGGCCTTTTTGAGCCACCTACTGTGCCTCAGATTTCGATAGATGGCAATGTTCAGGGCCTGCTAGGGGGTGGTCGGGTTCCAGGAACCTCTAGAGGGGTGCTAGCTTGTTGTTTACTGTGAATACTGTGTGCATTTTTTGCGTTTTTAAATTATAAGTGTACTTCTTCGCACTGTTTAAAATGGTGCTTAGATTCTATCGTTAGCCATCGTTTGGTTTTATGATGGCGTGTTGTCTGGTTCTTATTCAGACCACAAACAGTGCTTGTGTCTGTGAGCTAGAGTCAAGTTGGACAATGTTGGTGAAAGGTGACAGCAAAAGTTGTTGAATTAAAAAGAAATGGTTACAAAATACGCTTTTACACCTGCGGGAAGTTTCATGAGCCCCATGGGATGTTGGTAGACCTAGATGGATCCGACTTTACCTAATGGTAGAGTAGCAGTGTTTAGTCAAACTAATGATAGACTTGATATCTATAGTGTGTACTCGATGTGTTAACACACAGCATTTCCCTTGATGAAGTTCCCACATACTTGGTGTTGGATCGTCCACCGCATCTCTCCTGTACCGGAGTGTTCGGGTATGTATAGGAAGTATTTAATCGGGAAATAAATGTGAAAAATATTCAGTGCACTATCAATGTCTTGGGCCAAAGGCCACATGAGGGTTTTGGCTGCATGCAATGGGTTGAGTGCAGGGCCTGATTGCAGTCCAGTCCATACTGCCAACCACTGATAACTCTGGCTGCAGTCCAGTACATACTGCCAACCACCGCCAACCCTGGCTGCAGTCCAGTCCATACTGCCAACCACCGCCAGCCCTGGCTGCAGTCCAGTCCATACTGCCAACCACCGCCAACCCTGGCTGCAGTCCAGTCCATACTGCCAATCACTGTCAGCCCTGGCTGCAGCCCAGTCCATACTGCTAACCACCGCCAGCCCTGGCTGCAGTCCAGTCCCTGCTGACAACCCACACCGATGGCTGGGTCAGGAGTTGCCACCGCTCAGCCAGTCTCTGGTTTGAGCAAGCAAGAGCATTATGCTCTCGCTTGCTAAAAGCGGAGCACTTCGCTTTTTACACCCATGGAGCTGCATGTCAGCAGATCCCTGAGTGTAAAAAGCAATGCCAGCTCCCGCAGGAGGCCGGAACCGTCCGGGACTGCGGGGGCCTACAGGCTCCCCCCGCGTTCCCAAAAGTAGATGGCTATTCCCCGGGGGATGCATTCCCCAGGGCCGATAATGGCCCAGGCGGCGGGTCGTGCAGCCCCTTTTCTTTAAAAAAATAAAAATAAATAAAAAGGGGCAGGCCCCGGGGGATGCGGTCCCTGGTCGATAATGGCCCGGGGAAGCGGAGCCACACTGCCCCCCTTCTTTACATTAAAACAAAAAAATAGGGAAGGCCCAGCCCGGATGAATATATATATATTTTTTGCAAATCCACAAATCGCCAAGGCTTCACCCTCTTTCTCCACTACTCTGCAAACGCGCCTCCTGGCTCGCTCTTGGTAGGGGAATGAAGTCCCCTTCACTCCTGAGGGTCCTTAGGGGTCAACTAGCACACATGTTACCTCCAGTAAGACCCATACAGTGGGATTGCTGAGAGGGGGTCGGAGGCCATGTCCTTTTTTCCACCACTCTGCAAACGCGCCTCTCTGCGCACAGCTGGTGGGGTGATGAGGTCCTCTTGCGTCCTGACGGCCTCAGGAATAAAGTGTACTTTATCCCCCTGTAATGGTTATGTTTTCTTTAGAACATTTACAATGTCCCTTGATGATGTAACATATTCTATGTTCTACTATGGTTTAGTTCTGTTTAGAACCTCATCTGGCAGTTGGTGCTGGATCGAGGTCTGAGGGTTGATACTTTACACTTCTCTACAATAAATCTTCTAAAGCATCATTTTGAATCGGAAACCTTATTTTAACATTGGCAACGAGGTGAAGACTAACGTGGACATCAACCTTACACAATGTTATGATATGGAAACTGACTTACGCGTCGGAAGAAATGTCGTTATTCCTGATATCTTCAAATTCACTATTCCGCTAGTCTTATAAAGGTGTTCATTGAGGAGACGACGGATAGTGGAGCATTTATCGGCAAGTACCTCTGAGTGACTGTTTGTCGCAGAAGGTGCTGAGGGTGCACTGTACGAGGTTGACCTGCAATCCAGATCGATGTTAACAGAACGGAGTCCTGGATAACACTGATGATGTATTGCTGGTTCAACGGTCACTCCGAGTGTAATCTCTGGAGTTTACGACTAGACTGCGTACTATCATCAGCCATCTTGCTTGTACTTGGATGTGCTGTATTGCGTCATGACGTATTGACTCCGGCGGCCATTTTTAATCAGAACTTTTTTTTTAGTTTCACACTACAGTTGTGGTATTCAACGCAGAGCTGTCAACCTATTAAACGTTATGTGGTAAAACATTTAAACTTTTAAATCGGAAGTGCACACAGTGATGCACACACTATTATTCTTGTGAAGAGACCACTTGAAATTGTGAAACGAAATCGGAAGTGCATACAGTGATGCACACACTTTAATTTTCATCGTATCAACTGGTGTGTGCATGTAAAGTTTTGACAGTGATACACACACTTAAATGACATCGTGGGACAGACTCTTTGTATTGTAGTATAGCTATTACTTAATGTGAACAATAGTGACTATTTTTGAGGTAGAATATATTTATTCTCTGTTTACATTTTTAAATATTCTTCAACAAATGTTATTATGCAACTTCATCAGAGCCCCCCATTTTTTGTCAGAAAAAGGCGAACCTGTATTACCATGGAAAAGATGGAAGTTAATTTTAGATTCTTACCTCATAGTATTGGGGGTGAGAAATTCTCTGCATTTCGTAAACAAGCTATTCTTCTACATAATTTAGGTATTGAAGGAAGATATATTTATGAAAGCCTTGACTTAATTGAAATTGGTAATGACACTGGAGAACCTAGTAATGTATATGACTTGTCTGTATTAATGCTTGAGAAACATTTTGGTTCACCGATTAATGTGGTCTTGGAAAGACATAAATTATTTTCAAGGGTCCAAGGTAAGGCGGAAAAAATGACTAGTTATGTGGCTGCCCTTAAAACATTAGCTCGTACATGTGACTTTGAACATCTGACTGATTCATTGATCAGAGATCAAATTGTCAGATGCACAAATAATGTCAAAGCACAAGAAAAATTATTATGCAAGAATCCTAAGTTAAAATGATGCCTTAGAAGATTTATTGAAGAGAAGTATAAAGTATCAACTCTCACAGACCCCGATCCAGCATCAACTGCCAGATGGGGTTCTAAACAGAACTAAACCACAGTAGAACAAAGAATATATTACATCATGAAGTGACACTGTAAATGTTCTAAAGAAAACATAACCATAACACATCTTCCCCTCTATAATAAAAAATAAATACATTTAATGCAAGGTTAAAACAACAAGTGAGAATTAAATAACAGAAAGATGATGTGAAAGAACAATACAAAGAAACAATGCAGAAATCATTAAACTCAAAAGCATGTTTGTGTGCACAAAACAAAAAAAAGAAAATGTAAGAATATCTACAAGGTGTAATTAATGAGAATACATTATATAATCTTTATGCCACCCTGGTCTCATTCTTAACCTACCAATATCTCTGCTGGTTGTGTTGCCATAATGATTTGTAACAGTACGTTGGGAAAGTTGTGAACATTGGTTGGAAACTTTCACTAATCCAACACAACCACATTTCTTTTGACAGCAGAAATTACAAAAGGACCTATAAACCTAAAATTACCTTTCTTTACAATACCAGGTTTTCTCACAAGGACAGTATCACCAACACACCACAAGGTCTGCCTTGTGCAATGTTTATTATCAAAATTGATTTTATATCTGTTTTGATAAGTCTTTCTTCGTACACACATTTCAGAGACAGAAGGTTGGTCGAGAACAGAAGTATCTAATCCCAACCAAACTTGATTTAGTTTACAATGTGGTTTTCTACCCCTGAGTACAGCAAAAGGTGACACACATGTCACGCTATTAGGTGATACACTATGTGCCCACCAGGTTTCTCTCAAAGCCACTTTCAATGATTCTGTATTAAGAATTGCCCGTTGAGCACAACTTTTAACAATTTTGTTCATGCTCTCAGCCAGCCCATTTGATTGTGGCAAATAAAGAGCAGTTTTAAAATGAACAATGGCTAAACTAGAAAGAAACTGTTCCATCTCCACAAATTGTGCTCCATTATCAGTAATAAGAGTCCTAGGAGTCCTAGAGAACTCATCTTTAAGGAAATCAATTACGGTTCGAGTATGAACCATTGGAACACATTTTGTTACAACCCATTTGAAAATATGATCCACAAGTAGAATCACATAATGATCATCATGAGTCTACAAGTCAAATGGACCAGCAATATCCAAACGTAATTTAGGGCCAGATGTAGGTAATCCAAATTTACCGATTCTAAAATACCGAATTTTACCGATTCATATTTTAGAATCGGTAAATGCTATGTAGAAAAAAATTCAGTAAGTATTACCGATTCGGTATTTACCGAATCGGTATTTACCGAATCGGTATTTACCGATTCAGTAATTCCCATTCATTCCTATGAGCCTGGAGGCCCATAGGAATAAATGTGAATTACCGAATCGGTAAATACCGATTCGGTAAAATAGGGAAACATTCAAGGGTGGCAGGGTGTCACATTGACACCCTGTTGCACCCCTGAATAGTGCTTGTGTGCACATGTGGCAGACATACATGCCCTAAGGGCATATATGTCTGCCACATGGCACTGTTGAAAATGCACAGATTTGCATTTTCAAAGTATTCGGTATTTATCACCAACTAATAGTTGGTGGTAAATAACGAATCCTTAGAGCACATAAGCACTCTTAAAAGTGCTTCCTACATGCCATTTACCGATTCGGTAAATACCGAATCGGTAAATAATGATTCGGTAAATACAGAATCGGTAAATACCGGTTCGGTATTTACCGAATCATCCCCTACATCTGAAATGGCTCAATACCGGTCGGTAAGCCTGAAATTTACCGAATTTCGGGTTTACCGACCGGTAATGGGCCACGTACATCGGGCCCTTAGTCCATGGCTCAAAAGGTACTTCAACAGGTGAAATAGGTACTGAGCAGATTTAGATTTGTCATTATTAGCACATTGCCAGCAACCTTTTCTACCTCATGATCCATCCCTGGGTACCAGTAGCACTCACGAAGTCTTGCTTTAGTCTTGTTATGACCTAAATGGCCTTCATGTGCCAAATTGATCAATTTGCTTTTTAAATCATTAGGAGCCACCACACGTTTTCCTCTCAATATCTTGTCATCTAAAATGCTCAATTCATCTTTTACACAAAAGTAATTCTCCATAGTGGAAGACAACATCTTCTTATCTGGCCAATCTTTCACAATGAAATTTTTTAACACATTAAAATCAGGATCATTCGCATAGTCATCAGCCCACTCCTTATCTTCCAAAGCAGACTCACAAATCCAATTTATAGTTGTAAAATCCACATTGTCCACATCAGACTGAATAGGTAACCTGGACATACAATCTGCCATACAATTTTCCCAACCAGGAACAAACTCAACTACAAAATTATAGTTGGATAACCCATCCACCCATTGAGAATTTCTGGGAGAAAGGATATCTATCTCTCTAGAAGTGAAAATCTTGGAAAGTGGTTTATGATCAGATATCACAGTGAAAGGTATCCCCCAAAGAAAGAATTTGAAATGAAGAACTACCCAGGCAGCAGTGCACCAGGAGGCCCATTTACAGAGTGGTGGAGAAAGGGGGCGTGGCCTCTGACCACCTCTCACTAATCCAGCTTTGTGGGGCTTACTGGGGGTAACAGGAGGGCTAGTTGGGCCCCAGGGACCCTCAAGAGGCAAGGGACCATATTTCCCAAAAAGTAGTGCACCAGGAGTCGCGTTTGCAGAGTGGTGGAGAAATGGGCATGGCCTGGGACCCCCTCTCAGCAATCCCACTGTGTGGGGCTTACTGCAGGTAAGAGGTGGGCTAGATGGCCCCTAAGGACCCTCAGCAGCAAAGGGGACTTCATCCCCCAACCAAGAGCATGCCAGGAGGCGCATTTGCAGAGTGGTGGAGAAAGGGGGCATGGCATGATAGTAGAACTCATCAATCCTGCTGTATGGGACTAACTGGAGGTAATAGGAGGGGTAGTTGGCCCCCAAGGAGTCCTTAGGGGCCAACAACCTTTCTTGTTACCTCCAGTAAGTTCCACACAGCAGGATTGTTGACCAGTTGTCAGAGGCTATGCCCCCTTTCTCCACCACTCTGCAAAGGTGCCTCTTGGTGCACTACTAGTTGGGGAATAAAGTCACCATGGCTTCAGAGGGACCTCGGGGGTCAAGAAGCCCTCGTGGTACCTCCTGTAAGTCCTACACAGGGGAATTCCTGAGAGCTGGTTGGAGGCCCAGCCCCTTTCTCCACCACTCTGCAAACATGACTGCTACTTAAAAAACCTTAAAAATTCGCACAAAAAAACAAAGGTTACAGGGAGGTTATAGTTTGCAAATAGAATTTAAAAAGCCGTAGAAATTCACTAAGAAAACACCAAAGGTTACAGGGACGGTATAGTTAGCCAATAGAATTTAAAAAACCTTAGAAATTCACTGAAAAAACATAAGTTTTAGGGACGCTATAGTTAGGAATTAACAATTTAAGAAAGCTTAGAAATTCACAGAAAAAACTAACGGTTTCAGGAACTCTATAGTTAGACTGACATTTCACATGTACAAAACCAGAGAAATTCAGCCATTATAGTTACCCTAGTTAACTATAACTTGTGCCCGGCAATGCACTGCTTATGACCTCACATATTACATCACTCATGACATGATCAGTGACGACATCACTGATGACAGCTCAAATATGAGCTGACATACAGAGCTGGTCATATTCTTGCGTAGGTATTTGCTGGGTGTGTTCTTTGATGGATTTCTGCTGAGTGGCTGGAAGAATTCTTGGTTACATTTTAATGTGGTTTTAATTACACCTTTCATTCCTATCCAGCCAGTGCTTCCTTCCACCCACTAATACAGTAGGAGCATTTATTTCTTCACTTGTGTTCATCGAGGCACTACTTTACTGGGGTTGCACACTGTGCGATGCCAAGTAGGACAGCAAGAGATTTTTGCTTACTCTCTGTTGGACCAGTTTCAATCACCAGCCAAGAGACCATACCTACAAGAATAAAATGATAACCGTGGCACCACTTGCATGGTCTGGGGAATAGAAATATAATAAGTTGTAACATAAAAGACTTCCTTTAGGAGCCAGCAGTCATAAAAAGAACAAGCATTGGTAAATGCATTAGGTTTCGCCTATGTGATTCCTTTTTTTTGTGTGCAAGATTTAGCTTGGTCAGCAGTTGTGCAATATTATTTTCCTGAAACTCCATAAAAGTGTTATGACTTGTTTATTGAGAAAAACAATATATTGTGCAGGAACTGGTGGTAATACAGAGTGGTGCAATGTTTCTTTGAAATATCGCAGCTTGTGCGGATATTGTAGTATTCATTCTTTTTCTGTGAGTGTATTGCGCTATTGTGAGGGGTGCCTCAGTCCCAAACTTCGAAAAACTTTGAATAACATTTGGTATCTGTCTTTCTGGGACAATGAGAAATAAAAGGTGTTGGGTGAAGTGTGATAGACCTGTGAAAGGAGCGCCTTTGTGGCATAACAGCCAGAGCTGCTGACTTTGGAACTCGGACACCGGATTCGAGTCTCATCAGCTCAACATCCCATGTTTCTGGGCAAATCATTTAATCTCTCTGTGCCTCAATATGAATGTGGCATGTAAATAAGTCAATACCTTGGGGACAGGTCCAGTTTGCGATGTATTATACTACTACAAAAAAATGCGGGTGTAGAGATAGTCCGAGAGCGATGCACTCTGATGGAGTGCTACCTCAAAATGATAAAGTGCATGAAAAAGCTTGATTACTAGCTTCAGCTCCCCAAAAGATGTGGCCAAGCGAGCTGCATGACAAAGAACAAGCACAGCGCAATGCTCTGCATGCGAAACCTAAAAATGGAAGCGTGAGGGATCAATCAGGGAATATCACACATAACCCACATAACTCGTAATGTCAGGAAAGATCAAATAAAAGATGCCTTTTGCTGCATCACAATATCTACTGTTTGCATTGTGTAAAAACATGTTTGGCAATATATAGTATTAATTGTTGACAGCATACGTAGGCACCATGGGCTCAAATCCCAACAAATCATGAGTATTTTATAAACAACTAGCTTACCTGTCGGGCGTTGCTGCAATCTCCGAATAAAGGAAATTGAAGGAAACTCGTTATGATAACATTCAATTTACATTGTGTCATTTTTATTGAAACGTATTCATTTTAATATGGAAAACATTTAAAAGTGTCGTTTTAATTCTATTTATTTATTCAAGAGCTTGTGTCACTTGATTTTTTTTCTTTTCCGTCTGGTGCGTACATCAGTATTCGGAAGATTACCGGGGCCTTGGGGGGGGGCCGATATTTAAACAATTTTTATGCCAGAAACCTTCGCGGAGTGTACTCAACAACTTCCCAAAGTTTCCAGGCGATCGGATGAATGGTGTTTTAATTCTATTTATTTATTCGAGTGCTTGTGGATACATGATTTTTTGTTTTTCCGTCTTGTGCATACATCAGTATTCGAAAGATTATGAGGGCCCTGGGGGGCCGATATTTAAAAAGTTTTTATGCCAAAAACCTTCGCGGGAATGTACTCAATAACTTCCCAAAGTTTCATGGCGATCGGATGAATGGTGTTTTAATTCTATTTATTTATTCAAATGCTTGTGCATACACGATTTGTTGTTTTTCCGTCTGGTGCGTACATCAGTATTCGAAAGATTATGAGGGCCCTGGGGGGGGCTGATATTTTAAAAGAATTTATATCAGAAACCTTCGCGAGAGTGCACTCAACAACTTCCCAAAGTTTCATGGCGATCGGATGAATGGTGTAGTAATGCATAAAGGACAAACAGACAGACAGACATACATTGTTTTTATATATATAGACTAGCTTAACCGTCGCGCGATCTCCGAAGAAAGGAAATTCAAGGAAACTCGTTATGATAACATTCAATTTACATTGTGTCATTTTTATTGAAACTTATTCATTTTAATATGGAAAACATTTCAAAGTGTCGTTTTAATTCTATTTATTTATTCGAGTGCTTGTGGGTACACGATTTTTTGTGTTTCCGTTTGGTGCGTACATCAGTATTAGAAAGATTATTTGGGCCCTGGGGGGCCGATATTTAAAAACATTTTATGCCAGAAACCTTCGCAGGAGTGTACTCAACAACTTCCCAAGGTTTCATGGCGATCAGATGAATGGTGTTTTAATTCTATTTATTTATTCGAGTGCTTGTGGATACACGATTTTTTGTTTTTCCGTCTTGTGCGTACATCAATATTCGAAAGATTATGAGGGCCCTGGGGGGGCCGATATTTAAAAACATTTTATGCCAGAAACCTTCGCAGGAGTGTACTCAACAACTTCCCAAGGTTTCATGGCGATCAGATGAATGGTGTATTAATTCTATTTATTTATTCGAGTGTTTGTGGATACACGATTGTTTGTTTTTCCGTCTGGTGCGTACATCAGTATTCGAAAGATTATGAGGGCCCTGGGAGGCCGATATTAAAAAAAATGTATGCCAGAAACGTTCGCTGGAGTGTATTCAACAACTTCCCAAAGTTTCATGGCGATTTTTAGTTTTTCGGTCTTTTGCGTACATCGGTATTTGAAAGATTATGAGGGTCCTGGGGGGCCAATATTTACAAAAAAGTTATGCCAGAAACCTTTGCCGGAGTGTACTCAACAACTTCCCAAAGTTTCATGGCGATCGGATGAATGGTGTTTTAATTCTATTTATTTATTCGAGTGCTGCTGGATACACGATCTGTTGTTTTTCCGTCTGGTGCGTACATCAGTATTCGAAAGATTATGAGGGCATTTGGGGGCCGATATTTAAAAAAAAATTATGCTAGAAACCTTTGCGGGAGTGTACTCAACAACTTCCCAAAGTTTCATGGCGATCAGATAAATCGTGTGGTAATGCATAAAGGACAAATAGACAGACAGACAGACATACATTAGTTTTTATATATATAGACTAGCTTACCCGTCGCGCGTTGCTGCGATCTCCGAAGATAGGAAATTCAAGGAAACTCATCATGATAACATTCAATTTACATTGTGTAATTTTTATTGAAACTTATTCATTTTAATATGGAAAACATTTCAAAGTGTTGTTTTAATTCTATTTATTTATTCGAGTGCTTCTGGATACACGATTTTTGTTTTTTCCGTCTGGTGCGTACATCAGTATTTGAAAGATTATGAGGGCCCTGGGGGGCCGATATTTAAAAAAAATGTATGCCAGAAACCTTCGCAGGAGTGTACTCAACAACTTCCCAATGTTTCATGGCGATCGGATGAATGGTGTTTTAATTCTATTTATTTATTCGAGTGCTTGTGGCTACACGATTTGTTGTTTTCCCGTCTGGTGCGTACATCACTATTCAAAAGATTATAAGGGCCCTGGGGGGCGATACATTTTTATGCCAGAAACCTTCGCGGGAGGGTACTCAACAACTTCCCAAAGTTTCATGACGATCAGATGAATGGTGTAGTAATGCATAACGGACAAACAGACAGACAGACAGACAGACAGACATACTTTCGTTTTTATATATATAGATAGAGATGTCCATAAGAAAATGAATGGCCAAACTCTGCGAGTAGCTGAGTCCAGTTTTGTCCGCATCTCGTTAGTGAAGGAAACGTAAAGAGGCCATTTCAATGTTATAGAGATGACTGTGCGTACCGACAACATGTGGCTGTTGTCCCTGCCTTATGCAGTAGTTGTCACTATAAGTAGGCACTCTGGGCTCAAAATCCAACTAAACAGGAGCAATGCACAGTGAAGTCCTATCTGAACAGTAAAAGGTCAAATGCTGCATGCGGCTAAGTGCAGCTTTGTGAGTAGCCCGTAATGAAGGAAATGTCCGGCAGCCACTTAATAGGGTTTACATGTGATTACGTGTATTAACATCTTGTGGCTGTAAGTGCCACCCACAGTCAAAGCAAACAGAGTGCCCCTTCCCTACTTTGTCCAAGTCTCTGCATCATCCTCACTGGCATGCCTGGTGAGTGGAAAGGAAATACCCCTGGCATCACTTTGAACAGAGGTCAATTAAGGCTGAGACATGATCAGGCAATTAGGTCAGGTGCTGTTTAGTTTCGTTATAGCAAGCATATGACTTCAGTGTTTAGACAACAGCATATTTTCTTTTTTCAACTTGCATTCTTTCAATTTATCTTGCATATGTTGCTGAGTGTATGTTTTATTGTTGTTTACTCAGAAGGTGAATGCAAGAATGAGTCAGTGGATGGATGAATGGATGCATGAGTGCAAAGATGAGTGACAGGGTGCATGTATAATAATTTATTGAATGCGTAAACTGATCAATGACACTTTCATTCATAAGCCAGACGGAATCCTTACTTATGGGAGTATGGTGTAGTGGCAATCCTTGCTTATGGTAGTATGGTTTATGCTGAAGACAATAGATAAATGCAACTAAGAAAAGTACACATACTATTGAAAGGTGAAAAATGCTTTCTCGACTAAACAACTCAGACTAAGATTTGTGACACAACAGGGTATAGAAGAGTCTTGCTCTTTTTAATGGGTATATGGGCACTCCGTCTACAATTCGATTCATAATTGGAAAGCAGGATGTTTCCCGGGGACTTTACACGTAGCGAAGTCCTTTCCCAACAGAGGTATATCGCAGAGGCAGCCCCGAACGGGGGCATAGGAGGCCGGCGCCATAACCAACGCCGTGCCCTCGCACCCAGAACCGGTTTTCTTTGGCGCCAAAAGCGCCCCCAGAGCGGGTGGAACATCAAGCGGAGGAGGCCCAGCACCCTACATCTGGCCATTTCCCCGCAACAGCAGGTAGCCGCACGCAAGACCTGACCGAGCTGTCTCCGGTCAGGCATAGAATACACGCCCCCCCCCCTGCCGGAGACCACAAGTGGGGGAATAGCGTGGGCACCGAGAAAACAGCGGGTACTCACCGCGGTCCCGGTTGCTACTCCCTCGGCAGGCCAAATAGTCTTGGAGGCGCTGTCCGGGCTTTTTCAAGCACCCGGCAATGAACGCGACCCTTCTGGACTCCGGTAAACATTGGCGGCCTTTGTTTGGAGCTCTCATAGCTGCATCGATCGATGGAAGGCAGCAAAAACAGAAGCCCCGGCCAGAGAAGAGCGAGGGACGGGCAGATCCCCTCACGACACGGTTCGGTGCAGCAGGAGCCGGAGAGTGTGCCCTCCCACACGAGGGCAGGACTGAAAGGGGGCAGGGCAGGTGCGAGATCATCGGGCCCGGGCCAAGCCTTCGCTGCAGTGCATGATGCAGGCGGTTGCCTAGCAACACAGGCAACGAGCGAACTCACGCATTCCAGAGCGGGGAAAAGACTGAGGAAGCTGCCGGGTACACTGCCGGCAGGCTGCTGAGCCTTTTTGGGTGCGAAAGCGAACGGTGGCAGCACCCCACCAAGTGGCCAAACAGGGAAGCGTGGCCACAAGAACATCGCACAAAGCAAGCTGCTGATACTCTCATGGTGTAAAAGGAACGGTGGCAGCACCCCACCCAGTGGTCAAATAAGGAAGCGTGGTCACACGAACATTATACAAAGCAAGCTGCTGAGACTCTCTTGGTGCAAAGGGAACGGTGGCAGCACCCCCACCCAGTGGCCAAATAGTAAAGCCCGGTCACTAGAGCATTGGCACAAGGCGCTTTGGGGGGTAGCAGACCAGCCAATACAGGCATTGGCGGAGCAAACGGCGAGTGGCAGCACCACACCTGGGGGTCTATCAAAAGAGCACGCAAGATGCAGAGAGGCAGGAAGCACCAGCAGGAGGACCTCGGAAAACTACAGGGAAGGATCCGTGAAGCATCGCAGGAGCATGGGAGCGACTGGATGGATCGCTATTCTCTGGACAACGCTAGCAACGAGGGGACAAGCGGCCAATAGCAAACGGACACCAGACCCCCGGCGGCCAAATGGATAAGGTGGGTAGCAGCCAAGCTAACATGTGCAGCACCCTCTAAGAAGACCGCACAGAAGAAAGTCCAACCACCTGGAGCCAACATGGTGACAGCGGGACCACGCACAGGGACCGGTGACACGTCAGCGACCGGTGAGCATATCAGTGCAATGGTGCAAAAGTGCATTAAATCTATGACACCATTATTGTTACAAAGCTTAGGCGCCGGGACAGCTGGAGCGCAGGCGTAAGGGAGGCAAGGGGCAGCTACAGCAGGGGCAGCTGTGGTAAATAAATAATTAATTACCGGTACTATTTTTCAGGATACTCATACAAATAGATAGCTCAATAAATAAGAGTCAAGATACGAGGTAGCTAGAGTTGACAGGCTTTAATTAAGCATAAAGGACTGGAACAGGACAGCCTGTACGGGGATGGGATGGCAGCTGCCTGGGGCAGGGACAAAGGAATGGTAACTTTTAATAACAGTGCACAAGTATATATAGTTAAAACATTTTCATGGCATTCAATACAATAGGCGTAGCAGTAGGCGGAGTTTGTAGCAGTCGCGAAAGATAAGGGCAGAAATGATGTAACAAGAAGGCGTGTACAGGGCGTATACATAGACATGTGATGTAAACGTAACAGAATATGTCATAAAAAGGGGCGGAAACATGGAGGGGGCTACCTGAGCAGCTGGGACCTCTAACCTAGTGGTGCGCACAAACTGGCAATGACGTGTTACCAGGAGGACTGGGGGCTATGACTTCTGTGCTAGAAGAGGAGACGAAAAGTCTGGAGTGTCAGGGCGACATGTACCTAAAGCCTATCTAGTATCTAGTGTTTAGGGAACATGTTGATAGAATCCAAAAGTTATCAGGGCAAAGGCTAACAGACATTAAGACTGGTGCATGCATAATCCTATATGTAGTGTGTGTGCGAGGAATATTCTATGAATATTAATACAGTATTTCTCTTACATGGAGACATAAAGGCTAGACCATGACGGAAACTATTGATGCGATTCAGTAGCTTAGGAATGCAGAGAAGGAGGGCTGGACTGATAACTAGAATCATAACATACTCTTGGCAGACTGAGAGGCAGAGCCAGGCCGAGCCGGGCACTGCGAGGCATGAAGTAAGCTAAGGGTCAGGGATACAGGTGGGGGCTGTATTGCTCCTCGGAGAGGGTTCAGGAAACAGGAGCTGAATCTGAGTCCGGGCCCTTTTGAGGCCTAGAAACGGGGACTTTTCAGTGAATTAACGTGCACACTGTGAAACGTGGCAACGTAGCTTTACATAGGCCTGATATTCGTTGTATTCACGAAGACTGGAAACTGGCATACTAGAGATGGACACAACTGTAATTGCGTCTTTAATTGATCAGAAGGGGAATACATGCATATCGATCATGCACATATGACATAACAGGGGGAACACGTAGGCACATACAACATGGCAAAATTTACTTTTCCACATTCCCTCCTTGTGCCCTACGTTTCCATCAGGAAACATCTATATTCATGATACCATCTATCATTTCATACAGCATCATTTGCTCGTCTCGAATTGTCTTGGAACGGGACTTAGGACTAGGAATACAAGAGGTAGCACAAATGCCGCAAATCGCAGGGCCACATTGTATACAGAGGCAGCAACTGAATATGATCATTACTGCAATACCTAGAAATGACAATACTTTCCATCCCCAGGCAGATATGATACTCCATAGCCAACCGGACCATGTCCAGGTGCCTGGATTCTGGTGTAACTGATGGGCAATTTTATGAAGTCTGGTTATAGCTGAATAAACAGACGGCGCGTTATTAGGAATGAAAATGCAGCAACTAGATCCGATGACTCTACATGCTCCTCCTCTATCGGCCAGTATGACGTCAAGAACGAGACGATTTTGGAGCACGACAAATCTCATAGCAGATTGCTCTTCGGTTAAGTTACCTAGAGCAGAAGTAGTCTCATTCACTACTGCTTCAAGGGTTCTGGTTAATCTACGTATTAACTTACTATTCTGGATAGGGCCTATAAAGAAGAAAAAACCTTTATTGAAATCTGTATACTGTTCTAGAGCAGTTTCAGTTTGATCGACAATTGGGGACTCAATCTCCCTTCTATGTCTGACGTGTACTAGATGTGTGTGTCTGTGATAATCAGATGGGGCTAGAAAAACTGGTGGCAGTAGGAAGGCAATGTAACATGTTCCATCCCAATCGAGGGGCAGACGAACATATGCGGTCTGACCACAAACAAAATAAGAATGACGTGAAGCTTTGAAAATAGATTTCCCACTGTCACTATACTCGACAGTAGTAATACAATCACTATGTCCTACATGTGCGGAACCATTATTTCTGACACATAATTCGCCTTTGACTGGTAGTACTGAAATAGCAGGTAAGTCTGGAGTAGTATCAGACTGAACATTCAGGACCATAAAATTCGAAGAATAATTACCTAAATTATAAACTTCATTTTCTAGATCTAACCCTATTCTATGGGAGAGACCTTGCTTGTCTGGAAAACATGTTCTATTCAGAAGGGACATATCATTTGAGGATGACGTTAACATGGACCATGCTCCACACGAACCATTATGTGAAAACGGATAAGGAAAGAGTGGCAGAACTCCCTTCGGTGTCTGGAAAGGGGGGAGTCGACCACACACCCAACAATTAGTAGCATTGCTGGTCTGGTGTGAATAGTGTAACATTCTAATGAACGTGTTATTGCGCATAGCAAGTCGATAGGATAACTCGTGAGGAGGCAGATCACTAAATGTGTGCTCTACTGTAGTATTAGAAAACTTATTTACATGCGGAATTGGAAAACATAAATGAAATGCATAACTTGTGCAGGTAACCATCAAACTTAGAAACAATAGAAAACTTAGAAAAACGATACATCGGATAGAGTTTTGACTAACTCTCTCACTATGGGGGTCTATCTCATACATGTCAGATACCTGTCTAACCGTTTCACCCGAGGGGGACTTAGACAATTAAACTGGCTGACTTATTTTACTAGACCGGAGTTTTAATTTATACTCCTGCTGCGGAGTTCTCTCTAACAGAGGAATTTTTAGTTCTGGATTTGAATGAATGTCTGATTTAGAGTCTGGTTTCAGGTAGTCCTTTGAAATGGAAATGTCTGTAGAAATGTCATTAAAAGTCTTGTTTCTGAGTCCGTGAAATTTCTTGACATGAGACAGATGGACCCAACCCTTACGGCCCTCCAACTTCACGGCCGTACGGGTGGTCAGAAGGACTAGTTTCGGTTCTTTCCAGCGAGGCTCCAGCGGACTTGAACGATCAAAGTTCCGTATTAAAACCAAATCCCCAGGAAGGACCTCATGCGGTTTTACTTCAGTATTGTCTGGAAATGCAGCGGCAACCTGTGAACGACAAGAGTGTAGGTCAGACATCAAGGAAGCTAGGTAATCTGTCAACATATTACTGGAAACATCTGTAATACTGCGGGGTCTAGGTGTACCCCACATATTTGGGGGGCGGCCGAATACGACCTCATAAGGGGACAGACCTGATCTGGAATGTGCGACCATGCGCATGAAGAATAAAGCAACTGGCAGGGCTACTAGCCAGTCTACACCTTTCTCTTTACATGTCTTAGCAATACGGATTTTCAGGGTCTGATTATGTCTCTCTACGAGACCGGCTGCTTCAGGATGGCGCACACAATGGAACTTCCACTGGTACCCTAACAAAAGGGAAACATGCTTCATTAGCTCAGATGAGAATGGCTGGCCGTTATCAGAATACACGACCCTAGGGAGTCCATAACGGGGGAAGAATTCACGAACCAACTGCCTGGCAGTGGTCGCTGCTGTGTAATCTGGAACTGGATATGCTTCTGTCCACCTGGACAAAGCGCATACAACTACGAGGACATACTTGAAACCTCGACATCGCTCCATCTGAATATAATCCATCTGGAGGACTTCAAAAGGGTGGTCAGGAGGCTGGAATCCACCTTGTTCCACCGGGACACTTTTACCTGGATTGAATTGACAACATATCATACAAGTACGGACTTTCTGCTTGGCTGCAGCTCGTAAGTGCTTGTTAAACCAAAGGTTCTGGATACTGTCTAACATAGCTTTTTCTCCTAGATGTGCTGGACTATGTGCGGTATTGATAATGACTTGAACCATAGAGTCGGGGAGAAACCATGTGGCTTTTCCCTTCGTCACCCATCCCTGATCTGTCTGGACCCCTCCTTGTTCGGACCATTTCTTAATTTCTTCAGGAGTAGCATGTAACTGTATGTCTATGACATCTTGTGTAGGGTCCTTAACTGTCATACAAGTAGTCTGTTCTGGAGTGGATGTCTGTGTCTTGTTAACTGGAATGTCTGGTGTCTGAGCTGTAAGCTTGGCTGTTCGATCTGCTAGATCATTACCTTGGGAAATGATGTCAGTAACTTTCGTATGTGCTTTGCACTTCATGATAGCGATAGCTGTCGGTAAATGTATTGCATCTAACAGAGCTTGAATGAGGAGACCATGTTGAATCTTGGTTCCATGAGAAGTCATGAAACCTCTCTCCTGCCAGAGCACTCCGAAGTCGTGTACAACTCCGAATGCGTAACGTGAATCTGTATATATGTTTACTTTCAGGTTCTTGGCACGTATGCAGGCTTGGGTCAGAGCAACTATCTCTGCTGCTTGAGCAGACAGGGTGTCAATACGGTGTGTTTCAATAACTTCAGTGTCAGTAGTCACTGCATACGCGGCTACTAGTTCTCCTGTACTAGTTCTCATACATGAACCATCCACATAAAGTGTCAGGTCGGGATTAGGTAAAGCAATGTCTGTCAGGTCTTGTCTTGGCTTAGTCATAGTGTTAATGACTTCCACACAGTCATGTGTGGCAGGATTTGAAGTAACTGACGGTAACAGTGTAGCAGGATTTAAAACGTTGCAGCGTCTGATTTCTATGTGTGGCTGGAACAGTGTCAGTTCATAACCTGTTAATCGTGCAATGGTCAAGTGCTGAGTCTGTGTTCGGTTTAAAAGAACTTCCACGGAGTGTGGAACTTGTACTGTCAGGGAATGTCCTAATACTATGGAATCACTTTGTCTGATAGCTAGTGCTGTGGCTGCAACTGACTTGAGGCACGCAGGCAGAGCCTGGGCTACTGGATCTAACGTGCTTGAAAAATAAGCACAGGGCTTGTACTGTCCTGCTTGATCTTGTGTGAGAACAGATAATGCAGTACCATCACGTTCTGTGACAAAAAGTGTAAAAGGCTTACTGTAGTTCGGTGTAGCTAGAACAGGTGCTTGGCATAAGGCTTTCTTTAACTCATTAAAACTAAGTGTATGTTCAGATGTCCAAGGGAGAACAGTCGATACGGCTGCCTCCTGTGTCGTTAACTGTATCAGTGGCTTAGCTAGAAATGCATACTGAGGAATCCATTGTCTGCAGTAAGAAGTAAGGCCGATAAAAGCACGTACCTCCTTCTGTGTCTTGGGCTGTGGAAGACTCGCTATTAGCTGGATACGGTCTGGTGTCAACTGCCTACCCCACTTGGACAGTAAGTGGCCTAAGTAGATCACTTGCTGGACACAGAACTGGAGCTTCGAAGGGGACACCTTGTGCCCCATCTCGGCTAGGAAATACAGAACTGTAAGTGACGCTCGCTCGCAAGCTCGCTCAGAACGGGCTGTGATCAGTAGATCATCGACATACTGGAGCAAGGCAGTGTCAGCTGGCATGTGAATGTTGTCTAGTTGTCGTTTAAGTGCTTGACTGTAAATGCTAGGACTTTCTGTGAAACCTTGAGGAGCTCGTGTGAATTTATAGCTCCTTCCATTTAAACAAAAACCGAAAAGGTACTGGCTGTCTGGATGAATTGGAACACTGAAAAATGCATTCTTGAGGTCTATTACTGTAAAAAATATAGCTTCAGAATCAATAGCTGTCAATAGAGATGAAATATCTGGGACTACTGGATACTGGGGTATGATACATTTATTGAGTTCTCGAAGGTCAATCACTAATCGATATACTGGAGGTGCATTTGGATCAGTGCGTTTCATGACTGGAATGATAGGAGAATTACATACATTGGACTCAGTATCTACAACCACTCCTTGAGCAATAAGCTTGTCAATAATTTTGGATAAGGCTGCTACAGCCTCAGGTGGCAATCTGTACTGTCTGATTCGTGGCAAGACTATACCTTGCTTGAGAGTCACACGATGGGGTGTGATTCGCATAAAACCTACATCAGTTGGACCTTGCGCCCATAAATGCTGCGGAACATTGGACAATCTTGGATCAAAATCTCGTAATACATAGTGACCTTTAAAGTCACGCAAAAACATACGTATTCCTTCTGGGGAACAGCAAATAACTGCACCTAATTCTTTCAATGTCCTAATACCTAACAAATTTTCTGGACATGACTTCGTAAGTAACAAATCAGTAGTTCGGGACAATGGACCAACTTCTAGAGTAACTGGCTTTGATATCTCGTTTACAATAGGCTTTCCTGAAAATCCAAGGGAAACATTTCTAGAGCCTGAGAGCGGAGCCCCTGGAACCTCGTCATGACTGATAGTAGTCCTACTTGTCCCTGTATCAATCAAAAACTTTCTGTCTTTCCCTAATACTTGACTATGAACATAGGGACCCTCTTGATCTACAGGTATCTCGATGAGAGGCAAGCCTACCTCCCTCTCTAGGCTGTATCATGAATACGGTTGATAATCTGGATACTCTGACTGGGCATACTGGTACATTTGCTGTGTAACATGCTGTGTTGCAGCGATAGGCTGCGGTGCTGGAACTGTCTGTTGTGCATTCTGTGGTGACTGAGAAGTCTGTGAAACTTGCTCTTGTCTAGACCGACGTGGTCTTTCTTTAGTTTTACCAGTGGCTATGTTGTGTTTCAGAACTGCACATTCGTTTATGAAATGACCTGGCTGTTTACAATAGTTGCATGTCCCTTTAACGGGAGCTGCAGGATGACTGGCTTGATTCGGACCCCTCTTCTGACTGTCTTGTGGAACAGATTGTGCAACTAGTACTTTCATTTTCGTGTCTTTCATACGTCTCCTTTCGTGTTCTTGCTCTTCCCTGATTCTGTTCTGGTGATACTGGAGCATCTGTAACATCTGGGACGGGGTACTAGCTTGCCAAGTACTTTCGACTTTCAAAACTCGATTTTTAACTTGTGGACTTGAATTCTCGACTAGTTTAGTAACAAAAAGATGAGGGTATGACTCGCTACTCGTCCTGAGACCACTGTTGATACTAAAACATTTCTCGAATCTAGAATAAAAATCACTAGTGTCTTCATCCTGTTTCTGTTTGCATGCTGAGATTGCATCCCAATCTTCCTTTTTCGTGGCTAATAACCTTGGCAAAACCTGAATCAATAACTCTGGCAATTCTTTACATTTCTCCCCAAGACCGGTACCTGGTACTCGTATTTTATCTTCAGCTTCTAGAGCTGTCCAATCTATCTTTTTCTCTCCCACCTCCCATTCTTTTTCCTTGAGTTTCTCGTATACCCCTGCGGGCAACAGGACCTTTAGCATTTTAATAATATCTGGATAAGTGTATTCTCCCATTCGGAGCATGTCTTTTAATTCTCGATGGAACCCTGCTGGATCTTTGTCGTGACAGGGAATTAATTTCTTCATCTCTAAGAGTTCCATCTTTGTGATAGGGGTGTAAACAAATACTCGTTGCATTTCACCATCCGGTGTCCTAACTGGGTGTACTTCTCGTAACGGATGCTGTCTATCTATGTAAAATGGTTTACTTTCTGGAGGTGAGACGTGAACAAAATGCGGGTTCAGAAACGTTCTATATTTGTGGCGTTGTTCTAGAATGACACTAATTAAATCGGTACCTAAACCTTTCCATTTATACTGGAGTAACTCGTTCAGGACATCATGTAACGGACCTGGATCAGAATGCTGACCCTCATACAGTGTAATGAGGTGCTGGATCATATACATACCCACCAGTCGCTGCTCGGCTGGGGGCAGTTTCAGAAACATTTGTGCCACTATTACGTCTGGAAAAGTGGTAGAATCAGTAATCCATCGGACTGCTGATCGGGCTAGTTCTTGTTCATGCATGGTATTAAGTTCACTATAACCGATACATGATTTCAAAATGTGATCGGTAGCTTGAAATACTTGTTCCAGAGAACCTTGTTCTGGTGCTGGATGATGAATGACTTTCTTGTGTTCTAGGCGTAAATGTCGGTCTGGAAATCTAGATTTACCTACATACGCTATTCTGGCGGTATTCTCGTCTTCTACTTCTTCGGTAGAAGAGTCGTTTTCTTTCTCGCTTACTTGTGCTGTTTTACGTTGCACGTGTAACCTTATTATTTCCTTGCGAATTTTCTTGTACATACTCTCTATACTACTGAGGGTCTTGTGTCTACCCTCGGCTATATTATCACTCCACCGTGTCAGAACTTTCATTTCGGTCGGATCTTTAGTCGGACAATCTTGTTCCCTTATTAAACAATTAATTAGAAACTTTAATAGCATGAGCTGGGTCTCAGCTTTCCTTAGAGACATGATTTCGCCAATACTTTCTGGATCATCCCCTGTACGGATGAAACGATACATTCTGTCTAGATCTTCTTTCATATTCGGTAGGATGTCCAAATACTCGGTCACCCGTCTTACACGCAATGAATATATAACCATATTATCATCGCCTGGGACTGGATCATAACGGCATTCGGTAAGAGCTCGTCTGATATCTGCAACGGACTGATATTTGGGCGTACGCTGTAACGCACGTTCATGTAACTCGACTAACGTTACACGTTTGTGTGGCGGCGGGGTACCCGGAGGACCTCCCCCCGCGGCCCCTAAACTGGAATCGTCGACTGATACTCTTCGTGCTGGCAGAGTGACCGATGTAGCGGGAACTTGTACTATGGGCTGGACCGGGGGTACCGTAACAGGTGCTGTAACAGGTGCCCCGGTGGCTGGAAGAACAGGAATTACATTATTTACTGGAGCTGGCGGAGCAGGATTCGCATATTCTGGGACTGTGTCGTCCAAATAGGACGAGAGAAAAATATCAGCTGCGGTCGGTTTGTGACGTAGCTTAATCGGAACTAATGGCGGCGGAAAATTACATGGTGCTTCCGGGGTTGCTTTTGGCAAGCCCTCGGCAAGAAGAGGATACATACCCTTAATGAGGGCATTTCTCTGTCTGTCTGACTGTTCGGCTTTAACTCGTTCACCTACTTCGATCAATTCCCTTTCTTGGGCTCTTTCAGAGGATTCTCTACTTAATTCTGACTTTCTGATTTCTTTCTCTGTTCTTCTATGAGATTCTTTGCGCCATAACTCGATGGCATCTTTCTGGGACTGTCTGGCTTTCTTTTTCCATAATGCTTCTTCTATTTGCATGATGCACTCGGCATCCCACGTACCTGATACGGGCCATCTATACTTTTCCTCTAATTCCTTGGTGTACTCCACCCATAAGTCTAGATATAATATGGCACTTATGCCATGCTTATGATACATAAAATGACCTGGACTGTCCCTAGGCGGGACAGGAACTGCTTCTTCGAGCAGACCTTTTCTAGTTCTTAGCTGACGTAATTTTGAGAACAGAGGCATGACTAGACTGGAGTCTGGACACAATACAATACACAATGAACACAATAATAACTGCAATACGAATCATTCATACCACGACGTTGAAAACACATGAAATAACATTTAGAATAACAGTTCGGACAAGATACTACCTGAAATACTGAGAACAGAACACATGAATTTCTCGAGAACAGAACTTACTAGAACAGACTAGATGCACTGCTGAAACAGTACGAAACTTACCGGTCCCATAAAGAGACACGTCAGGACCCGCATCCACCTAAGTGGACACTTCGTGTTGGATCTGTGTACCCAAACCCACGGACCAGAGACAAATTAATTGACCCTGTCTAGATACTACCCCAGCAACGGTACTCACCGGGCAGCAAGAACGGAAGGCCTCGGACTGGACTGGACTGCTACGACGACGGACGGACGAACTTCGGACTTCAGTTACAGGTGGGCCTCCGGATACCTCGGACCTTGGACTCTCGGCTTGGGCTCTGGTCGGGACTCGCCGCGTTCCTCCACCGCCTCGTCTGGATGCTGGACCGCAACCTCTGTCTCCTCCGTGGACCTGAGGGATACTTAAAGCAGAAATATCTGCCGGTGCGCAGGATGGTTCCTTCACGGCTGCAGAGGGTCAGGGGGCTTGCGTGGCTTCTCCGGCGCGTGGGGAAAGGGCAAGTCCCTATTCGGGCGCCATTATGTGGTAAATAAATTATTAATTACTGGTACTATTTTTCAGGATACTCATACAAATAGATAGCTCAATAAATAAGAGTCAAGATACGAGGTAGCTAGAGTTGACAGGCTTTAATTAAGCATAAAGGACTGGAACAGGACAGCCTGTACGGGGATGGGATGGCAGCTGCCTGGGGCAGGGACAAAGGAATGGTAACTTTTAATAACAGTGCACAAGTATATATAGTTAAAACATTTTCATGGCATTCAATACAATAGGCGTAGCAGTAGGCGGAGTTTGTAGCAGTCGCGAAAGATAAGGGCAGAAATGATGTAACAAGAAGGCGTGTACAGGGCGTATACATAGACATGTGATGTAAACGTAACAGAATATGTCATAAAAAGGGGCGGAAACATGGAGGGGGCTACCTGAGCAGCTGGGACCTCTAACCTAGTGGTGCGCACAAACTGACAATGACGTGTTACCAGGAGGACTGGGGGCTATGACTTCTGTGCTAGAAGAGGAGACGAAAAGTCTGGAGTGTCAGGGCGACATGTACCTAAAGCCTATCTAGTATCTAGTGTTTAGGGAACATGTTGATAGAATCCAAAAGTTATCAGGGCAAAGGCTAACAGACATTAAGACTGGTGCATGCATAATCCTATATGTAGTGTGTGTGCGAGGAATATTCTATGAATATTAATACAGTATTTCTCTTACATGGAGACATAAAGGCTAGACCATGACGGAAACTATTGATGCGATTCAGTAGCTTAGGAATGCAGAGAAGGATGGCTGGACTGATAACTAGAATCATAACATACTCTTGGCAGACTGAGAGGCAGAGCCAGGCCGAGCCGGGCACTGCGAGGCATGAAGTAAGCTAAGGGTCAGGGATACAGGTGGGGGCTGTATTGCTCCTCGGAGAGGGTTCAGGAAACAGGAGCTGAATCTGAGTCCGGGCCCTTTTGAGGCCTAGAAACGGGGACTTTTCAGTGAATTAACGTGCACACTGTGAAACGTGGCAACGTAGTTTTACATAGGCCTGATATTCGTTGTATTCACGAAGACTGGAAACTGGCATACTAGAGATGGACACAACTGTAATTGCGTCTTTAATCGATCAGAAGGGGAATACATGCATATCGATCATGCACATATGACATAACAGGGGGAACACGTAGGCACATACAACATGGCAAAATTTACTTTTCCACACAGCAGCAGAGGAGGAAACATCTGGGCTACCATGGCACCTCATAGACCCGGGACAGGCACGGGCACAAGCACTAGGGGGACAGAGTGCATCAGGGCCCAGGGTGGACAACAGGGCACCACTGGGGGCTTGGGGTGATGCTGGCATGCTGGGCGGTGCCCCTGCAGCACCCCACGTAGCAGAGCCATACATGCGGCCGTCACCAGGCCCCGCATCAATAATCACAAGGGCAACTGGTTTGGCAAGCCTCATACCACTAGCAGTGAAAGAGTGAATATGGAGAAAGGAGTTTATCGATATTTTTTCACTGTTGGAAATACAACTAAAGGGGCTTGACTTAACGACATGTGATAGGAAGGACGACGATAGAAGGGAAAGGCGAAGGGAGAGGAAAGAAAGAAGTTTCGATAATTGGTTAGACGCCTTCCGAATTTTGGCGTGCATCATAGTAGAAAAATTCCCACGCTGCGCAGCAGACTTATGGCTTTACGAAGCTAACATACATAGAGCACAGAGGCAATTCCCAGGCGTAGCCTGGCTAGAATATGATAAAGGTTTTAGGCTAAAAATGCAGACACACCTCTAAATGAAGTGGAACGAGGAAGACGTGTCAGGCTTCATCCACAAAATGATGGTAGCCAAAGAGGCCAAAATCTGGGTTGGGAGGAGCGAGCAGCCCTTTCAGACCCCCTTCCACAAGGGAAGAGGAAGGACTTTTCAGAGAACCAGGCAGACAGGGACATGGAAGATGCCCCACACCAATGGTCCCAGCCATATGCTGGAAGTTTGAGGCAAATGAGTGCACTAATGGAGCATCATGCAAGTTCCAACACACATGCTCATCCTGTGGGGAGGAGTATCCAGCGGCAGCTTGCAGGTGTAAGAAGAATCACAAGGGAGACAGGAAGGATGCAAAGAAACAGTGAGGAGCTGACAGGGGTAGCAGTGGGACAGGTAGGGTGGGCGTCCCACGGGCTAGCATTGTCACCAGTCAACACACACCAGTTACACAAATTGGCAAACAGATATCATAACAAAAAGGACACAGAGATACTAGTGCATGGCTTTGAAGAAGGCCTTCCCATCCCGTTCTCTGGCCCCTGCCCCCCGGGAACCACCAGGAACCTGAAATCAGCATTGCTACACCCAGGGGCGGTAGCTAAGAAGCTAGAGAAGGAGAAACACCTGAGTAGGATTGAGGGCCCCCTCACCCCTGAAAGGTCCAAGGATGTGGTGATCTCACCGCTAGGGGTAGTTCCCAAGAAAGAGCAGGGCCAGTACCGTTTGATACATCACCTATCTTTTCCCGACGGCGCGTCGGTAAACGATGGGATATGCACAGATGTGTGTTCGGTAAATTACTCCTCAATAGATGATGCCATCAACCTAGTTAGGGCAACGGGACGGGGACCCTCATGGCAAAAGCGGACATCGAGTCCACATTCCGCCTACTCCCGGTACACCCCGAAAGTTTCCACTTACTGGGTTACCAGTGGGAGAGGGAGGTGTACGTTGAGAAAGCGATGCCAATGGGTTGCTCAGTTTCATGTGGATACTTTGAGATATTCAGCACCTTCATCGAGTGGGCTCTACATGACAAGCATCCAGCGGGGGGGAAGCTCTATTACCTAAACGACTTCCTCTTCACAGGCCCGGCTGGATCTGCATAATGCAGGAACACATTGGCAGCATTTATGGAACTGACAGATGAGCTAGGAATTCCCCTGTCTACGGACAAAACAGCAGGTCCGGCAACAACCATGACCTTCCTGGGATAGGGATAGACTCAATCGCCGGGACCTCCAGGCTCCCCCCAGAAAAGGTAGAGGACTTCAGGGCAGAAGTTAGGGGCCTGCGCGGGCAGGAAAACGCCACACTGAGAGAGGTGCAGAGGCTCATAGGCAAACTGAACTTCGCAGCCAGAGTCATCCCAGCAAGCAGGGTATTTGCTAGGCGATTGACACAATTGACATGCAGTATGACCCAGAAGCACTATCATGTGAGACTGGAGGCGGCAGTAAAAAAGGATCTACTAATGTGGGACACCTTTTTAAAAGACTTTAACGGCATCCTGATATGGAGGGAAGGCTGGGTAACTAACAAGCAAATAGCTCTGTTCACCGGTGCGTCAGGTAGCACAGGTTTTGGGGCAATCCTAGGCAACAGATGGTGTGCAGGACAATGGCCTAGCGAGTGGCATAGGGAAGGTGTGACCAGCAATATCACCTTCTTAGAGCTATTCCCAATCATAATCGCACTCACGGCATGGCGGCAGGAGCTAAAAGACATGAAACTGACGCTAGGGTCTGAAAACAAAGGAGTGGTACAGGCAATTAGTAAAGGGACAGCTAGGTGGCCAGATACTTTACGACTAATGCGCCAACTGATTAAATTACAGTTGCAGGGCAACATAGACCTGAAAGCACGCCACGTACCAGGAGTAGAAAACGATGCGGACGCCCTGTCCAGAGCAAGAATGGCGAAGTTCAGGGAACTAGCGCCCAGCGCAGACCAGAACATGACACCCTTTCCGGACCAGCTGTGGGACCTGGTTGGGCTGACTTATCAGAGCTGATTAGCCAAGCACTCGCACCCGAGGCAGCCAGGAGATACAGCAAGTATGCCTCCACCGTGATGCAAGTAGGAGGTATACTGTCCCTGGGCGACATGGGGGCAACGAGCAGGGCAACCAAGGTGTTCATACAATGGGGCTTTAATGCCAACAAGTCCAGGTCATGGGCACAAGCGCACCTGTCCGCACTATCACACTACAGTAAGCTAGCCACAGGGCACAATCCAGCAGCATCACACTACATCAAAGCAGCAATGAAGGGCTGGAGACACGCTCTGAGGGCACAAAAAAGGATAGCAGGCACCCAATAGACTAAACGTAGCTCGGCGTACTACTAAGGGCTCTACAGGGTGCCACAAAAGCCAGATTTGAACTTCTACTCTTCAGGGCAGCATTTGAGACAGCCTTCTTCGGGGCTTTCCGGCTTAGCAAGCTGGTAGCGCCAGCAAAATCAGGAACAGCAAAACACTGCTTGCAGGCAGGGGATGTGTCACCCAAGGCGGGGGAAGTGGAAATCTGGCTGAGAAAATCAAAATCAGGCCGGGAAAGGGGCATTAGTAAAACTGCGATGCATCAGGGACCGGGTCCTGCTGCGCAGTGTGTTGCTTGCTGGCTTTTATGGCCGTGCGCCCAGCCGGCGAGGGTCCCTTGTTCAAACACGGAGATGGCACGCACCTGAGCAAGTTCCAGTTCAGGGCGATCCTGCGCTGCACTCTCAGCATAGCGGGGCTACCCCCGGCGGGTTTTGGGTCCCACTCATTCAGGATAGGTGCAGCCACAACCGCCGCACAGCAGGGGATGAGCGAGGCCAGAATACAAGCGATAGAAAGATGGTGGCCAAGGGCATACCGCACCTACGTGAGGCCACAATTGCTAGGAGAGTCAGGGCCAGCTGGGGAGACGGTGGGGCACCCCCCAGCAGGCCGGCAGTCATGTGACAATATTCTTTGCTGTCCTTTCACCGACAGGACGAAGACCACGCTTGGTATGGGTGGTGGGCCACTCATTCATAAACCGGATGCACACCTGGTGGCGACAAGGGGGCCACAAGCGAGAGGGACGGCCAGTGAACACCTGCGTGCGGTGGTATGGCCGGCCAGGGATGAAATGGGAACAGCTGCCAGCGACCTTGGCAAGCCTACAGTCAGAAGCGCCCGGACATCTTGATCATACACCTGGCGGGGAACGATTTGGCTAAACTGGGGAGGAGGACACTCCTACACAACATACAGAGGGATCTCACTGAAACGGCCAAAACCTTCAGGAGCACCACCATCGTTTGGTCAGAGTTGATCAGCAGGAGGGAATGGTGGGAGGCAGAATCCCAGAAAGCAGTGGAAAACTCGAGGAAGAAACTGAACCTCACCGTAAGCAAATTCTGCAGAATAAATGGGTTAGAGTCAATCAGACACGGGCTCATCCACATGGGACTCCCCGAGTTCTACGCACAGGATGGGGTGCACCTGTCAGAGGCAGTAATGAGCATGTTCTGGAGCAACCTATGGGGCGCCATGGTCATGGCAGGATGCAGGTGAAGAGTTCCCCACGAGCGAGGGGGGAGTCGCAGGAAGACAGAAGCCTCCCTGGTGGCATGGCGGAGAACGACGGGAAGAATGGTTGGTACAGAGGCACACCGGAGGGCGGTGTGCCGGTACAGGAGCACTGACCTTGGTATGCCTCATGGCTGGGCGAGGGGGAACGAAGGACGGCGGGTAGGACCACTCACCTTACGATGCCTCACGGCTGCATGAGTCGGCCTACCAAGAGGGGGTAGCAAACGGAGATGGCGCTGGCAGCCCTGCCCCCACCGGTTAGCAGGGCACAACAGGAGTCCGACAAGGTAGTGAGTTGGGCCTAACTCCGGGACAGCGGCTACACCCCCAACCTCACGCAGAACAAAAAGAAAATCCAACCGAACGAACTGACCGGATAACTTGCAGCGACAATTAATCTTGCAAAATGATGTGTAATAACATGCTGAGTAGATATACGTGTATTCCTAATAAGCCTGCGGCCAACAAATGACCACCACAAGAAGTGTGTATGTAGGCTTTATTACAAAAGGGATACAACGTGATACATGCAACTGGGGGGAGTGGGGCTGAGTGCGTGGGTTATTAAAGCAAGCGGAAGGGACAGAGCTGACTTTCCTTCGGGTGGGCTCTGCTGGCACATGATTTTGTGGAATGAGCACAAATGTCCAAACTTTTCCCCCACATCATAGCAGATAAGCCCTCCTGTGACATCATAAATACCATATTTATTTGCGATCAGTGAAAGAAGTTAAACAAATAAGCAGTCTTTTGTTGAATGCAATCAAACCACTACATTTTGTTGTTTCAAATCTGCAATCAGCATCACTTTATTCCAGTGACGGTTTCCTCTCCAATTTCAGGTTATCCTGGTACCAACAAATGGCATACTCCACCAGCCAATTCTCACATCGCTTTTTAAAAAAGAGAGCGATTTCAGGATTGGTTGACTGTTAGTCGGTGAGGTAATCCAGCGATCTGACAGTAAAGAGTGGGACCCTCGGTATGCAGCCCTGATGCACCACACACCAGAGGTTTAAAAGTGCACAAGAAAGACTGCTTGACACCCCTTTGCACAGCCAGATATGCGCATTTACAATTACTGACTTGGATGAAGTAGTAGAGAGGCTTTAACTTGTGTGAGATGCCTTCCCCGATGTGAGGGCCTACTCAATTCATGCCACGGGTTGCAGCGGCTCCCAACATGAAATAGGAAGAGACTTGGGACAGGAAATAGGAAATAAAGTGGGACAAAAAATACATGAGAGAAAAAATTGCTGATATCACGTAGTGCAGCTCACAGTGATGGCTCACCTCCTGACTGCCCAAGTCCATTATGATTCTATGCTCCATTGTAAAATACTGGGCATTTTCAGCAGTTTTCATAGGCTCTGGTGACGATGGAACATGCCAGTAAACCCTTGACTCTCCTGGGTAATGGAATATCTGATCCGCAGGTACCAATGCACCTCTACTGAGCCGAGTCAGCGCAGCTCTGGTCACTGGTGCATCCAGGGGCCGGTGGGTGGCGGTGTGCTTCCGGTCCCTGATCTCGGGAGCTTGTTATTGGTTGGTGTCTGCTGAGTTGGCGTGCGTGGCATGACCAGCGTATTTGAAAGTGCTGACGGCATGGAGCTGCGACGGTGAGCCTCGCAGAGCTCGCTGAGCTAAGGGAAGTAAACAATCAGCTCCTAGGAGCACCTCATCTCTTCTGCATAAGTGAGGTGTCCACTAGCCACGCACTGGAAGTCTGCCATATGACGCACATAAACAGTTCCACCCCCACCAAGCATGTATCACACCCCCAACCCAAAGACACACAAACCACCCACAAACCTACTGATGGAAAACGCCGGTCTGCCGCAGATGGGTGTGCAGCGCCGATCACAGCCGTCCCCTGCCCTGGGACATGACGCTCTCCTCCGAGGAGGGCAGAAGGCTCCCACATCCGATGTCACTGACCCTGTAATACACCCAGGGGCGGATTGGCAAGGCGGGCATTCGGGCATGGGCCGAAGGGCCGGTGCCTCAGTGCCCTCTGTGGGCCGTTTTTTTCTCCCCTGTCCCAGTCCACAGAGAGTGGACTAGGAAAGGGGAGAAAAAAAACCGGCCCACAGAGTGCACGGAGACAGACAGACAAAATGAAAGCAGCCTCGCTGTGCGGCCGGACAGCGATTGTCAGCTGTGGCCTCTCCTTCACCCCTGCCCTGCCAAGCAATCAAGCTGAGGCTGGGCTGGGGAGGGGTTATTGTTTGCAAGAATCGGCCTCCCTGGGGGCCAGGTGTTTCTCAGGCCTTTGAGCCATTTTCACCTCGGCCCCCCTGGGGCCCATGCAGCCCAGAAACGGTGGTAGTCTTAACACCTCGCCCACAGCCCTTCACATTCAGGGCATAGTGGGCGAGGAAGAATGGGTCTTGCTGTGGGGGCCAGGTGATGTTTGGAATTTTTTTATTTTATTTATTTATTTATGCGATTTTATATAGCGCGGACTTTACCCGAAGGTGTCAGAGCGCTTCACACTAGGAACAGCAATAATACATGAGGAGAAAAATTACAAGTGGACAAATTACAAAAGCAAACGTTAAGTTACATGAATCAAAAGTGACAATAGTGAGCAACCAAAATACATGAGGTAGCAATCGGTACATTACAGGAGGAAAAAGTGATATGTGTGCAGGTTACAAAAGCGTACAAAGTACAAGTAGAAGTATAATACTGCAATAAATGGCAGACACTCCAGCACAAGAACATACGTTACGTAGGCAATGGTGGCACTTGTGCAAGTATCTAAAGCAAACAAAAGTGAGAGGTAGCATACAGTGTGATACCAGAGAAAAGTGACATGTGCAAGTTACAAAAGGGTACCATACACAGGTACAAGGGTAACACTACAGTAAATGGTAAACACTCAAACTGCCAGAACACACTGGGAAGGCACATCCCATGCACCCGCTTCACCTCAGCCTCCCCCCTGGCTACCTGGCTACCTTGGATGACCCAGAAAGCTGTGTTTTATGCTTCCCTGCCAGGACATTTTCCCGAGGCCTGGAGGGCTGATTAATTCACTAATTGCAGGGGCCTTACCTCTGTTCATGTGCTCCTGAGCTGAAGGTCTGGGGAGGGCTAAGTAGGTTAGTAATAGCAGGGGCTTTGCTGCTTTTCAGGTGCTCCTGTGCTGGAGGGCTGGAATAATTTTGTGACAGAAAGGGGCCTTGCTATTTTTTTTAGTTGCTCAGCATGTAGGCCATTGTCACCTTGGCCCTGTGTCCTGTGCAAGAACAGTATCCTCCCACTTTCATTCCTTGTCTGTGCAAATGGTGTTTCATGAAAGGGCACGCCCCTTGAATGTGGGCCACGCCTCTTGAATGTGGGCCACTTTTTTCGTCAGTGCCCGGGCCGAATTGTGATCCCAATCAGACCCTGAATACACCCTTAACTTCACAAGATTTCAGCCAAGAAGTTCAGCTATGGGGAACCACGCAGCGCTTGCCCACGGGTAGCCTCGAGTAAAGTGTGAGTTTTGATTGTGAGTTCCCGTTGCTAACAACTTAAAGCAAGTAAAACAAGCACAGCGCAAGCGCTGTGCAGGTCTAAACCTTTAAAAAAAGATTTCACAAAAGCAGATGGGAACAGTACTTCGGCGCCGGGGAAAATGATAAGAGAAGCACACGAGGAACAAAAGGAAAAAGTGTGCTTCAACCAATAGAAATGGAGGAAAAGTAAGTGGCAAGCACATGAAGCACTGAAGAGCACTGAAGGGCAATGAAAGCAAGGGGGCTCCCTTTAAGATTTATATTAAATACAATAGATATCACAAGCACAGCACAAGCGCTGTTTAGGCAAAACCTAAAAAGTACTTGATTTGTTTCTGCTGTGGAGCTCACAGGTTAGCAACAGCAGGGTGCTAAATGTTGAAGCAGCTATAAACCAATAGGAAAAACACTCTATTGACAAGACTGCTGATGCCCACAAAGCCTCAGCATCAGATTAAGGGCTAGCATATAGAACTGTCATATCTTATTTTATAGTATGAGCAAGGTCACTGGAATTATCTGTTTCTGTGGTGATGGCGGACCTTTGCACAGGGTTAATTGGTCCCAATTCAGTTGTTGATTTCCTTACTTATTCAGGTACTAAATGTACCAACGGGGCAAATCTTTGTCTACACAGTATTAACGTGAGCTCATATGACAAAACAGCAAATAATACTGCTACTTAATGTGCTACATAATTTCCCTTTGCTAATTTAAATAACCTTGCTGCATAAGTGATCTTCCATTGCTGAATAATTTGAGTAGCCCTGCTTCTGATGATGTGGATTTCCAAAGAGCTTCATTACTAAAGTCTATCATTTCGCCTTGACCTTAACTACATTTCATTGAGAGAGTCTGTCGGGCTGCCAACATTATCAACTTGTTGGGAGACCCAGGATGTGATCAGTTTCACAATGTGTAGGAAGCTGGCTCTGTATATACTATACCAAAGTGACGTATAGTGTGCACAGAGTCCAGTGGAACCTCAAAGGTAGGCAGAGGTAAAAGTAGATAATACCTTACTTTCTATATGTGGTAGTGTGGTCGAGCAGTAAGGCAGTATCAGAGGACAGTGTTAAGCATTTGTTTTACACACTCAGTCTGCAAATGAATTCACACACTCAAAGACTGAACTTCAGACCAATTGGTTTTCTATAAAAAATATTCTTTTAGTTATTTTATTTTCTATAACCAAGCAAGCCTGGCACTAGTATGCAATACATACTTTACAGTAGTAATGCAGATTTGAATTGCAATTGTATATGCACTTTGGTCTGATTACAGTAGAGCTACTAGTAAGGCAATACTTTTGATATACTGTATATATACTTTATATGGGCTTTTTAGTAGAATGTCAAGAAGATTACTTTACATATTACTTTTCTTACACAGTGCAGTATACCTGAATACTGCACTGGGACATTTCCTGTAAACAGGTAAGTAAAAGTGTTTTTGTTATTTAGTTACAATTTTAAAGGGTTTCATAGATTTCCAACTCCACACTTAGGGGGTCATTAGGATGGTGGATGGATCGCCACCCCCCGCCCGGCGTTGATGATCGGCCCGCCATCCCAAGCTGATTTACCCCCGCGATAATATGATGGCGGAGGTAACGCGGCGGACGCAAAGTGCATCTGCCGCTTTTCCGATTGCCGGCCGGGCGGAACTGGCCCTCAACATGGCGGCGGTGCCTAGCAGGCATCGCCATCCATATTAGGATGCATGCTTTTAAAGGCCTTTTCTAAGGCTGGTGGGGATGCCCTTTGGGGGCCCATTGTGGGCCCCCAGGGGGGTGAAGGGTGCACTTGGGGGGTACCCATGGTAGTGCCCTTAGGTTAGAATTTAAATATGGATTTTCAAAATGGGTGCAGCACATTAAATAATTGTCAAAGCTGCATTTACGGTCTTTTGGTATTTCAACGAGCAAGGTTAGAAAAATGCGAGTATCATAACAAACGGGTGTAAGGCACATATCTAATATAAAAGCCTCATTTAGGGTTTTGGGTTCATACATCCCAGCACTCAGAGAGCGGTAGAGGCAACCTACCTGTGCATTATTACAGCGAAGTTTGGATAGGTTTCAAGGTTAACAGTAAGGCTTAATGTTATATGCTAAAGTTTTTTTGGGGGGGGTTTATATATCCCAGTACTCAGTGAGCGGTCGATGCAATTTACCTGTGCATTATTACAGCGAAGTTTAGATAGGTTTCAAGGCTAACAGAGAGGCTTGATGTCGATATGCTAAAGTTTACTTAGTGTGCTGCAGACCAGAATTAACGCTTTCCTGACAGCTTTGAGCATGAAGGGCGGTTGCTCGATTACTACCCATAAGCGTTTAAAACAAATAGACAGACATTATATAGATGCAACGTCACTTAAACAGAGCATATCTTATAACTAGCGGTGTACTAAATATAGAAAGAAATCAGGGATAAAACATGAATATTACATTAACCTGCTTTATCAAGTCAGGTCAGCTTACAAACATTTGACCTGTTACAGCTTTTTGAAGAATAACTACAGAGAGGACTTGTGGTACAAGTTAAGTTACAGAACGTTGACGCCGCCATACCAAATATCACCACAAAAAAGTAGGTAATCTGTACAGGCACACGCTGACGTTGTCAGGATTCTAATTGTTGGACAATAGACTCACTTTTACGATTCATATCCTGCTTGATTTACAGATTATTTCACATGAAAGAAATAGGTATTTATGAAGTTTGAATACACTCAGGCTATGGGCAACTTTGGCCCTTTTCTCACCCTCACGTCACCCTCATTGTGGAACGGTTTGATGTTTATATCTTCACCGGATTAGCATGTTTTTTTCAGAAATTTCCATCTTTTCCACCCCTAGTCACACCCAAAGTTTTACAGAAATAGGATTCTTCACAACAAAATATTAGGAGGCACGGATTCAATGTGGCACCCTGACTTGATCTCTCCATCTATATTTGGGTCATAGACCAAGTGTATTTTGTACATTGTTACTTTCTGTGTTCTTAAATTACCTGAAAGTTGATTAATTTGCTTCAGTCTCACCATTTGCATAGCTATACTTTGCATTGTATTTGTTCCTAAAACCTTCGGGTTTTGGGTTACTGTAATGAGTGGGATAGTTTTGCCAATACATACACTGGTTTTATGTGTTTGTAATTACACAGCCTTAAGGAAGTCACGGGACGACCTCCCAGTTGCGACGAAACACATGTTGGCTGTTGGGAGCAGTTTGGAACATCTACGTAAATTAAACTGAACAACTAAGGAGAACAAAAAGAGAGCTGTGTTTATTACTTTGCATACTATATATGTTACGTACATGTGAAACTTTAACCATTGATAAACAAGTGCTAAGGAGTGCTGATCTTAGCAAGGATCGAGATGCTTTTCACATCCTTGGAGCACAGCAAAGGTCAATACACCCATCCTGACCTTTGTATGTAAAAAAACGAAGGCCTATCTTCTTGCTCTCCCTTGGCCTGAGCATGTCAATATCATGCGTTTTGCAATGGCCACCAGAGAGCTTGATTTTGCTTGCTAAATTGAGTGTACTGTTGGATGTAATGGCCTTCATGATGATGCAAGCAGTCTTGTAGCTGATGCGGGTGAGTTTCTTGTAGCATATGAAGCATCTAGGTGAACGTCCTCACACATTTCACTATATATTACAGAACGCAGCAAGCCTCTCTTTTTCCAATACCAGGATTCCCATGTACCCAAACCTTAATGTCTTGATGGAAGTCTGTATGAGTGGAACAGAATGGTATCACGTATAGCACACACAACTCAATGTCTATATGTTGAACATTTGACATTGCATGAGCTAGTTGTCTTATGCCAATACTTCTACTCTGTTCCTGAGAGCAGGTCAGGTGCATCATCCCTAGATTCTTTTTAATTACTTAAACATTTTTACTTACAATTAGCAAGGGACGTCCACGAGAAGGAAGGTGTTGTTTTGATTATTCTCTGCTCTGTATGCACACTACCAAGAGTGACTCTGTAAAGAGCTAACTCGAATGATTTCACTGCCATAAAAGAATATCATAGAGTTACAATAGTAACTGTGAGATCTACCTTTAGTGCCTGGGCCAAGTCATACCGGGTTGAGCCGACACATCCACTAAGGACATTGGAGCATATAAGTAAGTCTTATACTATTTAACTTCTATCTTCTTGCTTGTAAATACTTGGGTGTTCATAATGTTTCTAAAGAACAATGTAAATGACAAAGGGACTTATTTAGAGTTCGGTGGATGGGATACTCCGTCACAAATATGGCACACGTCCCGTCCACAGTATTACAAGAGCATTGTAGGCTACAGCTATTGTAATACACCGGGCAGGATATCCACCAGGTTTCAACAGTGCATCCCACACCCAAACTCTAAATAAGGCCCATAGTGATTTAGCCAATGTAAAACAATTTCAATAGTTCCGTAATGTACATTGGTCTGAGTTTCCAACAACAAGTGTGGTCGGAGCAGAGAAACAAAGGGGTCGATTATGATGGCGGCCGGATGCATGACCGCTGCGCTGGAGGCGGCGGAAAATGCACCTCATCGTCCGCCAGCAGCGGGCCTTCCGTCCACCATATTAGGAAGGGGAACTGGGCACATTTACCGTCTGCCGTGTAAAAACGTGAACCGCCACAGGAACACACCAGACACCACGGCGGACGGAGCCAATCCAGGATCACCGCCGGGCGGAATGACATCCCGACCATCCGCAATATTACGTAGTCGCAAACAAACCAGAACACCGCAGCGGAAACACCTCCATCTCATAGACGGCGGAAGCACCACAATGGAGAGGGCAAGCAGTGCCACAAGACCCACCGCATGGCCCCTACTGCCATGGACCCAACTCTACACGCCTTCCCGGCCCTGTTCGTACTTCACCACCATCAAGTCATGCACCGTCGTGGACGCTGCCGCAGGTATGCAAGCATGCAATACACACATACCACGCCAGAGCATGCATGAACACTGGTACCTGTCCACACCAGCAGCGTCGGATTGGCAACGAGGGCACGAGGGCAATGCCCGAGGGGTCGGTGTCCAGTCCCAGCTGAGGGCTGCCTGTTTGGGCAGCCTTGGTAGACCGATTTGGGCGGTCACTGCATTTGTAAATGACCGCCAGTGGCCCAGCCTCTGTCACACAGACAAGACAAATTCTATTGCCTGTTAGAGCTGAAAACAAATAAAGACCATTGGTCATGTGAAAGTAGTAGACAGGGCATGTTGTAAATCATAAGAAATCCACAATGCAAGTACACAACAAGCACGGACACTGACAAAGTACACACAACATGAGTAACTGACTTTATTAAACATCACAAAGATAGCACTCTGATGTACCCTGGAGCCAGCCCAGTGGCCAGTACACATTGCAGAGCATGTCCATGAGAAGCTGCACAACCAAAGGGCAAGAAGCAGCACAGTTCCAAGCAGGGCAATGAGAGAGTGCAGAACATGTCCATGAGAAGCTGCACAACCAAGGGCCAAGAAGCAGCACAGTTCCAAGCAGGGCAATGAGAGAGAGCAGAGCATGTCCATGAGAAGCTACACAACCGAGGGGCAAGAAGCAGCACAGTTCCAAGCAGGGCAATGAGAGAGTGCAAAGCATGTCCATGAGACGCTGCACAACCAAGGGCCAAGAAGCAGCACAGTTCCAAGCAGGGCAATGAGAGAGTGCAGAGCATGTCCATGAGAAGCTGCACAACCAAGGGGCAAGAAGCAGCACAGTTCCAAGCAAGGCAATGAGAGAGTGCAGAGCATGTCCATGAAAAGCTGCACAACCAAGGGGCAAGAAGCTGCACAGTTCCAAGCAGGGCAATGAGAGAGTGCAGAGCATGTCCATTAGAAGCTGCACAACCAAGGGCCAAGAAGCAGCACAGTTCCAAGCAGGGCAATGAGAGAGTGCAGAGCATGTCCATGAGAAGCTGCAGAACCAAGGGGCAAGAAGCAACAGAGTACCCACAGAGCCAGTGGCCAGAACAGAAGCAGGTACATCGGAGGAAGCACAAGTGAGGAGCACATTGCATCATAACTCAAACAGGGCCAGTGGCAGGTGTGAAAAGCAGCCCACTTTCCTGAGACCACCAATGCTGCTCGGCGCAAAACACCTTTGATTCACTATCTTTTTCTATCCAAATAACGAGGCAGGAGCTGGAACTTGGAAGGCAAGAAACAGGTCTATTTCTCCAGAGGAGAACACATCAACTCGGACACCGGAATGTCTTAGGGAGGTGCTCTAACTGCATCTCCGTGGCTCGGTCTTTTATACACATTTACATCAGTTTATTGGTAGGTTAAACATCCTCGAAATTCCCGCCGCCCCAAGCAGGTTCCCACTCAAACCCAGCAGCAATTGTCCCCCACCTAGATCTAACAGATGATCGCTATCTCGCAGCTGGATATTTCAGCAGGATCAAAAAGCATGTGGAATCGGTCAGGTCTAAGGGTTCGCACCATTGATTAAATCAGGCCTCTTTGTCAGTGCAACAAGTCCTGCTGTGTGTGGGCAATAAACTATGTCCGCAAGGGTCGGTTAGTGACTGGGACCGGATTGAGCAGCCAGGTGCGGTGAGGGAGGTTATCAGAAGGGCTGCCCATGTACGGAGGATGAAAGGACGAACAGGTGTAGGGCGCCGGAAAGTGACTCCGGGGCCTTGTCATGATGACAAGGTTTTACAACCCCAGTACATTCGTCCATGCTTAGTCAGGGCGTAGGGGATGACAGCGAGGTCAGGGTGAAACATAGGTGACCAGCAGAGTATGAAATGGCCACGATGTCTAAGATGGTTGCCACTTACGCGCACGCAGAGGCTCTCGCTAAGGAAGATGGCGCCGGTAATGTTCATGTATGTCGTTTTAAATTTTTACAGTCACCCCTTTGAACATATCCTAGCCAGCTTGTCAGTTTACTTCAATGTCCATAATGTCCTGTATCTCTCTGTCATACATTACTCTCATTTTTGCGAGTTGAATGTCCACAGTCTTAGGGCACAAAGAGTTCAGACAAAGATCACACAAGGACGGTATACAGTGTATCCCCAAACAGCAGCCACATATTGCAAAGATTGGGACTAAGAGGATCATCATTATTTTCCAACCCCATTCTTTCAAAATGCCCCAAAACCAGCTTCCAAGCGTCCAAGTCTCTGAATCCTGATGGATCTCTGATATCAGCCTGTGAAGATGTTCAATTGCCTTGTAAACTGAAGGGGAGTTATCAGGGATGAAAGTGCAGCAACTGGCACTGATGATGCGGCATGCTCCTCCACGGTCCGCTAGTACCACGTCCAGAACAAGGCGGTTCTGTAATGCCACCAGGCGGACTGCCTGAAGCTCAGCAGTGTTGTTGGTGAGGATGCCCGCTGTGACGTTCAGGGCTGTCTCTACTGCTTGAGACAGATGTCGGATGGCACGGCTGTTTGCCTTCGGACCCCAGAAGGGGACAAGACCTTTTGCTGCATCAAGGAACTGGGATGCGGCAGAGTCCGCTTATCCTGTGTCTTTGGACCGCCTTTCTCGGTGGTGTCGTGCAGGTGCTGTGTAGGTTGGAGGCAGAACAAAGGCGATGTAGCATGTGCCCCCCCCAGCCTTTCGGGAGCCAGGTGTAGGCTTTGGTACCACAGACGAAGTACATGTTGGGTGATGCAACAAATGAAGGGGGGTCGGCAGTGTTCAGAGTCCTCGTTATTTGACAAGTGCTGTGACCCACGATCTTAGTCCTGTGGCCTTCGATGCAGACAAGGCCTGAGACTTTCACCACAGATAGGGCCACTGTCATGGTTGCGGCAGTTCTTTTCTTTAGATAGGAAAAGGTAGGTCTGGCTGGGTTGTTGAACACTTGCATTTCTACTCGCTCTTTGGCAGAGATGTTCATTTGGAGGGTTGCATTTGACGTGAGAGGGCAAAAGGGAACGGTCGTTCTTCTTGTTTTGTTCAGACAAAACTCGTCCTAGAATTGCTTGATTGTCCCATCGGATGTGGCATTGTCTTTGTAGCTTTCTTGCAGGAGCATTAACCAGGCGAGGCAGGGCCCATAAATAGAAAAGGGTGAAGGGATGAAAGGAATGGAATGTTCAGTGGCATGTGATAGCAGCCCATAGACCCAACAATTGGTGGCATTTGCGGCAAGATTGTGCTGGTGCAAGAGTTGTATGAAAGAATTATTCCAGAATTCTTTGCATCGTTCTCGGAGGCGTGGTGACAGTGATACCAGGTAGTGTTTTTTCTTAGTGGTGGGTTGCATGGTAGGTGACATTGTTCTGTATGCAGGAGCACTCTCTTCAATGATCCAGACTGTGACCATTAGCAAGAAAGAGATGAGAGATGCTGCTACAAGTGCGATTGTCTTTGTGCGGTGCAATTTGGCAGTTTTGGAGTCTTTGCGGTGGTTCTTCGGTCGTCTGGGTTCTTCCATCATCTTCAAGGGGCTTGATGACTGGCAGGACCACATACTTTTGTCTAGCGATTCTCCTGGTAGCATTTGTAGATTTAGCTACCGATCTGAGACTTTTGACTCAGTTAGTGGCCTGCTTGTCGAAGCACCCTCCTTTCATTGATCTCAAATTGTACCCTTTCTTGGATGGTACTGTGGGGTCGGGAAACTCTGCCAGTTCAAGTGTCTCTGTTTGTGGGTAGCAACTCAGGGCTGGTCGATCTTTCGTCAGGATCTCTTCTTGGACGTCCACTTCCTCGCGGGTTGTCAGTGTCGGGGAGATCTTCTTACAGTGATGTACATGAAGCCAGTTTCGCTTTCCTTCCACTCGAAGAGCAGTTCGGGTGGTGATCAAGACTTGCCAGGGGCCCGTCCACCTGGGTTCCAGACTCTTCGTCCGCTGGAAATTCTTTATCAGTACGAAATCTCCAGGCCTGATATCATGTCCTGGGCCCCTGGATATGTCTGGTATGGCTTGCTGCACCTGTTGGTGGATAAGTGTTAGTTCGTTCGTCAATTTATACAAGTAATCGGACATTAATATGTCCGGGACATCATTAATGGAGGTTGGTTTTGGTGCCGCCCAAATGTTCATAGGCCTGCCGAAGACCACCTCATACGGGGTCAATCGGTGTTTGGTTGGGGTGGAGCGCATTGACAGCAATGCCAATGGGAGGGCGTCGGGCCATTTCAACCCAGTCGTTGCTACTATCTTTGACAGTTTCAATTTTAGCGTGGCATTGTGTCTTTCTACCAGGCCCGCCGACTGGGGTGGAAGACGGCATGGAACTTTTGTTTCACCCCCAACCCCTTCAGTATGTTCTGTATTACTTCTGCTATGAAGTGGGGGCCATTGTCGCTCCATAAAATTCTACAAAGGCCGTATCGGGGGAAGAACTCCTTCAGTAATACCTTTGCAGTAGCTAAGGCGGTATTGTCGCGGGTGGGGTATGCCTCCACCCATTTGCTAAAGGCGCACACGATCACTAGAACATATTTTAGACCATGGCACCTTTCTAGTTGGATGTAATCCATTTGGAGGATTTCGAAGGGGTGGTCGGGGACTCCAAACCCTCCCCGTGGTACTACTGTCCCTTTCCCTGGGTTGTGTTGTAGGCATACTATGCATTGCTGCACTAGGCGTTTTGCTGAGTCTGCTATCCTGCTGTTTTGCCATACTCTGGTGATTAGTTCGGTCATGGGGGCAGATCCTATGTGTGCAGTTAAATGTACCATGGTCAATATGGGGATCAGATAGGTATTGAGTAACAGCCATTTGTTCCCATCTTTAGTCCTCCAGCAGCCTTCCTCGTCTTTTAGTCCCACCCGTGTCCACTCAGTCAGTTCGTCTTGTGTGCCTGTCGTTTGTATCTCTTTTACAGTGGTTCTAGCGTCAGTCCATTGTTCTGCTTGTGACCTGGTCACGTACATTCGTGTCGTGGTTCTGTCCTCTGCCTGGCTCGGGCAGTAACGTCGGCTAGTGCATTTCCCTGTCCAATGAGATCTGTCACTTTCTTATGTGCTTGGCATTTAATCACTGCTAGTTGCTTGGGGAGGTTGACTGCTTCTGTCAAGGCGGAGACTAGATCTCCATGTAGGATGGGTGTACCGTGTGAAGTCAAGAACCCTCTCTCTCTCCACAGGAGCCCAAAATGGTGTACCACCTCGAAGGTGTACTGGCTATCGGTGTATATGTTTACTGTCTTCCAGCGGCTAAAATACATGCTCGTGTGAGGGTAATGAGTTCTGCTGCTTGGGCGGATCGTTGGGCAATGCGGGCTGTCTCTAGAATGGGTCGGGCTGTGGTGTCAGCGTATGCAGCAGAGGTGGTGCCGTCGGGGAGTTTGATGCACGAGCCATCTACCCATAGTTCCCCATCTGGTTCTGAAAAGGCCGTGTCTCGGAGATCTACCCTGCTCTTTGTTTGTTTGTCAGTCAGTATCACGCAGTCGTGCAATGGAGATACACTAGGGTCATTCTCGGGTAGGGGTAGCAATGTGGCTGGATTGAGGGTGGTGCATCGTTTCAGAGTGATGTGTGGTGCTAGTAGGGCCAACTCGTATCCTGTCAGTCGGGCACTGGTCAAGTGTTGTGTTTTGGTCTGGTTCAGTAGTGTGTCGACTGCATGAGGCACTAACACTGTGATTGGGTTGGAGAGCACTATTTCTTCGCTCTGGCGTATCGATACTGCTGCAGCTGCTACAGCGCGCAAGCACGCCGGCAGCGCTCTAGCTACGGGGTCGAGGGTGGCAGAGAAATATGCACAGGGGCATTGCTTGTGACCAATTGACTGTGTTAAGACGGACAATGAGCATCACTCCCTTTCGTGTTTGTAGAGGGAGAAAGGTTTGGAGTAGTCTGGGGTTCCTAGAACGGGTGCTGAACAAAGGGCATCTCGTAATTCTTTGAACGCCGTCTGGCATTGGGGTGTCCATGGGAATGGTAATGGGATGTCTTTGGCTAGGAGGGAGAGAAGGGGTTTGACAATGAGGCTAAACCATTGTCGACAGAATGAGGTGAGGCCTAGCAAAGAGCGGACTTGTTTCTGATTCTTGGGAACGGGAGTGTCTAGAGTTGTCTGGATCCTTTAGTGTCCTCCCTTTCTTCGATAAAAGGTGACCCAAATATGTCACTTGGGGTTTGCAGAACTGCAATTTCTTTCGGGAAACTTTGTGACCATTCTCGGCAAGGAAATGTAGTAGTTGGATGGTAGCTGCGACAGCTATTGGAGTGGTGTCTGCTGCTAGCAGGATATCGTCTACATACTGTATCAATGCTACCCCATCTGGTAATTGTATGGCATCCAACTGTCTTTTGAGCACCTGGCTATAGATGCTCGGGCTTTCTGTGTACCCCTGGGGTGCTCTACAAAATCTATATGAGCGTGATCTTAGGGTAAATCCGAAAAGATAGCGGCTGTCCTTGTGAATAGGTATGGAAAAGAATGCGTTTTTGAGATCGATGATGGTGAAGGTGGTAGCAGTGAACGGGATTAGGGTCAGAATGGTGGTGATGTCGGAAACGACTGGATACTGAGGCACTACAATCTTGTTTATCTCCCGCAGGTCGATGATAAAGCGGTAGGCGTTCCCATCTCCCTCTCCCTGTCTCTTTATGATCGGCAAAATAGGACTGTTACACACATTGCTCACTACCTCTTCTACCACCCCTGCCTCTACCAGTGAGTGTATGATTTCTGTCAGTGCTTTTTCACCCTCTGGTGATATCTTGTACTGCGGTACTTTCGGGAGTGTTGCGTCTTGTCATATTGTCACGTGTACTGGGTCAATCATCATTCGTCCTACGTCTGAATGAGCCCTAGCCCACAAGTGTGATGGCAAAGTGTCTAGTAGGGATGTGTCTGTCTCAGGAATGGGATACATATGCTGGGAAGGATTATCTCTCTGGTGTTGGTGGTTGTCATATAAGATGACTTGTACCCCATCCGGTGAACATCTGATAGTTGCACGGAAATGCTTCAACAAATCGAGACCCATAATGGCGTCTGGGCTGTTGGAGGAGAGAAGGAATGTCGTGTCGATAACATTATTTTCAAGATTAAAAGGGATCGGTTTGGACAAAGGGTTGGTGGAGGGCGCACCATCAAATCCTATTGAGGTCACATGTGAGCCAGACAAGGGTGCCCTTGGAATCAGTTGTTTGGATAGTGCACTATAGGACTGTTACACACATTGCTCACTACCTCTTCTACCACGCCTGCCTGCTCCTGTGTCTACCAGAAACGGCGACTTTGTGCCCAGGACCTTTGTGGTAACATAAGGGCCTTGCTGAGCAACATAGAGCTCGACTAGATCCCTCCCTTGCCCTTGGCTGTCCTATGCAAAGTCGTACGTGTGGTCGTACTCTGACTGTTGGCACTGATTCTGTCTGGGATGATCAAATGCATTCGTTCTTCCTGGCCTTTCTTCGCTAGCATCATTCATGTACCCTCTCCCGCGTCCTCTTCCTCTCTGTCCATTTACTATTTCCCTCGCCCCTCTGCCCCTACCGGTTCCTAACAGAACCGGGCACTGGGACTTCCAGTGTGCATACTCTTTACAAAACGCGCATTGATCCTGTCCTAGGTCCCTACGTCCTGTGTATGGCGTCGTTGAATCATTCATGGGTGGCTGCGCTCTAGAGGCATTCTGCGGATATCCTCCATTGTATTGCTCCCTTCCTGTATTCACCCCTTGAAGCTGCGCTATCATAACTCTTTCCTTCAAGTCTTTCTTTTTCTTTTCTGTAGCCCTATCATTTTCGTTTTTCTGGTGTTGTGGAGAATGGCCGCTGGTTTAGATGCTGCCCAACTGCTTTCGCTGGTCTGTAGCTTCTGTGATACTTCCGGCAGCAGCCCTTTAACATAATTCTGCACGAACAAGTGGTGTCCGGTTGCAGTGGACATGTCTTGTCCACTGTAATCAGAGAACACCGTTTTGAATCGGGAGAAATACTCCGAAACATCTTCTTGTGGTTTCTGGCGGCATGCGGTTACTATGGAGCAGTCTATCTTTTTCTCCGGGATCATACTTTTTATTTTTTGTACTATCTTGTCCGGGAGGTCTAATATAGCTTTTACCGGTTTCTGACCAGGGTTTCGTTGTTTGTCTAGTACACAGAGTTGTTCCCAGGTGTGACGGAGCAGCTCTGTGTGGTCTATCCTCCTAATTTGTTTCCACACATTGGCTGGCAGACATAGCCCAAAGAATAAGTCGATGTCGGCAAGCGTCATGATGGTTGATCCCAGAGCGGTACCTAACTCGGTGTAAAATGCGGTGGGATTCTTTCGTAAATCTGATAAAGATTTACGGAACGTCAGAATGTCCTGTCTGTCCCAGGGTTGATATACCCAATTGTAGACCACCCTCCCCTTAGCGTCCTGTTGGTTTATATCGTCGTTATTCCCTTGCCCTCTAGGGGGGACCTAATAAGGGGCAGCTTCCTTTATCAGCATCATGTTATCTGTTTTTTCTATCGGGGGCCCTGCCATTATAGATGTCTTGTCCTTAACTATCCATCCTTGTTCCATGAGGTGGCGGAATACCTCTAGTGTGTACGAGAAGAGATCCGCCACATCACAGTCATTTCCATCACCCGTATCTACTTTCCTATAAAAAGCCATGAGTCGTTCAGGCCCTACATCATTGTATTTTTCTTCGTAAGCAGTGAGAGTGTGGTAGCAGAGACGTACAACAAAGTGACGCTTGTGATTCTCGACATAGGAGTTGCATATGTCCGTTATGTACTCTTCTGTCTCCTTTCTATCTACGAGGGATTTAACTATTTTCTCAATGTCTGCTCGTTCGTCCTTTCTCAATCGTGGGACCCTTGGCAACCCTTTCTTTTTTGATTTGACTCCTACTGACGTGTCTTTTGACGAGGCATTTGGCACAAGAGGCTCGGTCGGTGCAGAGGCCGTGGGGACAGAGGCAATGGTATTACCTTTGGCTATGCTTTGGGATTCCTGGTGTTGTACTACAGGATGAGTAGGGGCATAAGGAGGTGGCATGTGGATGATCGGTGGGCCTAATGACAAATCATCATCTACTCTTTGTTTCGTTGGTAGCTCGGCGTAAAGAGTCGCGGGTGCTCTAACAGGGTATTGACCTGAAATCCTTGACTCTTGTTCTTTTCTAGCGGTTTCTCTTTCTTTTATGTCTTCTTCTAACTTTTTGCAAGCTAGGTGAGCTGATTTTCGCATTTCCTTATCTAATCTAGCTTCATCTCTTTTCTTTCGTTGCGTTGCTTCTCTTTGCCACAAATGGAAGCTATCAAGCATAGTTGGTGTCGTTTTCTTTTAGTGAAGGGCTATTTCTAGCGCTTTTATTTTAGCGGGGTCAAAAGATCCCGTCAGTGGCCACTGATTTTCTCGCTTTTTGGGGATCTGTAAGGTCGGTCTGGACTTGATAGGGTTGGGAAGTTGTGCTGGCTCCACAGACACACTTCCCATCAAAGGTGGATCATGTGCTGGTGGTGGTCTTCTCTCTGGGGACGTGCTGGACACTGCTGAATGCTTGCTCTGGCCCTGCCTTCTGCCCTCAAACACCTGTGTAACAGGGGACCCCACAACACTGTACTCCTTCCTCTGCTTCACAGGGGTGGTGGTGTGAGTCGAGGTATGGGGTGAATCGACCTCTGAGACATGTATCTCACGATCCCTCACCAACACCAGCTTCAGGGGAGGCATGGCTAATGGCTCTATGTCCTCGGGGATGTCTTGTCCTTGGGAGGTACCTCGTCCCTGGGAGGTGCCTTGTCCTTGGGAGGTGCCTTGTCCCTGGGAGGTGCCTTTTCCCTGGGAGATGCCTTGTCCTTGGGAGATGCCTTGTCCTTGGGAGGTGCCTTGTCCCTGGGAGGTGCCTTGTCCCTGGGAGGTGCCTTGTCCCTGGGAGGTGCCTTTTCCTTGGGAGATGCCTTGTCCCTGGGAGATGCCTTTCCCCTGGGAGATGCCTTGTCCTTGGGAGATGCCTTGTCCCTGGGAGTGGACATGGATGGGGACGCCTTAGTGCCCTGTGTCTCATCTGAGGGGCAGCTTACGTCGTGCCCTGCGCTGCCTCTAGCTTTCCCAGAGGATGGTGTCTGTGGCCTGTGTTGCTTTGCCTGCTGCGTGTGTTGGCTCCGTGTGCCATATCCAGAGTGTGAGGCAGGATCGGAGAGGTCACTCTCCTCTGTTACAGCCTGTGGTGTGGACGCAGGGACAGAAGCAGAACATTGGGCATGTGACACCTGAATGGCTGCCGTCACTTTTGAGGACAAGGACTGGAGAGTCCTGTGTATACCAGCCACATCCCCATGCATTCCCTTCATGAAAGCTACTACCTGACCCAACTTCCTGTCGTGGTCCACAAATGCATTTAGCATGTTAGTCTGACCCACACACAGCTGGCGCAGCAGGTCAACTGCCTCAGCACTGAGGGCAGTTTGGCACACAGGGTCAGGTGCAGCGGTGCCTGGACCAAAGGACACTCTGCGTCTCCGACTCTGGCAAGCACGGGCAGTACTTGTTGCAGTTTGCCGGAGGGTGGGCCCTGTACGCTGTGTGCCTGTTGAGCGGGTCGATTTCCCACTCCCTGTGTCACCTAACAATGAAGACTCACCCCCGCTGTCGGATGACGGGGATGTTGGTGTCTCAACACGTGAGTCCTCATAGACACCACTGCCACCCTCAACGATGCTGCTCACATCTGTCTCGGTCGTATCCTGTGTTACATCAGAGCACGATGCATTGTCACCAACTGCCTCTGTTGTCTATCTGACACTGCCCTTGTCCAATGCTAAAAGAGAGAGAGATGTGGGTACACGTAAGTGCCAGAGTCACAAACTTCATAGGCAATTTGCAGACAGACCTGGAAGTCCAAACAACATGTCGTACCCAGCCTGTCAATCCCCAACCTCCATTGCCTATCCCCATTAGCACAAATTGCCTGTACATGTGAAACAGGTGCGTCAAACATCCATGGCACGTCAATGCGGACAAATATGCAGGTGATGCCATGAGGCCACAGATCTGATTGCCAAGTACAGGGCCATGTATGTCTTGCTGCTGGAAAACCATGACAACTGCACACAACACAGAGTCCACTCACAAGCAATTGAAGCACACTGCCAACATCACAGAGGCAAGTACTGGCTGTGACCTGCAACCTATGTGGGCACTCATTAAGAAAATGAGCCCATACTGTAGACTGACCCCCAAATTCCTGCTGTTCCTCCCTCAATCGTGCAGCCAGATCAGGATGTGTCACTGCTAGGATGTGTGCAATCAGTGGGGTCATGGAAGGTGTGCCAATTTGCCAGCACGTGGAATCACCCCCAGTGTCATCTCCGCCACGTTCCTACTGAGCCTGGAGATGTCTTCCCACCGCTTGTGGCAGTGTGTATGTCGCCTGTTGCACACCCCCACGGCACGCACATCGTGTGCTATGGCCCTCCATATGGCCTTACGCTGGTGATGTTTGAGCTACGGATTTGGGAGGTAAGAGGAAGACATGTCAGTGTACATTAGTCATTCAGCACAGGCACACTGTACATGTGAATCCCATAAACATAGCAGGGGAACAGCAGATATGGCTGGTAGGTACATATGCCATGAGACTTAGAGAAAAGGTATGGGAGGCACACACAAACTAGGTAGCTGGGATGGGGAGTGGAACAGCACATGTACCAGCATACACATATCTTCTTGGTGTCCATGGGTGAATCAGATGTCATATCATTGTAGCAAATCAGCTTGTGAGAGAACCAGACAAACCCCACAATGTCCAGGCAGGGCTGGAGCACACCCACATTGCCCTAAAATGCACACCACCGAACGACATGGCCCTGGTGAAAAGGGATCTGTGCCATGGCCCCAACATGGAGGGACATGGACCTGCAAATCCCACACCGCCCACACGGATTGTCACATGCACACAACAGACCTGAGTCAGCCCACTAATAACTAGCCTTCAAATGGCATGTGCTCTGAGACACTGCGTGCCACACCCATCTCAAAGTGTGGACTGCGAATCATGAGGAACTGGGTACACATCACATCACCATGCACACAGCATGCCCAACTGTGTCCCACACAGCCCCCCAGCATGCCCAGACAGCAGATGCACAGAGTAATTGGTGCGCCCCATGCTCCCTCATTTACATCACACTACACTTACCAGCACTCCAGGGGCACCGTATAGCTTCCCATACTGGTTGAGCACCCTGTCCACGAGGACATCCAGCTACTCATTGGTGAAGGGACGGGACCGGATCTGCACAACCCTCGATATCATGGTGTCCGGGACACTGGCACAGCAGCACCTGATTCTGTAGGGAGCAGGCAACAGCAGGTAGTGGTGATGGGTGCAGGCAGCACTGGCTGGAGACTGGATCTGCAGCAACAGCATTGGGTGTTGTAGGGAGCAGGCAGCAGCAGGTAGAGGTGATGGGTGCAGGCAGCACTGGCTGGAAGCAGTGGAGATGTGGTGCTCACTCCCACACATATATGGGGCCCAGAGGTAATATCAGTGGTACAGGGCAGCTGCAATTGGTGTCTCAGGTCTGCCTTATTCAAAACTCTCCATTGACTGGCCCCGCGGTGGCAGTGCACGCCTTTCGCAATTTTCAAACTTGCATTTAGCAACCGCGATGGCGGTTCCCATTGGCTGTTGAATAGGGTGTCATGGCGGGGACACACCGGCACGGTCATGCGTGCGCTGCCGCTAGGGTGCATCTTTCAAATGTATCCAGTGTCCGGCACCGCGATGAAGGTTCACGCATACCGCGGGGGCGGGGCACGCGTTCCGCAACATTTGAATCTACATTGTGAAATGGCAGTTGGTATGTCCCTCCATGCAGATAGCGGTACCCACCACTGTTCCCCAGCGGTGAGTGACCGCCCATGCCCATTGAGTCTAGGGGCCCTCCAGGCACATAGTGGTACCCACCACCGTTCCCCGGCGGTGAGTGACCGCCCATGCCCATTAAGTCTAGGGGCCTGCCAGGCACATAGTGGTACCCAGGAACAGCGGTGAGTGACCGCCCATGCCCATTGAGTCTAGGGGCCCGCCAGGCACATAGCGGTACCCACCGCCGGGGAATGGCGGTGAGTGACCGCCCATGCCCATTGAGTCTAGGGGCCCGCCAGGCACATAGCGGTACCCACCGCTGGGGAACGGCGGTGAGTCACCACCCATGCCCATTGAGTCTAGGGGCCTGCAAGGCACATAGCGGTACCCACCGCCGGGGAACGGCGGTGAGTGACTGTCCATGACCTTTGAGTCTAGGGGCCCGCCAGGCACATAGTGGTACCCACCACCGTTCCACGGCGGTGAGTGACCGCCCATGCCCATTGAGTCTGGGGGCCTGCCAGGCACATAGCAGTACCCACCGCCGGGGAACGGCGAAGAGTGACCGCCCATGCCCATTGAGTCTAGGGGCCTGCCAGGCACATAGCAGTACCCACCGCCATTCCCCGGCGGTGGGTACCGCTATGTGCCTAGCGGGCCCCTAGACTCAATGGGCATGGGCGGTCACTCACCGCCGGGGAACGGCGGTGGGTACCACTATGTGCCTGGTGGGCCCCTAGACTCAATGGGCATGGGCGGTCACTCACTGCCGTTCCCTGGCAGTGGGTACCGCCATGTGCCTGGCGGGCCCCTAGACTCAATGGGCATGGGCGGTCACTCACCGCCATTCCCCGGCGTTGGGTACCGCTATCTGCATGGAGGGACATACCAACTGCCATTTCACAATGTAGATTCAAATATTGCGGAAAGCGTACCCCGCCCCCGCAGTTTGCGTGAAACCTCCATCGCGGTGCCGGATACTGGATGCATTTGAAAGATGCACCCTAGCGGCAGCGCACGCATGACCGTGCCGGTGTGTCCCCACCATGGCACCCTATTCAACAGCCAATGGGAACCGCCTTCGTGGAGGCTAAATGCAAGTTTGGAATTTGCAGCAGGCGTGCACTGCCAGTGCAAGGCCAATAACTGCCTGGTCAGGCACACATTCTGTGTTGGCAAGGGGATATGGGTGGCAGAGCAGGTACATGGTACCTGCCAACACATCATGCAGTGGCGAAGGGCGCTGTTCAAGGGTGTCCATTGCCACCATGATCATGCAACAGGGCAGTGCAAACATTGCAAGTTACCCACCTAGACCAGTGCTGTGTGCACATGCCAGGCCAGTGCACATCAGTGACAATGTTGTGATGTGGTGGCTCACAAGTGACATGGGTTGTTGGTTAACATTTACACTGTTCAGTGTTACCATGGACCTGCAGATTGTGCTCCATGTGAGTCTGTGCTTGGTCTGTGCAACAACATGTGATGATGTGATGGATGCACTTTGATTTTGTTGCTGTGTGTTGTATGCTTGATGGATTTCCCTCTCAAGTGTCCATGTCCAGCCTAGGCAAGTCTAGTCAGAGGTGCCTGACCTCATGCACTGTGTATTTATGTATTGGCATGGTGCAGAACCTAGATTGGGGCCTGTGGGGATGCAGTTCCACACAAGAGGTATATGTTGCACAATCAGGGCAGTCTGTGCTACATGTGGAAACGTGCCTTTGTGCATACATATGGCCGTGATGTCATTGTGGGGATGTCAATGTGTGGCAAGTCTACAGGTGTGCCATTGTTGTGTGCCAGGGCCAACCCACATGTAGTCTGTGGTGCCATCACTGGTGATGTCAGTCATTGTTGTTGCTGTGTCTGTCATGATCACAAATGTGGTGCAGCTGTGTTGTGTTTACAATTGACATGTGCTCCTATCGTAGGAGGGCTCCGAATGTGCACCGTCCATACACTGTGCTGGAGGACATGGTGGCCGACGAGGTGATACATAGATTCCGCTTGGACCGTCCCACATTGCAGATCCTGGTTGCCCAACTGGAGCCCCACCTGCAGCCACGCAGGGCATATCCCGGTGCAATAACACCAACAGCTAAGGTGATGGCGGCACTTCACTTCTTTGCTACTGGCACATTCCAGCACACGATTGGTACAGCAGGGGGGATGTCCCAACCCATGTTTAGTGTGGTACTGCGTGATGTCCTGGCAGCCATGATGCTGTTTAAGGATGAATATATCCATTTTCCACGGGCAGCTGAATTGCCAGCTGTGAAGGCTGTTTTCTACGCTCTGGGTCGGATTCCACATTAGGTGGGTGCCAATGATGGCACACATATTGGTCTGGTTCCACCACAGGCATGTGAACATATTTATCGTAATTGGAAGCATTACCACTCCATCAAAGTGCAAGTGGTGTGCCAGGCCGATCAATTCTTCTCGCATGTGTGTGCCAGATTTCCAGGCTCTGCACATGACTCCCACATCCTGCGGAGCAGCATTGTGCCCCAACTGATGGCGAATCTGCATCCGGAACGTGCCTGGCTTGTTGGTGAGTTGTAAGTGTCAACCACTCTGTTGTATGTGTGCCCTGCTGACCCCCACCACAGTGGTAATGTTGAATGTGCCTGTCCACCTCTCCCATAGGTGACTCTGCGTATCCAAACCGCCCATGGTTGTTGAGCCCAGTACGGAATCCCACTACCCCAGGCGAACAGCGATATAATGTGGCACATGGCAAGACACGTCGGGTGGTGGAGCGCACATTTGGGCTGCTGAAGTCAAGGTTCCTCTGCCTGGACAAGACCGGAGGGGCTCTGCCTTACTCACCCGCAAAGGTCTGCAAAATCGCGGTCGCCTGCTGCATGCTCCACAGCCTGGCCCTGCGCAAGGGGATCCCCCTGATCATGGACCCTGCAGACCAACAAGTGGCTCCGCATGCTATCCCGCCCGTGTCCAGTGATGATGATAGTGGAGAAGATGAAGGTATGGACCAGAGTCGTCAGCTCATTGAGCGCTACTTCCCTTGAAGGTGGGTGTCAACGTATGGTGTTGACATGGTATGGGGGAGGGGTGGTTGGTATTGATGTCTGGATGTCGGATGTGAGTGCTGCCTGTAGTTGGCTCCGTGCTGGATGCCAATGTGTGTGGGACATGGTAGTCATGCACGGCTCAAGAATGGGTATGTTGTGACTGGTGCAAATTGTGGAATGGGTAAATAGCACGGCCGTGAAGTGCGGTGTGGTGTGATGGCTGTGATGCAGTCTCCTGACATGTGTATGTTGTTCTCTTGTTCTCCCTAGGTCGCATCATATTCACCATGAGTACAGACAGGCATTGCTCCTTCGAGGTACATCATTGTACACCCTGTGATTAAAACATGGAATACACACGGACATGAGTGTTTCAAGGGTGTTTATTTACAATGGTGGCAGTGTTGGGGGAGTGCATTTTTACAAGATGGGGGGTGGGGATCAGCAAGTTGAAAGTCATGACGGATGAGAACATTGTGTAGAACCCACATTGTTGTGGGAACCCAGTACAAGAGATGCATGCCATGGCCTGGCAGTGTGGGGGAGGATAGTCAGCAGAGTGAATCACAGGCTCAGGGTATGGTGAAGTCAGCACTGGCTCTTCGTCTGGCAGCTGGCTGGTGCTTTGCCACTGGTTTCACCTGGCTGTTTCCTCAGACGTCCCCTCTGTATTTTGGCCAGAGGAGGGGCTGCTGTGGGGGCAGCTTGCTCGGGGGACACATCCCTCTCTGTGGCCTCAGGGAATGTTTGTGGAATGGCATCCTGCAGGCCACTGGGGGGAGGGGGTGGTGGTATATGGCCTGCAGGCTGGTCCCTCCGAGCCGCTGCTTGGTGTCCCATGAGGTCCACCAGTTGTGTCATCCTGTTGTCGATGGAGCTCAACAGCTGCCCGTGCTCCAGTGCATCTTGGTGTGCCTGTGCCCGATCATATACCTCCATGACCCTGTTGATGGCATCCAGGGCCTCGGCACCACGATTGGGTGGGTCTTGCTGGCCACCTACCCTTGCACCTGCCCTCCTGTCCGGGACCTGTTGCCTCACCTGGGTCCTAGCCCGGACACTCTCCCTGCTCTCCTGGGATGTGGAGGGTGTTTCATTGTCCAATGGGTCTGGGAGATTGGCACAGGGAAGACTTGTTGCAGTGGTGGTGCTGGTGGTAGTGGCAGTACAGGTCCCGACGGCAGGGGCCACTGTTGGTGTTGTGGTCAAGGTGGTGGTGACAGCATATGTCCTGGGACCGTGAAGACAATGGCGACACTGGTGTACCGGCTTCATCCACAGCATCCGAGGCGTCAAGGTCATCTGCACCGGAGAGTCCATGGTCTGAGGGGGGTGCCTGGTGTTGCAGGTTGCTGACATTTCCTGCCAGTTCACGATCACCTGTTGTACAAAGGATGGAGAGTCATTGATGTGTACTGCACAGGTTGGTTGTTGTGACGATTGGGATGTCATGTCATGCAGCACAAGTTGACAAACTCATCACATTGTTGTGGTACACAGTACTGGGCATCATGACGAGGTAGGGTGGCATACGCCACTTGGCTAGGTGTCATACTGTGATGCCTTACTATGGGACACCTAGGTATTGTTTGATTACGTGGTCATGTCCTCATTGTTGATATGGCAATACAACGTGAACACGGCCATGTGTACAAACGGTTCGGAATACCCTGGCTTACTGTTGTACATGGGGGAGTCGTTGTCATCTGATGCATGTCTGGCTTATTTCATGTTATTGGCCTCCATGGAGTTATGTGCCATGCTTCAACGGCGCATACTGGGGCCTGGTATCCGTGCACACATGGCCATTGATAGTGGCTGTATGTCCCGTTAGACATGGTGCACTGACCTTCTACTACATGTGTTCAGTGTGCTGCCAGTATTTCCCAGATGGCATTTCCATGTAATATGATGTGTACAGAGGTGACATGGCTAGTGGATGTGTCACACATTCAAATTGTGGTGTTCCCTTATGTGGCCCAATGGTTCTTGGTTGTACACCAAAATTTGCGGTCTGCAGGGGCTGTGTACTTACCTGTTTAAGGGTTGTTTTCTGGTTTTGATCCTGACACTTCTAGGATGCTGTGTGGTACTTCTTGCTACAGTGTTGCAGGTCAAGGGGGCCTGTTGGGAGTTGAACTGCTGGCCCCTCAATCAGGTACACTCCTCCCTGTGAAGATGGCTACCTACCTGTAAGTTTGGTGAGGGGGTTGCTTTGCTAGCACATGGTGGAGGGACTCCATCTTGCTCAGCTGTGGATGAAGGGGGCCTGTTGGGAGTTGTAGTGCTGGCCCCTCAATCAAGTATACCCCTCCCTGTGAAGATGGCTATCTACCTGTAAGTTTGGTGCGGGGGGTTGCTTTGTAGCAGGGTTTCTGTTCTCCCACAGAACTGTGCACAGAGGATTGGAACCTCAGCGAATTAGGGTGACCCAAAACTCACCTTAGTACCCAACAAACCCCTTACCGAGCTAGCTACAGTGTCTCATTGGTCATAACAAACTCCCAATGTTTAGACAAACCAGAACATGAACTCACCAACCTCAGGTTACGTGGAACACATGAGCACTCTTTCGTTATACAATCATTACAAACCAGAACATGGAGTAAAGAAGAACACGTGAGCATTTGAAATGTTTATTTACTAATGCCGTCTTCTCAGGCGCAGTATCTTAGATAATACAAGTAAACATATTATCAACAATAAAGCTACAAGCATAGTTACTAGTCCATAGAAAGCGAACGGTGACAGCATGTTACCATGCTGTAAATTAATAAGGGTTAACAACACTTATTTCTCACCCTCCCTAACTCACATATTATATTAATAGCTAAGAAGGTCTCTTTGGGTTGAATTAAGGCGGGCCCATACCTCAGTGTCCTAGAATGAAGGGATCACATCAGCATACACCAGCTCTCTCTGCATGCGAACAGCATCAAGTGTGTATTTGTGTGAGCAGCAAAGCCATATAAAACCCGCCTAAAAGCCAAAATTGGCAGAAGCTGCACTTATGTTATGTCTATGAAGGCGCGAAGATCAGACCTCATAACAATTCAGTATCTTGTTGTTCCTGAAGCTTCAGCACTCTCTGTACAGACATAGTTTATGAAGCAAAGCTGATATCAGAGTAATAACATATTATTCTCATGTAAACCACAACGAACTACTAGGTTGAAAGCTAAATCAACAATTAAGTGTCGTGTGCAGAAGTAGCAAAAGGAAAAATGGCGTTTAAACATGTAATGTGCCTATGCTAACTTAACGCATTATAAAGATATATAGTAGCTATATGACAGCTTTGCTAGCACATGGTGGAGGGACTCCATCTTGCTCAGCTGTGGGTGGAGGGGGCCTGTTGGGAATTGTAGTGCGGGCCTCTCAACCAGGTACACCCCTCCCTGTGAAGATGGCTACCTACCTGTAAGTTTGGTGAGGGTGGTTGCTTTGCTAGCACATGGTGGAGGGACTCCATCTTGCTCAGATGTGGGTGAAGGGGGCCTTTTGGGAGTTGTAGTGCTGGCCCCTCAATCAGGTACACCCCTCCCTGTGAAGATGGCTACCTACCTGTAAGTTTGGTGAGGGGGTTGCTTTGCTAGCACATGGTGGAGGGACTCTATCTTGCTCAGCTGTAGATGAAGGGGGCCTGTTGGGAGTTGTAGTGCTGGCCCCTCAACCAGGTACACCCCACCTGTGAAGATGGCTACCTACCTGTAAGTTTGGTGAGGGGGTTGCTGTGCTAGCACATGGTGCAGGGACTCCATCTTGCTCAGCTGTGGGTGAAGGGGGCCTGTTGGGAGTTGTAGTGCTGGCCCTTCAACCAGGTACACCCCTCCCTGTGAAGATGGCTACCTACCTGTAAGTTTGGTGAGGGGGAGTTGCTTTGCTAGCACATGGTGGAGGGACTCCATCTTGCTCAGCTGTGGGTGAAGGGGCCTGTTGGGAGTTGTAGTGCTGGCCCCTAACCAGGTACACCCCTTCCTGTGAAGATGGCTACCTACCTGTAAGTTTGGTGAGAGGGTTTGCTTTGCTAGCACATGGTGGAGGGACTCCATCTTGCTCAGCTGTGGGTGAAGGGGGCCTGTGGGGAGTTGTAGTGCTGGCCCCTCAATCAGGTACATCCCTCCCTGTGAAGATGGCTACCTACCTGTACGTTTGGTGAGGGGGTTGCTTTGCTAGCACATGGTGGAGGGACTCCATTTTGCTCAGCTGTGGGTGAAGGGGGCCTGTTGGGAGTTGTAGTGCATGGTGTGGGGCCTAGGTGGAGTATCTTAGCAGTTGTGCAAGGCAGTACTTGGCATTGTGATTATGGTCATTAGGTTGTACTTACCAGCCTCCAATCCCTCAGCTATTCCTTCCAGGCTCTCTGGATGCAGGATTCCAAGCACCTTCTCCTCCCATTCACTGTAGGGTATTGGCTGGATGGGAGTGCCGGCGCCAGTACGCTCGGCCCGCTCGCAGTTCTTGGCTCTGATTGACTTCACCTTTGCCTTGAGGTCGTGCCACCGCCTCTGGATGTCTCTTTTGGTGCGTGGCGCGGTCCCTGATGCGTTCACTCTGGTGACTATCCTTTCCCACATTCTGGTTTTGTTGGCCAGTGTGGTCTGTTGTACAAGGGTTCCAAACAGGTTGGGTTCTACACGTATAATCTCCTCCACCACGACTTTCAGCTCACTCTCTGTGAATTTAGGCTGTTTCTTGTGGGCCATGGTGTGTGCTGTGCAGGGTGTTGGGGGTGCAGGTGTGTAGTTTGTTGGGATGGTGTTGTGGTGGATGGTGAGGTGTGTGTGTTGATGTGCAGGTTGTTGTGTGGCTATTGGTGTATGTGGTGCTGTGCTCTGCTGTGTGCCTCTTCCTCTCAGTTCTGCTGTGATGCAAAGGATTGTGGGGATGAGAGGGGCTCCTTTTATTTTCTTCTTTGTGACTGTGTCCCAATGGTATCTTGCAGTCAGGTATGTTGTGGGTGTGGACCCTTGCCTGTCAGGTTTTCCACCATGGGGGGGTGTTTTTGATGTGGGTTATTGGGGGAGGGGTGTGTTAATGGTAGGTTTGGGTCCTGATTTGCTGTATTGCATGGTACCTTGCTTCCGCCATTTTTTTTGCGGTCTGACCGCCGCGGTGGATTGGCTTTGGACCTTTCCGCTAATACGTACAATTGTCGATGTTATTTTCCGCTTCGGTCGTGGAGGGTGATTCTTTACGTTGCCCTGGCGGTATTATCCTAATCGTGCGGCCAGTCACTCCGCTGCACTGTCGGCGGTTTGGCCTGTCCATCTGCGGCGGTAGGGTTTTCTATGGTTCCGTCTGCAGTCGGCGGTCTTTGGATACATCCATCCACCGCGGTCGGGTTTTGCTGGAGGGGAATCCTAATTGCACCGCCGGTTTCCCCACGGTGCGGTCGGAGGGTCATTTCCCGCGAGACTGGTGGTCCGGACGCTTTCCGTCCGCCATCCTAATGGACCCCAAAGACTTTGGAAGTTGAACTGTCATCAACTCAAGGGCAGAATGGAGGAAAGAGTACCATCCCTAGGTCCTAAAGAAATGAGCCCTCCCCTAAGAAGGTCTAACTAACTAGGGCAGGAGTTACTAACCCCACGCAGACCAAACACAGCATTGGAGAGGAACAGATGCAAGCCACATCCCTGTGCTTTGGCACTGTGAACATCAACAATTCATACCTCAGCTGGGCAAAAATGGTGTGCAATTGGTCCTTCTCTGCTCCCTGTCAAACCAAAGAGGCCAGATTTAAAAATAGGCTACACATGAATAATGTCTTGGATGAAGGTTACCTAACAATTGCTAGGAATATTGAACAAACACCACCCACCCCACACTTTGTAATTCGAGCATTGAACGGAAAAATTAAAACTTGCCCCCTACAACAACGCTGATTGTCTTACAGCAGAAACCCACATAATTAGTGTGAGAAGAGCATGCATGTAACATCTTTCAAATGGGAGCAAATGAAACATTTAATCCCACACAAGGACAAAACAACACTTAGCGGCTACAATACCAGCTCCACAATGAGCTGCTCTTGTCAAGGACAATAACAAACAGCAATTGTGTACTTTCCTTTTTGATTCAAATGAAGCAAAAGCAACCTTGAAAACATTGAATTACTTTCGTAACAGCGAAATATCTTTGATCAAAACCAGACGACTGCTTCAAACACTTATTCACCTTCATGCAGACTTTGTGACAGCCATCTTAGTTTTAACTCATATAAAGATCTAAACAGCAGTTTCCATGCGATGGCAATCAGCTTAATTAGATCTATTTATGAAGCTCACAAAACAGGTAACTTGTCATATCAACAATTATGACCATCTATATTTTAGAGGAAGGAGCATGAGCAGCACTTCCTGGTTGAATCATTTAGCAATTCACATATAAGTAATGCATGGAAAGTAACCCAGAACTCTACCCAGCATATTATATCCTTAGACATTATTAAATAGCATAGCTGCACCCCCTTGTGCCTTAATCCTTAAAGTACTCACTCAAGTAATACTGTTGTGATTTTTATAGAAATAACCAAATACCATTAACCTTGGATTAACGAGCAGCGTGCTGCCCAGCGTAAAACGCTTCAATGTCTTGTCTGGGGTGGGTGGCGCTATATAAATGCAATTACAATCAAATACAATAGCAGTGTGCAAATCAAGTATAGTAGCTCCATAGACTAGAGGTATCACTTGTCGTTCTTGGAAGTGATATTCACAGGCACTGTCTGGGCCTACACTTGTGGGGGTTCGAAGCAATGCAAGCTGATTTCTTTTTGATGCACACAAGGGATGGGGAGCTGGAACAAGAGGGTACTTGACACTCTTAGGAATGAATGTAGTCCTGGTGGGGCTCAATTAAAATGTACTCCCAGCAAGAGTGGATACATTGCCTCAGAAGTTACACTTTGTACCCGAGGGACACAGATTGTAAAAAAGCATAGTCACCTAATCCCATCTTGGGATAGGTGGAGCAAAAGCTGCCTCTGTATCAAACCAACCACTTTGCTGGTCAAGAGGGTGTGACAATGCCAGATTTAGAGCCTGATTTAGAGTTTGGAAGACGGGTTACTCCATCACTAATGTAACGGACATCCTGCCCGCAGTATCACAAGGGCATTTTAGCCAATGGACCTTGTAATACGACAGACGGGATATTTGTCACATTTGTGATAGAGTAACACATCCACATCCAGTTTCTAAGTCAGTCTCCTTGACTTCAAGGTGTCTTCAGGCACTACTGGACTCCCATGGATGACAAACTCTGAAGGAGACTGATTAAGAACATCAGGCATGTGCAGGCCCTTAGTCTGGGGACCCCGCTATTGGCCAGAAACTTTTTTCTGTACCAATAATGGAGTTCACAGGCCAAATAATGGCTCACCTCTGGCAGGTGTGTAAAGCTCTTACTGGATGCCGGCAGAAGGCGGAAGGCCTGGCGCATGGGTTGTAGACACTGACTGCTGGTGTCTTAAAGTATCCATGACATACTCTGGCTGGCCGGCGCAGAGACTAAATATTGAATCACAAAAATCGATTTACCTGAATATCATTGCAAAAATATAGTGGCTCAAGAATATCGACTATGGGTAAGTAATATTGATGTAAAAAATATCAAAGTGTTTAATATTGTTTGCAAGATATATAGATGTTAAAAATATCGATTTTGTATTAATTTTTTTATATGTTAGTAAATATTTTATATGTGTGTGATGCATGTATTATTTGTATAAGATTTGTTTGTATTTTTATTATATGCTTAAAAAATTTAGTAGTTTAAAAATAATGTTGTTTGAATTTTACGTTTTTAGTTACGTAGCAGGTTGTGGGTTTATAGGGGAATAGGGTGGGAAGTAATTTAATTATATAAAATGTATTGAATGTTTTGAGTAGTTATTACATTTTTTTATTTGAATTTTGTGTTTTTAGTACCGTAGCGGGTTGTGAGTTTATAGGGGAATAGGGTAGGAGGTAATTTAATTATATACAATTTATATATTTATTAATAATTGTTGAATTGAGATGTTATAGTGTTAAATGTGTAAATTAATTTTTTATCAATCATGTAATAATCAATTTGGTAAATAATTGTAATTCATTTATTGGTAATTAAATATGTTAATTGTGTAATTATTTTTATGTGTGTTGTGCTTTTTATAGGTGAAAATGATGGGAATGGTGGGAAGTAATTTAGTTTTTAATTGATGATGTAATCATTACTTGTTAATTAATTTTAATAAATTAATTGGCAATTAATTATGTTAATTGTGTAATTACTGTTATGTGTGTGTTGTGCTGTTTATAGGTGAAAATGGTGGGAAGTAATTTAGTTTTTAATTGATGATGTAATAATTAGTTGTTATTTAATTTTACTTAATTAATAGGCAATTAATTATGTTAATTGTGTAAAAATTCGAGATGTGTTGTGGTGTTTATATACGAATATGGTGGGAAGTAATGTATTAATAAATATTAGTTCATTAATTGAAAATAATGTATTAATAACTAATTTTTGGTATTTGTGTACTTCATTTTAGGTGTGTGTTGTGAATATTATAGTAAATAAAAGGGCTCCTTGGTAAGCTGGAACTAGACCATTTGTGGAACTCATTTAATGTTGAAAGTTTTCCCTCAAAGGGTATATTAAAAAACATGTACTGGGAAATGATATGGATGTCCACCCAATGTAAAGGCTCTAAAACAAACTTAACAGGACGTTATTTAAATATTAAATCTGTACCATCCTGTGAGCCCTATTGGGACATTATTGAAAAACCACTCGATAGAAAACTGTATTTTCAGTTTAGAATCGGGACGCTACCTACAAAGGCGGTCACTCGAAATTGGTCGACAAACCAGGATGATAAATGTCCCTACTGTAAAGATTTGTTAGAGACCACGGCCCATATATTGTTTGTTTGTCCCTTGTACGCTAATCCTCGACGCAAATGGATAAAACCAGCTTGCCAAAATTTAGGAACACGCAGGTGTTTAGAGGCGCTAAGAATATTAGAATCTGATTGTACCCCTTTTCTGGCGATCGCTGTGGCAAAATTCCTAGGTTGGTCATGGACTCTACGCACCCGCACTTTACAACAGCTAGATATTGTTTAATGAAATTATTGATATGGCTGATTATATGATTTTATGTAGTCACTTTTCTTTAAATGACAGCATTATGTTTAATGAGTTTTTTTAACAAGTGAAATGTTCTTAACTTTCTTGTAGTATTTATTGTGTATGGAATAGTGTAAGATTGCTTTCATGACTGCTGTCGAATAAAGTTTTGAAACTTGAAGAATATTATAGTGTTAAAGAATGCATATTAAATCAATGTTTATTAATTATTTGCATTAATAATAATTTGTCAAATTAATAATTATTATGTTAATTATGGAAAGTAATTAAAATGAAAATGTTGAAGTTTTTTTATTGGTGTGGTGTTATAGGCTAGGAAATTAAATAAATACATTATTGTTTTTTTAAAAAAAAATGTAATATTTGCTTATTTTAAATAAATATTGTTTACAAATGTATTTATTTTAGATAATAGTTCTACCTTTTTGATATATGTAATTAATATACAGAATGTTAATATTTAATATATTAAATCTGCTATTTTTAGAATATAGTTTTTTTTATAGTGTTTACATTTTTTAAATTATTTAAATGTTATTATTAATTTGTGTTTCTCTGCTATCCAACACTTTCCTTACAGTTGCACTCACTGGAGTGGGAATAGTAATGTTTACCCCTTTGCTATCCAACACTTTCCCTACTGTTGCACTCACTGGAGTGGGAAAAGTAATTTTTACCCCTTTGCTATCCAACACTTTCTCTACTGTTGCACTCACTGGAGTGGGAATAGTAATTTTTACTCCTCCTGTATCCTGCACTTTCCCTCCTGTTGCACTCACTGGAGTAAGAATATTAATTTGTGCCCCTCCGCTATCCAGCACTTTCCCTACGGTTGCACTCACTGGAGTGGTAATAGTAATTTGTAACCCTCTGCCATCCAGCACTTTTCCGACTGTTGCACTCACTGGAGTGGGAATAGTAATTTTTACCCCTCCACTAACCTGCACTTTCCCTACTGTTGCACTCACTGGAGTGGGAATAGTAAGTTTTACTCATCCGCCATCCAGCTCTTTCCCTACTGTTGCACTCACTGGAGTGGGAATAGTCATTTTAACCCTCCGCCATCCAGCAGTTTCCCTACTGTTGCACTCACTGGAGTGGGAATAGTAGTTTTCACTCATCAGCTATCCAGCACTTTCCCTAGTGTAGCACTCGCTTGAGTGGGAATAGTAATTTTAACCTCTGTGCGATCCAGCACTTTCCCTACAGTTGCACTCACTGGAGTGAGAATAGTAATTTTTACCCCTCCGTCACCTTGCACTTTCCCTACTGTTGCACTCACTGGAGTGGGTATAGTAATTTTTACCCCTCCGCTAACCTGCACTTTCCCTTCTGTTGTATTTATTGTATTGTAAAATGTATGTTTTCATTTTTTTTATAGTTAAATGTTTGAATTAATTATATAATGGTTATTTCTTTAATTTTAAATTATTGATATATGTATATGTTTAATTTTTATATATTTAAAGTTTAAAAATTACATAAAGATAATAGTTAATAAGTTTAAGTAAATATATGTATATGTATACATTTTTATGTTTGTGTGTTTATACTTTTTTATTACGTTTATTTGTTATATTTTGTTAAAAATAATAATTATATTTAATATATTTATTTTATGTTGTATATATTTTTAAGTCGATATTTTGTGCATCTATATTTCTTACTTCGATATTTTGTATTCAAAATTATTGTACTTACCTGTTTAAATATAGGGAGTCGATATTTTTGTATTCTATATGTTTGCATTGATATTTTAGTACATCAATATTTTCTACATCGATATTTCATCAGTGAATTGAATGGCCAGATCCCAGGCTCCATCCACTGGCCTGTGGTGTTCCAAAGTGCCCAAGACAAGCTTTTGGCAGGCTCCACCAGGGCTATCATACTCCAATAGGGCTAACATACTCCACCAGGGCTAACATACTCAACCATGGGTATCATATTCTAGCAGGGTGGAAAGCTGGAAATCATTTCTAGCCATGAGTTCAGAAAAGACTTGAACGTTTATATGTCCTGCTTAAATCTTTGGTTAGGGACATCATGCAATTCAATAACAAAGAGAGGTTGAAAGTACTGTTAGACTTATCTACAAGATTTTTAGAAACCTCCAAGCAGCTGGACTGTTCTGATCAAATTGCCAAACTGTCCTCCCCCTGTTTCTATCATGCGAGAGCTCTCAGAAAGGTCCTTATGCCTCTGCTCCCAGATTCTCTTTTTCAGGTATTGAGTGTGACTAGTGGCTCGCACCTTCATTACTGTAATAGTCTGTATTTGACCTGCCAGATAATATATTGCATAAACTACTGTTCACTCAAAACCTGGCACTGATAACCCATATTAGACCTCCTTCTTGGCCCCCAATGTCAAATCATCTAAAACAAATTCACTGGCTGGTGAATGAACAGTGAATGAAATTCAAATTCTTATGCATCTGGCAGAAAATGCTTTTATCACCCTTCTCGAGCCTTACACTCTTCGTATAAGCGCCACTTGGTAGTCACTATTATATCCTCAAAGCTGGGGCTCCCAGCTGTGCCTCCTAAGGAAGCGCCTTAACCTCAATTCCTTCGCCAAATGTCTAACCATGCATCTTTGAGAATAGCCCTCCAAACTTGGCTTTTGAATATATAAATCCTGCCCCTTCATTCCTTTCAGTGCGTGGCTACTTTTCATTGCCACAATGCACTTCATGGATAACAGACCACTTTATAAAACATAAAACAATGATCAAATTAGGATAATTCCACATTTCTAAAATTCCTGTCTTAAAAGGTAAAGATCTGTCATCAAAAAAGCAGGCAGATGCTCAATTTCAGGTTTCAAGGAGCCAAGATTATTTTAATATAAGAAGCCATCTAGTCAGAAGTAAATTGCGCAGGCTGATACAGGTTTAGTAGACTACTCCCTCACTTCAACTGCAGAATACAAGGAACAGAGTGATGCTGTCATTCAATAATACCCTAAATATCACTTAGATACCAACATAATCAATCGGGGCAAAGATAACTATTAAACTGACATAACAGCAAAGCGGCACATCCTGGGACATATAACTATTTCTCTTCCAGCCAGCCTTTCCTCCATTGGGCTGTATAAGAAGTGTGGCCACGGTGTTGACAGAGTAGTCATCACTGTGGCCAAAGTTGGATTGATAGCCCTGGAGGTTGGTATTGTTGCTGAGCCAAACTTTCTTCTACTTGAATGAAGACTGCTGCCCTGATGATTCTTTTAATTAGGATTTTTTTAAAGAGTGCACTGTCACTCATAAAGTAGAGTCTCCTGGGGTTTCTTCCTGATTTTAAGTCATTTAGATTAATCTCTAACACGAAAAGGCAAAGAGCTCCAATTCAATTAAAGCAGGACATCCTCAATGTATGGACTGGGATATTTATATCAGCCTGCCCAGATTGATAGATGTTAACAAAAATATTTTACATTAATAGGCGAGGATAACACTGATTTAATCTTTCTTCTTTATTAAATCACTTAGTTATATAAAATCCTTGCCAACGTGGGTTTTGCAAATTTTTTGTTTCCTCAGGGACACATAGGGGCCGATTCCGATTCAGTAAAATCCTGTACGAATAGCCGTACGGAGCACTTTTACCGTACGAATCGTATCCTCAAACGTCCCCGTACGTATGATGTGGTACGATGCGTACACAAAGCAGTTCTCCGTCCGAATCGTACTAAAGCCTATATGACTCAATAATCCATACGAATCGCATTTGGAACGCGCAGGACGCGATGTCCGCACGGATCGAAGCATCATTTTCCGACCCAGCAAGTACGATTCGTCCAGTCAACACTCCGTACGACTCTTTTTCTACGAGAGCTCAAAATGTCCGGAAAAGAATTCGACTCGAAGTGCATGCAAAACGGACCCCCGGTACAGTTCGTACATCCCATGATCGTAGGGGTACGGTTCGTACACCTACGATCATGGGGTGCGGTTCGTACACCCAATGATCGTAAGGGTACGGTTCATACACCCCATGATCGTAAGGGTACGGTTCGTAAACCTACGATAATGGGGTATGGTTCGTACACCCCATGATCGTAGGTGTATGAACCGTACCCCTACGATCATTGGGTGTACGAACCGTACCCTATGTGATTGTGTGGACGTTTACCGTACGAATCGCGTACTCATTCCCCGGGCCAGATCGTACTTGTCGGGTCGTACGGCATATTTACGATTCGTACGGTTCACCTTCAGGGTCAGTATCGTACGGATTTTCCCTTGCTTTCCGTACGGTTTGCAACGATTCAGACGTATTTTTTTACTACGGATCGTACTACGCAATTCGGACGTATTTGTACGATTCGTACGGAAACGGCTACGAATTCGAATCGTTGTACGGATTTGTATCCTGAATCGGAATCGACCCCATAATGTAATATCATAATTACTAAAACACAAACAGAAAACAAACACCTAAATAAACTTCGGTTATGTATGGAACAGCGGCCATTTCAGAATACTTTATTCTAAGGGTCGGCCATTTTGTGACATGAGTTTTCAGATTTAACGGCATTAGAGTTCATAGAGTAGAATGCAGTCAGTACTATAGTTTTGGACCTTGATCTGTACAAGGTAGCAGTCATCTTATAGTCAAACAATGGTTACAAAAACATCAACAATTCAATAATGTCAAAGCATACACAAGGTAAACTAGGACTGTAGATTACTTACATTTCAATAGAGAGAAGTTTTGAGGGCGATCAAAAACTGGATTTGCGCGTTCCTTATCGTCAACATTTATAGGTTCCTTAAATAGGAGAGGTGTTAGGCCAGGAGTGAAGATTGATACATAGCTATTCGTGGGGTAGAAATCCTAACCATGGTTTATGCTCTGAAATGACAAATCTTAGCTCAGTCACCCTATGGGAAGCAATTATGAGGAGGAAGTGTCAGGGGTAAGATATAGAGAAAAGGAGAGTTAGGTGAATGACCCTGTCCAAGATGCCAGCTTATTCTTGAACAAAATAATGCTTTAAGATGGCTGCAGGGCCATACCAGCCATTATTATCCTATTGGGTAATTCATCAAGGGGCTGGAACCATTGGAGGCCTTTTTTAAAGTCCAAGGCCTGTCACCAATGCCTTTGCTACACACTCTCCAGTTCTCCATGGTTTATTGCAGAAGACACAAAGGGAGCCTAAGCAAAGACAGAGAAAAAGGAGAAAGAGAAAAGGGAAAGAGAGACAGAGCTACAGGGAGAGAGATGAGATTCAGCAGAGGAGGAGAGGGCAGAGAATGGATGGAAAGAGAGAGTAAGAGAGAGAGAGGGAGAGAGAGAGAGAGAGAGAGAGAGAGAGAGAGAGAGAGAGAGAGAGAGAGAGAGCAGAGGAAGGGAGCAGGGCTGGTTTGAGAATTTTAGCCAGGACTGCTTTTGAGTTCCCAATATAGTCCTGGATGACTGCCAAACATCTTCCATAAAGGACACTAAAAGTGAGTTGCCTTGGGGCTAGACAAGGCCAGGTAGGAAACTAGGATTGATTGGCCTCATGGCCTAGAGGAGGACAGGTACAAACCTACGTCAAGTGCCTGATTTATTTTCCATAATTTTCTTCAGTGAGTGGGGATGCAACTAATCAATCCAAATCTACACCTACAGAAGATGACAAACAGAGCTTGACCGCTGCAGCTTTTTAAAGTGTGGTCAGCTAGGCATTGTTTGCAGAGAAGCAGGACAATGGCAACACAATTTCTGTTGGCAGTCCCTTCTTTGTGTGTTGCACTGGCTGTTCTACTGTTTCAACAAGGAGAATGGGAATGAAGTGGCCTTTGAGACTTAAGGAGGAAACTAGGTCAGCTCTAGGGCAGTGCGACGAGTGCAGCTGCACCTAGTGCTGGCTTTGGGGTACGCTGTGATCAGAAATAACTCATGGGTTTAAAAAAGCACCTTTTGCAGAGTTCCTTGTGTGTCTTGCAGTTTTCAGGCAACAATAAAAATGTTTAGATAACTCTGGTGATTAATGTTCCTGCTGGAGAGGGATCGCAGTTTTGGGTAGATGCACTTTCCACTCATTATAAAGTAGTGCTGAGGGTTAATATGCCTGTGAGTACCACACAAATCCCAGAACAGTATTTTATTCACACAGCTCAGTGGGTTGCTGGCATTGTCACAGAGATCCTTTTGCCACTTGCAGTTCATAAGTTATAATGCTGAGCTATGAACTCTAATCAAAGAGTTGCATTCAAACCCCATGGTATAGGTTAGAGTCAGAACTTTATGTTTTTCCCCAGTCTTTCATTATCCTAATGTTGCTGAAAAAGGGTTCCTTTGGGTAAAAATGCATTCTTATTAGTGAAGCCAAACCGAACCACTGTAGCACATTTTAAATATGCTTCTCCAGCCCAAACACTCTTAAAATATACTGTCTACTTGTATGGATGACAAGTGATTTCTACTCCTTATAATCCTCATAGTCTTATTTAACATTTGATATAGACTGATTGACATGTTTGTACGATTTATTGTCTCTGTATAATGTGTGTGTGTGATGTAAAGTGCTCCGGCATCCTACACAGGTATGAGTATCACTAAAATAAAAAAAAACGAAGTGCATGTGAGAGAGGAGATGTTTAAAATTACCAAAACTTTTCTGGAACCTAATTCCAACAGGCCTCCCTCTGAACCTTCCAATGACAGGTGTAAAGCCCTGGCACCACCTTTGAAACTAAAATCTCAGAGATCTATCTCTCCTTTCAAAAGGTGGAGGAAAGATCTAGCCCCACCTTCCCTAGCATCCCCAGTATCTCTAAGGAGACTACCACATCCCTCTTGTCTGTCGGAATTCTCCCCACACCCCCTTGATACTGTTGCTGCTCTTTTCAGTAAAATCAAATCTGGATCTCCACTTGGCGCAAGTCCGCCAAGAACCCTTGCTCTTGGAGCAAACATAAGCTTCCCCAAACTGCTTGAGATGATCAACCTTTCCCTAGAGAAGGGTCTGGTGCCTCAGCGATGGAAACATGCCATAGTTAAAGCCATCTTAAAAAAGCCTTATCTCGATCCTACATAACCACAGAATTTTTGTCCAATTTCTCTGCTTCCAGGCATTAAAAAGGAGGTAGAAAAATATGTACAGGGATATTTTTCAAACTTCCTCAAGACCCGCCCCCTCCTGCACCACACGCTGACTGGTTTTCTGCCTAAGCACAGCACAGAAACCGCTCTGTTAGCAGTGATGGAGGACACAAAAAGGAGATTGGATCAAGGAGCCACAGTTGCTTTTATAATTCTTGACCTTAGCACAGTCTTTGTCACCATTGATCACCTTACTCTTCTAGATAGGATGTGTAAGTCCTGTGTTGTAGGAAAGGCCCTAGATTGGCGTAGTTCCTTTCTGATGGACACATTCTTTCAGGTTTTTGACAAGGCCTGCTCCTCTACTTTTCTCCCAATCAACTGTGGAGTGATCGCTTAGTCCTACGTTGTTTAATGTATACATGCAACCCCTGATATCACAACTCTGGGATTTCCATAGTCTCCTACGCAGACAACACCTAGCTGTTTTTCTCACTTGCCTCTGACATGGATCTCCCAGTGTCCACCTTGAATCCTTCACTGGAGCAGGTAGCCAGCTGGATAAAACAATTGGTCGAGGCGTCGCGGAGGACCACCAGTGGGGATCCAGCCCACTTGTCGTGAGGATGTGACAGCACGAGCAGCCGGATCCAGGGAGGAGCCAAAGCACCTGGCAGTTCAATCTCCTCCACAAGTGAGCTTGGTAGGTACCGAAGGGGGCAGGCTTGGTCCTCAGGATATGGGTAGGGCACCAAGTTATCTTCAGCACACAGACTGACAGTGGGATCTGGTTTGAAACTGGAGCAATAGCAGAGCTGATGAGTGTGGCGCCCTCCTCCGGGCGGGCAGCAGCGCGGGGGGCATAGGAAGACCTCCAGCTTAGGCATCCACAGGCAAAGCAAGGGGGGTCAGAAAGTGTGTCCGGGAACCTGGTCTCACCACTCCACAGATGCAAGCCCTCCGAGGGAGTACAGGAGTTAATTAAAATATATATTGTGTCCAGTCCAGTCCGGCCATTGGCATACCTGTCCTTAGGGCCAGAGGATATGACTGTGACCTCCTATTACTGCAAGTGAACCTCCCAATAGAAGAGCGTCACACTGTTCAAGGGGTCTGGCTAGCAGAAAGGGCAAGGTTCCAAGTTGTTGGTGAACTGGCCTGCAAGACCGACACTCCCGCAGCTGTAGCCCCTGTCTCTCACAGAAGTCGCTCTGCCTCAGGCCACAGGCCTGCCAGTTCCTCAAGTATCAGCAGCATTGTCACAATGGCAGAAGTAGTTAATGGGGGCCAACAAAAGACACTATCTCATTAAGGAGACATTCCCACAGCTGAGTTTATGGGTATGGGACCACAGGGCTCGCAAAGAGGGCCCCGGACCCGACGCAGATGCACCCGCCTACCTAGAGAGGAACCAGCCTCCATGGGACAGCAATCATTCGTCGGACTGGTCAGACACCAATGCAGTCCACAGGTGAGGCCTAACAGGCCTGTGCGTCATCAGATGAGTTAGCCAGTCCGCAGAGCAGAAGTCGTAAATGTCAAAGAACCTGGGAGGGACATCCACACACCAGCACCAGGCCCATGCCCCTTAGGCTGCAGTCCCTGGGTCCAGCAGTAGAGGTAGGCATTCATTCACTCATGGGGTTGAAGAGTTGGACGGGCCTCCGAGGTCAGGTCTGGGTACACTATCCCAGGATCGGTTGGGCCCCACGGATCCACTGCATATCGTGTTCTGATCCCACGACAAGAAGCAGGAAGGGGGGCCAACAGGCAAGAGGCAGCCCCACAAGCAGGTGGCGAAGGGAACATTCAGCCTCCAATCTCAGCCACAGCATGGCAGCCCGACCCCGACCACGCCACCCGAGGCTCAGCAAGACGGGAGCGCAAGTCCCAAGAGGGAGGGAGTGGAGTACCGCAGGATGCCCGTTGAATGTAGCCTCGGTGTCTCCTCAAGATCAGGCAGCAGGCAGGGCAAGTCCAGGACACCGGTAATTGTATTTACAAAGAAATAGGCATCCCAGTGGCTTACGGATGAGAGAGGATGACGGAGGGGTCCAGAGCACTCTTAGAGTGCGACCGCCATCTTGACACCCTAAATATGTTTTATTAAATTTGTGGGACCTAGTGAATCTCTGGGTCACATTTTATTTACAGTATGAGGGATATCTGAAAGCCTCACATTTCTGAGAGAGCCTAAGGGGTCTTGAAGGAGCTCTCATGTAGAAGATGTGAGAAAGTAAAAATAATTACCCTGATTTTCACAGGCAGTAGAGAAGGGGAATAGAAGTTACATGGGAAAGCATTTCATGGAAAGAGAAGCCGTGCAAATTATATATTTGAGATATGTCTCTAGTGTTCCAACACTAAATTTAGCCGAAGTGCAGGAAGGATGTGATTGCACCAATATCTCCAAGTTTCACAGGAAGCATGTTGCAAGGGAAGACTTGTCCTGGAAAAGATTTTCATGAAAAGGACAAACGAATAATATAATAAAAATAAGATACCCCCTAAAAAAAGTTTCAACTGATAGAATTGGTGTATTATGATACCAAACTAATAGGGAAATGTCGGAAACTGTGGCTGTATTTAAACTAGTTATAGAGATGCCTGTTCTTCGTCTGTGTGTTCCATTTCAAATGTGAATTGATCTGGAGTGGGCTAAAACAAATTGTACAAATAAAGAATAATGAAAAGGAGACACACAGAGGAAGACAAGAAGTCCCTAATGCTGTTTTTAACTAGGATTTTTAACAAGTACATACACAGTTTCCAGCTTTACCTCACCTGATTGAAGATATAATTAAAAATCAGGCTGGTAACGATGATTAGTTACTGGTTCTCGAGAAAAAAAACAAATTACCCCATTTTGTGTCATCAGCACTGTAATTACTCTTCATGCAGAGAGCCATCTGAAAGAAAGTATCAATTAAAGGGAATATATAGGGTCACAACTCAGACACTGCTTCCTAAAAAAAATAGCATTTTTCGAGTTGTCTAGTTGGTGAAAATGTCAACATTGTTTTTGGTAAGAAATATAAAAAAAACTCATTTTTATTTATAAGGTTAACACAAGGAAACTACTGCTTGATTAAAATGTTTAGGATACATGCTGCCACCTAGAAGTTCAACACATGTATTTAATTCAGCTATGGGTTTGCATGTACCCCTGTGTGCATATAGTGTTGGGAATCACAGCACAAAAGCAGGTCACAACACTTGGGTGACACTTTAAGAGCGTTGTAATAGAGCTGTAAGACAATTTAAGAGCTTCACGTTTACTGCCAAAGTTAGCAGTCCATGTACAGTGGCACAGTTAAAATGCTCCTGGGCCTGATTAAACTATGTTACACACTACACCAATGAAGCTGCAACAAGAAAGATGCGTGTTCTTTGCAAAAGAAACACATGAAAGAGTTAAAAATACACGAAAAAGTCTTCGAGTGAATGTCAAACAACTTTGGCGGTTCACACTAAGCTATTATAGTTCTTGATACTGCTCATTCACCTTTTGTTCCTGGTGTACCTACCCCCTCCTGGGCTGCGGGGTGGGTGGGCTTTGCCGTCTGTAAAGAAAAACACACCAGAAAACGAGCACTCTAAGCTTGGTTCAAAAAAAGGATAATTTAGTTCCACAAAAGAGCTCTAAAATACACATGGACTGAACAGTTAATGGGCATATTAGATGTCATTACTTACTTGCACATAGAAAATAAGGGTTGGAAAAGGACTTCAAATGGACAAGCAATGCAAATGGGGAAAACACACAATGGAAGCCAAAGAATATCGATGTTTCACAAAATTAGCCAATTAGTTTTCCAATCCCTAACTGCTTTTGTTCCATGCAATTTACCAGCCAAATTGCTCTCGTGTGGCCAGCATGTCTTTTGCAAAAGAACTTGTGTTTAGGTCAAATGCTTTCATCTTTAACATTTGATGGAATTGTTCACAACACCTTTTTCCTTTGCTATCTTGCCTATGTGCTGGTGGATGAAGGTCACACCACAGCGCTGATCCTTTTGGACTTAAGCGCTGCTTTCGACACTGTAGCACATCACATCTTGCTGCAGTGTCTGAAAAAAGGGGGTGTGAGAGGCAGAGCTCTGGAGTGGCTGGAATCGTTCCTCCAGAATCGTAGCTTTCAAGTAGCCATGGGATCGAAGAGTATTAGGCTGAATCATGGAGTGCCCCAAGGGTCTAGCTTGAGCCACACCCTTTTTATTCTCTATGTAACACCAATAGCAGAGATCACTGAAAGGTTAAGGGTTCAAGTTCTAACCTATGCTGATGACACCCAACTTGTGGTCTCTCTTGCTCAATCTGAAGGTGGCAGCAGCCGATAACTTCTCGTTGTGCTTACAAGCTACAGCGGCCTGGATGGCCAATGTTATGTTATGTTAGATTGTCTTGTAAAGCGCATGGCTACCCCAGCACTGGGGCGTCCCAGCGCTGTAGACCACTGGGGAACCCGTGCTGGCTTTCCCTGTGAGATGATCCCTGCTGGGTATCTCCAAGGTGAAACCAGGCATCCCGGTGTATGTGGGGGGCCGTTGTGGAGATAAGGCAAGCTAATGCCCAGAGTTGCTGAGTGTGATCCCTGGTTAGAGTAGGCACCGAAGCGAGAATTATCGAGTCCGCTGACCCTGGATCACGACCCTGCCGCGTCGGGAATTGAACCCTGGTCCCGGGCCGTCCTCTGCTTCCGGGTCTGCTGCCTCTAACCAGTGAGCCACACCACTCCAATAACTGCTTGAAATTAAATGGAAGCAAGACGGAGGTGCTGGTGGTGGGGAACGCACCATCTGTGTGGACATCAGCATGGTGGCCGCAGGTATTGGGGCCTCTACCCTCTCCCAGCGATCAAGTCAGGAATTTGGGTATCTGGCTAGATAGCAAAATCTCCTTCGAGTACCACACCGGACGTGTGGCAGGACAATGCTTCGGTATCCTGAGAAATATGCGGAAAACACTTGACCTACTCCCTACTTCGGCCAGGAAAACCCTGGTTCATGCTCTCGTTACCTCCAGGTTGGATTATGGGAACGTCCTGTACCTGGGAGCTAATGTTAGATGTATCACCAGGCTACAGCGCATACAGAATGCGGCTGCCCGGATGATCTTGATGTTGCCCAAAAGAGCGTCAGCAAAGAAAGCCCTGGAATCTCTTCATTGGCTGCCGATTAAGGAACGGGTGCTCTATAAAACCTTGCTGATTAGCCATCGCATCACGCAGGGGAAGGGGCCATCTTATCTGTTGGAACTGCTGAGCCCGTATATTCCTGGGCGCATGTTGAGATCTTCCGGGAAAGGGCTGATGAAGGTTCCTAAGTTTAGAAGAGCTCGGATGGGTGGGCGCTCCTTCCGAGTTCAAGCGGCTCAACATTGGAACAGACTCCCACCCGAAATGCGAGCAGAGACTTCGGAACGTATTTTCCGGAAACAACTGAAAACCCACCTCTTCCCTCGGGTGGGAGAGTGAGGAGGTCCGTATCTGAGGAGCTGAGGGGAGACATGTCTGACTTACTGTAGCCAGCCACATCACAGCGCGGGGACACACTGTTCTCAGTGTAATCAGGCGCTTTATAAAATTTATTATTATATAAAAACATAGGATTTGCTACAGGGATTTGTACATTTTCATTTTTGATAGTGCGTCCACGGTTTAGGAGGGCGGTATTAAGACATATAAAGGACTCAATCACACCACATACCACAATAAAGACCAACTATAGAGGGTGGCACACCCCTAAACTATCTACCTTCAGTATCTAGCTTTCACAATTTATTAATGAGATAAACAAAGAAGAAATGATTTCAGTTATTCATGACAAAACATACTAAAACAATGTGATCAACAATGTACATAGTTGCTATTAAAACCCCAATATAAAGTAACAAATGGAGACAATATTCATAAGCATCAAAACCTGATGAAAAACATTGCTTTCATTCATTCTTCAAAATACTTCCAAATCCCCTAAGATTTTCTTTTAACCGTAATGGCAGTTTCTAATTCATAACAACTAAGCAGTAACTGCACACTTTTACCAGCCATGCCCCTGGTGTCTCCCACGTTTACTATTAAGGGGCTGATTCTGATCTCGCTAGGAAAGCCCTCCAAACGACTCAGATCTGGAGGGCTTTCCTAGCGAATCGCGCTGTGAGAGTCCGACCGAACGAGTATGATGCATTTGTATGCTGACGGACTCGATTTGCTCAGACTTCTCATTTACCTCTATTGGAGCCTGTATACCGATCGCGTACACATGCTCCCAGAGCAAAAAGGGGCTGTTGGGGAAAAGCGTGCACCCTGTGGTGACCATCACACTGTGCATGCTTCAATCAGGGAGACCCATGGGCAACCACCCATTACCGATTTGGAGGGCCCCGGGTGACGGGAGGCCTGCTAAGGCCCCCCGATGTCCGATTCCGACAGCCGTTTTTTCTTGCTGAGACCAAGTCAATAAGGTTGTCCGAATCGTACATCATATTTGCTCGTTCGGAAGCAGGGTCCTTCAGTTACGAATGAGTCAGATTGACAAGTTCAGGGTCGGAAATGATTTGGTCGACGCTGTCGTTAAGAATGGGGTACAATTCGGTCACAAACATAGGCTTCGAATCAGTTTACGCAATTCCGATTCCAATCCGCAGCCTTACGAACGAGATCGGAATCGACCCCTAAGTAGTAAACTTAAATGTGTGAGGATCTCCGGATAGAAAAGATAGGAGAGGTGGGGGTTTATGTCATCTTATGTGTTTTTGTAAAGCACACTATTACCCAAGGGTATCTTGGTGCAGACCAGGTCTGTGTGTGGTTATCCCTGCCTATGGTAGGTTACTTAATTGAAAAGCCATGTCTTCAGCTTCTTGTGGAATTCAAGAAGAGATGAGGAAGCTTTGCTGTGTAGTGGGGGTCGTTCCATGCTTTAGAAGCAAAGTAAGAGAACGCCTGTCTTCCAGCTATGGTCCGTGTATGCACAGGATGTGTGCGAGTAGGAGTCCTAGGGAGCAGAGGTGCCTTGGTGGTTGGTGGAAGGAGATGCAACTGTTCAAGTAGGTGGGGCCTAAGTTGTGTAGTGCCTTAAATGTGTGTGTGAGGAGTTTGGAATAAGCAAGTTTGTGTATTGAGAGCCAGTGGAGCTCCCTGAGTTCTTTTTTTTTTAAATTATTTTTATTGCCTCGGTTGGGTCAAAGTAGCATAATACATTCACAAAATCCATATACATACATCCAGAAATTTCTTGTACAATAGATTGATTCCAGCTTGCAAAAGTTAAGTTAATTCATTTCATTACATAATACATACCTCAGAGGTTATTTCTCTATATAATCTTTAAGTACCCTCCATGTCAGTAATCCAATCTTTTTTTTTCCTTGCCCCTTTTAAAGCATATAAATTCCATTCTAATTCATATATATTAAATAATTTTCTTCTCCAAAATTCAAACATAGGTGCTTCCGGTTGTAGCCATTCAGTAGCTATACAAAGCCGAGCTATAGTCATTACCACAAACAAAAAATTCTTAAATTTACACAGATCCGCATTATCATTAATGGATTGGCTCACCCCAGTTAGCATAAGTGCTGGGGATATTTTTAAAGGATAGTGAATAACTTCAGCTATGAATCTTTCTATACTAGAAATGAAAGGCATCAATTTAGAGCAATTGTAAAAGATATGGATTATATCTGCCTCTTCCCCTCCACACCGGAAGCATTTTCCATCATATTGTGGACCCCATGTGGCCATTCGTTTGGGAGTATAGTATAGTCTGAATATGGTTTTATACACCTGTGCTTTCATGTTGGCTGACAAGCATATGTCTTTGGCCATCAAAATAGTATCTGCAATATTCCAGTCACTTTCTGCCAGCTGGTTCTGCCAGTATGTATTAAATTTATTCAAATCATCAAGTTTGTACTCCAACAATAACCGATATATCAGGCCAATCTTTTTCTTTAATTGGATTGCCTCTATTAATCTATTAGAGGTCGGTTTATTTAATTTCTTTAAGCTAAAATCTCTGAGTTGAAGATATTTAAAAAAACAGGAGTGGGGTATTTGATATTTACTATTCATATCAGAAAAAGCTCTAAATGTTCCATCCGTCTCAAACAAATCTCCAATTCTAACTACCCCTTTCTTGTTCCATTCCTTGGCCACATGGTCCCAAAATATCGAGGGAAGTATCTTCTCAGCTGAAAACGGGGTATGGTAAATAATTTTCTCTAAGTTCATTAGAGTCCTAACTTTTCTCCAAACTTTATATGCTGCATCAATCACCTTAAATCGGGTATGCTTGTAATAGTTCCCTTCCAACTCTTTTAATAAACAGCCCTTTGAGTGTTCTCCCAATAATAAATAAAATATTGAAGGAGACTCTGCCGGGTCCCCTATTTGTTCTCCAGTCAATAGAATTCGCATTCTTTGTAAAAAGCATACATAATAATAAAATAAAAAATCCGGGATTCCCCCGTCCTCCTCTCTCTATCGGGAGTGTTAGCCATTTCATAGCTCGCCTAGTTTTCCCGGGTGCCCATAAGAATTTAGTACATAAAGATTGCAATTTAAATATATGACTGCTAGGAATTTCTAGGGGGATACTACGAAATATGTATAATATTTTAGCTAGTACATTCATCTTGATGATGTTACCTCTCCCAATTATGGAAAGTTGAAGTCGCCCCCACCTATCTAAAGATTGCTGAATTTGATGTATTGTACTAACCCAATTAGATTCCACTATCTCCTTTGTATGCGATTTAATAATAATTCCTAAATATGTCACTTCCGGTGTTACCCTATTGTCATTAAATTGGACGCTATCTGCACACAACACCTGCGTTTTCGCAGCATTAAGTTTATAGCCAGAACTATTTCTAAAATCGATGGCTAAGCGTTCAATCTCTGCGATTGCCTGCCTAGGATCAGTAGTAACGATAGCTATATCATCCGCATACGTGAATATTGAATGAGGTATGTTAGCAACAACAAATGGTTTAATATATGGTGACTCTAATAGTTTAATTAAAAAAGGATTAATGAATAACGCAAAAAGAAGTGGAGAACAGGGACACCCCTGTCGGGTACCTCTTGTGATAACTATCCTTTGCGATTTTTGACCCATAGCAGTGACTCTCGCATTAGGTGATCGATACAATACCTTGATAGCTCTCTCCATGACTTCCCACATATAAGCCCATCCTACGCGATCGAACGCTTTCTAAGCGTCAAGTAATATCAGTGCAAGATCTCTTTTCTCAGTTTCTGCTATATCTATTAAAGTGATCACCTTGTTAATGTGGGCTACAGTTCCTCTATTTGGGATAAGCCCATGCTGGGTCAATGAAACTTACGGTGTTATAATCTTAGACATGCGATTTGCTAACATCTTCGAGTAAATCTTACTATCGCAGTTTAATAAGGATAAAGGTCGATATGAAGCAGGTTGTTCTGGGGGTTTCCCTTTTTTAGAAAAGACAACAATTGAGGCATCATCCCATGACTGCGGAGCTTTCCCCAGTTGTGCCCTTCTAAAAGTCTCCAACATAAGCATTTTTAGAGGTTCAAAAAAGCATTTATACACCTCAGCTGGAATAAAATCGGGGCCAGCTGCCTTCCCATTAGAGGTACTTTTAACTGCCTTCTCCAGTTCTTCCATTGAGAAGGGTTGATCTAACACCGTTTTTTCCATATCAGTTAGTTTTTTAAAAGTAGCTTCATGCTGAAAAATATCGAGATCTAAATTAGATTGCTTAGTATATAATTCAGTATAGAATTGATACAGAATTTCCAGTATTTTCTGTGGGTCTTCAAATATAGTCCCATTTTTATCTTGCAGTTTATCAATTTTGCGAGTAGATTCCTTCATTTTTAATTTTAAGGCCAAGGCCCTACCTATAGCTTCCCCATATTCATGCATATACCTCCTATATGTTAAATATTTCCGCGCTATCTCCTCACACCAAATTCCTGTAATGTGCGCGCGGCGTTTGGCAACTAAACCCTCATACTCATGAATTTTAGTTAAGTTATTGTCCCCCTTCTTAATCTCTGTGATTAAATATTCTTCTGCTTTGGAGAGGTGTTCATATAGATCCCGCATTTTTCCTCGTTGTAAATTCTGATAGTAAAATCCATAGCTCATTGTTTCCCCTCCAAAACACGCTTTCAATGTGTCCCATATTGTCTCAATATTAGCGGAGCCCATGTTATTCTGTATGAATTCTATCGTCCATTTGGCTATAACCTCTCTATATTGTACATCCAAGCATAACTTTCTGTCAAACGAAAAATTCCTATTCTGTTTAATTTCTCCTATATGAGCCACCTCTATTATCAATGGGGAGTGATCCGATGTTACCCTGGGATATATCTGAATCTTTGTGTTAGATTGGATAGAAGCTGACGTAAAAAAATAGTCCAAGCGTACGAATTTCTTATAGGGCGAGGAGTAATAGGTGTATCCTGGTGCAGCAGGATGGTTTTTGGCCCATATATCAACCAATGCATGATCCTTCACTAAGTCATATAATGCTCTAAATACACGAGGTTTTCTGCCCTTATAATTCTCTGCTCCTGCCTCAAGCTCACCTGCCATCAAGTTAATATTTAAATCCCCACAAAAGACTAAGGGGCATCTTCAATTAGCAAGTTCCATATTTAGATATTCGAATATTTCCCCCTCATCCAAATTAGATCCATAAATAGAGCATATCGTTATAAACGTGCCTCCTATATTCAATGTAGCTATCACCCATCTGCCCCATTTATCCGTTAAGCTATTTACAAGTGTACCTAGCCGTGGTTTTATCAAGATCATTGCCCCTCTAGTCATACTTGTTTGTCGAGATGTTGCCAGTACAATATACCCTAAATCAGATTCTAGAGCTCTTTTCTCCCAGGGAAGATGTGTTTCCTGTAAACATACTATATCCGGGTTCATAAATCGAATTTCAGTTGCAATCCTCTTTCTTTTGTTTATATTGTTAAGGCCCGAAACATTGAAAGAGCATATTTTAATTTTTTTAGCCATTACAGTGATTCCCCATCATATCTCCTTTTGCGTAATTAATTAGATTAGAGTACCCCTTCTTACTCCTTACAAGTCCTTTAATAGTGGATCTGTTCCTTTTTATTAGAACTATGCGATCATTTGACCACAACGTGGCGTTTTCCCCCTTTAACCCCAGTGCCCCCCTCCACCAACACCCCCCTGACCCAATTACCCCCCCTTTCCCCCCCTCCATTACCGAGGCTTTCGGACTCCTGGTCCTGGTGATGGTGCTGAGATCCACCTCTCCCCTGTCGTTACCCCACAGGTTATCATTTCATGCATCATTTATGTATACTGTTTATCCAAACTTTCAAATTCTCTCTCACATATGCCAGTAGACACTATTGAAACTATTGAGATACCTTTCCTACTTAACGGTTATCAAAAAATGATTATACTTCACGGATAGAGAAAGTATATCCCTAAACTGTGACAGTAGATAAACAACCAAAATCTAAGAATCTTTTATGTCATGCAGGTACCCTTTGGCAGCTGCTACATTACTAAAGAAACAAGTATTCTCTTTATAAATGACTTTCAATTTGGCCGGGTTCATAATATATGCTTGTGCGCCCTTTCTTTGAAATTGATTCACCAATTGTCTTAGCTGCCAGCGAGTGTCCATAGTATGTTTACAATAGTCCGATGTTGCAAAAAAAGTAAATCCGACACCCATGTCTTTACTGTTTGGTCGAGTATTCATGTATATGTCATCTCTAGCACGGAAACTGTTAAAGGCCACCAAAATCGGTCTAGGTTTGCTGGCGTTTTCCCCAAGTTGAGCCGGATTTCAAATGGAAATCTATGGGCACGCTCGATCTCTCGTTCCCAGTCCCATCTCTTCAACTCCGGGAACGCCCTTTGGAACAATTCAATGACGAACTTGCGTGGATCTTGTCCTTCTTTACCCTCGGGAATTTGCATTAACCTGAGATTGTTACGCCGAGAGCGATTTTCAAACTTGGCCATTTTCCAAAGTAATGGTATGTTAATTGTTATGTTAATTTCGATTTATATAGCGCCAAATCACCGACAGGTCTCTTAGCGCTTGCTTTGGGAACCCGTCCTGGCTTTCCCTGCGAGATTACCCCTACTGGGCATCCCCAAGGTGAAGCACAGGCATCCCGCCGCGGGGGGGCCGTAGTGGAGATTAAGCAAGCTATTGCCGAGAGCTGCAGAGTGTGAACCCATGATTCGGGTAGGCACCGAGGCGAGAATTATCGAGTCCGTGGACATTTGGGCTCAAGACCCTGCCGCGTCGGGAATTGAACCCTGGTCCCGGGTCTGACCTCTGCATCAGGGTCTGCCTCCTCTAACCAGTGAGCCACACTTCTCCACTTTATTGGCATTTAGGTTTTCAGTGACAGCCTTTTGTTTTACTAGTTCATCCTCAATATTAGACACTCTAGTCTCAACCTCGGTGAATCTTTCCCCAAAGTCAGATTGTGACTTTGCAAGTCTCCGGATAGAGCTTTGCAGCTTCCGACAAGAGTTTTGAATTTTTTGACTATCTCGCTCCGTCTTTTCCATATGGCTCAAAATAGTCTGATAGATCGTAGCTAAAGTAATATTTTAAGTTAGTTCTTCTTGACAACCTCCTGCTGCCCCTTCAATTATAGAAACATCACCCTCACCCCTCACTGTAATCGGGCTGTCTTCAATATCTTCCTCAACTTCGACATCATCATCCTCAACTTCGCTCTCGCCTTCCTTCAGATGCATCTGTTTAGAATATTGAGCGGCCAGATCTTCACATGAGGAGGCTGAGTTTTCTGAAACCGAGTAAAAATCCAGTGATTCTGCCTCATTAGTTACATTTGTATCCAGGCTTCGTTCAGGCAAATTAGACCCTTCCACAGTATCCATAGCACTTCTCCCCAGTAATCCAGTACTGAAATTGCCTTCTGTGGGGGTGGCAGCTAGGCTTTCATTTACAGAGGCAGTAGCTACTGACGTAATGACAATTTGAGGCGCTACATTAGATATATGTTCACCTTGCAGCCCTTCTTTCACTGCCGATATAATAGACTCTCCATTGATTCCTTGTGACACTTGTAATACTGTCTGTGGGCTGCCCATCACTTCCTTATGTTTTTTGCTTCTACTGCCTTGAACAGGGTAGAGATCGTTTGTTTAACTGCAGCTACATTAGGACTTTCAACCGCATTTTCAACCGATACCGCTCCCCCCGTTTTTTTTAGTGCAGCCCCACTCAAGTCTTTCTCCATAGCGTTCGTACTCACTGTTGTGCCGGCCTCTGGGTCTCGTTTTTTGCATGTCCCTTTAGGCGCCATAGTAATTGCTCCTCTTGCCGTTTTCTCCTCGCGGAGCCCTGGACCGTAGTACACTCGATGCGGAGAACGCAGCAGCCTCGCAGCACCCGTATAGGATACTGCCCACCAGGCTCGGCGAAGTCTCGCCAGCGCAGCAGCAGTCAGTCTCCGCATCCACGCCCAGCGTCCTCGGAGTTCAGTGTTCACCGTCCTCGGCGTTCAGCCTTTACAGGTATAGAAGAAAGTCACTTGCGCTCCTCAGGCTATTTTTCAATCGCTTAATCCTTCCATTAAATCGTTGCAGCTTTCGGGATACCTTACTCGTATCTCAATGATATCTCATATAGCGAAGACCTGTGGGTCAGTGGAGAGAACAGCTCACACGTCCGACACGGCTCGGCGTACGGGCGCCATCTTGCCTCCCCCTTCCAGCATGGAGCTCCCTGAGTTCTTGCGTGATGTGAGTTCTGTGTGGGAGGTTGGGGATGAGTCTGGCTTCCAAGTTCTGGATGGCTTGTAGTCCTCTAGTGAGTTGCTTGGTGATCCTTAAGTAGGGGGTGTTCCAGTAGTCCAACTTGCTGGTGACTGGGACATGAGTGACAATGTTCCTATTGTTGCTTGGGAGGCATTTGAGGATCTACTTCAGCATCTTCAGGGTGTGGAAGCAGGATGCAGTGACAGCATTCACTTGTGCAGCCGTGACCACTTTGCTGTTGATAATTATTTTGAGGTTCCTGGTATGAGTGCTGGGTGTGGGTGTAGGTCTGAGTTCAGCTGGCCACCAGTTGGAGTACATTGGTGAGGTGCTCTTGCAGAAGATCACTACATCTGTATTTCACACCAGGTTTAGACTCCTAGGTTTGTGAAAATATCCATTGGGATCCGATGGAGTTTTAGTGGACATTTTCAAAGGGAACATAACATTGTAGGTGCCAGTTATAACAAATGATTTGTGAACTGTGGTTGTCTTTGAAAAAGGCTATAATATTTCCCATTTTTAATAAAAGGTAACATAACCAACCTGAACCTAGCTGGTACCACCAATCCATTTTGCTATTGGATGCCACTATGAAAATCTTATCTTGGGTTGAGTTCTTTTCTTCAGGCTGAAAGCATGGGTTGAGGATAACAACATTTTGTCTGATGTCCAATTTGGATTTCGTCAAGGCATTGATACAGTGAGCAATGTCTCAGTTTGTCTCTTTCATTGGGGAAGTATGTCAAAGCCAGGAGAGGCATCATACACTTTATGGACCTCTCCTTTGCGTTTGACATTGTTAACCGCTACCAATTTGTGGATTATAATAGAAAACGGTGGTAGAGAGGACACTAGTAACTTTGTTAGGGTGCCACCATTTGGGAACGTCCACAAAGGTACGTTATGGGCCAAACAGCGAGTGCTCCCCTTTAATTAACTGAAAATGGTGAGTACGGAAAGGCTGCATACAGGCCCCTTTTCTATTCATTTAATATATCAATGGGCTGGATAATGATATTTCCCAACCCTCATATATGTGGATGACAAGAATAGCTAGTAGTCTGCATATCTTACTGGACTCTTTACATCTTGATCTGAAAGCTGATCTATCCAAATAATTTATTATGGCCAGTGACCCCAAAAATACCAAGTCTAAGATATATGTGATGTGGGGGTCCCTGTCACTGAATTAAATTTTAACAACGTAGGTATTTTTTTCAATTACAGGCAGAAATGAGTCCATCTACTCGATCTGAGATCCCAGCAATTCCATATAGTAATAGAAGTAGTTTTCAGGTACGCCTCACATTTACACCGTAAACTGATGAGGAATTAATATAAATATGTAAGAGTAAATGCATTTTGGTTGGGTTTTATGAGACAGGCGTCTGGGGTTACACCAATGTCGGATTACTTCAAAGGATAGAAAATAACTTTATCCAAAGGCTATTGGTAGTTCCACAGTGGTCAGCTGCGAGTATTTGTCATTGCCGAGACTGGGATATATGAAGATAGCTATTGGCGGGGCTCCTCTTATGTTATGGCTTAAGATTTAGAGAAATGTCCGAAGCAGGTTACTCAAGATTAATTCTGAAGGATTGAATAGCCTTTGAGAACTTGAATAAGATACCATGGCTTATTTTTGTCAAACAGATTATAAAAAGCTGGGTGTCCCAGAGTTCTTCTCCAACCCAGACTACTCAGACTCTGGGCCTGATTTCGATCTTGTAGACAAGTTATGTTACATGGATTTATATAGCACTATGTATACCCAAGCATAGTACGCATGGAGAGAAGAGTAGATTACAAGTTAAAAAGCCAGGTCTTGAGAAGCCTTCTGAAAAGTAGCAGAGAGGATGAGGATCTAATGTGGGAGGGTAGAGTATTACAGAGTCTGGTGGCTCCTACGTGGAAGCTGCAGCCACCCATCTAGCTTTCTTAAATCTGGATGGTGTGACTGTTTAGGAACCCATAGATCTGAGGTTCCTATTAGGATTGTACCAGGAAATCGAGTTTCTCAAGAATTCTGGACCTGTGCCATGTAATGCCTTAAAAGTAAGGTAGAGAGTTTTGAATTTGATACGGTTTCTGACTGTCAGTCGATGAAGTTCTTTCAAGGCCGAAGTGACAGACTGATGTTTTGGCAAGTTGGGCAGAACTCTGGCAGCTGAGTTCTGCAGGGCCTGCAGTTTGTCATGAACTCTGCATTGATTATTACTGCAAGGCTGAAACCTTACCTCGATTTTATATGCAACCCGCAATACAGGTTTTATCTTACTTGGCTTCGTCTAAGCACCTTGCACTCTCTATTAGTACTTCTACTGCAAGATACTTGGTTCTTGAACCTACCAAAATGATCATGCAATAACTTATCTCAGTAAAGTACTAATCACTTTAAGCTCTTTCGCACTTTGTATAGCCCCTTGCATAAACACTTTTTAGCATCAGTATTGCAAGTTTCCAACATAAGACAGCACAAGATCAGTTTGATAAATCTATAGCAGCTAGGGTCACTCGAAGTTAGTCAATTATATTAGAAGAGTCTTAATTGTAAGTAAAAGGTATGGAATTGTCATGAATTTGTAACATTTGGCGATTACACACTCGAATCTTGGTATAACTTTTCATGAAGGCCAATTTAATTACTTATATTAAGAATATATGCTTTTAAATGGTGTATCAAGGCATTACATATGTGGCCAAACTGTGCTCTCTTAATATTCTATCAAAATACCTTTTGAATATTTTGCACCTAATTAGGTCCTAATTTTGAGAACTGGCAACGTTTTGTAGTGCAAGACTTGTATGATATATTTATATTTCATGAATTATTCTGTGTTTTAAGATTGTTGAGTACTTTCATGGCATTTAGCCAAATATAGGACATTATGAAGATATATAGCATTTTATTGTACTACTGTAGTCCTACTTTGAAGTTTGTGAATAGGCCCTACAGTGTGATCACAACTACTACCACTAGGGGCGGGTAGGTGGGATTCCTGGGTGGATCTACCTGAGAAAGTTGCTCAATATCCGGTCACAGGTACTGACCAAACATTATAGAGTTTCTCACCTTTAAACAGGTATAATTGTACTTCTCTCAATGACGGGAGTAAACAAGCTACATGATGGGAATAGGAAGACAAAACTCCTTAAAATTATGTGTGTTTAGTTGAAGGGGTTGTTTCACAGAGAAAGTTATTTTGAAACAAAAAACATTTCAACCCTAATAATGTTCACTCAAAAACCTTTCTTAGAATAAATTTGAGTGGTTAATGGATCCATTAAAAATGTGTCTGGTCTGACCCCTGGCTACTCTTATTTTGAGAACTCTAATCCACTTACGCCCTATCCCAAACACAATTTCACAAATATCTTCAGCTGCTGCACGCATATTACATATATACATTACCACAGACATGGCGCTCCCCGGGTTCAGCTCTCTAAAGGTCAAAGTCCTTATGGGGGCTTTATTGAAAGGAGGAGTTTCCTAGATCTATCATACAATAGTTGCCAACATGCCCGCAACATTACAGCACCTTCGGACCTAGTGGGAGGAGTGGGTGGGACCACTGGAGGACAAAGACTGGCGCAATGCAATCATGGTTTACTGCACTATTATGATTTCTTCCAAGCTCAGATTAGTTCAGATATACTATCCATATGGTGCTTATCTCACTCCCCCCTGCCTGCATAAGGCACGCCTCCTTACGAGCAGTGCTTGTTATCCTTGTTCCTGGGCTCCTGCGGACTTCTACCAAATGGTTTGGGCCTGCCCGGTCATTGCATGCTATTGGAAAAGGGTAGTTGAGGAACCGTCGGCAGTGCTGAACTGGGAGGTAGACCTCTCACACAAATCACTCTTGCTTGGTATCTTTGAGGAGGCTGGTGGAACGAGGACCAATCGGACGCTGCTCAGAGTGGCCACCGTAGTGGCAAAGAGAGACATTGCATCTAAATGGAAATCCTCCGACCCTGCTACCTTGTCTCAATGGCAACATGGAGTGGACCGGTGCGCCCAACAGCAAAAAGCAGTCTGTGGGGCCAGGGGATGCTCATGCAAATATATCCAGATTTGGGTTAAATTGTGGAATCATTTCGGGCTGGGGTATTTGGTATGACAGTGTTACAGATGTTTTCACAGAAGTCTTAGCTTTGGATTTGCTGTTATTACTGTATACATTGCATGTTCCGTTATGCAGTGGTCTCTGTTTTCAAAATAATAAAGTTCTTTACAAAAAAAATTTAAAAATTGCCAACATTACATTTTCTCATAATGTACTATCAATACCTAAGCCACTATATATGTAATGTACTACCTTGGTGTTTGTTGTAATGCCCACATAACTACTTCTTCCAAACGTTTGCATTTTCTTAAGCTCTGTTTGGTATCACTTTCCTACTGAGCCAAAATATTATAATATTAAGTTAATAATGGCAATGAATGGGCCTTTTTTCCATTCCGCAGATTGTCAGCAAACTGCCACATAGATTGGTCCTCATTTCTTGCATATTCACAGTGGTCATATCTAGAACAAATACCTCAACCCCGCTAGAGGCGCCTTATGCGGTTCCTGGGGATGCAACACCACAATACTTTATCTTCTTCTACTATAGATTATTGATTTGCAACATAATTGATTGTTTTGACATCAAAATACAAATGGTAAAATACTAAGTACTAAGTAATACTAAGTATAATTGAAATGCTATATTGTTAAACTATTTTTTTAAACAATTACTAAATTACAAAATTATATGATTCTAAAATGTAATAATCTACAATTCATGTAGAAAACATAAATCGTCTATTTTATTGGTATATCTACAATTGTTCCCCAAATGTTTGAACATATTTCAAAAAGTGAACTTTCTACTTGTCAAGCTGGTAGCCTCCTGCTGCAACTGGCCTGAGCCTGCCCCGCTACTGCAGCCACTAATAACTTTAATTAAAGAAGGGCAGCACACACACACATACACATTTGGTGTAAAGTCAATGTTGCCACTGAGGTGTGTGCAGAAATTGGGAGTGATGAAAAAAAATATATATATAGATTACATTATCAACACAAACTAGAGTATATGCTAACTTTATTGCATCAGCACGAGATAATTTATGGCACTCACAGAAAAAGTTACATTATCAGAATAAGTTCCTCCTCCTTAGGTAACTGCTCTCATAACATAGATCTTAAAAAGGCACAGGAGAGTAATCTTTGCAAGGATATTAGTCACCAGAATTAGTATGGGAAAGGAATAAGCAGCTGCTGAGACAGGATGCTCTTCCATAAGACAATAAGATAAGAATGGAAAGACTTTCAACAAGCCAAACATGCATTAACAACACACAACACGCGTGCCATATATAAGCTGGATGGATAAACCATTCTGTATGTTCTGAGTCTTATGGCTCAAAGATGAAATAGTCTTTGACACAGGAATGGTCACTACCATAGCTTGCTATGAACAGCAGCCTTTTACTGATAGTCAGTCCATTAGGATCACCGACTGCAGGTTTGTCACTGTCTCTTTCTTAAATTGTGCTACATTACATTTGTTTCCTAAGGTGGTGCCACACTCTTACCTGTCAAACTTTAGCCAGCATCACAGATTTAGCTCCTTCTTTAAACTTGGCACATAAGCAACACAATGTTCCACAAGAAGCTCTTCTGCGTCCCATTCTATTCAAAATCTACATGAGAACACTGGCCAAAGTTATTTCTCAGTATCACCTGCAGTTCATTACATTTAAATATACTTATTTTAGAAATATTCACATATAAGCAGCCACTTATTGATTGAATATCAGACTGACCAGTACCAATTTCTAAAGTCCAATCTGTAGTTGATTGGAGGGGAAGGTCAAGAATGGCCTGAAGTATTGAATGATCACTATACATTGAGTATAATATGTGTACTTTTGAGAATGAAATACATTATTCCTAGGTGGAGATTATGTAATCAATTATCTAGGCACCTATGTTACCTTTTCTAGTTCAAGGGGTTGGTAAGTCAGATTCTACTCTGCCGATATTACTATACCTTTTTTTTTTTTCATAGTCCTCATCTCACCATTAGCGTCTGCAAAACAAACAAAAAGCCTATTCCGAACTAGGCACCCGGGCTTCTGTTACGGCATTGGCTTTGGGCCTAACCAGGCCAGCTTCTTTGTACGAGACTTGGTGTAATCATTGGACCAAGAAAACATTAGACCAACCTCATTTCGATGCCCCAAGATAGTAGTGGTGACAAAATATTTTGGTTGTTATCATCCAAATGTCCCTGGTCCAAACGAGCCATACCAAATGCAGCACCCAGCCAGTTCTCATACAACGGGGGCCTAGCGTCTTTCCACAGTTTGCAAATCTCCCTCCGGGCGATTAAAGTCAAACAAAAAAATAAACCCATTTGTGCACTAGAAAGCGAATTTGTGAAATCATTATCCAAACCAAAAATAACTAATGGTAGGTTAAATTTAAGCTTAATTTTAAAGACTTCAAGGGCACGCTCCACGTTGTTCCAATATCCTCTTAAAGACACACATTCAAAGAATATGTGTATGTCATCCGCTTCGGCAAAGTCGCATCTTGGACACTTCGGGGAGGAGCAAGGGGCAAATCTTGCTATTTTCTTGGGGGTATAATACAGTCTGATAGCGAAAAAATGGTTCTTTTTAAGAGAGGCTGGCTTGACATGCTTGTATAGAGTTTGAAGGGATAAGGCATACAGGTTAACAGCTATATCACCCAGGACGGATGAGTTCCAGACGAGGTGAGGTGGAGGGAGGTCTACATCGTCAGCATCCAGCAGACTCCTATACCAGTACCCAACCTCCTTTTTTGTAAGCTTTGTATTTTGAAGACGGTACTCGATTTGCCAGTTGCCACCTATGAGCTCCTTCTCAGCTGTAAACCAGGAGCACAATTACAAGTATTTAAATTTAGAGAAGGAGCTGCCTATTTTTAATCTTAAGACCTCCCAAGGAAGAACTCCGTCAGATGATATAAGGTCAGACCAGGTCGTAATTCCTGCCTTCCTAATAGGGGATGCAAGACTGTCTTCCAGGCATAAAGGTATCCCGGGAGTATCCCAGATGGGAGCAAAGTCAGAATAATAACCGATCCCCCATCTCACTCTTACTCTATACCACATATTAAGTGCTGTTCTTAAAACTTTTAGACAATCCTTCTTAAAGAACCTTGGTGCCTCAAACATATAGAGAAATCCAACTCCCCCCCCCTCGAAACTGGCCATCACGCTCAGAATCTTCCCCCAGTTGGTTTCAACAGTGCTAATGAGCAAAGAGCGTATGTTTTTAAACTGAAAGGTAAAAGAGTACCAAAAGACATCCTGGAGAGCGAGACCACCCTTAAGGAGCCTCCATCTCAACTTCTTCCAGGATAGCCTGGCAATTTTATTAGACCAGACAAAACTTCCTATTTTGCCTTGAATTTTACTCAGAACCTTACTGGGGAAGTCGAGTTGAATAGTGCTGAACAAATAGATCAATTTTGGCAGGATAACCATCTTTACAAGGTTTACCCGGCCATAAACAGTCAGAGGTAGATTCCGCCATCTGGAAAAGAGATGGTCAATTTCCTTGGCCACTTTCTTCGGGTTTATCAGAGGGATGTCAACTAGATCTTGAACAATGGTTATCCCTAAATACCTAAATTCCTTCCTACTCCTTCCGGTCATATTGTCTACGCCCCAGCACATTACCTCTGTCTTGGAGGAGTTGACAAGATATCCAGAATACAGACCAAATTCCTCCAGGGTAGCTTCCACCCTTGGGAGTACCTCGACTGGGTTGTTGGTATACACCAGCAGATCGTCCGCGTATAGTGCTTACTTACACCTGTAATCTAAAACTTGGAAGGGAGTGATTTGGTCATCCAATCTCAAGGCTTGAGTAAGAGGCTTGATGTAGATGTCGAACAATAAGGGTGAGATGGGACACCCCTGCCTTATTCCCCTTGTTATGTTAAAGCTTGGTGTCAACAAGCCATTCAAAAGAATAACTGCAGAGGCACCCTCGTAGCATCTAATAAGAATCTGTATAAAGGTCGAGTCAAATCCCATCATTTTTAGGGTTTCCCAAAGGAAGACCCAATTGACTCGATCGAACGCCTTGGCTGTGTCAAATGCAGCCACAGCCAAGGGCTCCGACCGTGCCATCGCTAAATCGGTGCTACCTATTAGCTGCAGCGTTTATTCTTGGAAACCTCCCTGGGATAAAGCCCTTTTGATCTACAATTATCAGCTGCGGAACTATCTTGACCAATCTCCCCGCTAAAATGCTCATGAAGATCTTATAGTTATCATTAAGCAGGGAGATTGGTCTATAGGAATCCGCTTTGAGGGGATCTTTCCCTAGCTTTAAAACAAGGACAATCATGGCCTCCTTCCAAGATTTAGGTATCCTACCATCAAGACTATATTTGTAGTTGAATAGTTCACACAGTCTGGGAGCTAACTCGTCCTGGAGGACCTTGTATATTTCCCCAGGAAGAGCATCCGTCCCTGCAGCCTTATTATTCTTAATCTTTTTTATATAGAGTTTAATTTCATCTTCCGATATGGGGGCATCTAAAATACCTCGGCTGTCCTCTGTTAGTATGCTTTATTATGCAGCCACTCTTGGATACTCCCAGGACTAGAGGTTGTCTCCTCTTTAAACAACTCAGAAAACATGGAGAGAAGGCACCTTTGCATGTCCTCCTGTAGACAGGATGTCACTCTAGTCACATCAATGATCAGTTCATTGATATTATTCTTGGCCCGGTCGGCCCTTGCTTACCATGCTAAAAGGGCACCTGCTTTTTCACCGTACTCGTAGTTTTCCATGTTATGGGCTAACCACTGTGCTCTTACTTTGTGATCTAGCTTCACTCTATAATCCAGACGCAGACGTTCTAGATCACTAAGGACCTGTGTCAAGTTATCAGGATGCCAATTCAATCTGTCTCCTTCAAGTTTAGAGATCTCCCTTTCCAAAGTCGGAAATTCTAAAGCCCCTTCCCTATTCTTGGAACATATCAGACTATATAGCTGTCCATGCAGGTAAGCCTTAAATTCGTCCCAGACACAGTCTGGGGATGTTGAACCAATATTATCAGAAAAATAATCTCTTGTTGAAATTTTAAGGGCACTGATACTTTCGGGGTTAGAAAGCATTGCCCTTTTCAGTGTCCACCTAGAATTGGTACTTGGCTTATTCCATAGATATGAAAAGGAGATTGGAGCTTGGTCTGAAAGAATGCTTGGAAGGATAGAAATATCAACTAGATTCTCTAGACCCGACTAGTCTGTAAGGATGTAGTCGATTCTAGAAGAATGACCGTATTTTTTGCTAAAAAACGTAAATCCTTGTTCTGTGCCCTTTTTAGCCTTCCAAGCATCGACCAGCCCGAGCTCATGGATCATATTGATCATAGCCCGACGAGTACGGGGGGCAGCAGCATATTGGCTATAATTAGACCTGTCCTGAAGGGTTTTAAGAAGGACATTGAAATCACTTCCGATTATTACCGGGGTGGTGACTTCTATTAATTTGGTCTGTACTCTTTGTAGGTAGGCTGGATCATCGACATTGGGGCCATAAAATGAAACAATAGTAAGATCGGCTCCCCCAATGGCCAACTGTGCTATTATCTATCTTCCAGATTGATCAGTTGAGACTGATTTAATAGTGCCTCCAATGCCTGATCTAATTAAAATCACCACCTCCTTACTATGAGCTGTCTGCTCAGAGGAGCAAAATACTCAAATACTCATCAGTATTTCCCAAAAACGGCCTTACACTCCAAACAGCTCAGGTGAGGCTCTTACAAGAGACAGACCTGAGCTGAAAATTGTTCAAGAAATTTCATAACTAACCTTTGTCTATGTGGACAGCGGAGCCCATTGACATTCCAGGAGACAAATCTAGTCTTGGTACTCATTATGATTTACGGACCCTTCCAGCTACCTGGACCTTAATCAAGAACTCTGGAAGTGGCTTACATCTTAAGACGCAATTGAGAGTGAGGACAATTTTTATATTTTTTCCCAATACAACCCCACCAGTGCTCCCACTCCCCCTTGTCCCCTCCCCCCCCCAGTGACCCCAACATCCCCTCGCTACCCTGAGGAACCCTCCCTTCTCCTCTGAGCATAAGCCTTTGGACGAGGACCCCTGGACATGACCATAACAAGACAACATAGTATAGAAGGGGGGCAATCCCACCATGGCGCCAGTGGCACTTAACTGTACACTTACTAAACAAGAAAGAAAATATATAAATAGAAGAATTGTTTTTTTTAAAAAATCAGATAGATGCCTTTACCCCCCCCCATTCCAGTTATACCCCACTTCCACTTCTTATTTTGTCTATTAGGGCATCAACTTCCTCTATTTGGCGCAGATTATACATATGATTGTTCCACATGGTCTGGAGGGATGCAGGAAATCTCAGCTGGGTCTTGGCCCCTAATGAGTTTAAGATCACCATTCTTTTGCCCAGCTCCCACTGTTTTTTTTTTTTTTTTTTTTTTTATTTGCAAGACTTGTAATGTAAACAGATGAAAGAGAAGATTCACACTGCGTCACGCCAACAACCCGGAGGCAGGCCGCTATCAATTAGAGCATACATAAAAGTGCATAGAAACAATCCAGGGGCCGACATCCGACCTGGTCAGTCAAGCAGATATAAACATGAAGTACAATAAATCTATAGCGTGCGCAGTGCAGCATCAGCAAGTAAATGGTCATGCTTTTCTCATAGTGCCTCAGACAATTAGAGGATAACGAAAAATGGGGAGCCGCTCCTAAAGAAGCAGCGGTCAACTATCCGCTGCAGCGGCCCGTGGGTAGGATATGTCTATCAGCACCATTGTTTCTCCCAACAGGACCCCCCCAACAAGTTAACCCAAAAACCGTCTAAACATAGGTGCAAGTACTAAGAAACAGCATTCATACAACACTTCAGTCCACAAAAGAGACGCGCGGGCCCACAACAGATCACTCAGAGAGAGGGCAGGTCATAGTCAGGGCGTGTGTGCAATATCATCTCCTCTGTGCCCGTGTTGGCAAAAGGGCGTGTGGGGGGAGGGGGGGAGGGGGCAATCAATAGGCCACAGGAGGGTCAGCGGAAGGGGGAGGTCAGGGACACGGTCGGGGCCAGTGGGGGCAGCAAACGATGAGCGCGCGCCAGGGTAGGACCTGACCACTACCGCGCCACTACATGGGACTGCAATCGACAACCCATCTAGCGCGCACCCTCAGCCCATGTCGTCTGAAACACTCGCAGCGCTCGGAGTACCTGAGGTGTCCGATCTCGCGCGCGCTGCAGTCCACTGCACAAACGGGCCCCATATGTCAGTGGGTCTGGAAGCGGTGGGCATGGTCTCCCAGTAGTGTGCCAATTGTGTGTGGCCATAAGTCACATCCCTAATCCAGCTCTCGAAAGAGGGGAGACCCGGCCTGCCCCAGTGTAGTGCAATCTGACGTTTGGCGTATAGAAGAAGCAACGCATGTAGTTTCCTGTCGCAGGGTGCAGTGTCTTTAACATACCCCAGCAAACCCAGCAGTGGGGACGGAGAGTCATGTCTTTGTATGATGTGATTAATGGCAGTAAATATTTCCAACCAGTACGTGCACAACTTGGGGCAGCTCCATGCCATATGCATAAAGGTCGCATCCGCACCCCCACATCTCCAGCAAGAGGCGTTCTCCCGGAGACCCATACGGTGTAATAGTGTCGGAGTGCGGTAATATCGATGTAAAAATTTGAAGTGGATAAGCCTTAATCGATAATTAGGGGAGAGGGCTGTTAGTTGTGCACAGCAATATTCCCATGTGGCGTCCGGCAGCTGATTCTCTAGGTCAGCAGTCCAAGCGTGTTTGGCCGTAGCCTCTGTCACCGGGGCCTGGTCCTGCATGCTGTTATACAGTCTGGACACCAGCTTTTTAGGGGAAGGTCGTGATAGCAAGTTTTGGAGGGCGGTTAGTGTGCTGGGTTCCTCAGGGAAGCTCGGTCCCATCTTCTTGCAAGATTCCCTAAGTGAGTGATGCAATAGTGTGTCAGCAAATGAGCAGGGCTGGTCCCCCCCACCCGCGGACAGCTCGAGGAAAGTACCGTCCGGATATAAGTCAGCAAATGTGAGAAGGCGAGTGCCACGGATGGAGAGGACACCACCCCTTGCCGTCAAACAAGGCAGCATCGGGTTTCCCCTCAGGGGGATGGCTGGTGCATAAAGTAGGGGGAGACCGGCTCTCTTCTGGAGCTCTCGCCAGGACCAGCGGACCATTTCCACCGTGTCCACTTCACGCGACGGACATGTGACTTTACCATACAATGCTACTTGGAGGGGCAATGGGGCGACCACTGCTAGTTCCACCGCCACATGCGGCTGGTACGGGGTGGGGTAGGCCCAGAAATGCAGGAACTGTGCCTGCGCACAGAGGGAATACAGCTTCAGATCAGGGGCACCCAGGCCCCCCTGCCGGAGTGGAAGCGTGAGTAAGTCCCAGGAGACTCTGGCCTGACCGCCGGCCCACACCAGCCCCAGCAGCAATGAGCGTACACGAGCATGGAAGGCCGCTGTCATAGGCAGTGGTACATTGACAAACAAATATAAGAATTTGGGGAGAACCACCATTTTAGTCAGAGCAATCCTCGCGACCAGAGACAGCGGTAGCTTATTCCAAACCTCGACCTTCCCTTCCAGCCAGTCCACCGCTCTTCCGAAATTCAGTGACCACAACTCCTGTATATCTCGGCTGATCCAGACACCCAGATATTTGACCGCCTCCGTCTCCCATCCGAGGGGGTAATCAGGAGCAGGGCGCTCAGTGCTCTCCGTCAGTGGGAACGCCACCGACTTTGCCCAGTTGATGGAGATCCCCGCCAGGCCCTCAAATCTCACAAACTCACGGAGTAGCGGATTTAGATTATCTTTGGGATTCAGGACGTACAGGGTGACATCATCCGCGTATAGCGAAATCAGTAAGCTCCTAGCATTAAAGCCAATGCCTCTGGCGGTGTGGTGTTGCCTTATACGGGCCGCAAGCGGCTCCATTGCTAAGCTCCCACTGTTTTGTTGCAGCAATATGGGATACATCGGACCGGATGGAAAATGAGAATGGACTGGAAAAGGAATTACTCTTAACCTGACCGGCTTTCAAGGCTAAGGATAGAATTTTTTCCTTAATAGCATATGTAAGGAAATTAACTAGAATTTTCCTTGGTCATTGCTTTTCTGGGTTCCTCCTGTATGGGTCACGGTGAACCCTTTGGATGTCAGAGACCAGATCCAATTCCGGCAAATCTTTTAGGATGGTTACCTTTAAAAGGGAGATCACAACATTTTTAATATCATCCCCCTCCAGATCTTCAGGAACGTTTAATATTGTCACGTTATGTTTTCTTGAATGGTTTTCCAAACGCTCTACATCATCCTTAAGTTCCCTGTTTTGTTGTACCAATTTGTCCATCCTAACTGAGGAGGAGTGTAAGGCATCCTTAATCTTAGGAATCTCTAACTCAAGAGCATCCGTTCTCTGCGAGACCCCTTCTTATTTCTGCGCCAATACCTTACATGAGGCCTGAATACCAGGTTGGTTAGCCTCTGAAGTTGAAAATCTCCCGATATCCTCCTTTAGACTTAACAGAATATCAGCCAATGACCCAGGGGGAATCGTAGTCGGAGGCAAGGGAGGAGTAGGTAATCCAGCTAACAAAGTCCCAGATGTGGAAGGAAAAACATCCACTTTCTCCTTAACAGAAAGGGTACCAGAAACATTTTCATGGGTGTCTACTGCAGAAAAACTATTAGATAACTCCACTGATGGGTGGACAACCACCTGCTGGCCCGAAGGTGTATCCGCCTCACCTGTTACGCTGTAGAGAGGCTAGTAGAAGATTGACCGTTTTCTATAGATGCATAGGGACCAGGCAGAGTAGTAATGGAAGCCATAATAGGTTTTTTATTCTGCCCCCTATCGGAGGTGGTAGATAACACCTTATAGTAGGTCTTCAATGATGGTGTTATTCTAGGTTTAGAAGACAGACCCCTTTTGGCTTTCCTCCTCCCCCTTCCCCTGCCAGGGGGAGTACTCTCTACAATAACTCTCCCTTTATCCTGTCTAACAGTAACCTTAACTTCCGTAATTGGGGAAGAAACTGAGGGAGGTTTAGGCAGATCCGAGATAAGGTTAGGAGCCCTATTGCGCAAGGTATAGTGACAGATGGCAGGCTCTGACGTTTGTTTTACCGTCACACAGTGAGGGGTGCTGTAGGGGACGCTGCTCCCACACTTCTCCATGCAGTTCTTATAGCCCTCCCGAAAAAGCCCAGTCCCAATCAAACCCTCAGCCTCACTCTGCATTGCATAAGGCTCATAGAGAGCTCCCAGATTGGTGCCTTCAGCATTGGCTGTTTAAACCTTCTAACCTGTTCCATCCTTGCTGGGCTCACCAGGGGGAGAGGCAGGCAAAACAATTAGAGGGTCCAATAAGTCCCCAAGAAAAGATTCTGAAATCTTACCTCCTCCCTTGCTCACAAAAACGCCGGTAGCGTTCCTACATAACTATCGTAAGCCGTTTCCAGCCTCCTGAGCGCTCTCCAAGTTGTTCTCCCGGCCAGCTACTTGCGTCGGTCTGCCACACCTCCTACTCGAAGCATACTGGAGGGCGCAGGCTCCACAGGGGAAGACCCGGAACTGCAAGCCGGGGATCCGCCGCCTCCACTCCCTTGCCACGCCCACGAATCGGAGTCACGAAGGTTCCAGGTTGGCTCCTACCTTATCGTCACACACCATCAGACCTCAGAAGAGGCGCCGCACAAAGCCGTCAATATAACCTCAAAAGAAAAAAGTGCTCCGGAATCAAGGTAATGATAATGGAGCGGGCAGGTTTGGCATTTGCTTATTTTAAAAGAAAAATAATCTCAGAAGTGCCCGCTGTAGCTCCTGGCGAAATTAGGCGTTACCCGCCAGAGGAGCTCGGCCGCAGCCGTTAGCTTCCGGCCGCTATGTTCCCCGATCGAACCGCTGATATTACTATACCATCCTCTAACAAGATTATTACACCTTTATTAGTTTTGTCTGTATTTGGGAACATATCTCTGGTGATGGCCCATACCTCTTTTAGCTCTATGTTTCTATATGCTTAAATAGCACCATTAGACAGATTTGCACTGAAATGCCACATAATGAATATCCACAGAGTATTATATCTTTTAACTATACTATGAATGAAATCAAAGCTATTGTGGTAAATAAATAAATAATACCCTATTTTTGAATGAGTGAATGATATAACAGATAGCTCAATAAATAAGAGTCAAGATTCGAGGTAGTAGGAGTTTCTGCAGGTTTATTACAGCATAAGGACAGGATCAGGACAACCTGCATGGGAACAGAGTGACAGGGCCCAGCAGGACAACTGGGGCCCAGCAGCTGCCGGGGCTTGATCTGGGATGAGCGCGCTAACTTTTAATAACAATACATTGACTTATATACATAGCGCGAACACATAGCATTACATTGCAGTAGGCGTAGCAGGGGGTGGAGCAGAAGGCGTGACGTGTAGCAGTCGCGAAAGATAACAGTAAAAAGAGGTGTAACTGGGCGTATACATAGACATGTGGTGCAAACGTAACAGAATATGTCATGAATGGGCGGAAACATTGGAGGGGGCTACCTAAGGAGCCGGGACCTCTAACCTAATGGTGCGCGAAAATTGGCAATGACGTGTTACTAGGAGAAGCGGGGGCTACGAACTCTGTGCTAGGAGCAGAGACTAGAGTCTGGAGGGTCGGAGCGACATGTACCTAAACCCTATCTGGTATCTGATGTTTAGGGAACATGTTGATATAAACTAGAAGTCATGAAGGGAAAGGCTAACTTGATTCTAAGGCTGGACCATGCATTATTCTACATGTAGTGCGTGATGAAGAATACTAAATGACCATTAAATACAGTATTTCTCTAACATGGAGACGAGAAGGCTAGACAATGACGGAAACTATTGATGCAGTTCAGTAACTTAGGAATGCAGAGAAGGAGGACTGAACTGATAGCTGGAACTATAACATACTTTTGGCAGACTCAGAGGCAGAGCCAAGCTGCACCGGGCTCTGCGAAGCAGGAAGTAAGTGAAGGGTCGAGGATACAGGTGGGGGCTGTATCGCTCCTCAGCGAGGCTTTCAGGAGACAGAAGCTGAATCTGATGTCCGGGCCCTTTTGAGGCCTGGAAACGGGGACTTTATTATGGAATAACGTACATACTGAGAAACGTGGCAACATTACTTTACCTAGGCCTAATATTCGTAGTATTCACGAGGACTGGAAAATGACATACCAGAGGTGGACACAACTGTAATTGCGTCATTAATCGGACATGGGGAACAACATATGCATATTGGTCATGCACACATAACATACGATGGATGAGGCGTAGGGACACAGAACATGGCAAAATTTACTTTTCCACATTCCCTCCTTGTCACTACGTTTCCATCAGGAAACATCAATATTCATGATACCGTCTATCATTTCATACAGTACCATTTGCTCGTCTCGAATTGTCTTGGAACGGGATTTAGAACGGGGCTTGGGACTAGGAATACAAGAGGTAGCACACATGCTGCAAATCGCAGGGCCACATTGTATACAGAGGCAGCAGCTAAATATGATCGCTACTGCTATACTTAGAAAGGACAGGACTTTCCATCCCCAGGCGGAAATTATATTCCAGAACCAACCGGACCATGTCCAGGTGCCTGGATCTTGGTGTAACAGATGGGCAATTTTATGGAGTCTGGTTATAGCTGAATAAACAGACGGCGCGTTATTTGGAATGAAAATGCAGCAACTAGATCCGATGACTCTACAGGCCCCGCCCCTATCGGCCAGTATGACGTCAAGGACGAGACGATTTTGCAAAACGACAAATCTCATAGCAGATTGTTCTTCGGTTAGGTTACCTAGAGCGGAGGCAGTCTCATTTACTACAGCTTCAAGGGTTCTTGTTAACCTACGGATCAGTTTACTATTCTGGACAGGTCCTACAAAGAAGAAGAAACCTTTATTGAAATCTGTATACTGTTCTAGAGTAGTTTCAGTATAATCGACAATAGGGGACTCCCTTCTATGTCTAATGTGTACTAGATGTGTGTTTCTGTGATAATCAGATGGGGCTAGGAAAACAGGTGGCAGTAGGAAAGCAATGTAACAGGTTCCCTCCCAATCGAGGGACAGACGGACATATGCAGTTTGACCACAAATAAAATAAGAATGACGTGAAGCTTTGAAAACAGATTTCCCACTGTCACTATACTTGATAACAGTAGTACAATCACTATGTCCTACGTGTACGGAACCATAACTACGGACACATAATTCGCCTTTGACAGGTAATACTGAAATAGCAGGTAAGTCTGGAGTAGTATCAGACTGAACATTCAGGACCATGAAATTCGACGAATAATTACCTAAATTATATACTTCGTTTTCTAGATCTAAACCTGTTCTGTGGGGAAGACCTTGCTTGTCTGGAAAACAAGTACTGTTAAGAAAAGACATATCTGTTGAGGATGACGTTAACGTGGACCATGCTCCACACGAACCATTATGTGAGAATGGATAAGGAAAGAGTGGCAGAACTCCTTTCGGTGTCTGGAAAGGGGGGAGTCGACCACACACCCAACAATTAGTGGCATTGCTGGTCTGGTGTGAATAATGTAACATACGGATGAAAGAATTGTTGCGCATAGCAAGGCGGTAAGAATATTCGTGAGGAGGCAGATCACTAAACGTGTGCTCCACTGTAGCATTAGCAGACATATTTACATGAGGAACTGGAAAATACAGATAGAACGCATAGCTGGTGCAGGAAATCATTATGCTGATGAATAATACGAAACTCAGAAAAACGATACATCTGATTGAATTTTGACTGACTCTCTCACTATGGGGGTCTATTTTATACATGTCAGAAACAATCTAACCGTTTCACCTAGGGGAGGACTTATACAATCAAACTGACTGACTTATTTTACTAGACCTGAGCTTTAACTTATACTCCTGTTGCGGAGTTTTCTCTAACAAGGGAGGGGTTGTAATAATGTCTTTTGCGGGACAGTCCTTTAAAACAATGTCTTGATAGTTCTTAAAATCCTGGGAATCCTGGGAAATGTTCTTGGAGACGGGTTTCAATCCATTGAAAAGTTTTACATGAGAAAGGTGGACCCACCCCTTCCTGCCTTCCAACTTGACGGCAGTACGGGTGGTCAAGAGGACCTGACGTGGCTCCTTCCAACGTGGTTCCAGCGGACTTGATCTGTCGAAATTCCGGACCATCACTAGGGAGCCTGGAACGATTTCGTGCGGTGCCACCTCGGTATTGTCTGGAAATGCGGCGGCAACCTGTGAACGACATGAGTTGAGGGCAGACATCAAGGAAGCTAGGTAATCTGTCAGCATATTACATGAAACATCGGTAATACTTCGGGGTCTAGGAGTACCCCACATGTTAGGGGGGCGGCCGAATACGACCTCATACGGGGACAGACCTGATCTGGAATGTGCGACCATGCGCATATAAAATAAAGCGACTGGCAGAGCTACTAGCCAGTCCACACCTTTTTCCTTACAGACTTTTGCAATGCGGATTTTCAGAGTCTGATTATGTCTCTCTACGAGACCGGCTGCTTCAGGATGGCGTACACAATGAAACTTCCACTGGTACCCTAACAAAAGGGAAACGTGCTTCATGAGTTCAGATGAGAATGGCTGACCGTTATCAGAATATACGACTCTAGGGAGTCCGTATCTAGGGAAAAATTCACGAACCAACTGCTTGGCAGTGGTCGCGGCTGTGTAATCTGGGACTGGATATGCTTCTGTCCACCTGGACAAAGCGCATACAACTACAAGGACATACTTGAAACCTCGACATCGCTCCATCTGAATATAATCCATCTGGAGGACCTCAAAAGGGTGGTCAGGGGGCTGGAAACCACCTTGTTCCACCGGGACACTTTTACCTGGATTAAACTGACAACATATCATACAGGTACGGACTTTCTGCTTGGCTGCAGCTCGTAAATGCTTGTTGAACCAAATGTTCTGGATACTGTCTAACATAGCTTTTTCTCCTAAATGTGCTGGACTATGTGCGGTATTGATAATGACTTGAACCATAGAGTCGGGGAGAAACCATGTGGCTCTACCCTTCGTTAACCATCCTTGATCTGTCTGGACCCCTCCTTGTTCAGACCATTTCTTGATTTCATCGGGGGTAGCATGTAACTGGATATCTATGACATCTTGTGTAGGGTCCTTAACTGTCATGTATTTAATCGGATCTGGAGTATGTGTCTGATTAACTGGAATGTCTGGAGTCTGTGCTGTAAGCTTGGCTGTGCGGTCTGCTAGATCATTACCTTGAGAAATAATGTCAGTAACTTTCGTATGTGCTTTGCATTTCATGATAGCGATGGATGCCGGTAAATGTATGGCATCTAACAGGGCTTGAATAAGGAGACCATGCTGAATCTTGGTTCCATGAGAAGTCATGAAACCTCTCTCCTGCCAGAGCACTCCGAAGTCGTGTACAACTCCGAATGCGTAACGTGAATCTGTGTAAACATTAACTTTCAGGTTCTTGGCGTGTATACAGGCTTGTGTCAGAGCAACTAGCTCTGCTGCTTGAGCGGACAGGGTATCAATACGGTGTGTTTCGATAACTTCAGTGTCAGTAGTCACTGCATACGCGGCTACTAGTTCTCCTGTACTAGTTCTCATACATGAACCATCCACATAAAGTGTCAGGTCAGGATCTGGTAACGGAATGTCTGTCAGGTCTTGTCTTGGCTTTGTCGTAATATTAACTACTTCCACACAGTCATGTGGGTCAGAATTTGAACTAACTGATGGTAACAGTGTAGCAGGATTCAGGACGTTGCAGCGTCTAATTTCTATGTGTGGCTGGAACAGTGTCAATTCATAACCCGTTAAACGTGCAATTGTCAAGTGCTGAGTTTGTGTTCGGTTTAAAAGAACTTCTACTGAATGTGGGACTTGTACTGTCAGGGAATGTCCTAAAACTATGGAATCACTTTGTCTGATAGCTAGTGCTGTGGCTGCAACTGACTTGAGGCACGCAGGCAACGCCTGGGCGACTGGATCTAATGTGCTCGAAAAATAAGCACAGGGCTTGTATTGTCCTGCTTGATCTTGTGTGAGAACAGATAATGCTGTACCTTCGCGTTCAGTAACGAAAAGTGTAAAAGGCTTACTGTAGTTCGGTGTAGCTAGAACTGGAGCTTGACATAGGGCTTTCTTTAACTCGTTGAAACTAAGTGTATGGTCAGACGTCCAAGGGAGGACAGTCGATACGGCTGCCTCCTGTGTCGTTAACTGTATCAGTGGCTTGGCTAGAAATGCATACTGGGGAATCCATTGTCTACAATAAGAAGTAAGGCCGATAAAGGCACGTACCTCCTTCTGGGTTCTGGGCTGGGGAAGACTCGCTATTAACTGGATACGGTCAGGTGTCAACTGCCTACCCCTCTTGGACTGCAAGTGTCCTAAGTATACCACTTGCTGGACACAGAATTGAAGCTTCGAAGGTGACACCTTGTGCCCCATTTCAGCTAGAAAATACAGGACTGTAAGTGATGCTCGCTCGCAAGCACGTTCAGAACGGGCTGTGATCAGGAGATCATCGACATACTGGAGCAGGGCAGTGTCAGTTGGCATGTGAATGTTGTCTAGTTGTCTCTTAAGTGCTTGACTGTAAATACTAGGGCTTTCTGTGAAACCTTGAGGAGCGCGTGTGAACATATAGCTCCTTCCATTTAAACAAAATCCGAAAAGAAACTGGCTGTCTGGATGAATAGGAACACTAAAAAATGCATTCTTGAGGTCTATGACAGTGAAGAACATGGCTTTGGAATCAATAGCAGTTAACAGGGAAGAGATATCCGGGACAACTGGGTACTGAGGAATAATACATTTATTAAGCTCTCGTAAATCAATCACTAATCGATATACTGGGGGTGCATTTGGATCAGTACGTTTCATGACTGGAATGATCGGAGAATTGCATACATTGGAGTCAGTTTCTACAACTACTCCTTGAGCCATGAGCTCGTCAATAATTTTGGATAAGGCTGCTACAGCCTCGGGTGGCAATCTGTACTGTCTGATTCGGGGTAACACTACACCTGGCTTGAGAGTCACACGATAAGGTGTGATTTGCATGTAACCTACATCAGTTGGACCTTGCGCCCATAAATGCTGCGGAACATTAGACAATCTGGAATCAAAATCTCGTAATACATAGTGACCCTTAAAGTCACGTAGGAACAGACGTATTCCCTCTGGGGAACAGCAAATAACTGCACCTAACTCTTTCAGTGTCTTAATGCCTAACAGATTTTCTGGACATGACTTAGTAAGTAACAGATCAGTAGTGCGGGACAATGGACCTACTTCTAGAGTAACTGGCTTTGATATCTCGTTAACTATTGGCTTTCCTGAAAATCCAAGGGAAACATTTCTTGAGCCTGAGAGCGGAGCCCCTGGAACTTCGGCATGACTAATTGTGGTCCTACTTGCCCCTGTATCAATCAAAAACTTTCTGTCTTTCCCTAATACTTGACTGTGAACATAGGGACCTTCTTGATCTACAGGTATCTCGATGAGAGGCAAGCCTACCTCCCTCTCTAGGCTGTTTCATGAATATGGCTGGTACTCTGGATACTCAGACTGTGCATACTGGTACATCTGCGATGTGACATGCTGTGTTGCAGCAATAGGCTGCGGTGCGGTAACTGTCTGTTGTGCATTCTGTGACTGAGGAATCTGTGAAACTTGTTCTTGTCTAGGCGGACGTGGTCTTTCTTTAGTCTTACCAGTAGCTATGTTATGTTTCAGAACTGCACACTCATTTATAAAATGACCTGGCTGTTTACAATAATTGCAGTTCCCTTTAACGGGAGCTGCAGGATGACTGGCTTGATTCGGACCCCTCTTCTGACTGTCTTGAGGAACAGATTGTGCAACTAGCACTTTCATTTTCGTGTCTTTCATACGTTTTCTTTCGTGCTCTTGCTCTTCTCTGATTCTATTCTGGTGGTACTGGAGCATCTGGAGCATCTGGGACGGAGTATTTGCTTGTTAGGTGCTTTCGACTTTCAAAACTCGGTTTTTAATTTGTGGACTTGAATTCTCGACTAATTTGGTAACGAATAGGTGAGGGTACGACTCACTACTTGTCTTGAGACCACTGTTGATACTGAAACATTTCTCGAATCTAGAATAATAATCACTAATATCTTCATCTTGTTTCTGTTTACAGGCTGAGATTGCATCCCAGTCTTCTTTTCTCGTTGTCAATAATCTGGGTAAAACTTGAATCAATAATTCTGGTAATTCTTTACATTTATCTCCAAGACCGGTACCTGGTACTCGTGCCTTGTCTTCAGCTTCTAGAGCTGTCCAATCGATCTTTTTCTCTCCCACCTCCCATTCTTTTTCCTTTAACTTTTCATACACCCCTGCGGGCAGCAGGACTTTTAACATTTTAATGATATCTGGGTAAGTGTATTCTCCCATACGGAGCATGTCTTTTAATTCTCTATGGAACCCTGCTGGATCTTTGTCATGACAGGGAATTAATTTCTTCATTTCAAGAAGTTCCATCTTTGAAATCGGAGTGTATACAAACACTCGTTGCATTTCGCCACCCGCCCCTTGGACTGGGTGGACTTCTCGTAACGGATTCTGTCTGTCTATGTAGAATGGCTTATTTTCTGGGGGTGAGACATGAACAAAATGCGGATTCAGGAACGTTCCATATTTGTGGCGCTGTTCTAGAATGATACTGATTAAATCGGTACCTAGACCTCTCCATCTATACTGGAGTAACTCGTTCAGGACATCGTGTAACGGGCCTGGATCAGAGTGCTGACCCTCATACAGAGTAATGAGGTACTGGATCATATACATACCCACCAGTCGTTGCTCGGCTGGGGGCAGTTTCAGAAACATTTGTGCCACTATTTCGTCTGGAAAAGTGGTAGAATCAGTAATCCATCGGACTGCTGATCGGGCTAGTTCTTGTTCATGCATAGTACTTAATTCGCTATAACCGATTCGTGATTTCAGAATGTGATCGGTAGCTTGAAATACTTGTTCTAGAGAACCTTGTTCTGGTGCTGGATGATGGAAAATAGACTTGTGTTCTAGGCGTAAATGGCGATCTGGAAATCTGGATTTTCCTACATACGCTATTCTGTCGGAATTCTCGTCTTCCTCTTCAGGATCAGAGATACTTTCTTTCTCGCTTACTTGTGCTGCTTTACGCTGTTCGTGTAACCTTATTATTTCTTTACGAATTTTCTTGTACATACTCTCCATAGCACCGACGGTCTTGTGCTTACCCTCGGCTATATTATCACTCCACCTTGTCAGGATTCTCATTTCGGCGGGATCTTTAGACGGGTAATCTTGTTCTCTTATTAGACAATTGATCAGGAACTTTAATATCATGAGCTGGATCTCGGCTTTCCTTTGAGACATAATCTCGCCAATACTTTCTGGATCATCCCCTGTACGGATGAAACGATATATTCTGTCTAGATCTTCTTTCATATTCGGTAAGGTGACTAGATACTCGGTCACCCTCCTTACACGTAAGGAATATAAAACCATATTATACTCGCCTGGGACCGGATCATAGACACATTCGTTAAGGGCTTGTCTGATTTCTGTGACAGACTTATTACTTTTAGGAGTACGCTGTGATGCTTGAGCATGTAATTCGAGTGCTGATAAACGTTTGTGTGGCGGTGGGGTTTGAGGAGTAGCTCCTCCTGCGGCCCCTAGACTGGAGTCGTCTACTGAGGCTCTACGCCCTGGCAGAGTGGGAAATGGAACTGTAGGCTGGACCGGGGGTACCGTAACAGGTACTCCGGTGTCTGGAGGAGCGGGAAGTGCCTGATTTGCAGGGACTGGCGGAGCGCGAACAGGATTTGCATATTCGGGGACTGTGTCGTCCAGATAGGACGAAATAAAAATATCAGCTGCGGTCGGTTTGTGACGTAGCTTGGTCGGAACTAATGGTGGCGGGAAATTACTAGATGCCTCTGGGGTCGCTTTTGGCAAGCCCTCGGCGAGAAGAGGATACATACCTTTAATAAGGGCATGCCTCTGTCTGTCTGACTGTTCGGCTTTGACTTGTTCACCTATCTCGATTAATTCTCTTTCTTGGGCTCGTTCTTGGGATTCTCTACTTAACTCTGACTTTCTGACTTCCTTTTCGGTTCTTTTATGAGCTTCTTTACGCCATAACTCGATGGCATCTTTCTGTGACTGTCTGGCTTTCTTTTTCCATAATGCTTCTTCTACTCGCATGATACATTCGGCATCCCATGTACCCGATACGGGCCATCTATACTTTTCTTCTAACTGTTTGGTATACTCTACCCATAAATCTAGATACAGTATGGCGCTTATGCCATGTTTCTGATACATAAAATGACCTGGACTGTCCCTAGGTGGGACGGGAACCGCTTCCTCTAACAGACCCTTTCTAGTTTTTAACTGTCGTAATCTTGAAAAGAGCGGCATTGTAAACTTGAATCGGAACACAATACAATACACGAAGAACAATAACAATTGGGAAAACAATTCAGGCATACCACGACATTGGAAATACATTAAACAATATCATAACATAACAGTTCGAACAGAATATTACCTGAAAATACTGAGAACAGAAATACAAGAATTTTCTCGAGAACGGAACAGACTAGAATTACTGGATGCACTGCTGTAACAGTACGGAACATACCGGTCCCATAAAGGGACGCATCAAGACCCGTATCCACCTAGGTGAACACTTCGTTTGTGAGTCTGGGCACCACCAACCCACGGACCAGGAGTCAATTTAGATTGGTCCTGTCTAGATACTACCCCAGCAATGGTACTCCCCGGGCAGCACGGAACGGAAAGCCTCGGACGGGACTGGACTGCTACGACGACGGACTTCGGACTTCGGTTACGGGTGGGCCTCCGGATACCTCGGACCTTGGACTCTCGGCTTGGGCTCTGGTCGGGACTCGCCGCGTTCCTCCACCGTCTCGTTTGGATGCTGGACCGCCTCCTCCGTCTCCTCCGTGGGCCTGAGGGATACTTGAAGCAGAAATATCTGCACGTGGCCGGTATGGTTCCGTCACGGCTGCAGAGGGTCAGGGGGTCGGCGTGGCTTCACCGACGCGTGGGGAAAGGGCAAGTCCCTGTTCGGGCGCCATTATGTGGTAAATAAATAAATAATACCCTATTTTTGAATGAGTGAATGATATAACAGATAGCTCAATAAATAAGAGTCAAGATTCGAGGTAGTAGGAGTTTCTGCAGGTTTATTACAGCATAAGGACAGGATCAGGACAACCTGCATGGGAACAGAGTGACAGGGCCCAGCAGGACAACTGGGGCCCAGCAGCTGCCGGGGCTTGATCTGGGATGAGCGCGCTAACTTTTAATAACAATACATTGACTTATATACATAGCGCGAACACATAGCATTACATTGCAGTAGGCGTAGCAGGGGGTGGAGCAGAAGGCGTGACGTGTAGCAGTCGCGAAAGATAACAGTAAAAAGAGGTGTAACTGGGCGTATACATAGACATGTGGTGCAAACGTAACAGAATATGTCATGAATGGGCGGAAACATTGGAGGGGGCTACCTAAGGAGCCGGGACCTCTAACCTAATGGTGCGCGAAAATTGGCAATGACGTGTTACTAGGAGAAGCGGGGGCTACGAACTCTGTGCTAGGAGCAGAGACTAGAGTCTGGAGGGTCGGAGCGACATGTACCTAAACCCTATCTGGTATCTGATGTTTAGGGAACATGTTGATATAAACTAGAAGTCATGAAGGGAAAGGCTAACTTGATTCTAAGGCTGGACCATGCATTATTCTACATGTAGTGCGTGATGAAGAATACTAAATGACCATTAAATACAGTATTTCTCTAACATGGAGACGAGAAGGCTAGACAATGACGGAAACTATTGATGCAGTTCAGTAACTTAGGAATGCAGAGAAGGAGGACTGAACTGATAGCTGGAACTATAACATACTTTTGGCAGACTCAGAGGCAGAGCCAAGCTGCACCGGGCTCTGCGAAGCAGGAAGTAAGTGAAGGGTCGAGGATACAGGTGGGGGCTGTATCGCTCCTCAGCGAGGCTTTCAGGAGACAGAAGCTGAATCTGATGTCCGGGCCCTTTTGAGGCCTGGAAACGGGGACTTTATTATGGAATAACGTACATACTGAGAAACGTGGCAACATTACTTTACCTAGGCCTAATATTCGTAGTATTCACGAGGACTGGAAAATGACATACCAGAGGTGGACACAACTGTAATTGCGTCATTAATCGGACATGGGGAACAACATATGCATATTGGTCATGCACACATAACATACGATGGATGAGGCGTAGGGACACAGAACATGGCAAAATTTACTTTTCCACACTATGGGTTAATGTAGAGTTGTATGTCCAGGGTATATATTAACTAGAAGACAGGAGTTATTCTGGGAGTCTTTCTTACTGAGAAAATCAATCCAAATGCTCTTTAGAGCATTTGTGAAGTTGGGATGATCGCATTGTTCATTTTGTAGTCTGTGAATAAAAGTATTGAAATACCCCCTTTCAATGACCTTTTTTGAAATTATTGGCCAGAATATTGATTCAATATTAGCGTTGTAGTGCAACATTATGGATTACACATGATTGTTGGATTTATATAATAATTACATTTACATTTATTACATTACTAATAATATCAGCATGGCCAAGTTTCAAGAAAGGAGTGAACATGTCTGTTTCAATTAACTGCCTAATTCTGAAATTTGCTCAAATTCAACATTCCTAGAAACCAAGACCTGACTTCCTCATTACTATTTCTATTAGAGGCAGACTGTTGCAAGGCCTTAATTGTTCTTCCTTCAAAGCTGACCTAAACTATTACTGATCATGCTGCATTTTAAATATGCAATATGCATTCTAGCAGCTCGTTTGCATAATTTATCCCAGGGATCTCTGTCAAAAATTTAAATTGAACTGACAACAGATCAAAAACATTTTTACACAAAAAGCTGCAATTACCCAAGATTAGATTACAAACATGAACTGGGTAGAAGGAGTTTTAACTCTTCTCAGTTCCTTTTTACTTATTCTTTTTTTTGCTTTTCCTTTTTCGCTGTTTCACGTTTCAATTTTATTCGAACTTTCCTTTCCTTTTCTTTCTTGTATTCTATTTGTATGGATTGTGATGTACTTTTAGGCTGCCTTTTAAAAATCAGGAAACAGAAATAAGCAACATCATATTTAGGAGAAGCCTTTAATACTTTTTCGTTGTCTAAGAATAGCTTACTCAGAGGGTATATTTTCTCTGTATCTTTTTCGTACTGTTTTTGAACTGTTCCCCCATATTGGGTCCCCTGAGCTTGGATGGCCATTTTCCATTTGTTTGGGTTTTTTACATTTACTGACACAGTACCCTCTGTTTGTATGCTTGATGATTTTTAAATTTAAGACAGCTTTGCTATTTGGATCTTGGAATTGTCTAGAGAAATTAGAGTGATTCATAAATGCCAATAATATTGTGGATAAACTTCCAATATGAGGTCACAATTAAGAATCTTTCTTCCATATACTTTAGGATACAGCCTAAAAGTCCTTGCAATACTTGTAAGTCCTCTCTGGTCATTGAACACAGTCTCCAGAGAGACAAGAGGAAATATTCATAGAGAAATCTAGTGTACTCGACAATTCATCTATATGTACGGAAATATCACTCGGAGTACTATGAAAAGGTCTTAGTGTCTTTTATTACTTTATTAACTGTTGAAGGAACTTGACAGTTTACATCAATATCAGACAAGGTAAATTCCATTGGGATCATGCTCGGAGGTGTATTACAGGATTTATTGGTAGGAGCATGAGACCTTTCAGTCAATACTGCCAAAGGAACAATAGTCTTACAAAGTAGATTTTTTATTGTCATGTTAAATTTTGAAAGACTTGAGTACTTTTCGAATTCAAAATGAATCTTAAATGATAGTGCCTTTATAAGAAAATAATATTCATGAATACATTTGTTCTGGTCCCCACCCAATTGTTCTTTGTTGGAGTAAGATGACTATTCCTATTAGGGAGGATAAACTCCACGAGAGACAACTTCAATCAGGCCAGTCGTAAGTAGAAAAAAGAGAAAATATGAGGAAATTCCCAAAAGTGGTACACGATCCACAATCTGCTGCCTTCTCACAGCATCATAATATAGATAAATCCTTTGTGATTCTCTATTTCTGGGTGAGTTTCTTTTACTTTTTTTACAAACTGCAGACACGCTGAGAAAAGAGCGTCAGAAGCACAACTCAAGCCATTGTCTGGGAGCAAAAGGGGTAGCCAGTAACCAACCCCTCCCCCCACTACTCTGGCATCCTGCGGCATGCCTGTCCATGCTGACGTTACAGCGTGGGCCAGCATAGTGACGTCAAGTCCCCTAGAGGCACTATGTAGCCACACATTGAACTAATGGACTGTCATCATGTAGTTGGAGGGCTCTACAAATTAAAAATCAAAGCAAAGTAAATTAAACCAACACTCTACCAGCATCACTTCCTGTCTCCAACAACGAAATCAATATATGAAGTACAGCAACCTCTACCTAAAAAGTACATAAAATAAATCCTCAAAGTGGGTGATCCCTCTTGTGACAATCTTAGTATCATCTGGTCAGTAAATTCCAGACGTATTTGATGAGAAGACTAATCCCACTGTTCCTATAGTCCTGATTTACCCCCAAGACCCATCAGGCAGATCAGCCCAGTGTTGTGAACACAGCTCTGTGATGCCCTTTGCTCAGTTATGAGGAATCAATCTGGCAATATCCATGGAAAAACTGAAGACTCATCTCTTCAATGAGGTATTTCCATCATATAACCACCAGCACTACATCCATCCCTACCACAAAAAAGTACACAGATACAATGCGTCCAATCCAAACCCCACCGAAGACCTCATTTCACATGAGATCAACAGTTCTCCACTGCTTTGAATTTCTCATCGCCTGGCAGGGTAACCTCAAGCGCAGCATTGCGACAGACTCAACTTTACTTAAAAAAGGCTGCTTGTCACAAGCCACGTGTTACAAAAGAAAAACATAAATAAGGCTCAGCATTACTTTGATAAATAAATGAAAGATGCTCTTCATCTAGTGATGTGAAGGTAGAACCCCATACCACCTTAAGACCAGGCACCGCAGTTGAAACTGACAAATAGAATTCCAACATCAGCAAGAATGGAAACGTGTCACACACTGAAATTCTTACAGGTCATTCTACTGGAAGGCAAGGCTTTGCGACAGTTCTCTTACTGTGTTTCTTCCTATGTGTGTGTTGGGAAACTAAAATTAGAGAGGAGCAAACATAGCAAAATTTCCTGAAGTACAAGGAGTCCAGAATAGCCCAAATGTGCATTGGGAGGGTATGCTAGCCTCGTTCTTTCTGGGGGTTGGCTGTTCAATCTTTTGCAGATTTGTAAAGCACACTATATATAATCATGGAGGGTATCTTCGCACGGAGCAGGTGTGAGTCCAGGCAGTGGCGACTCTTCCGCTAAGGAAGCAGCAAAAGAAAGGAAAAAAAAATGATAACATAATGTTATTATCGTTTTAATTTGTCTTCCTGCTGGGGCAGCGTGCACAAGGGGGCGAGGCGGGCTGCAAGCAGGGGAGGAGTGGTAGAACACTCCTAAGTGCGCAGTGACTCTTTGGATGGCCCTATCGGGCTGCCCAAAACAGTCATGCGCAGCTTCCCTGTTCTCCATGCAGGCTGCATTACAGCCTGCATGGAGAGCATGCCCACCCCTCCAGCTCCTGGTTTATCGCAGTGTCAACGTGCTCAGACCAATCACAATGCTGCTTTGAAGCATTGTGATTGGCTGGGGAGATCTTGGGAGACCTGGTGCTTCTTGCATCCTGTTTCTCACAAGAAGCCAGGAAGAGGACGGGACTCAAGAGAGGCCGCGGTGGCTAGCCAGCCAGCCGGCCGGGAGGTAGGTGATTTTTTCCTTTACCTGTTTTCCCACCCCTCCCCCTGCCCCTTCGCCCCGCCCACCCCATTGTTGCTTCTAGGCAGCAGCCGTGACTGGTCCAAGCACACCTAGGAGCTAGTGGGACTACTTGTAAAGCAAGGTCTTCAGCCTCTGGAAAAATTCAAGAAGTGAGGAGGAGGCTGCAGTGGCAGGTTGTTCTATGCTTTAGAGCAATGTAGGAGAAGGATCAACTGCCAGATTAGGTTTTTCGTATGCTTGGGATTTGTGCAAGTAGGAGTCCAGACGAACGGAGGTGTCTGGAAGGTTTATGAAAGCAAATGATATTGTTGAGGTAAGGTTTTTACTTGTACTCGTTTGTGAATGGGGAGCCAGTGGTGCTCCTTCAGGTCGGGTATATTGTGAGTGCGGCGTGGGAGGTTGAGAGTGATTCTGGATGCTAGGTTGTGAATGATCTGCAGCCTTCTGCTGAGTGTTTTGTTGATACCAGCATAGAGGTTGTTCCCATAGTCCAGCTTGCTTGTGACTAGGGCATGCATGACTGTTTTCCGAGTGCTAATGGGAGCCCTTTGAAAATCTTCCTCAGTATCTTCCAGGTATGGAAGCATGAGGAGCTGATGGCATTGATTTGGGCAGTCAAGTCGATGTTCAGCTTTAGACAGATGGTCTTCATCAAGTGGGCGATTTAAGTCATATTGGCATTCAACTTGATCCTGCATAAGCAGTACTCTTGACAAAGTCAGATTTCTTTACGCTTTGCGTTGAATGACTTTTAAAAATGGCGGACCATGGCTAGTGTTTTTGTACTCAATAGAAAACATGCCTCAATTTATGCAGCAGAACGCCATTATTTATACAAAACAATCAATTACTACAAGCTACACACAAAACTGTACTCCATAGTTATGCAACCCCCAAAGATTTCACTAAACAATGGTGGATGCATCATATGTCAGTTAAACAAGCAACAACTGAGATAATATAAACACAAACAACCACTGCTGCACCTATTAGCAACATATATGGGGAAGGAAAGATGATAAAACTTCACAGAGAGGTGTCCAGCAACCCTCTCAGAAAGACCTTTGCAGCGGAACACGTGGTGAACACCCCTAAGCAACAGCCAAGGATGGATTGGCCATATCCAAGGATAAAGTGAAGTAGCAGGGGGAGGACCACACCCGGATAAACAGCCCTGATTATGAGTATAGGCAGTGACGTAGCATGGGTGGGGCCACAGGGGCAGTTGCTCCGGATGCAATATTCTTAGTGCCAGTCTTAGTAGCACAGGGGAATTCTTTGGGGTGCAAAAGTTTAAAAGAAAAGTGGAAAGATAATTGCCTTGTCCAGGGCGATGGCAACCCACGCTACGCCACTGAGCATATGTGCTATTTATTGCACCTGATATAAATAGCACCTATTACGAGTTTGTAGGAAATAACATGCACATTTTAGTGTTTAACGCACCAAATTCCACATGATAAGGTAAATACTGAATGGTTTCCCTCTGGTAAATTTCACCAGGTTTGACTTTCTGAAATTTAATGAAAGTTGAGGCATTTAACACATCTGATAAAAGGTGATTACGCTGTGGTCAGAAAATGATGACCCACTAAAAAGCATTGGCAGAGTAAAGTATTGGCCATGGCACTGAGGTACACATCTTTCTGGAAAGATGTGCACATGTGATTAGGGAAAACGACATTACTCATAGTGCAAGACACCAAAGGTTGGAGTGAACTGACCTATTGCCCCATAATGTATACTGTAATGGGTGGAAGCAAGACCGTTAAACAGAGCAATGGATGTAGAGCAAAACCCCTAAAGAATTTGCTGTATATTTGCATTTTAATGTAATAATGTTTTTATTACATGAGACTGGCAAACAGCTAAAGCAATTTTTCAGGCAGATCTAAAAATGAAGGTCTGGCCTAAAGATGGCTGCCCAGCAGTAGAAGACAAGACCAGTGGCACATGTATCGCTGTGTTCTCGGCTGGTCAGTAGCTGGAAAGTTGCTTCCATTTACATCAACCCTATGTCCTCTTTTGCACCGGTTTTGCTGCTAGTATTTTAGGGGTTTGTGCATATTTGATTTATACGGTCCTTTAGACGGTATTGGTAATGATAAGGCAAGAGTATTTACGATCTGCACACATTTTATCACTAGCATTGATTAGTATATAAGCGCAAATTGCCCTCCTGTGTTTGTCCAGGCACTTACCACTAGATCCTTTTTGGTCATATTCTGGCATATTACTGAATACAATGCAGAAGGAAATACCATCTGCATGATGTATTCCTCTTTTTACCTCCAATCGGTAAAAGATATGCTAAGGTAGCCCTTTAAGCCTTCTTCATCTGTGCTAAAAACTAGTGGTGGCCGGAACCAACATAATTCTCTCTAGCGCAATTAGTTGCAATTACTACAAAAAACCTGATAATTATTTGAAATTCTGTGAGATGAATAATCCCGTATTTAGGGCTAGGAGTTTAGTGCAAAATGCACCTTCGTGTTCAAAATGGGCCCAAGGATGCATTTTGCGCCACAAAATTGCACTTAATGCTACAGGACAAGAACAGCAGTAGCCATCAACCGCTCTCTCTCTAAGTTCATTAGTTCACGCTGCAAGCCTTCAGGAAGAGCCTCCAGACCTGGCTCTTTGGTTAGGATGGAGCTGCTCATACCACCTCCCCCCACCCCCAGCACCTTGAGACCCTCACGGGTGAGTAGTGGGCTTCACAAATCCCAGATTGATTGATTGATTGATTCTGTGATCCTACGGTAGGATTTTTGCTGTAAACTACTCTGAATTACTCAAGCTTGTGTAATGGAGTAATTTCTCATCACAAGTGTAATGCGTAACTAATTGAGTACTCCGGCATAATTAAAATTTCACAATGGCTGAATAAAACTGGCGCCAATAAAATTTACTGGGGTTTTTTTGTGCATTTTTATAAGGAACTAGCTGCCCGTCCCGACGTTGTCCGGGTATGACAGAAATGTCTGCAATTAGAAAGCGCCCCAGCGATATGTGCCTCTTGCCGTCCTGCCGTGCACATCGTTCCCGGGCTCTGCATTCGCTGATTAAGGCACCGACGCATGTGTACCTGCTCTGACGTTCTAGCCTCACAGTCTACAAATACAGCACAGCCGTTCTGCCGTGCTCATCGTGCCCGGGTGTCTTCTATTTCGCCTCTCTGTTTCGCCTCTTCACGCACTTCACGGCGCATACTAAACAACACGGCGTGGTGCACTGAGACGCGATAGAACGCTATTCTCACGCTCCACAGCGTACTCAGCCGCCACACATTTCCAACGCAATAGAACGCTAGTCTCACGCTCCAAACATACGCACATGCCCACCTCAGAGCTGGTGCTACTTCCAACGGACTACTTTGTCCCTTCCACAGTATATGTTGCGCTGGTGTATAGCCTATGTCCATCTGCTTTGCCTCACCTTTCCAATGCTGTATGCGGTGTCCTGGTAGGCGCAGTGGTTCCGGAGCTTACCCGCCTCAAAGGTTTGGTCTCTCTATTTATATTATTAGTATGGATGGAACAAATACATTTTATCTAAATGATGATTTTGAGTGTAAAAATTGTGCAAATGAAAAAGGCCAGGTATTGTTCATAAATATTTTATTCTCTTTGCCCTAAAAGTTAACTTGTTCTTCAACATTTGGAGAGCTCGACTCTCAAAATTCATGCCTTGGATACAACAAGCATTTGCAATGCAATGGGTCTCGCCTTTGGGACCTTATATGGATTTAGCTATGCAGCACATTAGCCTGGGTGCTGAAACATCTACTGTTCTTTAACATGGAGGGAAAGTAAGCACCAAACTGTGTGACACGTCAGGCATGGGAACACATAGAGAGAAATATTGCCTTTCAGTCGGAAATGGTATAGTTCAAAGCTCTGTTTTTAATATAAAATCAGGGCCTTCGGATAATATTGTCTACGGGTGCTCGTAGAAGACAAATTCTATGGACTGTAATCTAGAGGATGCTAAAGTGATTCTGGTATTTACTGAACTCTGCTGGTTGTTTTCTATCAAGAAAGTTAAATAGAGGCAGTTGCCAGAAATATAAAAAAAGAAAGTCCAGGAGCAGAAAGCAATTCTGGTATTTTACTGACCTCTGTTGGTTGTTTTTTATCAAGACAATTAAATAGAGGCAATTGAACAGAAAACAAAGCCCCTAAGCAGAAGCAGATAAGTCCTAGAGCTGATCTCCAGAGCCCACACAGTACATACACATATAAGTATATATTCTTAAAGCACTTTTAAATGCTTCCTTACGAGAATCTTGTGTTCCTCTTGAGTGGAAACGTGCAATGGTGGTCCCCCTGTTGAAAAAGTCGGGAGCGGATCCCACGCTCATGTCAAACTTCCGTCCTATTTCACTGCTGCCAGTCTTTTCTAAGATCCTGGAAAAGCACGTGAATTGCCAACTTTCAGCCCACGTGGAACGTTCAGGCTTTTTGCACCCTTCACAGTCGGGGTTTAGGGCTCATTTTTCCACCGAAACTACTCTGTTGGGGGTCACAGAGAAGTTGCGTGCCTGCTTAGACAGAGGGGAGACAATGGAGCTCATTCTACTTGATCTGAGCGCTGCATTCGACACAGTGTCACATTCCATTCTGTTAAAATCTCTCCAGTCAGCAGGAGTTGTAGGGCCTGCATTAGTCTGGCTGTCCTCTTTTCTCCGTGACCGTACATTCCAAGTTTTCTCTTCTAAATCTTCATCTACCATCAGGTCATCCGCGTACGGAGTGCCTCAGGGGTCCACGCTGAGCCCTGTGCTCTTTAACATTACGTGAGACCCCTGGCATCAATTGTAGAGGAGGCAGGCTTGTCCCTTTTTTCGTACGCCGATGACACGCAAATCATCTTTTCCCTGTCCTCTACCAAGGAAGGGTCTTTTTCTCCCCTTCAAGATGGTTTACGGCGGGTGTTGGAATGGATGAGTGCTAATTTGTTGAAGTTGAAATGAGAGAAAACTGAGGTGGTCATCTTAGATAAACATAAGCATCTTTGGGGGCCCCAACATTGGCCAACGGAAATGGGCGCCCTTCCTCAACCGGTTGAAAACGTCCGTAACCTGGGATTTATCCTTGATAACACCCTCTCAATGCGGCAACAGGTGGTTAGTGTTGCTTCCTCATGTTTTACTATTCTAAGATGGCTGCGAAAGATTATGTGGATGCTCCCTGACTTCACAAAAAGAACGGTGGTCCAGGCGTTAATTACCTCACGCCTGGACTATGGGAACGTATTGTACCTTGGAGGCAATCAGGAGGTGCTGAAGAAACTCCAGGTAGTCCAGAATTCCGCAGCTCGTCTGGTATGTCATACCCCTAGGAGATCATCCATCTCTCCGGTATTGCGGGATTTACACTAGCTCCGCATTGAGAGTCGGATTAAATTTAAGACAGTGTCTTATTTTTAAAGTCAACCAAGGGTCTGCCCCTCTTTATCTTAAGGAGATTGTCCATCCCTATGTCCCTTCCCGTCCTTTACGCTTAGCTACTCAGGGCAACTTGGTAACATCTAGTTGTAGACTATCTAGAATGGGTGGTCGTTCTTTGGCGTTCCTTGGACCCAGACTATGGAATTCTCTTCCTTGTTCTATAAAGCAGGAACAGTGTTATCTCAGGGTCCGGCGAAACCTTAAGACCTGGCTCTTTTCTCAATAATGAGTCGGTTGGTTACTTAGATACAGTACTCCATCTACCTGCGCCGGGAAACCCTGTTAGGGTAGCTGTGCGCAATATAAATTTAATTAATAAATAAAATAAAAATATATATATATATACGAAAGTATATACAAGAGGTCTCGAATGCTCGACCTAAAAAACAGGTCTATCCTATTAACCAAAATATATTCTGGGATTATTAATGGCAATTCATAAACGTAATGGTCCAGGGATGTGGAAATCCTATAGCCCGACGCCCAGGACATATTGTTTGGGGTCAAGAGCAACAAGTTTTAATGTGTATTTTGTCCTTGGGACAAGTAGGCCCAACCCCCTGCAGCACAAACCCTTTGGCTGCCAGTTTGTAGTACCACATTAAGGATCAGGGAAGGGTACTGCCTGTAGTTAAGTTAATATTTGTGTGCATGTGTTAATGCTGTTCAAACTTGTATTTATGGTTCATTAAGTGAAAGCCTTTATTATTAGGGTGAGCGCTCTAAGTAAATGTACGTTCTGACTGCACTACTGACAGTGGTTCCAGTATGAAAATGCGAACACATGGTTTCAAAGTTTAGCAACATGAGGCTATGCATGATGCTCACAGAATGCTTTCTGATTAGATGCAAATATTTGCAGAAGCTTGAAAGCAAGAATAATGTTTCTTTGCTTTCAATATAAAATATTCCTAAAAACTGAAAGTAGGGAAAAACATTTTGCTAAACTACTGTAAAATTTCAGGTACCATTTCTTTGAGGCATCATTTAGTAAAATATGTCGATGCATGCTAGTATTTCCCAAAAATATTAAAATTGGAAAATTTGTGTAACCAGTTTCAATAAGATTATGGGAAACAAAAATAAACAAGTCTTGGCAAAGCCAATAGGTCTGACATTGGTGGTCAGCTTTTTAGTTTTGGCAATGCGTGACTTGTTTTGGCATGGTTTTTGTAAAACCTTATTGATGTGAGAGCTGCCGGACCCTCCCCATTATAACAAACATTGGCAAGCGCAAAAATTGTTTTTGGTCTCAAAAAAGCACACACTGCCACATTAGTTACTGGCACTGTACAAAACTGCTTTGTGTACCGATATGCTCCTTGTGAAAGAGCAGAATCCTGTCACTCACAGTGAAGCCAACCGATTCAGAGAGAGAGAGATAGAATTTTAATAAACACAAAAGGTCATGGTTAACGCCAGACCAAATTAGGGGACCAATAATTAAAGAAAGTCTCAAAAGTGCACCTTTGGTATATGGCTTTCATGAATTCACAAGAATTTACATTAGTAGGGCAAGAAATTGTACTTCTACTAAATATTTGTGAACTGCATTTTAGCATGAGCAAATATGCATGTGTAGATTAGCTTATGTGAAAACCTGGATGTTTGAAAGTTCATTTTCCCTCCAACTACTTTTTTTCCCAACTCTGAAAGAAGGTTTACGTCTGCCACTCTCAGGAGTAAATTTCCAACATTTCTCAGTATGGGAAAGATTAGAGAAGATTTGTTGAAAACCCTTAAAACATGCAAGTTAGTAGGTTTGCAGAGACTCAATAGGGCATTTCAACCCTGGAACTACTGCTTACCGCTATCTTCAGTCCCAGTATGTAGATATGCGAAAACGTGGCAACATAAAATGATTACTAGTATTCAAACACTACTATGGTATATGCCCTGGCATAATCAGAGCGACTATATAAGAGTTCTTATATAATGAGATTACTGACATAATTTGTGGCAGCACTACATGGCACCAAAGGGACAAGTGGATTTTGTTACAAGACAAGTAGATTTATGAAGCAACCTGCCCCATGGACAAGTAGACATTTTAATAAATTCCACATCCCTGTGGTCAATTTCATTTTCATTTAGAGGTCAACCTATATAATTTATTCACAACCCATGATTTGGCAGCAAGAAAAAAGAATCTCAAGGCAATAATTTTTTGTTTGAAATCCAATACACGATTATAAATAACACCGACTGTTAGTAGGCAATAAGACCAGTGGAAAAAAGGTGGTTTAAAAATCTACCTTATGATTTTTTTAATATAGGTTCAATGGTGAGTCCGGCGCAGTGCTCACAATTTTAAAAACAAATGCAAATATGTTTTTTCCATACATTTTTACACTTTGAACTATATACATGAGCAAATGGAGCGATATTCTTTGCGCACAAAAAGAGAAAAACCTTGGCTATTTCATTGCAACAGGCTACAGAGAGTGTTTTGTGTCATTGATCCACTTGGGATCGTTGAAGTTTCAGCTCTGGATTATTCAAGTTCTTGGGTCATCTCCAGGACAAAACCATAATGTTGTGTGCATCTAGGGATCAGTGTACATGACATAAGGTCTAACAAGTGAAGGTGAGTCAGTTGGGTGATATAGGGTTTTCTATGATGATGGCTAACCCCACAACATGGGACTAGTCTGTGGATGGTAATGCCAGAGTATCACAGGAAGTTCCTGAAGATGCTCACATATAAGGTCCCTCTTGCAGGGCATTTCAGGGAGAAGAAGGCCAAAGAAAGCCTTTTTCCACATTCTCTCAGCTTAGTATGTATGTATGCGAATGCTGCGAAGGTCTGATTCGCCAATCCAACCTGCGCATCATTTGCTATGTCACGTGGAAAGACAGCAGTTTTTGTAGGTGCCACAGGTCAGAATTCTGCTCTAAAGGATAAAGATGGATAGTCTCAGTCCCTGGGAGCTTCTACTACTTCACGCAGTAAATACATGCCTATTGTGATGGACAATACCACCAAACAACCTGGTATACAAACAGAGGTGTCATGATGTGCAAAGTAATGATGGATTGGGATTTGGCTCAAGTAATACCTAGTGACCAGGATTAATTCAAGCATTCAATCCATCACTTTTATGTATACTTCAGTGTGTCACCCTTAGTGGGAAGGGTATGCTCAGACATGAGTCTTGTGCACGCTGTGACACAGTAAGCATTCTATACCTGGCTGATGAGCCCTATACAGAGCAAAACCGGTCCTGGGTTGCTTGTGTTCTGGTTCCAGGAGGCCCTGGCTTGGCAGTTTGGGATGGAATGTTACTACTAGAGCAGGGTCAAGACTGATTTGCATATGTCTGGGTCCAAACTGAAGCAACATGGTGTGCAAAATAACGGTGAGTTGGGATGCGGCTCCAGTCACTACAGGTTGCTGAGACTTGTTCAAGCATTCCATCTGTCACTTTTTTGTATACCATGGTGGCATTGTCCATGTATTTGCATGCCTGAAATAGTAGAAGCTCCTAGATATCAGCAGTATCCATTCTTAACCTCTAGAACAGTACCCTGACCACTTGCAGCAATGGAAGTAGCTGCCTTGCAAATCAGTCTTGACCCTGTTCCAACGGGCCCTAAATAGGGCAAAACAGGCTCTGGGCTGCCTGTATTCTGGTTCAGAGAGGCCCAGGCCCAGCAGTTTGGGTTGAACTGTACCCTTTGGTGCAGGGTCAAGAGTGATTTGCATATGGTTGGGTCCAAACTAACGTGGCATGTTGTGTAAAATAAAGAAAGACTGAGATGTGGCCCGAGTCATTACCAGTGGCTGAGAATAATTCAAGCATTTTATCCATCACTTTTTTGTACACTTTTAGTGTGTCACCGAACACCATGGGCCAGAGCTCCTCAGAATTATTACTGCCCTTATAGTGGACTGTCACCTACTGGGACTCTTTACCCAGGTTGGTTTCCCAAAATAAATACTTTTCACTTTGAGAACTAACTTCATCAGCACATATATGAAGGCCATACGGGATGACCTATGAGTGGGATATTACTTCTCGAACTCCTTCCATCCCCCATAACTTACAGATTTGTTGAGCACTTTAGCAGAATACTCAAGACTTTAATGAACTCTCTTAAAGCCATACTGAGGAGGATTTAGTGCCTCCTCCTCACTTATTTTCTCTCTGCACCCTTACACAGCATCAGATGCTGCCTAAGGGAGTTAGTTTCAGTGCTCTTCGGCTACTCTTCAGCTACCCAGTCCAGATCCCCTTACCATCGTCAAGGAAGGTTGAGGAGGCAAGCCCAAGACTACCACAGGTGATGAAGTGGCATATGATGTAGACTTCCACAAAAAGATGGCCAATATCATGCACGAAGCAAATGAAATCTCCAGGCATCCTAGGAACTCTATACAGAGTGATATGACCAAAAAGTCGCACTAAATGGCTATCAAGAGACTTGGAACCTGCACAGCCTATACTCTCAAAATATCAGGCAAGTCAACTTTTGGTTGACAATGGTGGTAACCAACAGTCACATCGTTTTTACCATGTAAACCAGCTCACACCCTACCACTTGTTAGGTGCAACTGGCAATCCACAGCCTTTCTTCAGAGCAAGAAGAGTCAACTTGTCACTGACATGCTGCTGAAGACTGAGAAAGGTGACTCTGTGGAGCGAGTCCAGTTCTCCCTCACCTACATCTCAGCTGACTGAGAAGTGTAGATAAAACCCTCCACGGCAGAATTAAACTTAGAACTAATTAACAATACCTTTACAATTATGTTACTCTTGGTTTATTTTATAAAACATATAATCCTACTTCCCTTTGATCCATAATGGACTGGTCCTCTTCTGCTGATACTCCACCCCCAAAGCTGGCCTGGGAACGAAGGAGGCCTGGTGGCCATTACTGGTTGCGGTCTTGCTGACCCAGCTCTCCAGCTGCCTCGAGGCTTGATGGCCACACATTGACAGCTCTCTTTCACACAGCTGCTTTATACAGAAATCATCTAGTTGTTGCAAGGTGGTACATGACTGAGCATTTTCAAGAGAACAGTCAAAGGCTCATTTTAGAGTCTGTTTGCATAGTAAGTTACAGGACACCGCAATTTTGCTCAGGAATTAAAATATCAAATCTGTTACATATAGTATCAATCAATCAGTATTTGTAGAGTGTCATCCCTTGGGTCATCTGGGTGCTGAGGTGCTGTGTCTAAGTCGAAAAGCCAGATTTTTAATTTTCTTTCTGAACTCGGCCAGGGAGGGAGCTGTTTAGAGGTGGAGAATTAGTGTTTTAGATCTTGGCTGCAATGCAGAAGGAACGACCCCGCCGCAGCTGCGATGGATGGGGGAGGGGTGTGCGAGGGCGAGTGAGGCGGAGTGCAGGTCTCTTCCAGGTAGGTGGAAGTTCAGTCGATGGTTGATGTAGGGTGGTCCTTGGTTGTGTGGCGCTTTGTAGGCATGTGTAAGGATCTTGAATTGCAATCTTTTCTGGATAGGGAGTCAAGGGCGGTCTCTGAGGTGGGGGTGATGTGGGTCCGCTTGGGGAGGTCCAGGCTGAATCTGACTGCGGCGAAATAGGTTTGCTCTTGTTCCAATTAAGTGAGCAGCATACGCAGTGCACAATAATTTTTCTCAATTTCATCAGTAGTGCAAAATGTGTACATAATACTACTCATCACCAAAATGTTTATGCTCATTTATACAATATACAAATTGTACAAAATGGATTTGTTCTATTTGTGCAATAGTGCTATCTTTCCCAAGGTTACAGATTGACTATGTGCCAATTCCATAACATACTTTGCTTCTGCATAATACTGTGATCTAGATATGTAGTCCAATTGGTTCTCAGTTAAATAGGTCCACAATTCCCAAAATGCAGTCGCTTGTTAAGTGCAAGCTTAAGACTAGGCCATTGTCTACCTGATATGATCTGAGATAAATTAAAGGGGCCATTCAGGAAAGTCACAATAGATCTGAAAACCCAAGCAGACATCATAGTACAAAGCAACGTTTAAGAACACCTATTAATGGTGATTGTTAGAAATGCAGGAATAAAAATAACTACTTTTCCCCAATTTTTTTTGTTATTTAATATGAGACTATGTCTATTCTCGTGGAGGGCAGAACTGACAGGATGACCAGGTGGCGTCATTCACTCAGTCCCCACTTTTCCAGTATTTTGCTCAACTTCTATAAATCTTTGTAATTAGGTTGTTGGTCCAAGTGGTTCAACTGAATTGAAACTACAGCTTCCAGAATGCAATAGTTTATTAAATGAGTACCAAGGAAGAGCAACGGTATGTGCCAGAGAGATTGAGTCTTGGTCACCCTGCTCATGGATGACATAAAACATCGCCTCTGTGCCCCCAAACCGGTTCCATGATTGTCTCATCGTATAAAATATTTACGTCACACTAAAACTCTGCAGAAATACTTTTTTCAAATGTGGACGACCTGTATCCTCACATTCAAACTGCCAATGACACACAGGAACGGTCAACATTCTATAAATTAGGAAGCTAGCACAGCAGGGCACATGATGTATACAGACGGCCCAGATGTATGCCAGATGTTCAGGACAACAATCATGAGTTCTATTTGGATGCAAGTCTGGCGTGGACGTGCCCTCCTGGGCCGAGGCCGGATTCGCCCGATACAACACGCCACTTTTGCTGCGACGCGTATTTCCTGCATTCGGTTTGTCAAGCCGATTGTTCAAACAGTAAAACATGAGGCGAGCTCTGCTGAAACGGCATATATCTGCTCATAGCCTGGCGCTTCTCATCAGCGCCTCCAGCTGCCCTTGCAACTCGTGCCACCAATCACGCAGCAGGCACAACCTCCAAATGTGACATGACGGACTCCTGCAGGTGCTGCCGCCGCCCAGCTGGTGCGCCGGCCTCTGCCAACGCCGGCGACTGACTGATGAGGTCTGGGGAGATGGCGGCATTGGGACTGTCGGTTAGCTGCGAGCGGCGCGAGCCGGGATCACGCAGAGCACGCACGCACGCGCCGGACTCCCGCGCAAAGCTGCGCACACTCTTTCGGCCTCCGTCAGCAGATCTGAATCAGCTGCGTCAAGCCTTCTGCGCTCCTAAACACTTTTTTTTGTCACAATACACATTTACGGATTATAAAAAGCACATTGCTGATTACTGCTCTTTCAGCGGACTATAAGAATTCGGTCTGTTCTACTTCTTCAGCTTTCTAGGAGGCGGTGTGATAGTCACTCAAGCAAGGACTCAGTTTCTTCCAAGTTACAACCTCGTGGCCATGTGCCAGGTGTGAGGGGTGTGCGCCCGATATGCCCCGGTGTCTGAAAATTACACCGGGACAAGTTCAACATACTTCTGTGGGGACCAACTTTTTGGCAGTGTGGACAGTGTCCACCCCCTGAAAATAGCGGGTGTACGCTGTGTACCTGCATGTACCCCCGACTTGTGCCCTGGCTATGTCATCTGTCAAGTGAAGATCTCTCGTGCGGCCACGTGTACTCTAAAGCAGCGTGATATTTTTATAAAAGGGGTACAGATAATCTATTGCTAGTGATATCTAGATTATTTAGTGTTTAGTATTTTGAAGAATGTATGACAATCGGTCATATGTAAATTAAAAGATTTGTAAATTGCACTTCATTTTGTCTATTTCTTTTAATCATATGATAATTTTTTTTATCACTTGTAGAAATACTTTGAATTTACTACAAATCCGCTTTTATAGATGTCAGGTTTGGAGAGAGGTTGAGTGACGGATTGACAATATTTGTAAAGCACCTACCATTCAACTGAGTCTTTGGAGCTGGAAAATACCATCACCTTCTCCAAGGAAAAGAAAGTTTAGAACAGTTTCAGACTAAGGCCCTAATTACGAGTTCGGCAGTCCATACATGTGGTGGTGATACGATGACCGCTGCACTGCAGGACCGCACGCAGTATTACGATTGTGGTGGTCGGACTGCCCTGAGACTGTCGGGATCAAGGATCTCGCTGGACCGGCAATCTTTCCCTGGCAGGAATATGCTGGCGGTACCGCAGCCGGCACGCCGAGCATATTCCGAGTTGACATTTTACTGGCAATATGAGAGCAGTGGACTGCCTATTAGACTCTTGTACGAGCCTGACAGACCACCGTTCTCAGACCGCTGCAGGACCGCCGACTGGTCGAGGAAAAAATTCCTGATCTGGAGTGCGGTCACACCATTGCAGCGACCGCTGTGGGACCACCAAACCCGTAATCAGGCCCATAGCTATTTAGAAAATATGAGCAACTTGGAAAAAGTACATAAGTATGTAAACACATGCTATGCCTAGTAATATATATATAGTAACAATACTGTAGTTCCATTCAATGCATCACAAAGCATAATGTTGCAGCAGCAACATCTACAGTTGTTGCTGCCTGATTAAGGTAAACACATTTTTTTATCTAGAGGACATAACAAGTGTATTTGTAAAGTGCATGTTCACCCAGAAGGATATCTTGGCGCAGAATAACATGTTTATTATTACCCAACTCAATAGTACCAGTTTTATCGACCTCAGAAATATGAAAGGCTAAGTGGCCCTGCCAAGATTTGAACCTGCCATCATAAAGTCAAACACAGGCCCCTACAGTGGATGCATTAGTCCAGTAACCCACAAGACCCAGCTACAACGAAGCCAAGTGGTTCACCAAAAGTGCCCATTACTCTTCAAAAGTATTTTTTACGTGCTTAAAGTGAAAAACAACCGTCAGTATACTTTACACTATGAAAAATACTATTACTTCTAATGATCAAAAGTAAGGGGAAAATTATTTTCCCTTCAAAAATTGTATTTGGAAATCAACATCTAAATGTACATCTTTACGCTCAGGCTCGCATGTACCTGCTATGTTCCCTGCATATCATCAAAATTACGCATTCTTCTCAGAGATTTGCAGGGAATGATAACTAATGTCCGCAATAAGCCAACATGATGACTGGTTAACTGTATATATTCAATGCTGTGAGGCTGGTTTTGCATTTGTGGGCACTGTACAGCAAAGGTAATTGCACAAAGTAATCTGCTATCTTCTCGGCCAACAGCTGCAATAGCAGAATCCCACCAGGAAATACACGAACCCTTAAAGAACTGGAAAGTGCATGTATATGGTTCAGGATGTGGATGGCAAGTGTGTGGAAGAGAAGACCAGATGATGCAGGTGTAAGGATGCACAGACATGAATAAGGTCAGTCGCATGCTGGCCATCATGTAGATCAGCACAGATATTGACATATCCGAACAGGAAAAACAGAGGTCTTTAGAACAAACGGCCATAGAAGTGAGAATAATAAAGTACTAAAACTGGTAGATGGTGTAGTAAAAAGGTAGACTAATATGAACATTTTACCTCAACTGAAATGATCAAGACATCATCAAACAAGATACTTGTTGGACTTGGCGCTTCCTGCATAGTCATCCCGAGACTTTTTGCCTTCCTCCTATTTTTGCTGAATTAGTAGTTGTTGGCCTTAGGACTCTGCACACTTTCCTACTGTTAGCCAGCCAAGCGCTCTCTCCTTTGTACTTGGTAAAATTGGCTTATCCCAAATTGGCATATTTAATTTACTTATATGTCCCTAGTAAAGTGGTACTACCTGTCCCCAGGGCCTGTAAATTAAATGCTACCAGTGGGCCTGCAGCCCTGGTTGTGCCACCCACATAAGTAGCCCTTTCAAACATGTCTCAGGCATGCCATTGCAGCCTGTGTATGCAGTTTCAAACTAACATTTCGACCTGGCAAATAAACCTTTTGCTAGAGCCAAACCTTCCTTTTTAATACATATAAGTCACCCCTGGGGTAGGCCCGGTCAGCCTAGAAAGCAGGGTGCAGTGTATTCAAAAATGTGAATGTGTAATTTTAAGCTTTACATGTCCTGGTACTGAAAAACTCTTAGCCTCGTTTTTCACTACTGCAATGCCTACCTCTCTCTAAGGATAACATTCTGTTACGGTAGTACATTTAATAAGCTGTAACTTCCATTTGGGACCAGGTAGACAGGTCAAATCTGATGTCTAAATTATTTCAATTACAAGCCCTCTCTAATGGTAAAGTCAGATTTTAAATCACAATTACGTAAATTCCACTTTTAGGAAGTTGCCATTTTCTGGTCCTAACCATTTGGTTTCTGCAGCCTGATCTTGGGTCACCTGACTAGGTGTAGCTGAAAGTTGGTCTTTGTGTATTGCTCCTACACAGTTAGACAAAGTGAAGCTAGGTGGCAGGATGGGCCACTCTGAGTTAATGAGGGGGAGGAGTTGTCTCCTTTCACACTTGCTCATCACCAAGGCTCCTCCTGAGCACTCTCACAAAGGGCGTGTCACTACTCTATTGTAACTTCACATAAGCTGGGGCCAGGACCAAGAGAAAGGGTATGTCTAACACCCCAGGGGGTTTAAACCTCTAGGAGCTTCTCCAACCTCAAATTAGGCACTGGGTATAAATATTTGGCCTCAGACGGCCAACTTTTTAGTACACTTCTGGACCTGAGGATGCTCTGCCAGGAAGATGAACTGCTGTGCTGCTGAAAGGATTGCCACTCTGCTGGAGTGCTGCTCTGAAGGACTGTTGCCTGGCTGTGCTGACCTGCTGTATACTGCCCTTCTGCCTAGGGAGAAGGACTGGACAGGCATCTGCTGAACTCAGGACCACCAGAATGGCGCCAGGGGCTAGTTGACTGGCCTTCTGACTTAAGCCTCAGGGACAGATGGCTCCAATAACCTCGACCCCAGCACTTGGACCCTTCCATCTGTGATTCTACCCTGCCAAGTGGTGCCACCCCAGGCCTGGACCATTGGGAGTGGGTCTAAGGTGCTCTAACAGCCTCTGTGGACCCAGTGGAACTAATTTATCTCTGCTGTGTAGCACAACCCGAGCAGCACATACACACCGCTGCTGCTGCGTGGGTCTTCCCCAACACAAAGACCCACATTGCCTTCACAGCCCACAGCCTCTTCAGAACCGCTGATGTGCGATGCATCCTTGGTGCAGGCCCTCGCATCCCTAATCGATGGCAGCCTCGACGAAGATGACGGACTTTGCATTGCAACCTCACAACACTTCAGAACCGACGCATTGCCCACACTACGTGACGGAGCCTCGATGTCGGACTTCGCATTGCATGCTCTCGTCGACAAGTCCTCGAAGATGATGCAGGACCTCGAATAACAGCAGTGCCAAATCTTGTAACCAACGCATCATTCGGTTGTGCAACAAGGACGCTAGTAACGCTCTGCAAACCAGGATTGAAGGTACTTTTTCAGCAGTCCTAGCTGGGTCTCTGTTGGCGGCCATCGTGGTGAGCCTGAACTTGTGACTTTGTCTCGGTCCAGGGCAACCAGATATCCACAGTTGATGCTTTGTGCTTTTTGGTGCTATTTACCCTGAAACCTTTAAAATTGCCTAAATCCGGTTCTACTGATTGGATTTTTGTTGTATTGCTCTTGTTTCATTTATTAAAATTACTCTATTTTTCTAACTTGTGGGTTGGTTTTTGTGTGTAATTTTCACTTTATTACTGTTTGAAGTGTTGCGTAAATACTTTACAGTTTGCCTTTAAGTTAAGCCTGGCTGCTCTGAGCCAAACTACCAGGGGGTTGAGGATCGGTTAATTTGGGGTTTGCTTGTGCCTTACCCTGACAAGGATTGTGTTTGCGGCTTGATTATGGTTTCACCCACCTCAACCAGTAATCCAATTTCTTACAGTACTGAAATAAGAGAGGTAGAAAGTGAAGATCTACAAATAACAGCAATGCCACTGTCATGACAGTGTTGGTGGTCTACCTGGAGTACCCTTTCCAGAAATATTTGCCTTGCTGAGTGAAGAGCTGGTAGGGGTATATTCAGAGAGCTCCCATCCAAGCTTGAGGCTTTTTATTTGGTGCTTGCAGGTGTTTGTTAGGGTAGAAGATGCAAGCATTTGTTTGCATGTTGCAGAGAGTGTCACAGTCGCAGTCATCACTGAGAATCAAGGGAGTGAAGGAGCTGCTGAAATGGAGCGATCCATGTAGCTCTTGCTAAGGGAGGCAAGACACATTTTATTTGCGTGCTGCGAATGGTCTGCTTGACTGTGTCGCACATGGATATGTCTATGGATTAAATGAGCTTGTGAGTGTCCATTTTGAAGCTCTCAGCTGTGTGACCTGCAAACCTTGTCCATTACATATAAATGTGTATGTATAGGCATTTATATAGCGCACTACTTACCCGTAGGGTCCCAAGGCGCTTCGACCGCTGCGAAACCCTTCCTGGCTTCCCTGAGAGATGGTCCCTTAATGGGTATCTCCAGGGTGAGACCAGGCATCCCCGGCGGTCTGGTGGGGCCGTTAGTGAAGATGAGGCAAGCTAATGCCCAGAGTTGCCGAGTGTGAACGCTGATCAGAGTGGGCACCGAGGCGAGAGAATTATCGAGTCCGCTGACCCTGGTCCAGAAACCTGCCGCGCCGGGAATCGAACCCTGGTCCCGGGCCGTCCTCTGCTCTCGGGTCTGCCGCCTCTAACCAGTGAGCCACACTACTTCACCTAGTGAGCCACACTACTTCACCTCTATAGGTAGTCATTACATTGCTTACTACCAATATGAGACACCTTTGATGCTGCCTGAAGCGAAGTTAGGTAAATTTGCTTTGGCTGTTGACATTTTGCTTGTGTTCACAGCATTGTGACACAACAATTGCAGTTGTTGGTTATAGTTACTCAGTCCACTGTGAGTCGAGTGCTTCAAAATGGTTTTATAAAGGGTAGACACGGGTTACAGTCACTTTATATGTGAGTTCCTCAAAGTGTTTTCCTAACAATAGCGGCTGAGATCATTTCAACCATGTACTCTATGAGAAAGTGGATTATTAGTTGGGGTGGATGGTAGCGCACAACAATTAATGATGTCACTATCATTGTTAGGCCCAGTAAAGGTTTCAGTAATTTAAACCTGAATTCAACCCCTGGTAGCTAAGGTACAGAGCACACAGGCTTAATGTAAGAAAATGTGTAAAGCATTTAGAAAGACCAAACAATTGATAATGCAAAAACACAAAACAATAAAAGTCCCAACCCAATTTTTAAAAATAAAGAATAATTTATGTTATGGTTTTTTAATATCATGCACAAAAACCCTAGCGGTTGCTAAGGATAGACAGCCGGACCAGCGAGCCAGATTAAAATAGGTGAGTCTTTACTAATTTCTTGAATTTGGTGTAATCAGTGCACGCACAAATGTGAAAAGGCAAATGATTCCAGTAGGTGGGGGCCAGGTAAGAAAAAGATCTGCTTCCACATCTTGATCGATGAATGTGGGGAATGGTTAAGTAGCTCTTTATCCATTGATTGCAAATTCTCACAGGGAGATAGTGTTTAAGCTTCTGGTGTTGGTAGCTTTGTCCTTTCCCTACTAAAGCTTTGTGGCTGAGGCAACAGATCTTAAATGGAATTCTCTTTCTGACTAGTAGCCAGTGTAACGTTCTTAGAAGAGGATTAGATGCAGATCTGGATGGGAGATTACAAATGAGCCGTACAGCTGTATTTTGCACGACCTGTAGTTTACAGAGTAATGTCTCATTGTCTGAAGCCAAAAGAGCATTACCATAATTTAATGAACAAATAACTGAAGATATGGATGTTTAAAGTATTACATAAAAATACTGCCAAAAAGCGCAAAGCACCAACTGTGGGCCACTGGTCATGCCATACTGGAGCAAAGCCAAAAGTGACCCCATACAAACCGGAGGCCACAGGAGCAGTATAGCTAGAACAAGTGGTTGGACTCAGAGGTGATAATGGACAGGAGGTTTTCCATCACCCTCCATGTACTTGGAGACTGATAACATTGCTGAAACTTTGAGAGTGATCAGCATATGGAGTTAATAGATTTTTATAATGAAGCAATGGCCTCCCCAGATGACCAGCAACCAATACGTTATTGGGTGCAATAAGATTGACAACTAGGCAGAGACGAATGACAATGTAGGTCATGGCATGGTGCTTGCAACACTGTAGGTGGTGGATCATTGTATGGTCATCTTGTTATGAACAACTAAATTGCAACAGGTTCGGCATCTAGGGCACAAATTAGTTCTTCACCGAACATTATATCTGCTACGATCTTGAGAAGGAAAATTCTTCAGGAGTTGAGAAAAGATTTTGCGGATCAGGGAACACAAGCCAGCAGATAGTTTTCAATCTGAAAGTGGTGGTGGGTGGTGAAGTTTCCATCTTCACACAGAAAGATGCTCCTTTGTCTTATTTGGGTAGTTCCACATCTGGTGAACAGAATGTTGATACTGCCTGGTGTACACTCGGCCTTGATTGGGATTATCTGACCCCCGCTGTTATGATGCACATCTACAAGGGAATTCATTGTTTCCCAAACAACGTTGCAGCTGTTAAATAGTATTAGCTATTTTAAGTGAGTGAAATTGCACAACTTTCAGTGAAAGTCACACATACCAGTTTTGAGAAGGAAGCAGTTGCTGCTCTTTTAGATTCTCGCAACGCAGAACATGTTTGCTTTGTGGTACACCCTGTCGTTCCTATGCTCTTGTTTGCTACTAGGCATTTTTGCAGGAGGCGGCGGAAAATATTCCAAAGAACTTAATGAAAACAGAATGAACTCTGGTGAGACAGGCGAGTTTCCGATTGTAAAACTTAACCAGGTCTGGGAGAAGGCGCAAAAGAGAAAGATGAAGTCCCGCCTCTTTTACCTCACATTCTCGGCATCTAAACAGCGTCCAGGGGTCCGGGGTGTCTGCTGCCTCCCACGAGCAGGGCTTCATCATGGCTGAGACCAACTACTGCATCAACGCCTACACAGGGATCTACAGAGGCCCGGACATGACGTCTCCCCCCCTACGAACTAATGCAACATTGTTTTTGTTTACTGTAACTTACTATGCTCTTGTAACTGATGTAACTTGCAATGCAACGATCCTCCTGTAAAGCGCTCTGATATCCCGGGTCTAGCAGTCTCCCACCCACCGGACTTCAAACACCGTTACTGCCTCGTCTCCTCGCTGTGTCTCCTACCCCCTCGCCCACCTCTTCCCTCCTTCATTCTTTGCTTGCCACCGCTATTCCTTTCCTCTCTCCCCTGCCTGCTTTGTTTATCCTTGTGCCTATGCCCTGCTTAATCTCCCTCCCATTGCCCCTTTACATTACCCCCTTACCCTTCTACACGCCATGAACCAACGGATGCATCTTCACCAAGTGGCCTCGGACGGCTGTTACGCTGGCTCCGGTGTCGCGGAGGGCTTCAGCCCGGTGTCCATTAATGGTGACCCATTGGCGGTACTTTTGAGTGTTGCCCGGGATCGGGGCCCGGGCGATCATGTCTCTTTCGCCTAGACATACCAGGGACATAGCGGCGGGTTCCACTCGGTCTGGTCGGGGTCGTAGCTTTCTTCGTCGCCCCTCTCTTCTTCCAGGGCGGCGGCAGCGATCTGGCGATTTGGAGGACCGGTGGGGCCGGGTCGTTGGTTCATCGGGCAGAGGGGGTCATTGGCATAGTGACCGGACCGCTGGCATCTGTGGCAGGTAACGTTTGGGCGGGGCCCCGGCCGTGCTGGGGGGGTCCCTCTTCTGGCCAGGGACGGCGAAGTAGGGGTCGGGAGCGGTCCGGCGGGGGAGTCCCTGGTCCTGTTTTGGCCTCCTCCGCCGCCTCGCGGGCGGTGGTTCCCCGGGGGAGCTCGGCCGTAGTCTCCCATCGGGCTCCAGGGGACCCGGGTGCTCACCCATCGATCGGCCTCGATGGAGAGTTTCCGTGGCTCAGTCAGCTTGCTGTCGAGGAGATGCTGCCGGAGTTCGATAAAACAGTTGTTGGAGAGGTGCTCCCATACGATGAGGTTGAACAGCTGCTCGTAGGTGGTGACCTGGCTGCCTTTGATCCACCCCTCTAGAGCTCTACTATAGAAGTTCACGTACTCCACCCATGTAGTACCAGGGAGTTTCTTACAGTCTCGGAATCGCTGCCGGTACATCTCAGGGGTGAGTCCATAGTGAGTAAGGAGGGCGGCTTTCATATATGCTCGTACGAGGTCATCTCGGCATCGGGGAGTTCTAGCAGGGCGTCTCTTCCTTCGTTGACGAACTTCCCCCACAAGCCGGCACCCCAGTCTGTTTGGGGTATTCGATGAGAGGCCATGGCTACCTCGTAGGCCTTAAACCATTGTTGGATGTCGTCGTTTTTATAGTATTCTTTGACGACAACTTTGGGGATGTGGACCTTCGTGTCCGCCGGCGGAGGCGGGCCCCGGTTCCCGGAGGCGCTGGCCTCACTCGTTTTGGCCTTGATCTCAAGTTCTTTTAAGCCACGCTCGTGCTCGAACGTGAGCTTCTTCTCCTCTAAGTCTCTCTGTTTTCGTTTCTCCTCCAATTCTCCCTGCAGCCGTAGTTGCTCAAGGGCTATCTTCTTCTCGGCTAGCTGCAGCTCTCCGTCCAGACGGAGTCGGGCGAGCTCCAATTCGTGGAGCCGGCTCCTTTCTCGTTCGCGGGCGTCTTCGTGGGAGAGGCCCGTGTCGACGCTGGTGTTTCTTTCCTCTGCTGTAGTTGCGATGTTTTCGCGGGGCACATCGGGGGCCGTGTTTTCTTCGCCCTGGGGGGGCGTCTCTCCTGCCTCCACCCATGTTTGTAGGGCCAACTTGAAATCTTCCTTGGTGCTTAGTCCAGTGGTAACAATGCCCAGATCCTTGCAGAATTGTTTCAATTCTTTATGGTTATACTCTTCCAACCGTTCTTTCTGGAACTCTGCAGTCGGTCTGTTTTCTTTGGTAGTCATGGTCGCGGTGTGTTTCGGTCAGTAGTGGGCGAGTCACTCTCTGTACGATTTGCGTCGGCTCGGACCCCACCACTGCCACCAATGTTAGAAAGGCGGTTCCCGGGGCGGCAGAAGATGTCTGACTGACCACCCCTGGACTCCCGTCTCCTTCGGGAGATGGCCGAGCGTTTGTAGAGAGGCCTCCTGGGAGAGGTTCCTCTCCTCGAATCGTAACAGCAGAGCAATCACACCACTACAAAGGTACACCACACAAAAGGATAACTTCTTAGGATCTTTATCAACAGTAAAGATTGGTTCTCTCGGCAATATGTACAAGCGGATCGAGGGATCCGTAAAGTCTTGGTTCTGGGGGGAAAGGGGTAGCGGGACAGTCTTAGTACCAGCCTGGTACGGGGATACCCTACGCACAGCTCTCAATCTTCGAGCTGGGGGGTTCTGTAAGGTCGGGCCGCGGCCGCGCCAGCAGGACTCCAAAGGTGGTTTCAGCGAGGTTGGGCCGCGGCAGCGCCAGCAGGACTCCAAAGATGGTTTCAGCGAAGTTGGGCCGCGGCAGCGCCAGCAGGACTCCAAAGATGGTTTCAGCGAGGTTGGGCCGCAGCAGCGCCAGCAGGACTCCAAAGATGGTTTCAGCGAGGTTGGGCCGCGGCAGCGCCAGCAGGACTCCAAGATGGTTTCAGCGAGGTTGGGCCGCGGCAGCGCCAGCAGGACTCCAAAGATGGTTTCAGCGAGGTTGGGCCGCGGCAGCGCCAGCAGGACTCCAAAGATAGGTTCAGGGATCAGAGCAGTGAGTTCTTCTCAGGGTCGGCCGCGACAGCGTCAGCAGGGCTCTCGACTCCAGGATACAACTGCCGACTTGTTCCAGAGCTGCCCCAGATATAGGTCTGGAGGCCTTTGATGTCCGGACCCTCGTGCCTGGGGGGTCAGAGGGGCCGGGATGAGGGTGTCCAGACACCCAGCAGGGGGGTGGAGCCAGCGCCCAGGGAGTCCGGAGGGCGATCGAAACCAGGCGTCCGGGGACGGCTGGAGGGCCATCGAAACTCTCCTCCTCCTTGATTCGTCGAGTGGCCGTTTTACCCCCTGGTCGGATCTTGGTGCCTCGATGTCGGGGCTTCGCTGAGGCCGTGGCCGAGGTCGGGCCGAGGCCACGTGGTCATGACGTGGAAGGCCCAAGATGGAGTCGGGCCTGAGATGGCGGCCCAGGTTAGGGGCCAGCCCAGCAGAGTAGGGCGAGTAGGGGTCGCCGTGTTCCTGAGGGGGAGAGCCGGGGGTCGCCAGGAGTGGCGGCTCTCGTTGAGGGTTGGAGAGGGAGTTTCGTCATGGAGGCCAGGGGTTGTTGCGGTCCAGGGCCCGCCATGCGGGGAGGAGCGGGACCACGCCACGAGGCCGGGTCCAACACATACCTTCTGTAACAATGTGTAACTCGTAACCTATGTAACCCTACCAGCCTGACTCCCTAAAATGGCCCCCATAAGTATGCCCTTGTCCAAAGCACTCCTTCTCCCCTTGTTGGGGATGGATCCAACATTTTTTGCCCCGGAGTTTCAGAGACCCTTCTGAGAGAGTCCACAGTGAAAGGGAGTCACACTTAGTAGAGGACTGGGGTTGTTCTTCTTACAACTGGGAACCGTCTCCTACCCTGCCGGAAGTCGGACACTGTGTTCACTCTGGGTTTTCTACCCCATCCACCTCTTCTTCCCACCTTCATTCTTCTAAGTGTGCCCGTGACCAGAGCACTCCTCTCCCCTTGTTGGGGAGGGATCCAGCATCTATGCCCTGGAGCGTCAGCGACCCATCTGAGAGAGTCCACCACGACAAGGGAATCACGCATAATGGAAGACTGGGAATAATCCTTTTACTGCGGGGAGCCGTCTCCCACCCAGTCGAACATCAGACGCAGTTACTTCCTCGTCTCCTTGCTGTCTCTCCTACCCCCTCCCACACCTCTTCCTTCCTTCATTCTTTGCTTGCCTCCCCTATTCCTTTCCTCTCTCCCCTGAATCTCTCTCCCCCTGCCTGCTTTGTTTATCCTTGTGCCTATGCTCCGCTTAATCTCCCTCCCCGTCGCCCTTTTATATTACCCCCTTACCCTTCTACACGCCATGAATCAACGGATTTAACTTGTAACTGATGTACCTTCTGTAACAATGTGTAACTTGTAACCTATTTACCTCTCCTCATGTAAAGCGCTCTGATGCCTCCGGGTCTAGCCAGCGATATATAAAACTCAAGCAAATAAAATAAAATAAACTCATGCGACTGCCATTTAGGTTTCTATTAATTGGATTCCAACCATCACCTTCTTATTCCCTCAGTGGTGTATGCATGCTTTTTATGGCTCGACATTTGAGCTTCCTGTGTCCTAGCTTGCTGTTTATGTGTTGACTTTTGATGGTGAGGGTTGATTCACATTTCTCTTTTAATGGTGCTGTTTGGGCTCATTTTATATATACGTGACCATGGACTGGGGGAGAGGTAACGAGTGAGGTTGAAGTTTCTCATACTCGAGGTAGGCTCCATGAAGGGAACTTTTATCTTTTGCTTTTTGTGAGTGGTTGTGGATGTGCATGTCCCATGTAAATCTTCGTTAAGAAAATTGTATTAAGTGAGAGTCAACTGATTTTGTTTTCTTTCCCCACTCATACAATATTAAATCCAGTTAGATGGGATAATTAGGACATTTCCCTGAATATTTAACTTTGGTTAGTTTAATTCTGAGGGAGGTCTCATGATTAACAACCACTAGCAAAACAGAGCTCATGAGGAGCCTGTGGACCAGCTCGTTTACTGATAAGGAGTGACCCCAATAATTAAGCTCCCCACCTAATGTGGGTGAGCGATCTAAGCCCTATTTACAATATCAATAGATCATAGTTCTCTTTCGGGAGCGTGAGAACCCCCACCACATTCTAGAGTATCACAGTCTGTGGTCACATAATTACATCAGTGAAGAAGTACTGTGCCAGCTTTAATTTCCTCTCAGTCTCCCTGTTTGTTGTGCACTACAATACATAAAGCTGCAACAGATCAATAAGGCTATACATAAAACAACTCCAGACCGTCAACAAGTTATTTAGATGTATTACCTCCCCAATGCACTTGGCACATACTAAAATAATACAAAAAATTGCCTTTCTGGGGAATTGGTGATAGACTGAGTAAAGATGAAAATGTAAACGAATGACCCAAACATGCACTCCATTGCATCCATCAGATATTGTTTAACTGCATGATCAGATTTCTAATCGACTCTATCAGAACATTGGAATATGTTTTGGGCCAGTGATTACATCAATAGAAGGATTCATAGTGCTGCCATAATATTGAGTGTGAAATATTGAAATACAAAAACATTGCAGCACAAATACTAATGATTAAAACACCGAGGAGGTAGGTACAAGTTTTCTATACAATACTCTATATATGTAGTCAGTATTGTAACATGTAATGTAATATATTACCTTTGAAATGTGATATATTGATAATCAATGAGTTTGGTTGAAACAAACTCAGTTTGCTTTCTGCTTGGATTGCAGATATGGCAGTCCCACTTGAGCTAGTGGGTGGTAAATAAACATGGCGCTCCTCGCTAGAGACCCCGGGGCTACTGAGTATTTAATTGCATCAGGCTTCTCCCAGCGGCAAGTCTCAAATATGGTGCCTTCCGGGGAATTACTGAGCAGACACAATTCAAATTGCTACGTCTGCAGTTTTCTTCTAAGAGTGTCTAAGATCCGTATGAAGATGCTTGTTTCAATTAGGACACAAGGTATAAAATATCTCTAGCGACTGGCTCATGGTGGTACTGGTAAATGCTGACTGTACTGATGCATCCCAGTTGTAATCTCAACTTCATTGCTGGTGTCTGACTTCTTGCTGGGCCCTGTTCCAAATCAAGAAATTGTACAGATTAACTTGCAACTTGTATTTGTACACTCATGTAAAGCAAGGGAGCTTGGGTTTTCCACATGCCCTGCATCTAGAAGGCATGGCATGATTGCTTCAAAAATGTGTGTTGCCCCTGTACAAGATGCATATTCTACAGGAACAAGCATTTACAATGCAACCGTCTCGCCTTTGCAAAAGGTAGAGCTATTGGCATTGTAAATGAATTTTTTTTTATTTATGTGTTGGTTTTGAAAACAGATAAATAAATGCCGTTGTCATTTGCTATGGCAATAGCTTAATCTTTCGCAAATCTATTGCATTTGCACCCACACACACACAAAGCCACACACACACACACACTAACAGCAGGCTGTAGTTACACAAAGATTGCCCAATTCATCAGTTTCCCATATCATAGAAAAATGGCCTGACACAATCTTCGAGCAGCATAAGTTCTAAGCCAGCAACCAAAATGACACAGCTGTCTTAGGCTACACATAATACACAAGAGACCGACGCATGGGCGGCAATGGTCCCGCGCACAACTGAACGGTCATTAACACAGCACTCAAGAGGAGGAGCCAAGCAGCCATCTGAAATGGCCGCATAGTCGCTCGGCTCCGCGAGCCCCTTTGCCCCACACGACTATCCTGCCGAATATCCTGACCCAAAGTGCCCTCCTTTGACTCCGGAGAGAAAGCAAACACCTACCGTCTGCTTCCGGAGCGCCTACGTGCCGCCGATCCTGAGAAATCTCCCCGTCTGCTTTGCGGCCCGTGTGATGGTGAGACCGGGGCGTTGATTAGGCGGAGCCTCCGGCCTCGGCCGCAGCTTCGCCGGCCGTCGAGGGTGGAGCGGCGCCTCGCCGGTGGGGGCCGATGTTCTGACCGGCTGCTGCCAGCGGTACCGCCACGGACTGCTCGACGTGGACCCTCGTTGGACAGAGTGGCGGCGTGGGATCGGAGGGGGCGATTGCCTCCTGCCCCCTCCCCAAAGTTTGTTGCCCAGGCATAACCAGAGATCGCTCTGAAATAGGTAGGCGACTCCCAGGGCCCGGCGGGACTCTAGCCTTTCGGTGGCTCTCCTTTCTGGACCCTGCCCCACAATTTGTTTGTCCTGGAGATGCATCCTGCGGTGCCCCCACGGTGCGGCCCGTTCCCTGGATCTGTGCAGGGGACCGGCGCCGATTGGCTCAAGATGGCGGCTGGTGCCTTTCTTCGCGGCTCCCGTCCGGGCCGGGCGGCTGTTGCAGAGATGGGACAGGGATGCCCGCATCGAATGACGGAGTTCACACCCCGAGATGTGTTGGCTGCCTTGACGACTTTACAGGAGACTGTTGATTGCTACGCCCGAGTTCTGGGTACAGGACTGGACGCCATCGCTGTTTCGCTACCCATGTCGGCCGTGGTCCTACTCCGGGAGTCGGCTGCTGACCATGCTGCTGCCTCTGTGGGGAAGGCTCTGGTTCCTCGGAGTCTCCTCAGACCGCTTGGAGCCCTGCCTTCTTTGCCCGTGTTGGCCGTCTTGATCGCCTGTATGACTTTGTCCTCGGGGCACATGTTTGCCTGGCGGCTGGGAGTGGAGCGCTGTTTTCCGTCTTGGACTGGCCTCGGGGGTTCGCGACCATGGCCGGACTGTTTGACTTTTTCCTCCTGGATGCTGTTCTTTTGTGTCAGCTTTTGGAAGTGCATGGGCCCGGCGCTGTGGCTGCCTTCTCTTTACTGTCTGTATTTGGGGGGCTTTGAATTATTATGTTTTTTTATGGCCATGTTCCGTCCGGACCCGCCTATCCTGTTCGGACCTCCGAGACTGTGCTTCCCCTTGCTTATTGATAGAACTTCAGGCAGTATTCTTATCAGACAGGGTCAGGGCTGAGGTGGCCTGTCCTCTATTTGCTTTATTGTTGACGGGTGGTGTCGTGGATATCTGTGATTGCTATTTCTTTGCTCCTGTACCCAGGCTCTATTGCTTTTCTTTGTGGTATTGACTCCTTTTTGGGATTTTCGTAGTGTTGGGGTGCAGGGCGGGGCCGAGCGGCGCATTGGGGGTCCTCCTCCGTTTCTCTCTTTTTCTTTTTGTTTTCCTTCTTTTCTATCTTTCTATATTTCGGGTTCTATTAGGGCGACAGGCACGCGGCTGGGGGGTAGGCCATGACCTTCTGCGGGTGTGCAGGGTGGGGGGTTGCGGGTGGGGTGTATGTTTGTGTTCGTTACTATGGCCCTCTTGTCTTTCTTTTTCTCAGTTGTCGTCGTTGCCTGTGTTTCTTGCGGTGTGAATGGCGCTGAAGGGAGGGTTTGGCCTGTGGTATGCTGGGGCTGTGCCTTTGTTTCTCCTGTTCTGTATATTTTGTCCCCGGGGGCCCCCCTCATCGTATAGACACTGTTTCATCTATCCTGATTTACGCACTATCGTGGGAATGCGTGTGACTGCGTGACGCTTCTTTTTGCTCCTTATTAGTAAAATGAACCTTTCATATCCTTACTCGAGCTGCTATGTTGCATCCGAATTCTGTACTATTACTGTATTATCCTGTGCCTTGAATTACTCGAGCTGATATGCCGCATCCGAATTCTGTATTGTAACTATATTGTCCTGTGCCTTGCATTGTTGCCATGATGTTTATCGCTCGCAATGTTTTGCCTTACTAGCAGCCGGCCGGGATGGTTGTAGGCCCTTTTCTGTACTCTGCTTTGCTACAAATAAAGGTTAAAAAAAAATTAAAAAAAACACAGCACTCAAGAGACCCCCACAAAGCGAAACACCTACACTCACCCATATGTAGCCGCAACATATTCAATACAATCATTCCGCCACAACCGTTTTACTCGATATTAGAGGACTTAGGGCCCGGCGTTGTCCTTGAGCAGTGGACTTGGCGTCCCTCCACCGCAAGGAATAATGGTGTAAAGCACGGCTCTTGGGGCGGGTCATTACCTCTAGTCCACTACTTCGCTTTGCTCAATTTAGTGTTTTGGAATGGGGGCTGATTCTGTCTGGCTGTCCGTCCAGGGAGGGGTGCTGTTGGAGAGAGGTGGAAGACGGGTGGTTTAATGAAAATGTGGGTTTGCTCTGTTGGGAGCAATGGAGATTGAAGGTGGATGTTTGAGAAGGTGTTGACTGAGATTAGTTTTGGCAGAGAAAGGTGAGGGCGGTTCGCAGTTAATTTTTCGTGTGTTGGGGCAAGGGGACGTTGACCCGAGTATATTTTTATAGACTCCTGTTTTGGGGCGAGGCTTGGATTTAGAAAAAGGGAGGGTGCAAAGTCATGTCTAGGGAGAGGTGAGTTGGCTGTGTTTTAAGGAGGGTTTTGGCCGAGATTAGCCCGTGTGTCGGAGTTAGGGAGCGGTTGTTTTATTGGAGCGAGTGAGACTTTACTATGGTCGGAGCATGGGGGAATGGCATAGTTTGAGGTTGGTTTTAGTGGAGGAGGGGGGGTAGGCTGGTTTGGTTCTGTCGAGAGGGGGTGTATGTGAGGGTTTAATTTTCCTGGAGGGGTCGTCAGTTATTTTTTCGCGGATGCGAGGATGGTTTTGTAGAATATGGAGAGTTGGCAGATATTAGTTGGGGGATGGCTTAAGTTGGTTCGTTGAAAGGATAGGCTTGGTTGGTTCAGTGTAATATGGGGTGGTTTTGTTGGGGGTCAGATGGCCTCCACTGGACCGCCTTATCTGTGGCTGACGCTGCGCTTGGATGTGTTCAGAGCTTGCGTAAGAGGCTTTTTTCCCCCTTTGTGTTTGGTGAAGCACCAGGCCGCGCACCGTGAAGGTCGAAGATGGGGTGTACTAGGTTGTTTGGCTGTGCAGTGCCTCGCGGCTGTCACGCTGTGCCTGAGCTCCGGGGGTGCTTATCCGTCTGTTTTTAGCCATGTTTATCTGAGGTGCTAATGAATTGAGGTGCGATAAATTGAATTGTCGTTTAGAGTGCCTTAAAGAGAAACAGGTCCAGTAGGGGCACCAACGTCCGATAAGGGATTAACACTGCGTGTGGTCCACCAGTCACACAAGACATCAGTTGTTGTGTTGTGCATGAGTGGGGAAGTGTGGCTCAATGGTTAGAGCGGCAGACCCTGATGCAGAGGTCTAGCCCGGGACCAGGGTTCAATTCCCTCCTCGGCATGGTCTTGGGCTCAATTTCCTCGGACCTGATATTTCTCGCCTCGGTGCCTATTCTAATCATGGGTCCCACTCTGCAACTCTGAGCAATAGCTTGCTTAATTTCCACAACGGCCCCAACAACGCTAGGATGCCTGGCTTCACCTTGGGGGTGCCCAGGAGTGGGCACTTCACATGGAAAGCCACGAAGGGTTCCACAGCGGTATGCGTACAAGCGCCTGAGATACCGATTCGGGCACTATACAAGTACTACTACATTTACATTTACATGAACAAAATATACTTCCCGGGCCAAGCACAGATCAGTGCAATGATGCTGTGCCAATCTTTTGCTTTTTAAAGTGTATTTATTTCATGTTTATATAAAGTAATTGTAAAAACACGGCACCACTGTAGTGGTACATTTTTGTGTAAGAGTGGTAATTGAAGATTGGACACTCCCTCACTGTAGCGGCATGTTTGTTTATGCTAAGCCACCATGGGTGGACTTTTACTTATTTTCTAATTAGCACTTAATGTGACCTCGCTGTATCGGGCACTTTTGTGTTGTTGCTCTTCTCTTAAGTGAACTTTGTTAATTTTGTACTTTAGAGTGAACATGACCCGCTGTAGCGTGCACGTTTTTTTGTTGAAGCGCTCAGTATAAGAAACGCATCCTAGTTTTAGTGGGCATGTTTTTTTGTTTAAGACCCACACTCAAACAGGCACATGGATATTTTGCATTTAAAGAGTTTATTGATGCACTATAGCCAGCAAATTTGGTTATAAAAATAAGGATGACAGAATGCAGCCAGCTAATATATGAAAGTGTAAATGTTCACCTGTGGCTCAGCTCCCTTCAATCCAGTTGGGGCTTGGAATCTGGCATTCTGTCTGAGCGCGAGACTATGAGTGTCAAATTTCTGGCATGTAGTCTAATGAGATTAGGTGAAACTAGAGATATAGGTCATATAATACAAGGAAATCCAGGGCAGCCTTCCTGTTTTTCTAATGCAGTGGTGGCTAGCCAGTGTAGGAGAGAATTGAGGATAAGTCTACATCCTGGAAGTGCACTTCCAACAGCATTCTTTAAATATGACAGATTCAGAGGAGGGATCTCAAGAGAGTATAACTAGGGCTCCCGTTTTTATGGTATTTATGTTTTCTTATCATTTCTATCTGTATTTTCCCATATTTATTTTTTCGCCATCTTATTGGTATTTATCCATATTTATTTTGTGTGTTGAGAATAAATGTATATTTCCACATATTTAACAGATGAACATGTACTCATACTTTGATGCCTCTCGAGTTTTAGCAAATTAAGCAGCCAAATATAACAAAACATTACACCTACAGTTATATATTACCATTACACTTCATATATACATTAACATTTGCCTACATTTAAGGACATCTCATTCTGTTTTTAACTGCCTATGCTGTCTATCTGCTCAGCTGTTGCCTTGGAATGCACAAAAGACAGCGTAGCAAGTCACTCACAAGGAGAACAATTTTTAGTATCTGTCCGCTTTTAAAAATAAATACAGACAGGAAAGACATGCTTCCTGTCTGTATTTAGCTGTATAAATTAGTAAGAACGGAAAACTGGGAACCTTAAGTATAACTAATATGAATTTTATGAAGATGATCTAGGATATGCTTTATAAAGATATGGTAGCGGCCCTAAAGGCACAAATATATTACTCTTAAGCATGCCTGGTGGGAAGAAAACCCCGAGACGGTTCGCCCAGAGGATGATGTGAAACAGAGGGGTGGATCTGTACAAGGGGCATAACTGGGTGATGTGTTTAAACCCATAAGAAAGAATCTAAATTTGGTGCAGGCGGCAGTGCTGGGAGAGGATGATTTCGTATGCACAGTATAGCACAAAAAAGCCCGGTTGTCTTCCCTTCCATAGCTTGATAATGTTACTATCTCAAGAATGGATGTACACAGAGAAGTCCTTGTTTCCTCACTTTGTAGCAAAAAGGTACACCCTCGAAAATCTGCAAGACAAGTTTTACCCAGTCAATAAAGTAGGCTCCATAATGGCAGGACTTTCTTGACAGCGGTCTGTCATATCAGAGTATGCAACCATTGGAGATGTTTTTGACAAGAAAGTAGATGTAGCTGCGAAAAGGGCATTTGCTGGTCAAATGTTGCCTTCATTGCAGGTGCCTATGCTAGGTACGCTATTTAAGCACTATTAAAAGACTTTCAGAATTTGGCAGCAGTAATACAAGAGGGGGTTGAATGCACGGTCATACGTATTGTACAATAAATCAGATATTTATCTGATTTATCCTATAATATTTAACTGATTCCTCCAGCACGAGGTGTAGATGGAGTAAGAGGTCATTTGTTAGGCTGAAGAAATTTAGATTTACACAATATGGTGGAGGTTATACTCAGCTCCTTCAAGGGAGGAAGTGAGGCCACTGTCATAGATCAAACACAATCTCATGCAGCAACTACTAAAGTCACTACCAACCTTCCCAAATGACATGGTAGAGGGTCGCCTAATAAATTTCATTCAAGTATTGGAGAATTCAATGACAGATTCATAGGTCCTAAAAATTGTAGCTCAAGCCTACAAAATAGAATTCACAACAGAGGCAGAAGATAGTTTTCGGTTTAACACCAATTCCCCCCAAAAACTCAGAAGCTGCAAGAAATTTGGCAAAGAAATAGGGGCACATTAGGATGGTGGGCGGGCTTAGCCCGCCCGCCACCCAAGCGGAAATCGGGACCGCCCGCCTAAAGGGCGGGGGTCCCGACATTGGTATTAGGATACGCCCGCCACAGTGGCGGGCGCATTCTTCAATTTAACATTGTGGCGGGCGTTGCTCACTGCACCGCCCGCTACAATGTTAAAAAATAAATGCACGCATTTAAATGATTGAAGCGGCAGGCACCGCACAGTGCCTGCCGCTTCAATCATGTAAATGCAGGGGGGTACCACAGGTACCCCCCCGTGTGCCACCCCCCTTTGGTCTTCACTCTGGGGGCCCACAGGGGGCCCCCACAGCAATCACCGCCTGCCTTTCCGTGGCGGCATTGCCGCCGCGCAAAGGCCCCTGAATTTAGCCATCGTAATATGGCTGGCGGTGTCCATTGGACACCGCCACCATATTATTCCATTACCGCCGCGGTCGCCTTGCCTTTCCGTCCGCCGCTGTCCCCCCCGCCATCCTAATATGGCGGGGGATCCAGGCATTGGTGTCGGGCGGATTGCCTCCGCCAGGCCGGCGGTGGCCACCGCCAGCCTGGCGGAGGCAATCCGCCCGACATCATAATGGGCCCCTAAGTTCAGAGTCTGAGGTCAAAAGTTGCAACAGCTCCTGTACCAGAAAGCAAAAGAGGAAAAGGGTGTTATCCTTTAACGTCCTTACTAAAGAAGACTTCAGTTTTTTTTTTAGCAGGTGTTAGACTTAAAAAAAAAAGGTCATTCAGTTATTGCTACGCAACGCCTAAAGATGGTGGCACTTCAATGGATTCTGCCTCTGATACCACAAGGAGATGTACTAAAGTCAATAGTCTTATTGGATGCATATCTACAAATACTAATACATCAGGACTCACAGAGGTGTGTGATTTGTCATGGGGTAGGAACATTACCAATTCTATTTATTACCTTTCAGATTAGCAGTGTTTCCTAGAGTGCTGGCACCAGTGGTGGGAATTATACAAGAGATAGGTATTCAGATTTCACATCTGGATGATCTGCTCATAAGTTCTTTTCTAAGGCCCAAGAGGATACAACGCAAGTCTGCAATCTTCTCCATAAATATGTGTTTCTAAAAATTCACAACATCTGGAACTGACACAACTTGTGGTACAAAGGGAAATTCAAACAGATGTAGGGAATATTTGTATTCCTCAAACCAGCAAGAACAAGATGATGCAAAGACTTTCAAATCTCTTGACACAGAACTCAGAGACTGTCAGAGAATAGCTCAGGGCTCAGGGAATATGGTAGCCTGTCTGACAATGGTCCCTTGCAGTCACCTACACCTACATCTTCTAATACAGCATCTGTTGCAATTCTGGAGGCTTTGTTCCTATTTACTCTAGTGTTACTGGAGATAAGGGAAGGTCTTAACTGGTGGTTGATACTGAACAATTTGGAACAGGGGATCCTCCAACTCGAGTACATCCAGTTGTAGTGGCTGCAGATGCCAACAGGAGAGGTTGGGTGGCCTGTGGACAAGGTTTGGTACAAACAAAAGTGATCTCTGTAAAATGCTCAGAAATCTAGTGATTGGTGGGAGATTGCAGCTATCTTCTAAGTTCTGTTGGAATGCTCACTGCTCTTAAGGAACCTAGCGACGAAAATACAAACAGACCATCAGTTGACTCAAACATATGTAAATTGCCAAAGGGGTTCTCACATTCCTACACCAATAATTGGGAGTATGAGAAGAGACCAACCTTCTTTTTTTGGAGGCAATTTATCTGCCTGGGATGGCAAATGGGTGTGCGGATTGTATGAGCAGGATTTATCCCCCCTCAACAACCATGTGTCTGTGCGCATTCACTCTCATAGGTTCTGTGAAGATACATAGCCTCCAGTAGTAGGATCTATTTGCAGCACAGGACAATGTATTACTTTCACAATTCTGTTTGCTGAAGTGTTCTCTCAGGGTGTAATATCAGGATGCGATGTCTTTCTAATGTCCCACAGTCCTTCTGTATTCATTTTTATCAATTTCCTTTCTATCCAGGGTACTATGGAAAGTCAGGAAAGAGAAGGTGAAGGTTGTTGATTGCTCCATGTTAGCCAAGAAGGCCATTGTATCCCCTGCCCTTTTCCAGACCATGGTTGTTTCTGGCACCCCATATTGTCAGATGAAGCTCTGAGGAGAATATGGTTGACAGCCTGAAAACTGAGGGTAGAATTTTCAGAGGTGGTGTAATGCTTAAGTTGTGGATTCTGTTTTATGTATCTCTTTATGCCCATTTGAGTTCCTTGGTGAAGGGTTTGAGTTGGAGTAAGCATGTTCAAACCTATGTAATTAGTGGTCAGCTGTTAAGGATTTTAGAGACAAAGATATGTTACCATTGGAAAACTTGGCATCTAGAATTTGGAAGAGGTTAGCAAATAAAAGCCAAGTAGTTCCTTCACCAATTCCACCTTAGAATGTGCAATTGGTATTATATTGTCTGCAGGTCTCACCATTGGAAACATTAGAACCTGTCTCCATAATCTATCTTTTTTAGGTAGAGATAACCTCAGGCCACAGGTTGGGAAGTACTGGGGCCCTGTAAAGTAGCAATCAGTTTGTTTGATTTCTTCCTTAAAAATTAATCTCAAGAAAAGATCCAATGTTCCTACCAAGAATAGCTAAGCCTTTTGGTATAGATCAGGAAATAGATTTCCCTTTGTTTTTCTCGGGCCTTCTTCTCTTGAAGAGGAAAAGCAACAAGGTCCAGATGTGAATAGAGCACTATTTATCTATATAAGTAAAAGAGCCTCCTTCAGGAAGGTTCAGTCACTTTTTGTTAATTTTTGGATATCAGGAATAAGTTGAAATTGTGCACTATCTATGTTGTTTAGAAGGGTCTTGCAACCGTTATGTTAGCTCATGATTTGTCACATTATCCACTCCCTAATGTAACTCAAGGGAATTCAATCAACATTATAGCAGCTTCCATGGAAGTGGTTAAAGGAGGGTAACTTAAATTAATCTATAATGCTGACACCTGGGAAATCTTATTACTTTTGTGTCTCATTATAGATTGGTGTTGTGTGGTTCCTTGTCCTCATTGTTTGTATCAACAGTCTTGTCTGCAGCCCAAACATAAAATTGATTCTTTTATGTTGAATTTTCTTCTATAATATTTAATATTTTGGTTAAATTGGATAAATTAAACACTGTGTGAAGTGATTAGCAAACCTTTGTTGGTAATATTTTTCTTTGTCATAAGGATTCAACAATATAGTTGTATTATTTATAGGAGCTTGGGTAGATCCTCATTTGTGATAACTGTGACGAGGAAGATGGAGGAAGAAGTAATGCTCAGACTATTTACTGGTAAGCTTCATTACTCTGAGTCATAGCTAGGCCCGGGTAAAGCTCGCGGAGTTACCCAAAAACTCAGCAAGAGCCCGGGAGTTCTGTGAGTGGGTGGACACGCATTCTAGGCGGATGTATTGCAAATGTGAGGCTGCACAACACGAATTAATGTGCTAATGCTCACCCTAGCCTCTTCCAAAAATCAGAACATGGTTGTGTACTGTTTTTACAGAGGTACTATCCAATATCTATGAAACGTCGCAGGTGATAGTGTTCATACACAACAAGTGTACTTTGTAATGTGTAAGGTAATGAGTTTTTCACAGCTGTTCATTGTTGAAACAATGATCGGATGCATGAGTGTGTCCCATGCCACCTGATGGAGAAGTGTTAAGCTGTTCTTGGAGTTGGACAGCCTTCCTGAAGTAGTGCTACCGTTTTTCTAGGCCTGTGTCCTAACTCCCATCCAGCCGACAAGGTGTGTTGTACCTGGCTCGATGCCCCGGTTCTTGCCTGCACTCGTGCCCTGCCAGCCTGGTGATCACCTGTGCGCTGCTTGGAGAATCAAGATCTCTAAGTTTTCTCAGCTGCATACCTCCCTGGAAACTCATACATATAGGGCATGGAGGAAACTTCTGAGGAGGTGAGGCATGAGGTATCACTCGGTTGCACCCTGGAAGCAATTTGTCACCTCGGGACTGTGTGGGCCAGCAGCTTCCAGTTCTGCACACACTTCTCTTGGTTGAAGGACAGTCAGTGTCAGGATACTGTGCAGATGAATCTGGAGTACTCAGTAAGCATTTAGGCACTCGGAGTCCATAACCCACTGGTGAAAGATGGACGCGTGCAGCAACTAGTTGCCGGGGCAGATACTTTACTTTCTGACAATCAATTAATGATGGACTCGCGTGCGCTTGCCCAATCCTAGGTCACAGTTCTCCCTTCGAGACCTGATAGCCAATCAAACATGGCAAGAGCTCTGACAGCTTGTCCCTTTTTTGAGTGTCCGCCCACTTGTCACCATCCCACAGGCCCTGTACTCAAGTCCTGTCTTTATTATACGTACCTATTAGGTACCTCCTACTCAGTGGACACTCTGACACAGTGCCATGCCCAGAGGCCTCCTCACACTATATTCTACATATTTTCGGATCATTCTCTGTACACTCACTGTACTTGCCTCACAAGCTGTGCTAACTCCTTGCCCGATGGACTCTGTGTCACGCACACATTCATCTAATACTTTATTCTGCGCATTGAACATTCACTTAAAGCACTTTTCACTTTCACTGACTGTGTGTCTCTCAAACTCGGTGCACTCGCCGCCTGGTGGACACAGTGTCTGCACGCTCAATTCCTGACACTATGCCTCACTGTTTCCTGCACGCGCATGCAGGAGGTGCACACTCACTCCCTGAACTTCGTCCTTTAAGTTGCACTCAGCTGGCACCCATTCGATTCCGTTCTTTCGGCAGTCGAGTGGCTCACTGCAATGGAATCCAGCCTGATTATATGCTCCCTTGGAGTGCCCAGGTGAGGGCGGCACCTGAGGGAAGGCCACTGGAGGAAGGCATTGGTCCTGGGCACAATAAATGCTAAGGGTGAGCCAGAGCGGTGAGCGCGCTGGTAAACTCGGCTCTGCCGGCTGTTGGCAGAATTTTTGCCAAGCTCCACGATCCAAGAAGAGCCCAGAGTGGCAAACCCAGCCAGTGGAGCAAAGTTTACCACCCACCCCATGTCATATATACATGTATATATAACTATACCTATATATATATATATATTCACTGAAAAAACCATAGGTTAGAGACCATATATAGTTAGGAATTAGCATTTAAAAAACCTTGAAAATTCACTGAAAAAACCATAGGTTATAGACCATATATAGTTAGGGCTTAGCATTTAAAAAACCTTATTTTACTCACACAAAACCATTGCAATTCCATATATAGTTAGTTGCACTAACTATATATCGCGCACCCGCAATCCACTGCTGATGATGTCACATATTACATCATTCATGACATGGTCAGTGACATCACTGATGACATCACTGATGACATCTCAAATGACATCACTGATGACATCACTGATGACAACATCCAGTGTCTGTATGTTTCTGTAAACTTTAAATATGTCTTACATATTGAAGAATGAGTGGATGAATAAGTGTCTGGATGAAGGATTTAGTAGGTGCATGACTGACTGTATGAGTGAGTGATTAAATGTGTCTCACTGAGTGCATGGGTTAGTGACTAAACTGTCTTAATTTGTGCATCATTATTTGTATTGTTCTGTAAACTGCTGCATGTGTTGATCAGTAGCTATATGAGTAACTATATGGGTTATTGATTGGTTGCCCAATTATTTGTATGGGAGACTGAGTGTGTGTGTGGCTGGCTGGGAGGTGTGTGACTCTGTGCAGATCAATGTGTACTTGTATCAATGATTGTATAAGAGAGTAAGTATGTGTTAGTATATGTTTGAAAATGTTATGTGCTCTATGTTTAACTGTATAGATTAGAAAATGGAAGTGTGATTGATTCTTTACAGGACTGACTAGGTGTGTAAGTAACTCCATGGGTGAGTGGCAGAGTGTGATTGTCTGTATAGGTGTATGAGTGCATATGATAGTGTTGTAAAGATGAGTCATTGTATGTATGAATGATTGTATGGGTGAATGAGTGAATGTGTGTGTAGAAGTAGGAATCAGTGAGTGCGTATGTAGTAACTAGTATTGGTGTGTCAATGGTTTCAAAAATTATACTCTGTATTTAACACTGGGTGTAACAGAGGTTATATTAAAGTGTGAGGAGATGCATTTTATTGTCACATGAATGATATCATAAGTGATGTGATCATTGATGTCAAATGAGATGTCATCAGTGATGTCATCAGTGATGTCATTTGAGATGTCATCAGTGATGTCATCAGTGATGTCACTGACCATGTCATGAATGATGTAATATGTGACATCATCAGCAGTGGATTGCGGGTGCGCGATATATAGTTAGTGCAACTAACTATATATGGAATTTCAATGGTTTTGTGTGAGTAAAATAAGGTTTTTTAAATGCTAAGCCCTAACTATATATGGTCTATAACCTATGGTTTTTTCAGTGAATTTTCAAGGTTTTTTAAATGCTAATTCCTAACTATATATGGTCTCTAACCTATGGTTTTTTCAGTGAATTTCAATGGTTTTTTAATAGCAAATACCATAAGCTGTCGAATGTCAAGTACGTGGTAAGTAAAAACATTTTCGTGTTTATGCACACTGATCTGCTTTGAATGCTGCCCCCCCTCCCCCTCATTTCTATTAGGAGTACTCTCTCTTTGCAGATAGTGAAGGGTAGTTAACGCAGGCCTTTGCCCCCGTTGTAATCCGTCGTGCCTGCTTCTCTCTCCATTTGATTGATTGTTATCCAAGCATTTACTGTTTTAGAATTGGTTCTCTTTGGTTCATTCTCTATTTACAAACAAGCACAGAGTCGCAATACTCTGTTTAGTCTTTGCAGATAGCGAAAAATCGTGTAAAAAAACAAAAGGAATCGAGCAAAATCAGTAGGCCACTAATGGGATCTCTTTTTGACCTCGCTAAAATAGAAACATTAGGAACAACCCCTCATGACAAACACGAAACTATTGAGATGAACTGAACTCCACACCATGATGGCTGCAATACAGCTCGGCTCCGCCACCCACCCCGCCCAAAATAACGATAAACTCTATGCAAATATTACAAATATATACAACACACCAGCAAAGTAACAGGGTAAAACATTTTATTAAACAACTATTTACATAACTATTTTATACTTTTTGTTGCCCGATCCGGCTAGCTCAATCGATCGAGCATGAAACTCATGCACTCTGATGGTTCAAAGTTTTGAGGAGTGCTTGTAACACTGTCTGAAGCCTATTTGCACTTGCTTCAGCTTCACTATTGTCAAAGTAAAGTGGGGACTGTTTGAGGACGTGACTGCATTTGTGAACAATGTAATGCGGTGCCACCCTGAACCGCTTGACGGAGGCCCCCGAGGGACGGTGTGATGGCGCGGACTCGGAGGGGGCGCTTGGCTCCGGCTCCCTCCCCAAGTCGTGTTCTCCTGCTGTAGCCTGAGATCGCCCCCGACATAGGTGGCCGGCTCCCGGGATCAAGCGGATCTTTTTGCCTTTTGGTAACTCTTCCATTCTTGACCTTGTCCCACAATCCGTTTCACCTAAAGACACGCTGTAGTGGGGCGCCCCTTTACCATTTCAGTTGCCATTCCGCCCGCTTTTGCTACACTGTGCCTCTTCCGCTATTCAGCTGTTTACCGCCCGCTCTTTCGACTACAGCGTCTCGCTCACCATGTAGTTGAGTTGCTCCCGCTCTTGCGGTGCAGCGATAGCCGGCTGCCACAGTACTCTCAAAATGGCGGCCGGCTCTTCAGATTTGGGCGTGGTCCACTAAAATTGCCCTGCGACACCTTGGAACTCGGACGCTTGTCTGCTAGAGATTGGGCTCCATTCTCGAAAGCGTCCCCTCAGCCTTGAAGATTCTACAAAAGTCTTGGGGGCCCCCAACTCCCGCAGGCTTCTGGTGGAGAGCGGCTAGCATTATTGCTCGTCGAATGGCCACGACGGAGCTACGAAATGGTGGTGCTCTCATGCTAACGCCAGCTTCAGTCTGAAACATCCAGAAACACTGTAGACTACCAATTCGATCAGTTCCGGTAGCGCCCCAACGTGACCCGGTAGAGAAGAACTAGCCCTCCCCTCTTTCACTGATGGTTCTTGTTGCCTGTCCCTTCTGTTGTCATTTAACAGAACTATTTAGCCTGCTGAAAGGGGTTGTGTTCCGACCGCTGGTTGGTGGAGACATTTTGACTATATTCTAGACCTGCGTTGTCGCGTAATGCGTCATATGACGCGCCGCGTTAGCGCATCCGGAAGTGATCCGGGGCGCGACACGCAGCGCGTAACGTAAGCATAACAGGTCATATGACTTGTTAATAAAACTTTTCATTGGTTCATTTTACTTTTCTTATTCTAATGATGCTTTCGAACATTATTTTTTCTTAAATATATGTTATAATGTTCCAGGCTAATGTACTTTCCCGGAAAATTTACAACTGTCCTGCAAGTAAAATATATTCCTTTTTCGAGAAAAAGGGCGTTTCTTCGTCCCATGACGGAGCCGTTGAGCAAAAGAGGGTCGGCCTGCTGTCTTAGTCGCCGATACGCCTGAATATCAGATTCTTATCGATCACTTTATGTTGCAGGAGTAGAAAACACAACAGCCCTTGACCATTTATCTTTACTGCGTTCCTGCGTATTATACCTTTTACCCTTTTTGTAATTGGACTGCTTTATTTCACTTGCCTTTTACTGATTCGAAAACAGTGACTATTATTAAAAACTTTACCAATGTATATACTACTACCATGTTTTCTTTTAAAAACCTTTATTGTGAAAATGTCATTATACAAATACGGGCCTATAACCACGTGGGCCGGCCACGGAGCAAACTGTAATCGTATATGATGAGTAGACATTTACACTGTAGAGGAACGTAACGGGCGGGCCATTAGGTTGCAAGAACTAAAGTGTCTAACAGTTGCGGAATCGGTGGACGTACATTTTATAATTAAAATACGACAGGGCCACTCACAATAAAATTATCTAGATATACATTTGCGGGCAAGTACCATGGGTGACGTTAATTCGAACTTTCAATAGTACAGTAATCAATAACACATCAGAACTTAATATCAATAGGGATATCGAAATATTCAATCTATTCCCGTCCCCGCCCGCCATGTGCTTCAAAACTGCATACGTATCTCGTGATATCAAGGTTGTGCAACCAGTACACAACAAGGAGTTACGAGTCCCATTTATTCCGGCGTCATTTTGGGCGAGGACGGGCAGGTCCAGGATATAGTCAAAATGTCTCTACCAACCATCGACTATGATGATGTTCATATGCTGTATTTATTAGAGTAACACTCATCTGTCCACATGAAATTAATTTGCCACAATCTAAACATGTCATTTTAATCTTTCCAAAGTTCTTCTAAATATTTGGGACCGTTTCCCTTGCCTCTGATGCTATCAGTGCCACTTCTTTGATGAATGTACTGGCAGGTCGGGGGTTCTCCTCCAAATCTCTCTTTTATGCAGCACTATAATTAATCGGTGCCACCTCTCCATATGACGATGCATGGTATAGTTACCATAACTATATATTTTTTTCGGTTCCTCTGGAGAGTACATCGTGGCAGATGAAGCGTGTAACGTACCGGGCATTTACCTTTTTTTGCATGTAGAGGAAAGGAAAAAAAATTCGAGCGTCCGAGTTCTAAGGTGTCCCAGGGCCATTTTAGTGGACCAGGCCCAAATCCAAAGAACAGGCCGCCATTTTGAGAGTCCTCTTGCAGCCGCCTGTCGCTGTAGCATCAAGAGCGGCCGAAACTCAGCTGAATGGCAACTGAAACGGTAAAGGGGCGCCCCACTACAGCAGACGAGCCTCCACCTAGGAAGGCCCGTTCACGCCGCCTTCCCCCCCCCCCCCTTCGGGCACCCCACGCCGTTATTCGGAGCAGGATTGTAGGATGGCCACACCAGTACGGCAACTTGCTAGACACCACCTCGGTGCCTACCGAATCTCAGCGCCTTGTGGTGTCTTCTATTCAGAAAACATTGTTGTGCTGCCTTCGACCTATTCGCCGCAAGTGCGCACGCAACTCAGCTGCATAGCTTGCTAGACACCACCTCGGTGCTAAACGAATCTCAGTGCCTTGTGGTGTCTTCTATTCCGAAAATATTGTTGCGCTGCCTTTGGCCCCATTCGCACATCGGTCCGCTACTGACGCCATCTCACAGGCCAACGGGGCGCCCCACGCCGACTTTCAGCATTGTAGGATGGCCACACCAGTGCGACAACTTACTAGACACCACCTCGGTGCCATCCGGATCTTGGCATCTCAGCGCCTTGTGGTGTCTTCTATTCAGAAAATATTGTTGCGCTGCCTTTGGCCCCATTCGCACATCGGTCCGCTACTGACGCCATCTCACAGGCCAACGGGGTGCCCCACACCGACTTTCAGCATTGTAGGATGGCCACACCAGTGCAACTTACTAGACACCACCTCGGTGCCATCCGGATCTTGGCATCTCAGCGCCTTGTGGTGTCTTCTATTCAGAAAATATTGTTGCGCTGCCTTTGGCCCCATTCGCACATCGGTCCGCTACTGCCGCCATCTCACAGGCCAACGGGGCGCCCCACGCCGACTTTCAGCATTGTAGGATGGCCACACCAGTGCGACAACTTGCTGGACACCACCTCGGTGCCATCCGGATCTTGGCGCGTTGTGCTGCCTTTGGCCTATTCGCACATCGGTCCGCTACTGACGCCATCTCACAGGCCAACGGGGCGCCCCACGCCGACTTTCAGCATTGTAGGATGGCCACACCAGTGCAACTTACTACACACCACCTCGGTGCCATCCGGATCTTGGCGCGTTGTGCTGCCTTCGGCCTATTCGCACATCGGTCCGCTACTGACGCCATCTCACAGGCCAACGGGGCGCCCCACGCCGACTTTCAGCATTGTAGGATGGCCAAACCAGTGCAACTTACTAGACACCACCTCGGTGCCATCCGGATCTTGGCATCTCAGCGCCTTGTGGTGTCTTCTATTCAGAAAATATTGTTGCGCTGCCTTTGGCCCCATTCGCACATCTGTCCGCTACTGCCGCCATCTCACAGGCCAACGGGGCGCCCCACGCCGACTTTCAGCATTGTAGGATGGCCACACCAGTGCGACAACTTGCTGGACACCACCTCGGTGCCATCCGGATCTTGGCATCTCAGCGCCTTGTGGTGTCTTCTATTCAGAAAATATTGTTGCGCTGCCTTTGGCCCCATTCGCACATCGGTCCGCTACTGCCGCCATCTCACAGGCCAACGGGGCGCCCCACGCCGACTTTCAGCATTGTAGGATGTCCACACCAGTGCGACAACTTGCTGGACACCACCTCGATGCCATCCGGATCTTGGCGCGTTGTGCTGCCTTCGGCCTATTCGCACATCGGTCCGCTACTGACGCCGCCTCACGTGCCAACGGATTTTCTACGCTTTTTATACCCTATGCCGCATAACAGGTCATGTGACTTGTTTATAAAACTTTTCATTGGTTCATTTTACTTTTGGTTTCCTAATGATGGAAGGCTTGATCATATGACCTAAAAATAACACTTTTCATTGGATGAAAACTATTTTTTTTTTCCAAACGATGAAAGCCACACCTTGTTTCTGCATGTTTCAGACTGAAGCTGGCGTCAGCATGAAAGCACCACCATCTCGTGGCTCCGTCGTGGTCATTCCGCGAGCAATCATGGCAGCCGCTCCCCACCGGAAGCCTACAGGAGTCGGGGGCCCCCAAGACTTTTGTAGAATCCTCAAGGCGGAGGGGACGCTTTCGAGAATGGGGTCCAAGACCTAGCAGACAAGCGTCCGATTTCCAAGGTGTCCCAGGGCCATTTCAGTGGACCAGGCCCAAAAAGGAAAGAGCCTGCCGCCATTTTGAGAGTCCTGTGACAGCCGCCTATCGCTGCACCGCAAGAGTGGGCGCAACTCAGCTGAATTGCGGATTTTGACACAGTGGACCAAAAGCGGACGGAATGGCAACTGAAACGGTAAAGGGGCGCCCCACTACAGCAGACGAGGCTCCACCTGGGGAGGCCCGTTCACGCCGCCTCCCCCCCCCCCCCGGGGCGCCCCACGCCACTATTCGGAGGGCGGCAACTCAGCTGAATTGCGGATTTTGACACAGTGGACCAAAAGCGGACGGAATGGCAACTGAAACGGTAAAGGGGCGCCCCACTACAGCAGACGAGGCTCCACCTGGGGAGGCCCGTTCACGCCGCCTCCCCCCCGCCCCCCCGGGGCGCCCCACGCCGTTATTCGGAGGGCGGCAACTTACTGGACATCACCTTGGTGCCATCGTTCTGCTGCCTTGGAACTATTCGCACAACAGACCGCTACTGATGACCCACCCCCCGCGACGCCCCACGCCGGATACCAAAATCAGTGCCGCACCCAGGCAACATCACCTGGGTGCCGTCCAGAAATCTGGACGTTGTGCTGCCTTGGGACTATTCGCACAACCGACCGCTACTTCCTTCTTTTTCCCTAAAAATGTTTAAATGTTTTTACTGTTTTTGTTTTGTTGTATATATTTATAAGTTATTAAAGTTTTATAATCCTACTACTTTGTTGGAGTGCTATATATTTTTAATGTGACACATAATTGTAAAAACTTTGATGTACAAAGAGTCATCCCTGGAATCTTCCGCTTCAGGCTCGGTCCCCTCCCCAATCACAATACAGGATGGTTTTCAGATAGTAGGAACGCGTGTGGTGTGACGGATCTCATCGGGTGTGGGCCTTGATCTACTATAACTCCTTTGAAGAGGGGTAATTCTTTACAGCTGGGGCCATAAACTACATCTGCAGGGCTAGCTGATAGCCTGGGACCGGCCTGGACAATCGGACACAGAGGAAGAGGAGTGTCAGAGGGTGCGGTAGTGAATAGGGCGAAAGGGAGGTGTCGGGCGGGCACAGGGTGTGATTCTCAGGGAAGAGCAGCGCAGATGGGGGGAGGTTTATTGCCCATGCATAAGACAGAGAGCGGGGGTGACCAGTGCCTGGGGGAGATGCTTGCGAGGGTGGGGAGCCATGCTAAGGATCGACAGCGTGCAGAGAGTGGGTCTGGTCAAGTCATCTAAAATGGCTGCCGTGCACGACGAAAGTGTGGCATTTGAAAAAAGGCAAGATGGCGCAGACAATGTTTTTCAACACTTCCTGATTTCCTTCGAATCGAACGTTAACAGACGTTGGGGCATATTACCAAAGTTAAGCGATATTTATCCCTACTGATGCTTAGCAACGAATTTTTTACCGCTAAGCATCGTCAGAAATTATCGCAGATAAACCTTGCTATTATCAAGGTTTATCGCAAATGCGATAAAAAACGGCCGCAATGCATTAATATCGCTGAAAAGTCAGTGATATTCATGCATTACCGAGCTAATGCTCTTAGCCATGTTATCCACCTCCCATTGGATAACATGGCTAAGAACTGCTCAGGGCAGGTGTTACTTTTTGGTGTTACTTTTTGGAGATATTCGCGCTTAGCGCGAATATCTCCAAAAGTTGGTAATAGGAGATAGCGATGTTAGCGACTGTTTCCAGTCGCTAACATCTTGGCATGCCCACTTTGCATGTCATTAGTGATAAATATCACTGACATGCAAAGTGGGGCCCAAGATAGTCGCTATCTCCTACTAGCGGTCGCTAACTGGTGTTAGCGACAGCTAGGTAATACGGAGATAATTTTATCTCCGCTTTCTTGGCTTTTAAAGCCAAAAAAGCGGAGATAAACCCCCTTGATAATATGCCCCGTTATCTCTACCACACTACCGGTCCCCCTGGGCTTAAACGCCGAGATGGTAGGGACTGCATCCCGTGAAGATAGGCCGAGACGTCACTCAGCAGAAAAAAAAGTTTTAAAAAAGTCTATAAACATACAATAAGTTAAAAGTCAATCATTCTTCATTCCTTGTAGTACGCTCCCCAGTCCACTTCCCGTTACGCTAACCGGGCGCACCCGGCGGAGCCCTTTTAAAGCCTCCACATCAAACCTATGGGGTCAGGGAGGATCTACTATGCCCCCTTATGGTCATTTGCCCCTTCGCTTTGGCCTCCTCTTGTCTCTCGATCCTACCGAGAGACAAGATGGCGGCCGCTACGGACTGTTTGGAATGTTTACAGACGCCGGAGAACCAATCAGCTTCGCTTCACAAAGCTCCGTAACGCGAAAAGTACGCGAACTGGAGCGCTGCCCGTTCCGCTGTTACAGATATATATCTTTTTTTGAACGTTAATTTCTCAAAATCCACTGGAGCACATATATTGAGACCTAGCAAAGGCACATCGGGCTACCAGTCCCTACAATTTTGCCAAGTTTCGTGCAAATCCATTCAGCCGTTCGATTATTATTATTTATTTATTTTTTTGCCCCGCGGGGCCCTTTTAAAACCTCCACATCAAACCTAGGGGGTCAGGGAGGATCTACTATGCCCCCTTATGGTCATTTGCCCCTTCGCTTTGGCCTCCTCTTGTCTCTCGATCCTACCGAGAGACAAGATGGCGGCCGCTACGGACTGTTTGGAATGTTTACAGACGCCGGAGAACCAATCAGCTTCGCTTCACAAAGCTCCATAACGCGAAAAGTACGCGAACTGGAGCGCTGCCCGGTCCGCTGTTACAGATATATATCTTTTTTTGAACGTTAATTTCTCAAAATCCACTGGAGCACATATATTGAGACCTAGCAAAGGCACATCGGGCTACCAGTCCCTACAATTTTGCCAAGTTTCGTGCAAATCCATTCAGCCGTTCGGGCTAAAAGTGAGGCCAACCGCCCTATGGAAAACTCAATGTTAAAAACACGTTTTGGGACCCCCCTTTTTTCTCGGCCCCCCCTTGACGAAACCCCCCCAAATTTTCAGGGGCTACCCAGAAACAAAATGTTCCATTTTCCTGAAAATTTCAGCCAATTCCGTCCACAAACGCCAAAGTTATTAGACATAGAATTTTCAAAAATCCCATAGAGAAAAAATCCTAACTATATATACCTACTGGCGACCGCCAGTAGGTAATATATATATATATATATAACTATAACTATAACTATATATATATATATTCACTGAAAAAACCATAGGTTATAGACCATATATAGTTAGGAATTAGCATTTAGAAAACCTTATTTTACTCACACAAAACCATTGAAATTCCATATATAGTTAGTTGCACTAACTATATATCGCGCACCCGCAATCCACTGCTGATGATGTCACATATTACATCATTCATGACATGGTCAGTGACATCACTGATGACATCACTGATGACATCTCAAATGACATCACTGATGACATCATCTAGTGTCTGTGTGTTTTTGTAAAGTTTAAATACGTTTTACATATTGAAGAATGACTGGATGTATGGAAGACTGAGTGTGTGTGTGGCTGGCTGGGAGGTGTGTGACTCTGTGCATATCAATGTGTACTTGTATCAGTGATTGTATAAGAGAGTAAGTATGTGTTAGTATATGTGTGAAAAGTATGGTGTTCTGTGTTTAACTATAGATGAGGAAATCGAAGTGTGATTGATTCTTCACAGGACTGACTAGGTGTATGAGTGCATATGATAGTGTTCTAATACTAACTCACTGTATGTATGAGTAATTGTATGGGTGAATGAGTGAATGTGTGTGTAGACGTACGAATCAGTGAGTGCGTATGTAGTAACTGGTATTGGTGTGTCATGATGTCATCAGTGATGTCATTTGAGATGTCATCAGTGATGTCATTTCAGATGTCATTAGTGATGTCATCAGTGATGTCACTGAAGTATGGTGTTCTGTGTTTAACTGTATAGATGAAGAAATGGAAGTGTGATTGATTCTTTACAGGACTGACTTGGTGTGTGAGTAACTCCATGGATGAGTGGCAGTGTGTGACTGTCTGCATAGGTGTATGAGTGCATATGATAGTGTTGTAATAATAAGTGACTGTATGTATGAGTTATTGTATGGGTGAATGAGTGAATGTGTGTGTAGACGTAGGAATCAGTGAGTGCGTATGTAGTAACTGGTATTGGTGTGTCATGATGTCATCAGTGATGTCATTTGAGATGTCATCAGTGATGTCATCAGTGATGTCATTTGAGATGTCATCAGTGATGTCATCAGTGATGTCACTGACCATGTCATGAATGATGTAATATGTGACATCATCAGCAGTGGATTGCAGGTGCGCGATATATAGTTAGTGCAACTAACTATATATGGAATTTCAATGGTTTTGTGTGAGTAAAATAAGGTTTTCTAAATGCTAATTCCTAACTATATATGGTCTATAACCTATGGTTTTTTCAGTGAATTTTCAAGGTTTTGTAAATGCTAATTCCTAACTATATATGGTCTATAACCTATGGTTTTTTCAGTGAATTTCATTGGTTTTTTAACAGCTAATATCTGTAGCTGTAAAATGTATTCTTCTTTAAATCCAAAAATATATTTTATATGTTTATGAACAATTTTTTTTTTAAATATTTTTTTTTCTTCGTTCCCGCTTCGCGAATCGGGAAGCTTCCCGTTAGCTGACCTTGATGCCGCGAAATAGACCGCGAGCCGGTAAACGTTTCTTTACCGCAAGTGCCGCGTTAGAAAACAACATCGTGACGCCTCCCGTCCGCATGACGTTTCACGTTGTCGCGTGATACGTCATATGACGTGCTACATTAGCGAACTGGTACGCGAAGCGAGTCGCAAAGCGCAGGTTTCTGGAAGCAAACCGGGAGGCCCTGCAAAGCGCTTAACGTAAACACAGCAAGTCATGTGACTTGGTAATAACACTTTTCATTGGTTCATTTCACTTTTGGTTTCCTAATGATGTAAGACTAGGTCATATAATCTAAAATGAACACTTTTGATTGGTTGAGAACTCTTGTTTTTCCCAAATGATGAAAATCCCTCCTTCTTTCCTCACTCTGACTTTCATCATTGTGAGAGAAAGACCCTTTGTGATCACTGAGCAATGGCTTCTTTAGTAGCTTCAGCTGGTGCTTCCCCACCACCTCCACCACATCCAAGGAAGAGTGGACCACCTGCTCAAGTTATAATTCAGCAAGAAGAGGAAGAAGAGGAAGACGAGGAAGAGCAGGAAGAGAGGCAGTTTTTGCCTGAGGAACCCAGGACGTCTCACCGGAAAGAAAACTTCATTTGGCAATTTTTTTAAATTCCCAAAGGTCAGAAAAAAGTAAATGCAAGATACGTAACTTGCCTTATATGTCAAGATAGACTGTCCAGAGGAACCGAGAAAAAATACAGTTTCGGAAACTACACAATGCATCGCCATATGACTAGGTGGCATCCTAACAACTACAGTGCTGCACAGTTTCGGAACGACCTAGATAATCTCCCTATTATGGCCAGAAGATCTGTTGTACCGGAAGTAACGGGACCAGAGGGCAGGGAGATGGTGCCAAATATACAAATGAGATTTGGTGAAGTAAAACACATCTGCGTATTTTGCGATGGATTCATTTGCTACGGAGAAAGAAGCATCACTCTGATCAACAGAGCTATTGACTATCATATGCAAGTTTGTACGAAACGCCCAAAATAATAAATACTTTTTTTTTGTTTTGTTGCTCCTGTTGAGCCCTTTACAATGAATCGTTTTCATTGCCCCCTCCAAGAAAAACCCCAAAAAATATAAAACTGTTCAGAAAAATTCAAAAAAAGTAAAAAAAAATTCTGAAAAATAATAAAAAAAATATAAAACAACAAAAACAATAAAAAAAAAAGTTCTTTTCAGAACTACCTCCCCGTTATTAAAAAATTGGTACAATATTTGGAACTGTGCCAACCTCTATTTCTCGTAGTACGCTTCCCAGTTCGCTCGCCGGTACGCGAACCGGAAGCGAACCAAAAACAGTAAGTATAAGGGAAGGAAACAGACACTTATGTTAAAAGAAAGACAGCTATAGGGGAGTAAACTAGAGATACTATTACCCGTAATCCACTGCTGATGATGTCACATATTACATCATTCATGACATGCTCAGTGACATCATCAGCAGAGGATTGCGGGTTTTTTGGCAACGTGCCTTATCCACGGTTTAATAACGCTGCCTTTTGCTTTATATAAGTTTTCAAATTGTATGAAATATATACCAATAGGTCGTTATGAACCTTTAGGTAGTGCTTTTCTTCATGAGGTCTGGTCGCTTCCATACACATACAGATGTTTCAAAGATGATCAAGAAGTTTATCTGAATGGAGAGGAATGCACTGAGACGCCAGATCATTCACTAATGTGTAGGCACAAACAGTTACACGGTTCATGCAACAAACACCGACCAAATATGGCTTGCGTGTTGCAAGGCACGCCAGTTCCTGCTATCATCCCCACGTTCAAGTTGTTGGAAAATGGTAGTTATTTGATGCTCAATATTGAAGATTGTTCTGAGTTAATTAAAAGTATTCCTTTTATCGTAACAGTAAGTAAACGGGTTATTTGCTGCAGAAATGTTCTATTTTCTCCCACACATGAACATAGGGAGTTTTCAATCTGGCCACAAATACCAACCTTGGGAGAGATTTCAACGGCATGGCAAGAATAAGAGCTCTTTTGTCTCAGAGAGAGGTGGCCTTGAGTTCGGCCCGTGAAACTTTCGTGCTTCACATAGCGAACACCCGTACAGAGGTGCAGACCCTTTTCAATTCAGATTTGCCTTTCAATTTCAGCAAGATGGTTCGGACTATCTTTAACGCATCCTCCACAAAGGCCCTGGCGCACTTTTTTAAAGTTGTTACCAGTGGTCTCGTGACTTCATTTGAGAAAATCTTTGGAGTCATCCCTGCTTTCTTTCATTCTATTTTCTCCACTCTGCTTCGTGGATTGGCATTTTTACTTGCATTACCAGCGGACGCTCTTGTGCTTTTTTACATTTTTAAATATGGATGTCCCTCCTATGCAACCTCCCACCCTGCAGCTGCTGACACTGTTCCGCAATCGCATGCTAGAATATTATGGCACAATGCCGTTGGCGATATTAAGCACGGCATATGGATTATCTTTTCGATTCTCCTACTTCACCTGTGTCCAGCCTGTATTTCACTGCCTGACCTGTGATTTCGATTGGGCCATTGATTTGTGTCTCTGCGGACCGGTTTCTCCTGACGTCGACTTTAATCAGCTGATGACTCCTATCATTACTCACGAGTTGGTTTGTCCTGGCGAAAGGATTATGGCTGTGGCATTGATGCATGGACTGATTGGTCCCTGGAATTTATTGGCGGCAGCACAGTCTTTCTTGGAACAGAGCTTTCTTGAAAACCCACCGAGCTGTCCTCTGATGGTGATAGAGGATCCGGTGCTGGGAGAGCACGTATGTTCTTTTCCGCTTTTAAATTGGATGGCTGAACTGTTTTCGGATGAAGACGGTGACTTCCTATTGGAGGCTGTTGCAGCTTATTTTGCATACACAGTTATGTCATAGACCTTTTTCATGTTTGATATGCTGAGTACTAGCATTTCATTGACAATTCATTGACTTATTTGTCAAGTTTTTATTATTTACCTTGCCTATTGGCTTAAGACTCGATAAAGTACTTGGCTGTTTTATTTTTCTTTAGCATTAAATTTTCCTAGTTTTTAATGCTTTACCTTGCGGACCGTCCACATATAAACTTGCAATCTGCTCTCATGAGATGGCACTTCTATTATCTTATTCAGTTCGTTTCCGGATCATGGGGAGGTGTCATCTAGGTCCTGGATATCTTTACACCGTGTTAAGTTAGCATGGGCTCATTACCGGTTTAAACGCCATTTTTCCTTTTTTGCAACTTCTGCACACGACACTTAGTTGTTGCTTTAGCTTTCCACCTAGTAGTTCATCGTGGTTTACATGAGAATAATATGTTATTGCTCTACTATCTGCTTTGCTTGTTAAACTATATCTGTACAGCGAGTGCTAAAGTTTCAAGAACAACACGATACAGAATTGTTATGAGGTCTGATCTCCACGACTTCATACTCATAACATAAGTGCAACTTCTGCCAATTCTGGGCATGAGGCGGGTTTTATATTGCTTTGCCGAACACACATACACAACAGTTGATGCTGTTCACATGAAGAGAGAGCTGGTGTATGCTGATGTGATTCCTTCAAATCTAAGACACTAAAGTATGGGCACGCCCTAAACCAACACAAAGAGACCTTCTTAGCAAATAATATAATATGTGTATTAGGGAGGGTGAGATATAAGCAGCCGCGGGCCGTGGAGGGAGTTACGGTGAGGCAGGGAGGCGGGGAGGGGGAGAAGCAGGGTGGAGCCCTCTCTACCCTGCCCCTCCCCCTCCCCGCCTCCCTGCCCCACCGTAACTCCCTCCACGGCCCGCGGCTGCTTATAAGTGTTGCTAACTCTTATTCATTTACAGCATGTTAACATACTGTCACCATTCGCTTTTTATGTACTAGTAACTATGCTGGTAATTTTGCTACTGATAATATGTGTACTTGTATTCTCCACCCTGCTTCTCCCCTCCCCGCCTCCCTGCCTCACCGTAACTCCCTCCACGGCCCGCGGCTGCTTATAAGTGTTGCTAACTCTTATTCATTTACAGCATGTTAACATACTATCACCATTCGCTTTTTATGTACTAGTAACTATGCTGGTAATTTTGCTACTGATAATATGTGTACTTGTATTATCTAAGATACTACGCCTGAGAAGACGGCATTAGTAAATAAACATTTCAAATACACATGTGTTCTTCTTAACTCCATGTTCTGGTTTCTAAGAAATATATAACGACCGACTGTTCATGAGTTCCACGTATCCTGAGGTACTATAAGTTCATATTCTGGATTGTCTAAACATTGAGAGTTTGTTATATCCAATGTGACACTGTACCTAGCTTGCTAAGGAGTTTTTGATTACTAACGTGAGTTTTGGGACACCCTAATTCGCCGAGGTTCCAATCCTCTGTCCACAGTTCTGTGTGAGAACAGAAACCCTGCGACAGGGGCACCCCCGACCCTTCCTGGAGCTTCATCACACTTGCGATACAACTCCAGCAATGCGCCACCTTTACGGCACAGATACATCACGCATCTGTGCTGTTTTTGCCCCATGATGTGCCGCATTGTAAATGCAGCACACCATAGGTGACGGAACAGCGGCACAGAATGACTAACACATCCCTGGTGATGCGCCAGTCATCATAAATGTATCCCTATGCTTCTTATCTTGTTAGAGATGAACCGCCATATGTATCATCAAAGTTTTTTGCATTTCCTAAATAGCGAACTTTAAGGAATAAATAGCGATTCTTTACCATTCCTAGTTTGCGATTAGCTATTTGCTAATTACAAATTACCCATTCATTTCCTTCATTTCCATAGGGCGGTTGGACTCACTTTTAGCTCGAACGGCTGAATGGATTTCCACGAAACTTGGCAAAATTGTAGGGACTGGTAGCCCGATGTGCCTTTGCTATGTCTCAAGATATATGCTCCAGTGGTTTTTACGAAAATTAACTTTGAAAAATATATATTGGGCTACATTGGCCTATATATATGTTGGAGCCCAAATGTAGCCCAATGTAGCCCAATGAAGCCCAATGTAGCCCAATGTAGCCCAAAGATGGCCGCCAGACACACAAAAAAACAAATGTAGCCCAAATATCAGCCAGATGTAGCCCAACTATAGCCCAGTGACAGAATGACCAATCAGCTTCGCAAACCTCCGTTACGCGAAGCGGAGCGCTGTTACAGATATATATCTTTTTTTGAACGTTAATTTCTCAAAATCCACTGGAGCACATATATTGAGACCTAGCAAAGGCACATCGGGCTACCAGTCCCTAATATTTTGCCAAGTTTCGTGCAAATCCATTCAGCCGTTCGATTATTATTATTATTATTTTTTTTGCCCCGCGGGGCCCTTTTAAAACCTCCACATCAAACCTAGGGGGTCAGCGAGGATCTACTATGCCCCCTTATGGTTATTTCCCCCTTTGTTTTGGCCTCCTCTTGTCTCTCGATCCTACCGAGAGACAAGATGGCGGCCGCTACGGACTTTTTGGAATGTTGACAGACGCCAGAGAACCAATCAGCTTCGCTTCACAAAGCTCCGTTGCGCGAAAAGTACGCGTCCTGGGACGCTGCCAGGTCCGCTGTTACAGATATATATCTTTTTTTAAACGTTAATTTCTCAAAATCCACTGGAGCACATATATTGAGACCTACAAAAGGCACATCGGGCTACCAGTCCCTACAATTTTGCCAAGTTTCGTGCAAATCCATTCAGCCGTTCGGGCTAAAAGTGAGGCCAACCGCCCTATGGAAAACTCAATGTTAAAAACACGTTTTGGGACCCCCCCTTTTTTCTCGGCCCCCCCTTGACGAACCCCCCCCAAATTTTCAAGGGCTGCTCAGAAACAAAATGTGCCATTTTCCTGAAAATTTCAGCCAATTCCGTCCACAAACGCCAAAGTTATTAGACATAGAATTTTCAAAAATCCCATAGAGAAAAAATCCTAACTATATATACCTACTGGCGACCGCCAGTAGGTAATATATATATATATATATATATATATATATATATATATATATATATATATATATATATATATATATATATATATATATTCTGCTCCCAGATTCTCTCAGTGTTCTGTTACGAACAAGAAGACAGCACTCTCAGGGGGAGGTTTAACAGCCAACAGATCTTTATTGGCAACCAGCACAGATAAGACGCGTTTCGGCGCTTAGCCTTTGTCAATTGTGAATTCGAACGCGCCACCATTACATTTTAAATGCATTGCTTCGGTCACAGTGTGTTTAACCATAGGCATAGAAAGAAGACTTCAAAATAGCAAATATATCGCCATTTTGAAGAGTGCAACTCAAACATGAAAAAAGAAAGTATATACAATCTTAGATCAAAAGACTTTGTTAGAACAGTGGTCACAAGGCTGAGATCAACCTAATAACTACAAATATTTATATTGTGAATATCATTTCCTCTTGAATGGGCAAACTAAATTGCAATGTAATTCCCGCCCACAGATGGGCAAATGCCTACTCCTCAAAACATATGTAACCAAAACCATACATCAATACATTTATCAGTTCATATAGACTCCTCATCCTAGAAGATGATGGATACATACTTAGTTCATTTACAGAACAATATACTCAACAATTAATCAGTCCCAAATCTATAAACATATTTACAATTGTGAATTCTTTACCCCAGATGCACTGCTAATTCTTCATGTGTGTTAAGACCAAAAGGATTCTTACTCTGTAAATCTATAATATAGCGAGATTCTAACCGCCTACGTTTTTGCAGACGGTCACCTCCTCTAGGTAGTGGTGGCACGCTATCCAGACAAAAATAAGCCAATAGATCCCTATTGTGCCCATGTATTTTATTAAAGTGTCTGGCAACAGGATAAGATTCATCAATGTTATTGATGGCCTGCATATGTTCTAATATGCGCAACTTAACAGGATTAATCGTACTGCCGATGTATCACAGCCCACAAGGACAGATCAAGCAATAAATTGCATACGGTGTAGTGCAGGTCAGAAACTTATTGATTTTTTGGGGGAATTTGAGACCAGGTATGGTGTATGTTAAGGTCCTTTTACTGATCTTGCAGGCTTTACACCGGCCACAGGGATAAAAGCCATTCAATGGTATTTGGCTCGGGGCACTGGGTTTAGTCAAATAATGACTGTGGACTAGATGATCTTTTAAAGCTCTTGCTTTTCGGAATGTTACTAACGGATTAGATGGTAAATCCTCTTTAATTATATTATCCGTAAGTAAGATATTCCAATTTTTCCGAAGTATCTTTCTCACTTGTCCTGAATTCTCTGAGAAAGTCGTAATTAATCTGAATGTCCCCTGATCTTTAATCACTTTCTGCTTAGGTTTTAATAACTTTGATCTGGGCCGCTTATTTACTCTAGCTAAAGCCTGTGTAAGAACTCCCTCATTATATCCGCGAACTCTAAAGCGATCCATACTTAGTTTCGCAGATTTTTGAAATTCTATTTCTGTTGAATTATTTCTTTTTAGTCTCAAGAGCTCCCCATATGGGATACTCTTGATCAGTTGTTTAGAGTGGTTGCTGGTAGCATGCAGCGTGGAATTGCCTGCAGTGGTTTTAAGGAACAATTTAGTTTGTAACTGTCCTTCCTCAATATACACAGTTAGATCGAATAGTTGACACTCTTCTCACATATATTTCCCCCAAATCTCAGATTGACACTGTTATCATTAAGTACATCGACATATGCAGTGGCTTCTGTTATGGACCCCTCAAATATGATAAAAAGATCATCGATGCATCGATGCATCGATGCCACGCTTTGATCTTATTGTTCCACATGGCATTGATGTTGGCCCAGGCTACCTGCTCCTCCCACCAGCCAACGCAAAGATTCGCGTAGCTGGGGGAGGAGCAGGAACCCATCGCCACGCCAGACATTTGCCTGTATAACTGTCCATTGAACACAAAGATGTTGTTATTCAAACTAAAAGTTAAAAACTCTATAAGCATTTTATTGTGTTCAAAAAATCTGATTTGTCTAGTTTGTAAGAAACTCTGGACAGCCTTCAATCCGTCTGTATGTGCAATGCTGGTGTATAAGCTGGTAATATCCAGCACCATCATACAATAGCCATCTTGCCAAACAAAACTACCCATCAAATTCAAAAAATGAGTAGTGTCTTTAAGATAGGATTTTAAGGAAGTCACATGTGGAAACAAAAAAGAGTCAATGTACTTTGAGAGATGTTCAGTCAAGCCTCTTTGTGAAGCTACAATTGGTCGTCCTGGAGGATTAAGTTTATCTTTATGCACCTTAGGTAGGTGATAAAATGTCGGGGTAACTGGATTCAAACACCGTAAGAATAGAAATTTGTCCCTATTTAACATATCTTTCTCATACCATTTTGAAATCATATTATGGAATTCCTTAATACTTTGTTGATAACTCATATTCGTAATTTTATGATAGCAACTAGTATTATTCAACTGTCACAAGGCTTCCATCTCATACTGTATTTTAGTCATTAATACAATATTTCCTCCTTTGTCCGAAGGTTTGCAGACTAGGGAGGGATCGTCACAAAGCTTATTAAATGCCATTTGCTGTTTCTTAGTGAAATTGTTGGTTTTATTCTGATATTGTATATCATGTCTTAATCTCACAAGATCTTTGATAACAGCTTCTGAGAAAGTGTCTATTGCATCTGCCGAAGTTTGAGGCATAAATCCAGATGCAGATTTAAAAGAACTTAAGCCTCCTTTTTGCTGGATATCCATGGCAGTCACCATTTGTGTATTGGTTATATTGAGATGCTCACCTTCCGTGATCTCAGTTCTCAGTTCTTCCATGGTTATTACTCCCCCTAGAACTTTACAAGAGAGTACATTTGAAGTGTTGTCCAATTCTCTTATAATAGGTTTTGCGGGAACTGGTCTGAGTTTGAAGAATTTGCGTAGCTTTAACTTTCTCACAAACTTAAATAAGTCTATTCGCGTTTGTGCAAATTCAAATTTTCTTTGAGGACAAAAAGAAAGACCTAATTTAAGTTTAACAGCCAACAGATCTTTATTGGCAAACAGCACAGACAAGACGCGTTTCGGCGCTTAGCCTTTGTCAATTGTGAATTTGAATGCGCCGCCATTACTTTTTAAATGCATTGCTTCGGTCACAGTGTGTTTAACCATAGGCATAGAAAGAAGACTTCAAAATAGCAAATATATCGCCATTTTGAAGAGTGCAACTCAAACATGAAAAAAGAAAGTATATACAATCTCAGATCAAAAGACTTTGTTAGAACAGTGGTCACAAGGCTGAGATCAACCTAATAACTACAAATATTCATATTGTGAATATCATTTAACAATATGAATATTGTATATACTTTCTTTTTTCATGTTTGAGTTGCACTCTTCAAAATGGCGATATATTTGCTATTTTGAAGTCTTCTTTCTATGCCTATGATTAAACACACTGTGACCGAAGCAATGCATTTAAAAAGTAATGGCGGCGCATTCAAATTCACAATTGACAAAGGCTAAGCGCCGAAACGTGTCTTGTCTGTGCTGTTTGCCAATAAAGATCTGTTGGCTGTTAAACCTCCGCCTGAGAGTGCTGTTTTCTTGTTCGTAACAGAACGCTGAGAGAATCTGGGAGCAGAATTTTGTCGGCGGGTACACCCCCGCCAAGAGAGCACCCGCTCGGGTGTGCAGCAGGCCGATGGACTTTGGAGCAAGAATTGAATATTTCCAGCTGCACCGTGAAGTAAAGATTGCAAGTTGCTATCAACGTGTTTGTCCTGGCATGGTTTACCGAGAGGTTTTTCCGTGAAGAGTCGTGAAAGATCTGTGAATCACAACAGTCGACTTTGGGGACTACATCTAACTCGGGTAAGATGCCAGCGACATGAAACAAACAAACATCCGATTGACTTTACTTACATAGAGCGAAGGGGGATCAGAGCACTTTATTTAGAAGCTGCTGTTGCAGCATTTGAACATTAGTAATGTTTTGTGAGACAGAACGCAAGGAAGCCACGTTGGGAATGTTAAAAAAAAAGCATAATGATAACGAGACAAGCAAAGCGGGCCGAGCCATGCAAGTGGAAGTGTCACCAGCATCGCTATGAAATTAGCCACTTTAGAACGCTTATATGAGCGCGAAATACGAAAATGGTGGGAAGCGACCTCTTTACAAAATTATATTGAAGTAAATCGTGTGCCAAGGGGTCTTAGAATTTACACAATACCCGCCTATGAGAATCCAGATCCATTGCTACTGGACGCTTGGGCTCAACATATAGCGGATTCATGTAAAGGGATGCTGGTGATATTAGTACGATTTGCATGGAGTGACGTGATAAAGCTTTGGCCTCAATAAAAGATCTGGAAGAGGATTTACTCAAAGAACAAGATCAGGACAATCTAAATGACAAACGTGAATTAATGAAAAAACGACTAAAGACATATGAACAAAAGATTAAGAAGCGAAAGGAAGAGAGGTTCGACAGAGATGAACGTGATTATAGATTGGGCAGAGTGTGGACATTCTCTAAAAAATACGATAACCCACGAAAAGAGCTTCGGAAAACGCAGACGGGCCCTCCATCTACTGTGCCAGAAACCTCTGAGTCAGAAGTGACACCAGATGAAGACTCGATTGAGGAGGGATTGGGGGCTCCCACTCCTTCACATTTTTATGAGGAATTCAAACTCATGAGGAAGCAACAACTGGAGGGAGGCAGAGGGAAACCACCAGAAAGAAGAGCGGCACGAGGAATACGAGGAGGGGGGGTGGGGGCCAAAAACGTAGTAGGCTCACCCCGATGACCCGCAGCAAAAAGACTTACAACAGGAGAAACTAAATTTGACAGACAACTTAACTATAATCAATTTGACATCGAAAATACTAACTGACGAAGAAGAATTGATACTTAAATTAGGTCTTACTTTTTGTCCTCAAAGAAAATTTGAATTTGCACAAACGCGAATAGACTTATTTAAGTTTGTGAGAAAGTTAAAGCTACACAAATTCTTCAAACTCAGACCAGTTCCCGCAAAACCTATTATAAGAGGATTGGACAACACTTAAAATGTACTCTCTTGTAAAGATCTAGGGGGAGTAATAACCATGGAAGAACTGAGAACTGAGATCACGGAAGGTGAGCATCTCAATATAACCAATACACAAATGGTGACTGCCATGGATATCCAGCAAAAATTAGGCTTAAGTTCTTTTAAATCTGCATCTGGATTTATGCCTCAAACTTCGGCAGATGCAATAGACACTTTCTCAGAAGCTGTTATCAAAGATCTTGTGGGATTAAGACATGATATACAATATCAGAATAAAACTAACAATTTCACTAAGAAACAGCAAATGGCATTTAATAAGCTTTGTGACGATCCCTCCCTAGGCTGCAAACCTTCGGACAAAGGAGGAAATATTGTATTAATGACTAAAATACAGTATGAGATGGAAGCCTTGCGACAGTTGAATAATACTAGTTACTATCATAAAAGTACGAATATGAGTTATCAACAAAGTATTAAGGAATTCCATAATATGATTTCAAAATGGTATGAGAAAGATATGTTAAATACGGACGAATTTCTATTCTTACGGTGTTTGATTCCAGTTACCCCGACATTTTATCACTTACCTAAGGTGCATAAAGATAAACTTAATCCTCCAGGACGACCAATTGTAGCTTCACAAGGAGGCTTGACTGAACATCTCTCAATGTACATTGACCCTTTTTTGTTTCCAAATGTGATTTCCTTAAAATCCTATCTTAAAGACACTACTCATTTTTTGAATTTGATGGGTAGTTTTGTTTGGCAAGATGGCTATTGTATGATGGTGCTGGATATTACCAGATTATACACCAGCATTGCACATATTGAAGGCTGTCCAGAGTTTCTTACAAACTAGACAAATCAGATTTTTTGAACACAATAAAATGCTTATAGAGTTTTTAACTTTTAGTTTGACAACAACATCTTTGTGTTCAATGGACAGTTATACAGGCAAATGTCTAGCGTGGCGATGGGTTCCTGCTACGCGAATCTTTGCGTTGGCTGGTGGGAGGAGCAGGTAGCCTGGGCCAACATCAATGCCATGTGGAACAATAAGATCAAAGCGTGGCATCGATACATCGATGATCTTTTTATCATATTTGAGGGGTCCATAACAGAAGCCACTGCATATGTCGATGTACTTAATGATAACAATGTCATTCTGAGATTTGGTGGAGATATAAGTGAGAAGAGTGTCAACCATTTAGATCTAACTGTGTATATTGAGGAAGGACAGTTACAAACTAAATTGTTCCGTAAAACCACTGCAGACAATTCCACGCTGCATGCTACCAGCAACCACTCTAAACAACTGATCAAGAGTATCCCATATGGGGAGCTCTTGAGACTAAAAAGAAATAATTCAACAGAAATTGAATTTAAAAAATCTGCGAAACTAAGTATGGATCGCTTTTGAGTTCGCGGATATAATGAGGGAGTTCTTACACAGGCTTTAGCTAGAGTAAATAAGCGGCCCAGATCGGAGTTATTAAAACCTAAGCAGAAAGTGATTAAAGATCAGGGGACATTCAGATTAATTACGACTTTCTCAGAGAATTCAGGACAAGTGAGAAAGATACTTCGGAAAAATTGGAATATCTTACTTACGGATAATATAATTAAAGAGGATTTACCATCTAATCTGTTAGTAACATTCCGAAAAGCAATAGCTTTAAAAGATCATCTAGTTCTCAGTCATTATTTGACTAAACCCAGTGCCCGAGCCAAATACCATTGAATGGCTTTTATCCCTGTGGCCGGTGTAAAGCCTGCAAGATCAGTAAAAGGACCTTAACATACACCATACCTGGTCTCAAATTCCCCCCAAAAATCAATAAGTTTCTGACCTGCACTACACCGTATTCAATTTATTGCTTGATCTGTCCTTGTGGGCTGCGATACATCGGCAGTACGATTAATCCTGTTAAGTTGCGCATATTAGAACATATGCAGGCCATCAATAACAATGAGGAATCTTATCCTGTTGCCAGATACTTTAATAAAATACATGGGGTCAATAGGGACCTATTGGCTTATTTTTGTCTGGATAGCGTGCCACCACTACCTAGAGGAGGTGACCGTCTGCAAAAACTTAGGCGGTTAGAATCACGCTATACTATAGATTTACAGAGTAAGAATCCTTTTGGTCTTAACACACATGAAGAATTAGCAGTGCATCTGGGGTAAAGAATTCACAATTGTAAATATGTTTATAGATTTGGGACTGATTAATTGTTGAGTATATTGTTATGTAAATGAACTAAGTATGTATCCATCATCTTCTAGGATGAGGAGTCTATATGAACTGATAAATGTATTGATGTATTGTTTTGGTCACATATGTTTTGAGGAGTAGGCATTTGCCCATCTGTGGGTGGGAATTACATTGCAATTTAGTTTGCCCAATTCAGGGCGAGATGAAATTATATTCACAATATGAATATTTGTAGTTATTACGTTGATCTCAGCCTTGTGACCATTGTTCTAACAAAGTCTTTTGGTCTAAGATTGTATATACTTTCTTTTTTCATGTTTGAGTTGCACTCTTCAAAATGGCGATATATTTGCTATTTTGAAGTCTTCTTTCTATGCCTATGGTTAAACACACTGTGACCGAAGCAATGCATTTAAAAAGTAATGGTGGCGTGTTCGAATTCACAATTGACAAAGGCTAAGCGCCGAAACGTGTCTTGTCTGTGCTGGTTGCCAATAAAGATCTGTTGGCTGTTAAACCTCCCCCTGAGAGTGCTGTTTTCTTGTTCGTAACAGAACGCTGAGAGAATCTGGGAGCAGAATTTTGTCGGCGGGTACACCCCCGCCAAAAGAGCACCCGCTCGGGTGTGCAGCAGGCTGGTGGACTTTGGAGCAAGAATATATATATATATATATATATATATATATATATATATATATATATATATATATATATATATATATATATATATATATATATATATATATATATATGTTACACAAATTGCCCTGAAGCATTCGGAAGAGCACTCACATTGCTCCGCCATCCAGCAGTGTTATGCAGCCTGTTCGTCTGCCCTGTCATCTGGTTAATGTGGCCAACGCGTTTCAGGGCTCGAGGCCCCTTCTTCCTGGGCAAAAACACACACACAATGCCTGCAATCATCTTTCCAGTTTTATTTCATCACAAGCCTGCCTCCCGTGGGTGTGTTATCATTGCACTCTCCCTCGGTGAACTCTGGGGCTTGGAGTCCTTAATGCAGGTAAGTAGTTTCCTTTGAGTAAGTTCATGCGTGTGTTTCCAATTATAAGTTCATTTTTCCTCTAAGTGAGTCACGGAGCATTTAAACAAGCTAATTTTGCATTTTGAGCAATCTGCTGTTTTACTCCTGAAAAGTTCAGAAATGCAGCCTCACCCAGCTGGTGACTCTAGTTCTCTCCAACTGCCGATGGTGCTCTCCCCATGGCCAGGCTACCGTGTGCAGAAATGAGTTACACAAATTGCCCTGAAGCATTTGGAAGAGCACTTACATTGCTCCGCCATCCAGCAGTGTTATGCAGCCTGTTCGTCTGCCCTGTCATCTGGTTAATGTGGCCAACGCGTTTCAGGGCTTGAGGCCCCTTCTTCCTGGGCAAAAACACACACACAAAGCCTGCATTCATCTTTCTGGTTTTATTTCATCACAAGCCTGCCTCCCGTGGGCGTGTTATCATTGCACTCTCCCTCGGTGAACTCTGGGGCATGGAGTCCTTAATGCAGGTAAGTAGTTTCCTTTGAGTAAGTTCATGCGTGTGTTTCCAATTATAAGTTCATTCTTCCTCTAAGTGAGTCACGGAGCATTTAAACAAGCTAATTTCGCATTTTGAGCAATGTGCTGTTTTACTCCTGAAAAGTTATATATATGTAACCAAAAACGCCCAGAAGCTTGAGTCCGCACAGCACGGCAGGTGAGTAACAACTCAACTCTATTTAAACCAAGCAGGCAGCTTAACATCCCTTTGAAGTCCATGGCCTGTCGCACAGCACTGCAGGTGAGTAACAACTCTATTTAAACTAAGCAGTGCTGTGCGGCCTCAAGCTTCTGGGTTTTTTTAGTTACATATTATGCGGCGGTTCCAGGCCGCAGAGGGATCGCACTGCCCGAAACTAATGGGAATTAGGAGAGAGGAAGTTTCCTTTTTCCGAAGCTGCAGGGCACCTTTAATGAAGCCCCCTATTACGGAAAGACGCATGGGAGATGCGGTAGCTACAAATCACCTCCGCTGACACGGCCTCTGAGGAGATTCAAACAGCGGCATCGAAACGTGTCAGGCAATTGACTTCAAAGGGATGTTAAGCTGCCTGCTTGGTTTAAATAGCGTTGTTACTCACCTGCAGTGCTGTGCGGCCTCAAGCTTCTGGGCGTTTTTGGTTACATATATATATATGTGGAGTCCGTACAGGACTTGATTGTGTGCTTTCCGCACTACACTTCCCAGAAGCCTCATTGGAGCCTCCCATTGGCGGGTGAGTTATATGAAATTGGAGAAGTGTAACGGGTGCGCACACCGCTTCCGTTAAAGCCCCTGAAGAGAAGCAGATGGAGCTTCGAAACGCGTCGGGCAGATCCATTACGGAGCGGCGTCTACGAGCGGATCCCCGTCCTCACCTACACATAAATAAAGCTGCTGCTCGCGTGCTACTCATAAGGTGGACAACCTTGGAGCGTGAATATATATATATATATATATATATATATATTACCTACTGGCGATAGCCAGTAGGTATATATAGTTAGGATTTTTTCTCTATGGGATTTCAGAAAATTCTATGTCTAATAACTTTGGCGTTTGTGGACGGAATTGGCTGAAATTATCAGGAAAATGGCACATTTTGTTTCTGAGCAGCCCCTGAAAATTTGGGGGGGTTTCGTCAAGGGGGGGGCGAGAAAAAAGGGGGGTCCCAAAACGCGTTTTTCCCATTCATTTTTCCATAGGGCGGTTGGACTCACTTTTAGCTCGAACGGCTGAATGGATTTACATGAAACTTGGCAAAATTGTAGATATGGTTTGCCCGACGTGCCTTTGCTATGTCTCAATATATGTGCTCCAGTGGATTTTGAGAAATTAACGTTAAAAAAATATATATATCTGTAACAGCGCTCCAGTTAGCGCCCCGGTTCGCGTACCTGATGCGTAACGGAACTTCGCGAAGCGAAGCTGATTGGCTCTCCGGTGTCTGTCAACATTCTAAACAGTCCGGAGCGGCCGCCATCTTGTCTATCGGTAGGATCGAGAGACAAGATGCGTCCCGGTACGCGAACCGGGCAGCTCACCGGGCAGCTAACTGGGCAGCTAACCAGCAGCGTAGCTGTCAACATTGTAAAGAGTCCGGAGCGGCCGCCATCTTGTTTCTCGGTAGGTTCGAGAGACAAGATGTGGTGAAAAACGAAGGGGGAAATGAAGGAAAGGGGGCAAGGTAAACCCCTCCTGACCCCCTAGGATTGATGAGGGGGATATTAAAGTCCCCCGCGGGGCAAAAAAAAAAAAAATAAAATAAAAAATAAAAAAAAATGCGATTTTTCGCGGTAGAGGCGCTTCCCGGTACGCGGACCGGGCAGCTAACCGGCAGCGTAACGGGAGTCCGCCATCAGTGATGTCATCAGTGATGTCACTGACCATGTCATGAATTATGTAATATGTGACATCATCAGCAGTGGATTGCGGGTGCGCGATATATAGTTAGTGCAACTAACTATATATGGAATTTCATTGGTTTTATGTCAATAAAATGTCCATCTAACTATATATGGTCTCTAACCTATGGTTTTTTCAGTGAATTTTCAAGGTTTTGTAAATGCAAATTCCTAACTATATATGGTCTATAACCTATGATTTTTTCAGTGAATATATATATATATATATTCACTGAAAAAACCATAGGTTATAGACCATATATAGTTAGGAATTAGCATTTAAAAAACCTTATTTTACTCACACAAAACCATTGAAATTCCATATATAGTTAGTTGCACTAACTATATATCGCGCACCCGCAATCCACTGCTGATGATGTCACATATTACATCATTCATGACATGGTCAGTGACATCACTGATGACATCACTGATGACATCTCAAATGACATCATATAACCTATGGTTTTTTCAGTGAATTTCAATGGTTTTTTAATAGCAAATATCATAAGCTGTCGAATGTCAAGTACGTGGTAAGTGAAAACATTTTCGTGTTTATGCACACTGATCTGCTTTGAATGGTGCCCCCCCCTCATTTCTATTAGGAGTACTCTCTCTTTGCACATAGTGAAGGGTAGTTAACGCAGGCCTTTGCCCCCGTTGTAATACGTCGTGCCTGCTTCTCTCTCCATTTGATTGATTGTTATCCAAGTATTTACTGTTTTAGAATTGGTTCTCTTTGGTTCATTCTCTATTTACAAACAAACACAGAGTCGCAATACTCTGTTTAGTCTTTGCAGATAACGAAAAATCGTGTAAAAAAAAAAAGAAAAGGAATCGAGCAAAATCAGTAGGCCACTAATGGGATCTCTTTTTGACCTCGCTAAAATAGAAACATTAGGAACAACCCCTCATGACAAATACAAAACTAGTGAAATGAACTGAACTCCACACAATGATGGCTGCAAAACAGCTCGGCTCCGCCACCCACCCCGCCCAAAATAACGATAAAGAGCGGCTGCCATGATTGGTTGCGGAATGGCCACGACGGAGCTACGAAATGGTGCTGCTCTCATGCTAACCCCAGCTTCAGTCTGAAACATCCAGAAACACTGTAGACTACCAATTCGATCAGTTCCGGTAGCGCCCCAATGTAACCCGGTAGAGAAGAACTAGCCCTCCCCTCTTTGACTAATGGTTCTTGTTGCCTGTCCCTTCTGTTGTCATTTAACAGAACTATTTAGCCTGCTGAAAGGGGTTGTGTTCCGACCGCTGGTTGGTGGAGACATTTTGACTATATTCTGGACCTGCGTTGTCGCGTAATGCGTCATATGACGCGCCGCGTTAGCGCATCCGGAAGTCCTCCGGGGCGCGACGCGCAGCGCGTAACGTAAGCATAACAGGTCATGTGACTTGTTAATAAAACTTTTCATTGGTTCATTTTACTTTTCTTATTCTAATGATGAAAGGCTTGGTCATATGACCTAAAAATTACGCTTTTTATTACTTCCGAACATTATTTTTTCTTAAATATATGTTATAATGTTCCAGGCTAATGTACTTTCCCGGAAAATTTACAACTGTCCTGCAAGTAAAATATATTCTTTTTTCGAGAAAAAGAGCGTTTCTTCGTCCCATGACGGAGCCGTTGAGCAAAAGAGGGTCGACCTGCTGTCTTAGTCGCCGATACGCCTGAATATGAGATTCTTATCGATCACTTTATGTTGCAGGAATAGAAAACACAACAGCCCTTGACCATTTATCTTTACTGCGTTCCTTCGTATTATACCTTTTACCCTTCATGTAATTGGTCTGCTTTATTTCACTTGCCTTTTAATGATTCTAAAACAGTGACTATTATTAAAAACTTTACCAATGTATATACTACTACCAGGTTTTCTTTTAAAAACCTTTATTGTGAAAATTTCATTATACAAATACGGGCCTATAACCACGTGGGCCGGCCACGGAGCAAACTGTAATCGTATATGATGAGTAGACATTTACACTGTAGAGGAACGTAACGGGCGGGCCATTAGGTTGCAAGAACTAAGGTGTCTAACAGTTACGGAATCGGTGGACGTACATTTTATAATTACAATACGACAGGGCCAGTTACAATAAAATTATCTAGATATACATTTGCGGGCAAGTACCATGGGTGACGTTAATTCGAACTTTCAATAGTACAGTAATCAATAACACATCAGAACTTAATATCAATAGTGATGTCGAAATATTCAATCAATTCTCGTCCCCGCCCGCGTTGTGCTTCAAAACTGCATACGTATCTCGTGATTTCAAGGTTCTGCAACCAGTACACAACAAGGAGTTACGAGTCCCATTTATTCCGGCGCCATTTAGGGCGAGGACGGGCAGGTCCAGGATATAGTCAAAATGTCTCTACCAACCATCGACTATGATGATGTTCATATGCTGTATTTATTAGAGTAACACTCATCTGTCCACATGAAATTAATTTGCCACAATCTAAACATGTCATTTTAATCTTTCCAAAGTTCTTCTAAATATTTGGGACCGTTTCCCTTGCCTCTGATGCTGTCAGTGCCACTTCTTTGATGAATGTACTAGCAGGTCAGGGGTTCTCCTCCAAATCTCTCTTTTATGCAGCACTATAATTAATTGGTGCCACCTCTCCATATGACGATGCATGGTATAGTTACCATAACTATATTTTTTTTTGGTTCCTCTGGAGAGTTCATCGTGGCAGATGAAGCGTGTAACGTACCGGGCATTTACCTTTTTTTGCATGTACAGGAAAGGAAAAAAAAATCGAGCGTCCGAGTTCTAAGGTGTCCCAGGGCCATTTTAGTGGACCAGGCCCAAATCCAAAGAACAGGCCGCCATTTTGAGAGTCCTGTTGCAGCCGCCTGTCGCTGTAGCATCAAGAGCAGCCGAAACTCAGCTGAATGGCAACTGAAACGGTAAAGGGGCGCCCCACTACAGCAGACGAGCCTCCACCTAGGAAGGCCCGTTCACGCCGCCTCCCCCTTCCCCCCCCCTTCGGGCACCCCACGCCGTTATTCGGAGCAGTATTGTAGGATGGCCACACCAGTGCGGCAACTTGCTAGACATCACCTCGGTGGTAACCGAATCTCAGCGCCTTGTGGTGTCTCCTCTTCAGAAAATATTCTTGCGCTACCTTTGCCCCATTCACACATCGGTCCGCTACTGACGCCATCTCACAGGCTAATGGGGCGCCCCACGCCGAGTTTCAGCATTGTAGGATGACCACACCAGTACAGCAACTTGCTAGACATCACCTCGGTGCCATCCGGATCTCGGCGCCCCACTGCAGATGAAGTGCCTCTCAACTATGAAACCACCACGGTGACATCCGGATCTTGGCGCCTTGTGCTGGTTCCGGCCTATTCACACATCGGTCCGCTACTGACGCCATCTCACAGGCTAATGGGGCGCCCCACGCCGAGTTTCAGCATTGTAGGATGACCACACCAGTACAGCAACTTGCTAGACATCACCTCGGTGACATCCGGATCTTGGCATCTCAACACCTAGTGGTATCTTCCATACAGAAAATATTGTTGCGCTGCCTTTGGCCCCATTCGCACATCGGTCCGCAACTGACACCATCTCACAGGCCAACAGGGCGCCCCACTCCGACTTTTACCATTGTAGGATGGCCACACCAGTACAGCAACTTGCTAGACATCACCTCGTTGCCATCCGGATCTTGGCATCTCAGCGCCTTGTGGTGTCAGTCAGAAACTATTGTTGCGCTGCCTTTGGCCCCATTCGCACATCGGTCCGCTACTGACGCCATCTCACAGGCCAACGGGGCGCCCCACGCCGACTTTCAACATTGTAGGATGGCCACACCAGTACAGCAACTTGCTAGACACCACCTCGGTGCCATCCGGATCTTGGCATCTCAGCGCCTAGTGGTGTCTTCTATTCAGGAAATATTGTTGCGCTGCCTTTGGCCCCATTCGCACATCGGTCCGCAACTGACACCATCTCACAGGCCAACAGGGCGCCCCACGCCGACTTTCAACATTGTAGGATGGCCACACCAGTGCGGCAACTTACTAGACACCACCTCGGTGCCATCCGGATCTTGGCGCGTTGTGCTGCCTTCGGCCTATTCGCACATCGGTCCGCTACTGACGCAAACTCACAGGCCAACGGGGCGCCCCACGCCGACTTTCAGCATTGTAAGATGGCCACACCAGTGCTGCAACTTGCTGGACACCACCTCGGTGCCATCCGGATTTTGGCATCTCAACGCCTAGTGGTGTCTTCTATTCGGAAAATATTGTTGCGCTGCCTTTGGCCCCATTCGCACATCGGTCCGCTACTGACACCATCTCACAGGCCAACAGGGCGCCCCACGCCGACTTTTACCATTGTAGGATGGCCACACCAGTGCCACAACTTGCTAGACACCACCTCGGTGCCATCCGGATCTTGGCATCTCAGCGCCTTGTGGTGTCTTTTATTCAGAAAACATTGTTGCGCTGCCTTTGGCCCCATTCGCACATCGGTCCGCTACTGACGCCATCTCACAGGCCAACGGGGCGCCCCACGGCGACTTTCAACATTGTAGGATGGCCACACCAGTGCACCTTACTAGACACCACCTCGGTGCCATCCGGATCTTGGCGCGTTGTGCTGCCTTCGGCCTATTCGCACATCGGTCCGCTACTGACGCCATCTCACAGGCTAATGGGGCGCCCCACGCCGACTTTCAGCATTGTAGGATGACCACACCAGTACAGCAACTTGCTAGACATCACCTCGGTGCCATCCGGATCTCGGCGCCCCACTGCAGATGAAGTGCCTCTCAACTATGAAACCACCACGGTGACATCCGGATCTTGGCGCGTTGTGCTGCCTTCGGCCTATTCGCACATCGGTCCGCTACTGACGCAAACTCACAGGCCAACGGGGCGCCCCACGCCGACTTTCAGCATTGTAGGATGGCCACACCAGTGCTGCAACTTGCTGGACACCACCTCGGTGCCATCCGGATCTTGGCGCGTTGTGCTGCCTTCGGCCTATTCGCACATCGGTCCGCTACTGACGCCGCCTCACGTGCCAACGTATTTTCTCCGCATTTTATACCCTATGCCGCATAACAGGTCATGTGACTTGTTTATAAAACTTTTCATTGGTTCATTTTACTTTTGGTTTCCTAATGATGGAAGGCTTGATCATATGACCTAAAAACAACACTTTTCATTGGATGAAAACTTTTTTTTTTCCCCAAACGATGAAAGCCCCACCTTGTTTCTGGATGTTTCAGACTGAAGCTGGCGTCAGCATGAGAGCACCACCATCTCGTAGCTCCGTCGTGGTCATTCCGCGAGCAATCATGGCAGCCGCTCCCCACCAGAAGCCTACAGGAGTCGGGGGCCCCCAAAACTTTTGATGAATCCTCAAGGCGGAGGGGACGCTTTCGAGAATGGGGTCCAAGACCTAGCACACAAGCGTCCGATTTCCAAGGTGTCCCAGGGCCATTTCAGTGGATCAGGCCCAAAAAGGAAACAGCCTGCCGCCATTTTGAGAGTCCTGTGACAGCCGCCTATCGCTGCACCGCAAGAGTGGGCGCAACTCAGCTGAATTGCGGCTTTTGACACAGTGGACCAAAAGCGGACGGAATGGCAACTGAAACGGTAAAGGGGCGCCCCACTACAACAGATGAGACTCCACCTGGAGAGGCCCGTTCACGCCGCCTCCACCGGGGCGCCCCACGCCGTTATTCGGAGCAGCATTGTAGGATACCAAAACCAGTGCGGCAACTTACTGGACATCACCTTGGTGCCATCGTTCTGCTGCCTTGGAACTATTCGCACAACAGTTTGCTACTGATGACCCACGCCCCGCGACGCCCCACGCCAGAAATCTGGACGTTGTGCTGCGTTGGGACTATTCGCACAGCCGACCGCTACTTCGTTGTTTTTCCCTAAAAATGTTTATATGTTATTACTGTTTTTGTTTTCTTGTATATATTTATAAGTTATTAAAGTTTTATAATCTTACTACTTTGTTGGAGTGCTATATATTTTTAATGTGACACATAATTGTAAAAACTTTGATGTACAAAGAGTCATCCCTGGAATCTTCCGCTTCAGGCTCGGTCCCCTCCCCAATCACAATACAGGATGGTTTTCAGATAATAGGAACGCGTCTGCTGTGACGGATCTCATCGAGTGTGGGCCTTGATCTACTATAACTCCTTTGAAGAGGGGTGATTCTTTACAGCTGGGGCCATAAACTACATCTGCAGGGCTAGCTGATACCCTAGGACCGGCCTGGACAATCGGACACAGAGGAAAAGGAGTGTCAGAGGGTGCGGTAGTGAATAGGGCGAAAGGGAGGTGTCGGGCGGGCACAGGGTGTGATTCTCAGGGAAGAGCAGCGCAGATGGGGGGTGGTTTATTACCCATGCATAAGACAGAGAGCGGGGGTGACCACTGCCTGGGGGAGATGCTTGCGAGGGTGGGGAGCCATGCTAAGGATCGACAGCGTGCACAGAGTGGGTCTGGTCAAGGCATCTAAAATGACTGCCGTGCACAACAAAAGTGTGGCATTTGAAAAAAGGCAAGATGGCGCAGACAATGTTTTTCAACACTTCCTGATTTCCTTCGAATCGAACGTTAACAGACGTTGGGGCATATTACCAAAGTTAAGCGATATTTATCCCTAACGATGCTTAGCAACGATTTTTTTACCGCTAAGCATCGTCAGAAATTATCGCAGATAAACCTTGCTATTATCAAGGTTTATCGCAAATACGATAAAAAACGACCGCAATGCATTAATATCGCTGAAAACTCAGCGATATTCATGCATTATCGAGCTAATGCTCTTAGCCATGTTATCCACCTCCCATTGGATAACATGGCTAAGAACTGCTCAGGGCAGGTGCTAGCTTTTGGAGATATTCGCGCTTATCGCGAATATTTCCAAAAGTTGATAATAGGAGATAGCGATGTTAGCGACTGTTTCCAGTCGCTAACATCTTGGCATGCCCACTTTGCATGTCATTAGTGATAAATATCACTCACATGCAAAGTGGGGCCCAAGATGGTCGCTATCTCCTACTAGCCGTCGCTAACTGGTGTTAGCAACAGCTAGGTATACAGATATAATTTTATCTCCGCGAAGCGGAGCGCTGTTACAGATATATATCTTGTTTTTGAACGTTAATTTCTCAAAATCCACTGAAGCACATATATTGAGACCTAGCAAAGGCACATCGAGCTACCAGTCCCTACAATTTTGCCAAGTTTCGTGCAAATCCATTCAGGCGTTCGATTATTATTATTATTATTATTTTTTTTGCCCCGCGGGGCCCTTTTAAAACCTCCACATCAAACCTAAGAGGTCAAGGAGGATCTACTATGCCCCCTTATGGTCATTTGCCCCTTCGCTTTGGCCTCCTCTTGTCTCTCGATCCTACCGAGAGACAAGATGGCGGCCGCTACGGACTGTTTGCAATGTTTACAGACGCCGGAGAACCAATCAGCTTCGCAAACCTCCGTTACGCGAAGCGGAGCGCTGTTACAGATATATATCTTTTTTTGAACGTTAATTTCTCAAAATCCACTGGAGCACATATATTGAGACCTAGCAAAGGCACATCGGGCTACCAGTCCCTAATATTTTACCAAGTTTCGTGCAAATCCATTCAGCCGTTCGATTATTATTATTATTTTTTTTTTTTGCCCCGCGGGGCCCTTTTAAAACCTCCACATCAAACCTAGGGGGTCAGCGAGGATCTACTATGCCCCCTTATGGTCATTTGCCCCTTCGCTTTGGCCTCCTCTTGTCTCTCGATCCTACCGAGAGACAAGATGGCGGCCGCTACGGACTGTTTGGAATGTTCACAGACGCCGGAGAACCAATCAGCTTCGCTTCACAAAGCTCCGTACCGCGAAAAGTCCGCGAACCGGAGCGCTGCCCGGTCCACTGTTACAGATATATATCTTTTTTTGAACGTTAATTTCTCAAAATCCACTGAAGCACATATATTGAGACCTAGCAAAGGCACATCGGGCTACCAGTCCCTACAATTTTGCCAAGTTTCGTGCAAATCCATTCAGCCGTTCGGGCTAAAAGTGAGGCCAACCGCCCTATGGAAAACTCAATGTTAAAAACACGTTTTGGGACCCCCCTTTTTTCTCGGCCCCCCCTTGACGAACCCCCCCCCAAATTTTCAAGGGCTGCTCAGAAACAAAATGTGCCATTTCCCTGAAAATTTCAGCCAATTCCGTCCACAAACGCCAAAGTTATTAGACATAGAATTTTCAAAAATCCCATAGAGAAAAAATCCTAACTATATATACCTACTGGCGACCGCCAGTAGGTAATATATATATATATATATATATATATATATATATATATATATATATATATATATATATATATGTTTCCACGATCCTCTTCCGCCCGGGAGCCCCCAGGATATCAGGTACAGACCACAGCTTTCAAGTGCAGTTTATTGCCATAGAGTCAGCAACATTTCAGAGTGGAGAGTGCTCAGCATGAGGCGTTTCGACAGTGGAACACTGTCTTGATCACATGACATGCCTCGGGTCAATATGCAATAAATGCAAGTGCAAAACAGTGAAAAAAATGTAACATCCACAACATCCGTTTTTTGTCTACTGCTTCCGGTCATCCTATCCCTTAGTATAGAAATAGTAGACATACTTCCAACAGTACATGCCTATACAATTAGTAGCGATTGCCTGTCGGGTTTTACATTGTGCAATGTCGCAAAATAAATATGTAAAAATTCAGTGCAAAAGTGCAAAAAATCATAAAAACACACAATCTCAATCAATCACAGCATTTATATAGCGCGCTACTCACCCGGAGGGTCTCAAGGCGCTTGGGGGGGGGGGTCCGCTACTGCTCGAACAGCCAGGTCTTGAGCTGCTTCCTGAAGGCGAGGTGGTCTTGGGTCAGGCGGAGGTGGGTCGGGAGGGAGTTCCACGTCTTGGCGGCGAGGTAGGAGAAGGACCTTCCTCCTGTGGTGGCTCTTCGGATGCGGGGGACGGCGGCGAGGGCGTGGTTGGTTGATCGAAGCTGGCGTGTGGGAGTGTAGAAGTTGAGGCGGTTGTTGAGGTATCTTGGTCCTTGGTTGTGTAGGGATTTGTGAGCGTGGGTGAGGAGTCGGAACGTGATTCTCTTGTTGACCGGGAGCCAGTGCAGGTCTCTCAGGTGGCCGGAGATGTGGCCGTGTCGGGGGATGTCCAGGATGATCCTTGCTGAGGCGTTCTGGATTCGCTGGAGTCTCTTCTGGAGTCTGACAGTGGTTCCGGCGTAGAGGGCGTTGCCGTAGTCCAGTCGGCTGGTGACGAGGGCCTGGGTGACCGTCTTCCTGGTCTCGGTGGGGATCCACCGGAAGATCTTACGTAGCATGCGCAGGATGTTGAAGCATGACGAGGAGACGGCGTTGACTTGTCTGGTCATGGAGAGGGAGGAGTCCAGGATGAAGCCCAGGTTGCGTGCGTGGTCTGTTGGTTTGGGTGCGCTGCCCAGGGCAGGGGGCCACCAGGAGTCGTTCCAGGCGGAGGGCGAAGATCCTAGGATGAGGACTTCCGTCTTGTCTGAGTTCAGTTTCAGGCGGCTGTTCTTCATCCATTCGGCTACGTCTTTCATCCCCTCGTGTAGGTTGGCTCTGGCGATGGCGGGGTCGTTGGTGAGGGAGAGGATCAGCTGGGTGTCGTCGGCGTAAGAGATGATGTTGAGGTTGTGTTGGCGTGCGATGGCCGCAAGGGGGCTCATGTAGACATTGAAGAGGGTGGGGCTGAGCGAGGAGCCTTGAGGAACGCCGCAGATGACTTCGGTGGCTTCTGATCTGAATGGGGGGAGGCGGACTCTCTGTGTCCTTCCGGCGAGGAAGGAGACGATCCATTCTAGTGCCTTCTCTTGGATTCCGACGTTGCTGAGGCGCTGCTCTAGGGTGCGGTGGCAGACAGTGTCGAATGCCGCGGAGAGGTCCAAGAGGATGAGGGCCGCTGTTTCCCCGTTGTCGAGCAGGGCTCGGATGTCGTCAGTGGCTGCGATGAGGGCGGTCTCGGTGCTGTGGTTGGCCCGGAAGCCGGACTGCAAGTAGTCGAGGGATCCATTCGTCTCGAGGAAGGCGGCCAGCTGCTTGTTGACTGTCTTCTCGATGACTTTGGCCGGAAACGGGAGGAGCGAGATGGGGCGGTAGTTTTTGAGTTCGGTGGGGTCCGCTGATGGTTTCTTTAGTAGAGCGCTGAGTTCGGCATGCTTCCAGCTCTCCGGGACAGTCGCGGTTTCTAAGGAGGTGTTGATGATGTCCCGCAGGTGGGGCGCGATGACGGAGTCAGCCTTGTTGAAGACGTGGTGAGGGCAGGGGTCGGTTGGAGATCCGGAGTGGATGGAGTTCATCGTGCGTAGTGTTTCCTCGGTGTTGATCGGGGTCCAGGTGCGGACGGTGGTGGTGGGGGGTGCAGGTACTGTCGTGGGGTGCGCTGGCTGTGTGCTGAAGCTGTTGTGTATGTCCGCGATCTTGTTGTGGAAGTATGAGGCGAGGGAGTTGCAGAGGTCTTGTGATGGGGTGATGTTGTTGTTTCCGGCGCTGGGGTTGGAGAGCTCTTTGACGATGTTGAAGAGTTCCTTGCTGTTGTGGGCGTTGTTGTCCAGTCGATCCTTGAATGTGGTTTTCTTGGTGGTGCGGATCAGTTGGTGGTGTTTTCGAGTGGCGAACTTGAGGGTGGTCATGTTGTCTGGTGTTGGATCTCTGCGCCAGGCTCTTTCGAGGGTCCGGCAGTTCCTCTTGGAGCTCTTGAGTTCGTTGGTGAACCATGGTGCTTTCTTGCTGCCGGGTCTGCTGGGCGGGGTCCTCAGTGGGGCGAGGTCGTCTGCGCAGTTGCTGTTCCACTTCGTGAGGTTGTTGGCGGCCTGGCTGGGGTTCGCTGAGCTGGCGGGGGGTCCCGGCTCAAGGAAGCGGTGAGCTGGTCGGCTGTGATCTTGTTCCATCTTCTGCGAGCAACCTGTTGCTGGTGGTGGTGGATCGTGTTCTTTCTGTAGCTGAAGTGGACGCAGCTGTGGTCCGTCCAGTGGAGTCCGGTGGTGTGGCTGAAGGTGATGTCCTTGCTGGAGGAGAAGACGGGGTCGAGTGTGTGTCCGGCATGGTGGGTGGGGGTGGTCACCAGTTGCTTGAGACCGAGTGTGGCGAGGTTGTCCAGCAGGGTGGCGGTGTTGCGGTCGTTGTTGTTCTCCAAGTGGAAGTTGAGGTCCCCGAGGAGGATGTAGTCAGCGGAGGGGAGGGCGTGCGGGCTGATGAAGTCGGCGATGTCTTCACTGAATTGTGTGCGTGGTCCCGGGGGTCTGTAGATGAGGGTGCCTCTGAGGGTGGTCCTGGGGTCGGTGTGGATCTGGAAGTGCAGGTGTTCGGCAGCTGTGAGGGTGTCGTCGGAGTTGCTCGTGATGCGGCTGGTGTCCTGTGGATGATGGCGATGCCTCTTCCGGTCTGGTTGCTGCGGTCCCTCCAGATGATCTTGTAACCGTCTGGGATGGCGATGGCAATGTCGGGCGCTGAGGAGGCGTTCATCCAGGTTTCCGTGAGGAAGGCGACGTCTGGTGATGTCGTGTCGAGGAGGTTCCAGAGCTCGACGGTGTGTCTATGGACGGAGCGGGTGTTGAGCAGGATGCACTTCAGGTGGTTGCTGCTGCTTCTCGGTTTGGCGGGTGTGAGTGCAGTGCAGGTCCGGATGCAGGAGAACTTGCAGGAGTGGCAGCTGATGGGTCCATGGGTGCGTCTCGGGGCGGCCCGGTAGCAGCCGAGGGCTCGGCCGGCGTTGAGTGCGTTGAGGGTGGTGGCGTCGTCTTGCGGGTGGGCTGGCATCCTCGGGGGCCAGGGGTCCTGGCGCTGGGCGCGGTCCAGGCGCGGACAGGCGCAGACGGGCTTACCTTTGGCGCACCTTCGGCGCACAATCGGCGCACCCGCTGCGCGTCAACGCTGCGCGTTTCACACTCTGTCATATGTGGAACGTGGGGGGGGCGGAGCGAGGGAGGAGCAGCTGGGAGGCGGGAGCGGGGCGGCGAATGGGAAGGGCGACAGAGGGAAGGGGGCGGGGCCGCAGGGGGGCAGCGGTGGGGAGCGGGGAGGTGGCGGGAAACGCTGCAGGGGCTGGGCACACCAAGGGGCAGCAGGGGACAAAACAGCGAACTAGAACAGGGTAGAAAAACAATGACAGGAATGCACAGACAACAGAAAACTAAAGCGGAGCCAACTTAACACAGGAGAAATAAAGTACAATACAAGTCAGCGCAAACAGGGCACAAACCGCAGTAGCGGTCAGGGGCCAGGAGCACAGCTGCGGGCAGCGGCGGCACTCGGCGGGAACGGGGGCAGCCTGGGCTCACACCCGGAGGAGTGAGCGCGGTGCGTGGGGTGACCGTGGGGTGACCGGCCCAGATGTAGCTTACGGTAACACAATGAATAAATAAATAAATTAGAGAAGCCGATATGATGCCTTCTGATCACATAAATTTCCAAAATATTTTGCCAGTGCGAAATTAATAATACTTAAAGTGCACTTTAACGAGAGACATAAATAATGTGCTTAGATTATAATGATCATTATCGTGGGTCACTCCTAAATAAATAGCCAGTGCTAAAAATTATATCATTCATATATAGGAGACCCAAACCAAAAACATGATATCAAAAGAACAAATTCAAATGAACAGAATGTCCAATACCTAGAATTTTTACAGCCCACATCATCATCCCTAGCTAAAGCCCCGTTAAAAAGACTGGTAAAATCAAAGGTAAAACCGGAAGAATCCAGATAAAACCCATCAAAAAACCTTGTCTAAAAACCGGACTAAACCCAATGGGGTTTAAAATAGTAGAAGGATAGAAAATTGAATCAATAAATCGGTACAGTTTATCATATTACTATATACACATACAAAATAAAACAATTATAGAAAATAGTGCACTTCTTCTCCATTATTCAAACCATTTGGCATCTTCGTGTCAAGAGTTAAAATATAGTATGACTCAAGTTGTCTCAGCTTTTTCTCCCTGTTTCCACCCCTTAAAGATCTGGGCACAGTGTCTACAACATAATAACTAAGGGGCCGATTAGGATGGCGGACGGACTTGCGTCCGCCCGCCATCCCAGAGGTGGAGGGACCGTCCGCATGGGCTGCGGCGGTCCCTCCGTGCAAATTAGGATGTGACCGCCACCCTGGCGGTCACATCCTGGATATTTAACATTGCGGCGGGTGCTGCTTCAAGCAGCACCCGCCGCAATGTTAAAAGTGCATGTTTAACATTTACATGCACAAAGCGGCAGGCACCGCGCGGTGCCTGCCGCTTTGTGCATGTAAATACTGGGGGGTACCATAGGTACCCCCCATGTGCACCCCCCACCCGCCTACACCCTGGGGGCCCGCAACGGGCCCCCAAAATCAAAAGTACACATGCTTTTCCACGGCGGAAAAACCGCAGCGGAAAAGCATGTTTACAAATGCATCCTAATTTGGCTGGCGGTGTCTGATAGACACTGCCAGCCAAATGAGAGCTTTTCCGCCGCGGTTGTAATCCGACCGCGGCGGAAAAGCAGCGGACAGAAACCAAGACCCACCAGCCATCGTAATGCGCCGGTGGGTCTTTGGTGACTCCGCAGAGGATTTTCCGCCTCCTCCGGGCCGGAGGTGGCTTCCGCCGGCCCGGAGGAGGCGGAAAATCCTCCATCCTAATCGGCCCCTTAGTTCTTTCAAGTTGTTGTTGTGCACATGTTTGAAATGTCTTGCCATGGGGTAGTTGGGGTCAGAGTTTTTCTATAGCTCTTAAATACTGTAGTATGCGATCGAAGGCTTGTAATTTGGTGCTGCCCACGTATCTCATTTTACATGTACATTCTAAAACATAAACAGCAAAATCTGTCCTACATGTTAAAAAGTAGTAATTTTTATAGGACTAGGATCAAGTGCTGTAGATATTTCACTTATGTTTCTACCAAATTTACATGCCCTGCATGTACTGCATTTGAAAAAGCCCACTCTATTTGATAACCAGTTTACAGTATCTTTAACCTCCGGACTAGTTTTAACTAGTGCATCCCTCATAGAGGATGCACGCCTGAAAGTAATCTGTGGGAGCTTCGGCACAATTTGAGACATGGTTAAATCTGTTCTTATAATTGGCCAGTTTTTATATATGATTTTTCTAAACTGGTTTTCCCGTTGGCTATAAGATGTAATCAGTCTTACTTATTATCAGCTTTAGGAGAGATGCTGTTACTGCTAATGGCAGGAAGTGTGTGACAGGCATTATCTATTTCATCCATTGTATTCGGGGTGTTGGCTCTGTCCAGAGCCACTCTTAAATCCTTCTCCTTGTACCCTCTCTATATATATATATATATATATATATATATATATATATATATATATATATATATATATATATATATATATATATATATGTATATAAACGCACACCAAATACTGCCAGTGAACGCCGCTCGCCTGCCTTTAAGCTCCGGTGCCAGCCATTGCCGCAGATAGCCACGAAAGTCAGCAAATCAACTCCAATAGAGATGAGGTGGCACACCAACTCCAATTCGGGTAGTTTCAATCACAAAACAACAATGCGTTTCAGCCGCAAAACAGCCTTTGTCAAGTTGTCTGAGTCCTTCCCGGTCACCATTTTTTATAACAGTGACATCACAATCAACATAGAAGAAATATTTCGGAACATGATCATACTTTTTTTGCTTTTTGGTATGATTTGATTTAAAATATCAGGTCTCTTAAATGTAAAACATTAATTAATCCACATTCATTTTCATTATTCCTTTCATACAAATCTTGTTTCGTGTTCTTAATAAAACATTTGATAAAAAAGGTTTCGTTTGAAAATAAATACAAAGGACATCACTCAATTCTAAATCATAGAAACTAAAGAGAGCACCTCAAGTCGGACTGTCTTTTCTTTTAAGCACAACTCACAAATGGTACTCAAAGATTTCCTCATAATTATTTGCAAACAATTTATATCTAAAGTGTGGCATTTTGCCGAAGTACTTATTAATTTCATAGCACTTGAGCATAGGCCATCATCATGCTATTACTAATGCCAAGAAGCAAAAAATCCATTTTATCCTAGCCACTAATTTCGTACATTAGTATGCATTATATTTTGTTTGCTCCAAATTACCTTTCAACCTCATGGTGCTCAAATACATACTATTGTGGTTCTATCACAATAACCAAGTGGTACAATTTCATTTTGTGTAGACCAACAATATTGGTTAAAAGATTTCGCTTGTAACACATATGAGAGACCTTTTGTAAAAAACAATCAAGTCAAATTCTGAATAATCCTGTAATTCATATTTTTAGATGAAAGTACCGGTGATTCAGGAAGGATTGCGTGTGGGTAGTGACAAATGCCCTTGGTGTGAGGGTATTTCAAGGGGATGTGAGAATTCATAAAATAGTGCCCTATTTAGACACAAAAGGACATGTAGATAAATGAAGGAAAAAATTACTATTACATAGATTGTGGCACCAGATACTCATGAAGATGTATCTTATGCTGAAACCATAGTGCATGAATTTAATTTGTCCATACATGACATTGCGTGTTGCGGACAAAAATTATATATATAATGCAGTACAAATTGGTTCCGATTACTCCAAGCCAAATTGCAGATAGTTAGGCATAGTTGCCTTTTGATACTACATAACTACAGTCCAAAGTGAACATTGCACAATATGATAAAATTGTAGAAAAGTGGCAAGGAAACCCTTGCTCCACAGTTCATTAAAATTAAGCCTTCTAAGATAATAAGAATTAAAGACCTTATCATTCAAGGACATTAATCGAAAATAGAAAAACACATGGCCCTGAGCACTATTTGTATTTCTACACCTACATGGGTGCACAATTCTTCTTCTTTGTTTAACCATAGGGGGTTCTGGTATTGAGATCGATTATATAGTTCGAATCCAGAATCCGTAACTCTTTTTCACGGTTTCCCCCTTGGATGTGTTAATACACTCTATCAATGCCACAGAAACTGAGGAGTTTCCTATAATTTTTGTGTGCATCGTCGAAATGTCTGGCGACGGGATAGTTGAAATCCACATTGGTAATCGCTCTTTGATGCTCCAGAATGTGTTTTTTGAGAGCTAGTTTAGTACTGCCCATGTAGCGCAGTCCACACAGGCATACCAGCAAATACACTACATATTCAGTAGTGCAAGTAATGTACTTGTTGATACATTTGACTTTGCTATTGTACATCTTATAGGTACAGCAACTTGTGATAAATGTGCAGGCCTTACAGGCATTACACTTATGAAATCCCTGTCTTGGTTGTAGCCATGTTGTGTTTGGTTCGACATTCTCATAGCTATGCACCATCCATTTTGCCTATTGTGGTATCAGATTTTACAAGGCCCAATTGTTTATTCATTAGAGACCTTAGTTTGTTGGATCTGACACTTTATGTTGTTATCATGCGTGGACTTTCTGGGTTGTCCTGGTTGATTTTGGACGTTTGGGGGACAATGAGTGCATCCTTGTGTGTAACTTTGGACAATTTAGTATGTGCCTTAGTGAGAACTTTTTTGGAATAGCCCCATTCTTTGAAGCGTTGTTTCATATTGGTGGCCTCATTGGTATACGCTTCATCTGTGCTACAATTTCTTTGTGCACGTAATAGTTCCCCATTGGGGGTGCTATTTAACAGAGAGGTTGGATGACGCTACGGGCATGCACTGTAGTGTTGCCAGCGGTCTCCTTACGAAATAAGGTAGCTGTCAGTTTATCATCTTTGACCAGAATTCGAATGTCAAGAAACTCACAGGTTGTGTCACTGATGGTGTGAGTGAACTTCAAATTGAGATTGTTCCTGTCTAGTGTGTCAATGAATTCTATAGCATGATCTCTTCCACCATCCCAGATGTTGAAGAGATCGTCTATATATCGCAGCCCGAGTGGCACATGCTCAGTATATCGTTCGTTAGGTTCACTCCACACTACTTGCTCCTCCCACCAGGCCAGGCATAAATTTGCTAGGCTAGGGATGAAGCAAGTACCCATTGCTGTACCGGACTTTTGCCTGTACAGGGTTTTTTCAAATAGAAAAATATTTTCTCAAAGGCAAAACAACATCATTTCTTTCAACATCATGATATGTTCAAATTTCTCAATGCATTCTCTTTTCAAATAATGCATACATGCATCTACTCCTCTTTCCTCCACAGACATATATAAATATGTGCTTATTTATATACCAAGGACTTGGAAAAAGCAACACAGCCAGGCACCACTGAGTTTGTAAGTAGTACTTACTTTATGCAATTCTCATAATTCATCCACCAACATTGAAGTAAACACACCATATACATATGCATACATATATGTGTGTGTATATATATATGCGTATATATATATATTTATATATTTGTATATATAAACATATATACATACATAAACATGGATGTGTGTATATATGTATATATACACACAGGACACCTCTATAAAGGGATTGGCGACAATCTGTTGCGTTTAGACAAATAGTCTTAATCATAGAGAAGCACTGCAGATGTTACTCATGGGCTCACGCTGATCGTAGTACCAGGGTCCTCAATTGCCCAGAATGCACCACAAACAGATTTCAAGCATCAGTTATAAGTTCAAGTGCAAAAATATTAAATGTTCCAGTCCAGTGTTTTCTTCATTTGCATTGAAAACTTTAATCACAGTTATTACTTGTCCGTGGCGGATTTAAAATTGCTTAATTCTCATGCTCATTGTTGCTGCAATAATTAAAAATATAATATGCGCCACCATTTCCAGTACGCAAGAGGTGGTCTCAATACCCCTCTTACCTCAGTTGCTCTCCCGTTTTTCAGTTCATTTCAAGGTAAGATCTTTCAAGGAGTGCGGGTCATGCTCCCAAAGACAATGCAGACAAGACACCTCCATAAAGAGAGTCCCCGACCCTGCAGAGCAGCTACAGCAGGAATGGAGCATCCTGCCAATTTGCCATCAGAAAGGAAAAACTGCTGAAGCACAGCTAGAAATTGAACGTGCTTTATTTGTCACTAGGCGACAACAATCAGTTCATTCTCTGATGAGTTTTGACAAAAAGTCTTAATCATAGAGAAGCACTGCAGCTGCTACTCATGGACTCACATTGATCGTAGTCACAGGGTCCTCAATTGCCCAGAATGCACCACAAACAGATTTTAAGCATTAGTTATGAGTTCAAGTGCAAAAATAATAATTGTCTTAGTCCAGTGCTTTATCCATTTGCATTAAAAACTTCAATCACAGCTATTAATTGTCCATGATGCATTTAAAATTGTATAATTCTCGTGCTACATTTATTACAGAGTGGCGGTAGCTACAGTAGGGTGACCAGAGATAGGGATTTTTTAGATTTTTATCGCTTAATAGCTTTGCACCCATTTGATTAATGTCAATAAAACTTTGCAGACCTGAAAGTTTTGCAGCATTTTGTCGAAGGAGTACATAGAAAAAAGGGGAATCCCAAAATGGGCATAAAATCCAATGCGTTTTACATAGACTTTTGTGTTATACATAGCACGAACACCGTCTGTCGGATTTTGATAAAAATTGGAAGGATTATATATTATGATTCACAGATGATTCTGTTTTTATTTTATTTTTTAGAGTTTTGTATAGCGCGAACTAGACCCGAGACCTTGGGTATCAGAGCACTTTACATGAGCACCAGTTTCGTTACATGAGGACACATTTATTTTTTTCTTTTTGTTAGGCATAGGGAGATTAAGTGATTTGCCCAGAATCACAGGATGTTGAGCATCATTGCCGAGACTCGAATCCGGTTTCCCAGCTTCTAAGTCACCCGCTCTAGCCATAAGGCTACATCCTCTCACATTATTCAATATTCTATTCTATTCTGTTGGTAAGTAGAATAAATATTTCACAAATTGTAAGTGTTTTTAATTTAGGTATATCTATGACAGCAGTAGTACCATGGTACTCCTGAGGTATATAGCAATGACATGTCATTAGCTAATTGCTGCCTTTACATAATGTAAAAGTAGCCATCTTGTTTTTACCTTGAGTTTCCCTATGTTTTGCACTACGCCATTCAATGTAGGTAAGTATTAGGTATGCTACTTTTCCTATACCTATTACCACTTTAGTTAAGTGATAATAAGTAGAGAAAAATATTTAGACATTTATATATATGTTTTAAAAAAATGCTGAGTTTTATGGGAGTACCAGGAATCCCCCAAACTTAGGGGCGATTATGATAGCGGATAATCCGCATCCTTCGGGCCGGCTGAGGCCACCGCCGGCCCGGAGGATGCGGATTATCCGCTGCGGACGGAAAAAATACCCCCGTCAGATTAGGATGGCCAGGGGATATTTTTCCGTCCGCAGCTTTTTCGCCGCGGTGCCTTCTGACCGCGGCGGAAAAACTCTAACATGGCTGGCGGTGTCTATCAGACACCGCCAGGCAAATTAGTATGGCGGCGGTCCTATGCCTTTCCACGGCGGCATTTCCGCCGTGGAAAGGCATACGGTCTTTTCTTTGGGGGCCCGTTGCGGGCCCCCAGGGGTGAAGGTGGGGTGGGGTTTGCACATGGGGAGTACCTATGGTACCCCCCTGCCTTTACGTGCACGAAGCCGCAGGCACCACGCGGTGCCTGCCGCTTCATGCATGCAACGGTAAACATGCACTTTTTAACCTTGCGGCGGGTGCTGCTTGGAGCAGCATCCGCCGCAATGTTAAATGTGGGGGATGTGACAGCCAGGGTGGCGGTCACATCCTAATTTCCATGGAGGGACCGCCGCTGCCCATGCGGACGGTCCCTCTTCCTCGGGGGTGGCGGACGGACACAGGTCTGTCCGCCATCCTAATAGGGCCCAATAATTGGGAATACACTGTAAGACACTACATTTTTTTAATATAGTGTGCTAAAGTTTTTTTCAATGTTTTCGATATTTAAATATGCACATAAAAGTGTACAGAGTAGCACAGTAATTACTAAAACTTACAGCGCTACCTAAAAAAAACACACTCCACCTAACAGTGGTATAAAAATGTAGAAAATGTTATAAACAAAAATGTTAACCTTTATATAGAAAGATATAATTATTTTGCTCTACCTGTTACTACTTTATTAAAGTGGTAACACTTAGGGAAAAAAATCAAAAACCTTATATTTACCTGCATCAGAAGGCATAAAGCACAACACGGGAAAGTGTACTTAAAAACAAAATGGCCTCATTTAACTTTTAGAAAGCCAATGACTACCTAATCAGCTAATGACTTGTGATAACTATGTGCAATCAAACTGACAAATTCAAACAAAATTACACTCACGGTTTAGGAACAACGCAAACGTCATAACAGATGTCATTAAATTTGAATACATGAAAACTTGCAAAATAATTACATTAATTACCTGCACTAGACAAAATAAACATGTATGCAACATAATATTTAATCCTGCTAAATTTAAACAAAATACCACTCACAGTTTTGACATAACGCAAAATATAAAACTGTATGTCAAGTATATTGGAATAAAGCATGTTTTGGCACCCTCCTTTTTGCTTTACACTCAGTTCACCCAAATCCGCAAATGTTTGATTTCTTTGAGAATTAAACTGCTGGAAGAAGTGTGGTCTAAGATGCCGACATTTCTAAAACGGGTGCAAAGTTAATAAGGGATATGTTTTGAAAAATCCATAGGAGGATAGTCTTTACAAATTTGAAAACAAAATACCTATTGCCACATAAATAAAGTGGGAATACGTTATTAACAAAAACACAAATTACTAGATAACTATATGTAACACCCTAACCCACAAGTCAGTGACACGCTGACCGTATAATTATGCAAAATTCTGCTGATTGCTACTTTTGGTAAACTCAGTCATCAACCTATCACATCACCACTTCCAAGCCCCAAGTATCATACTATATTGTCAACTGTACGCATTATACTATAGCACAGTATATTAAGTAAATTTTATGCATCATTTGCATTTACAAATATTTACACTATTTATATATACCCACAGAATTAACATTTACATACTATAATTGGTATTTTGAAGATACAATATTGATATGTTTTCATATATTTCTACGGCACCTTTTAATTCACACACTTCACTTTATGCCACTCAAGTCTATAAGAGCTGACTTTATGACACTACTCTCTACACTATTTAGAGTATGCCAGGCCACTTTAGGACGCTCTACTGTGCACAACTAAATTCTACAGTAAACTACTGTACATTACTTTACTTTACTCCATCTAGGGAAAAACTCCTTTAGAAGCACCTTCGCAGTAGTGAGAGCTGTATTATCCTTTGTAGGGTATGCCTCTTTCCATTTACTGAAGGCACATACCACCACTAGGACATACTTTAAGTTATTGCAGCGTTCAAGTTGGATGTAATCCATCTACAAAACTTCAAAAGGTGCAGTCGGTGTAGCAAACCCTCCTGTAGGAGTTTGTGTCCCTTTACCAGGATTATATGCCAACAGATCAAACATGACTGTACTACTCTCTTAGCTGTGCTGGCAATTTCAGGATGCTCCCAAACTTGCAAAAGTAATTTCGTTATTGCTAGAGCTCCAACATGTGCCAGCCCATGTGCCATTTGAACCATAGGTTGTAAATAAGCAACAGGCAATTTCCACGTATCCATTTCTTTGTTACGCCAACAGCCCTCATCGTCCAATATTCCTTCTTTGGCCCATTGCTCAAGTTCTGCTACCGAAGCAGATCTCTGTACATCTAGCACTTCCTGTCTAGCATCATGCCATCGCTCAGCTTGTGACTTCACTACGTACATGGAAGTAGTGCTTCCTTGCATTGCAGTTGTCCTGTCTTATCAGTTACTTTCTTGTGTGCACTACACTTCACAATAGCTATCTTCTTTGGATATGTTAGTGTAGTCAAGAGATTATGCACTAATTCTCCGTGCATTATCTGCATCCTGTGTGACGTGAGGAAGCCTCTTTCCTTCCAAAGTAGGCCAAAATCATGGCCCACTCCAAAAGCATAGCGGCTGTCTGTATAGATGTTCACACGCAAGTCAGTGCTAGGTTCACACACGCGTGTTAAAGCTATCAGCTCAGCTGCTTGAGCCGACTTCTGTGGTATGCGAGCTGTCTCCACTACTGTCTTGAGTGTCGTGATTGGATATGCAGCTGAAGTCGTACCATCTGGTAACTTCAAACAGGACCCATCAACCCACAGTTCCCCACCTACATCTGAAAGGGGCGTATCTTGCAAGTCGACGCGGCCCTTTGTCTGTTCCTCAGTAAGGAAGATACAATCATGAGACTCCTGTGACTGAGGCTAAGTCGCCGGATATGGTAACAAAGTAGCTGGGTTTCGTGTTGCACATCTCTTTAGTGTAATGTGAGGGGCTAACAGTGTCAGTTCGTATCCTGTCAAACGAGCACTAGTCAAGTGTTGTGTCTTGGTCTGATTCAAAAGATACTGCAAGGGGAACTAGCACCAACAGTTTATGTGACAAATCTATCCCTTCACTCTGACGTATGGACACAGCTGTTGCTGCAACTGAACGGAAGCACCCAGGCAATGCATGTGCAACATGATCAAGGACTGCTGAAAAATATGCACAGGGACGCTGCTTGTCACCGTGTGCCTGTACTAAAACTGACAATGCACACCAATCTTTCTGTGTACATAAAGCGTAAAAGCCTTTGTGTTATCTGGAGTGCCTAACACTGATGCAGAACAAAGAGCTTGACGTAACTGACGAAAAGAATTCTGACATTCATCTGTCCATGAAAGGGGCATTGGAGTGTCTTTAGTCAAAAGCGCTAGCAGGGGTTTAACAATGTACGAAAAACCTAATATCCATTGCCTGCAGAACAAAGTCAAACCAATGAATGCACGGACTTCTTTCTGAGTGGAAGGCACTGATGTATCTAAAATTGATTGAATGCGACCTGGTGTAAGTGCACGCCCCTCCTTAGATAGGAGGTGACCTAAGTAGGTTACCTTCGGTCTACAATATTGCAATTTCTTCCATGACACTTTATGATGGTGTGTAGCAAGAAAACAAAGCAAAGACAAAGTACATTCTTCACACTGTTTGGGCGTATCGGCTGCAAACAAGATGTCATCGACATACTGTATGAGAGCCACACCTTCAGTCAAAGTAAAGGAATCAAGTTGCCGTTTCAACGCTTGACTATAAATGCTCGGACTCTCAGTGTACCCTTGAAGAATTCTACAAAATCTGTACGATTTATTATTCAAAGTGAAGCCGAACACATATCGGCTATCAGGATGTATAGAAATCCAGAAGACAGTATTCTTCAAGTCAATCACAGAAAATTTAGTTGCTGTTGGAGGAACTAGGGTAAGCAATTTTTTTAAACACATTTTTATAAATTTTGTCATAAAGCATACATCAGCTGTAACAGTTCCCACCTCCCCTCAATCATATACAATTGGGGCCGTCCAGTGGAGCTCTAGGTAGTATTCCCTAGATTAAACTTGGCCAACTGGACACGAGCCCATAACGGGCGATCCTATCTAGGTGTTCGTAATGCTCAAAAGGAATACAAAAGTGAAACTTAACTGACACCCCCCCCCTCCTGGTCCCCGCCATCGGTGCATTGTAACAGGACAATCGTTGTGGGTCTGAAGCATAGGCTTTGTCAGTTGGAAAGTCATGCAATGTACCCGTCGTGTTATAGGGGTATAGTCCAGTTATAGTGTTAGTCTTCTTGGTCATGTCGTGTATCATAGTCGCGTAATGTTTGTACCAGGGCCTCCCATGCCTGCGCCGCCTCTAAAGCCTTGTCGTTCTGCTGTCGCCGTGCCAATTGGAACCTCAATGCGCTCTCTCCACCCGCCCATTTAAGGAACTCGTTGCGCCATTTAGCATCCGCTGGGCCCGTCTGTGCCTTCCAGTGCCGAGTGATTTCGCGCTTCGCCAGGATAAGTCCCATATCTATGAATTTGCTCGTAACCGTGTTTTTAGGGGTATGCGGAAACCAATGGAGGATCCCAACAGCCATGTCAAACTGTAGATCGCGCTCTGTCACCGCGTTAAGTGTATCCCCTACCTTCTTCCAATAAAGGCCTAAACTAGGGCAAGACCATAGCATGTGGGCAATCTCTACTCCAGCCGTTCTACATCTGGGGCAAGCAGCGGAATCTACAGCAAAGTATTTCTTGATCTTTCCCGGGGTCAAATACGCCCGGTGAAGGATATAAAAATGGACTAGTTGAAACTGCGCATTGTGCGTGCTCTTCCAGGCCCGACGCAGCAACTGCGCCCAAACTGTCTCGGGGATTTCCTTCCCTACATCAGCTTCCCACTTACTCTTAAGCGTCTCTAGTGATGGCAATCCTTCATTAAGCATTCTGGTATATAGGCACGTAACTGCCTTAACCGTGCCAGCCGCCATCATGGTATATTGGCAGGCCATTGTCGTTTTTGGTTCAGTAAGCCCCGCCTTCCAGTGTATTTGTATCGCCCTCGTGAGCGCTGAGTGCAACAGGAAGTCACCCCTAGGCAGGTTATAGCGGTCTAAGAGCGCCGGAAACGACAGTAGCACCCCGTCGTCATACAGAACACCCAAGACTTGTATCCCCGCATCCTCCCAGCTCTGCAACTGCGACCAATCTCCGCCATGTGGCAACACTGTCAGCATCCCCAGCGGAATTTCCGGGGCATATGGGTGCCTCACTCCCGCTTTATGTTGTGTGCGGTTCCAGCATAGTCTAAGTGTGCGTTCTTCTTGTGTGAGATCACCAAGGGCTAGTCTCTGCTGCATAGCTATATAGGAGAGTACATGTCTAGGTATTCCCAGGCCCCGTTTATCCTCAGGCCCTCGAAACTTGCGTGCTATCTCCTGGGTATAGATCTGTAATTGAGCCGCTAAATAATACGCTTCAAAATCGGGAACAGCCAGTCCCCCTTCCGATTTGGGCCTCATTAATGTTGCAAGAGCCACTCTACGTCTGCCCGTTCCCCAGAGAAAAGACACTACCAATTATTTCAAGAGTCGGAAGACAGCAGCAGGGATCCAAATGGGAAGTGTCCTAAAATAATACAGGAGTCGTGGGAGAGCCACCATTTTCAGCAGCGCTATTCGGCCTGCCACCGACAATGGGAGGGTGGCCCAGAAGGACATGCTACTCTTCAGTGCTCTGATACCACGAGAGATGTTGCCCTCCAGTATATCGGTTGAGGTGTGGTATATATAGACCCCCAGATATTTTAGACAGCTGGGTTCCCATCTAATTGCCCTTGTCGTGGTGGGCGGGGTTTCCCCCTCGCGTACAGGGAATAAGCATGTCTTAGACCAGTTCACTCCGAGGCCAGAGATTGCAACGAAGGTGGTCAATAGATTGTCGGCTCCCCCAGTGCTCCGTCGGCATCTTCAAGAAAGAGCAATAGGTCGTCAGCATATAGGGAAATTAACTGTTGCCCGGCCAAGCTCCTCAGGCCCTTATAATGAGTCCCCGTGCGGATCGACATTGCGAGGGGCTCCACCGCCAGTGCAAAGAGTAACGGGGACAGCGAACACCCCTGCCTCGTGCCTCTTTCCACCGAATATTGTGGGGATATCAGCACGCCCGATTTTACTCTGGCCTTTGCCGAAGCATATAGTACAGAGGTCCATTTTAGGTATTCCTCACCCACCCCGTAGCGCCTGAGCACCTTATACAGGTATTCCCATTCGAGGCTGTCGAATGCCTTTTCCAGGTCAACCGACAGTATCATGGGGTGGGGGGCTTCTGCATGGTCCCCCTCCAGTATACGTATCAGGCGGCGTATGTTCATAGTGGTATTGCGTTTAGGTATGAAGCCCGCTTGGTCCTCATGAACCAGCGTGGTCATGTGCTCTAACAGTCGGGATGCTAAAATGTTACTCAAGATTTTGTAATCTGTTGTGAGCATCGACAGTGGTCTATAGGACGCCGTATCATTGCCCTCTTTATCAGGTTTAAGTAATGGGATTACTAACGCTTCACGCATGGTATGCGGTAGCCGACCCAGTTCTTTTGCCTCTCTGTAGACTGTCAATAGGCGTGGAGCCAATAGGTTAGCATACGTAGCATAGAATTCAATAAGCCAACCGGAAAGGGGAGTTCCTCCAAAAATTCTTCTATGGCTGAAGAACCAGCATTAATTTACTCTGATAAAGTGACTCATAATAGCTTGAGAAACTGCGCAGGATTTCAGGTTGGGTATATACCTCAACACCTTCAGCTGTGCGCATGGACACGATGGGGGAGCCGCGTCGCATGGGGTTGGCAAGCCAGGCCAGCAAGGCTCCTGATTTGTCTCCCTCTGCATGGGATCTGGTTATGTATGTCTTGTGGTCGAAGCTACGCAACCTTTCCACCTCAACTGCTACTGCTTCTTTCGCTGCTACACTTTGTTGTTGTAGCTCAAGGTGCCCAGGCCGTAATAGCTCCAATTCTCTGAGTTTCTTGTCTGCCTTCTCAAGGTCATCTAATAACACCTTACGTATTCCTACCTTCTGAGCTATACAAAACCCTCTTACTACCACCTTGAAGGCGTCCCATTCCGTCGCTCTCTCCCCAGTCGTGCCATCATTCTCATCGAAGTATTGCATTATCCTTTCCTCCAAATCCTTTTGGAAAGGCGGGTCCTCTAGCATCTCGGGGCGCAACCTCCAGGTAGGAACACAGGAGGCACCCGGAAACCACCGCACATCAATCAGTAAAGGGTTGTGATCAGAGATCGTCCTAGTCAGATATTCGGTTTTCGCAATTGCTGGTACCAGCGGCGAGGAGCATAACAACGCATCCAGCCTCACATGCAGCTCGTGCATTCCCGAGAAAAAGGAGTAATCTCAGGTTTGTGGATGCTGGGCGCACCAAATGTCGGTTAGACCCCAACTTGATTGCCACTCCAGTCTACCTTTAGCTATGCGACGCGTTGGGGAGTCTGATCTATTGAGGTCAACATCCAGCACCGAGTTGAAGTCGCCTCCTAACAGCAGGGGTCATACTAAGAAGTGGACCAGGGAGCCTGACAGCGTTGCAAGAAAGGCCAACTGGTCCACGTTGGGTGCGTAAACGCTGCAGATGGCAATGTCTCTGCCCTCCAGTTTTCCCACTTTTGCCACAAACCTCCCCTCCGGGTCCACCACATGTTTGGCAACCAGAAAAGGGATCCAAATCAACGCGCCCCTAGCATAAGCTGAGTATGTAGTGCTGTATATTTGGCCTCTCCATCTGCGCTGCAATGCTATCCCCTCTGCCTTCGTTAAATGTGTTTCCTGCAATAACGCTATCTGAACCCCTCTACGTAGTAAATAGGCATGCACTTTGTGTCATCTCGTCATGGTATGGAGTCCCCGAACATTCCAGGTAATGCATTTCAAGTTAGACATTTCACCCATTGTCCCATAATGTTCTGCTTCTCCTCCCCTTTTCCACGCGTTTCAAGTGGAAGACGTCCCCAGCACCGATGGCGTGTCCACCCCCCAACAGTCTAACATTTCCCGATTCCTCCTCCCCCCCAGAACAGGACCCAAAGATCGCAATCTTGTTCCCATCCAAACACTCCCAAAAGAAACGGTTAGATAAATCTAACGGTAGTCACCGTAGATGTGCCTTAAGGGCAATAGGGTGGGTCGAGTACCAACGGGAAGCCACCCTCTGCTCGAGCTTCCTGTGAGCGATAGAGCCCTAAAGAAGTTCATACAACGCAAAGCTGCATCCTCCACCCGTCTATAAACCAGCTATCAACCCGCCCCAGCAGTGCATAGCAATCAGTTCACCATGGTTCATTCTCCACCCACAACGGCTCACCAGGAGTTCTCATTGTTCATCTAATATTCCTTCAGCCATCTCCGGGGTAACCGTGGGCAGCGGCACACTGTCAGTCTCCGAATACTCAGTTTCGGAGCGGTCATCGCCCTTGCCGGATTCTGTGCCCTCCGTCATGGGAGCATCTTGCGATCCCGATATACTGGACACCACCTCCAGAACGCCTCATCGTTCCGCTGCCGTTTCCAGCAGCGAGGGTCGCCCTAGTCCTCTACGCCTATTGCGTATCCGCCTGGACTTCCGTCGCAGTTGTTCCTCAGGGGCCGTTGCAAGGTGTGAGCCAGGGCCGTCTTTGCCAGCTCTATACATTTCTAGCCAGTTACATGCTTCATCTGGTGTATCAAAGAATTTGGTAGTATCAGCAACTATTATTCGCAGTCTGGCCGAGAATAATAAGGAGTATTGAATGTCCTCGCTTCTCAGTTCTCGTTTAATTGCCAGGAAAGAGGTCCGTTTACGCTGTGTGTCATATGTGTAATCCGGGAAGATGTTGACTTTACTGTTTTCCAACTGGAAGGGGCCGTTCAACCGGGCATTATGGAGCAGCTTGTCTCTGTCCCTGTAGTGCAGCAGCCGCGCAACCACCGGGCATGGGGGGCGGCCCTGCTGTAGTGGCCGGGATGGGACTCTATGCGCCCGTTCCAACGTGTAAAAGGGGGACAACCCTTCCGGCGCCACCATTGTCCTGAGCCAATCTTCCAGAAAACGAACCATATCCCCCCCTTCAATTTTTTCCGGTAGGCCTACGATTCGAACATTGTTCAGGTGATTACGCCCTTCAGCGTCCTCTGCCCTTTTCTCCAGCGCGTCTATGTGGTTCAACACATCAGTCATCGTGGCTGAAAGGGCCTTTTGCGCCGGCTCCAGGGTGCGAACTGTGCCTTCCATCTCTTTGACCCTATCAGAGAGCTTGCCGTGATCCGCTCTGAGCAACCCGAGCCCCGTTGCCACCTGTGCTATGTCTTGCTGGAGGGCCGCACGCGTATCCATTATCGCCGTCAAGATCTTATCCAATTGTCGTTGCAGTCGTGGATCCCTTGTCGTTTCCGGGTCAGGCTGATCTCCCTTGTCCGGCATCTCTGTATCCGAAGTAGATTGCATGGTGCCCTTGGTTCCTTTCGGTCTCCCCATGATAGTGGACGAGCGGAGGGCGAGCCACCCAGTGATAGTTTTTTTATTTTATTTATTTTATTTTATTTTTATTTATTTATTTATTTTTATTTATTTATTTATTTTATTTAGTTGAAGCCCACCAAGGCCCACCGCAGCTCACAGGCCTCCGGCCGCTAGGAGGAATCTCGCCTGCGTGCGCGCCGCTCAAGCTCCCAGGAACTGTCAGTGAGGGCCAATCCACTGTTAATCCGCAGGTTACAACAGGTACATCAATTCCGGGCAGCACCAACCAGAGTTCCGCCGATCTCCCGTGCACGGAGGCCCCAGCGGGTGGCGATTTGAAGCAATTGGGATCTACACGGAGCACCTCAGTTCGCCCAGCGGCAGCACCAGGGGCCGGTTCAGCAGTGGTCTTCCAGTCTCATAGAAAGGCCAGTCCCAGGCTTCCGAAGGCCCATCAAAAGGGGGGGGGGTCCGCTCGGTCCACTCGGCGAAGCCAGACGCGGCCAGTCTGAAGTAATTCTCCAGTTCCGCTGCCACTGCGCCACTGCACTGGGAGCAGGATAATGGACATCTCCCTGCAGTGACAGCCGGCTCGAGGCCCATGGTCAAGGCGGCAGCGCCCGGCGGTCCCTTGGAGACTAGCCGTGCGGTGCGGCCCCGATCCTTCACCAACTTCCCGTCAGCTAGCGGGCGCTGCCACGAAGAGTCAACCCGCGGTCAGTCCGCGCTTCAGACCTGCTCCCTCGCTCGGTAATGAAGGCCTTTCGTTGGTGCAACTATGGCGTCCGGGTCGCCCAGGCCTCAGGTATCCAGGGGGCAAGCGGGCCCGCAGGTATGCGGGGCCCAAACGTTCGCGGCGCCACCTCCACACCCCGGCTCGATGAACGTCGCTCTCGCCAGTTCGATGGCCCCAGCAGGAACCCCCACAGGCCTCGGCAGTCCAGGAAGTGGCGGGGCAGGGAGGAGGACACCGCGTTCTCCGGCGGAGTCAAGCAATCCTCCAGTCTTGGGTCACTAGATGGGCCTCTGTGATGACGTCCTCCACCCCGTCGGGCCTCACCAGAGCAATGGGAGCTTGCCGACTGCTTTCCGCACCCCGTTCAACCCTCAGCCGGCAGAGCAGGCTCTCCCCGTTCGCACTCCTCACCTCCTGCGCGATCCCCTCAAGCCGAGTGCACTCTGCCGGGTCCCGCCAGTGTTCAGGCCGGAAGTGCCTCTCCCCGTTCTTGGCTCTACAAGAGTCAGGCCAATCTCATGGCCGCCATGTTAGGCGCCTTCCAAGGACGCACTGGCTGGGTGATCGGGTGTCCGCTCCCCCCCCCCAGAGCTCCGGAGGCAGGTCCTTTTTGGCCGATCCCAAGTCAGGGGGCGCCGCACTCCCCTAGGGCCCGCCGGGTTGAGGGCCAGCCCCGCAATCCCTCGCCGATCCACGAACACCCCTCTCGCCTGGCCTCAGTCGGGTGCACAGCTGCCAACACAGGTCGCTCAGCAGGCGGGCGTAGGAGCCGCCGCACGAGAACCGCCCAGCGCCACTAGCGGTCCGGGCAGCCACCGCACCTCTCACCAGTGAGCGGGAGGGTCCAGGTCGGGTCACAGGCTCCGTGGGTCCGCCGGTCTCTCGGGAGGGTTTAGGCCCGCCCGGCCGCCATTTTGGGGCACAGCTCCGTCCGGGACAGCCGAGCCTCACTCAGCCAGTTCTTTCATCTGCGGGCTCCACAAGGACGGTCCGTCAAGGGCCCCTCAGCCAAGAGACCCCTCTCACGCGATCTCTCGTGGGTTAGGGATCAGCAGTCGCTAGTATTTCAGGATTAATGGCGGCTCGATCTCGGAGCCGAGCGCTCAGGCGACCTCCACCATCGGCGCTCAAACTGAACTAAGGGTAAGCAATGTTGTTATGTCCGAAACCACAGGGTACTGCGGTACTACAATCTTGTTGACTTCTCGCAAATCAATGATGAATCTGTAAATCCTAGTGTCAGTGTCTTTTTTCAAGATAGGAAGAATAAGACTATTGCAAACATTGTAAGGAACTTCCTCCACAACCCCCACTTTAATCAAATCATGGATAATCTGTATAAGTGCTTCTTCACCTTCTCGAGAAATTTTATATTGAGGTAATTGTGGCAATGAAGCGCCCTCCTTCACACTAATATGCACTGGCGGAATAACGATTTGCCCTACATCGGTGTTTGACGTAGCCCACGAAGTACTAGGGAGTGGAGCTAATGCAATATCCTCTTTAAGAAGAGAAGATCTCTCAATCACCGGGTAGTTGTCATTCAAAATAACACGTACACCTTCAGGAGAACATCATATCATAGCCCGGAAATATTTAAGCATATCAAGACCTACAATATTATAAGGGGTGTTTGGAGAAAGCAAAAATGGACATGGAGCTGTAAACTAATCAACATGAAATGCAAGTGGTTGTGATAACGGGCTAAGGGAAGGTGTTCCATCGAAACCTATCGATGTAATGGTTAAGCCAGACAGGGGAGCCCTTGGAACCAAGTGTTTAGATAAGGCGCTACGAGTAGCTCAGGCATCAACCAGAAACTGATCAGTAGAACCCAAAACATGTGCTGTAACATAGGGACCCTTCTGATCTACTGGAATTTCAACTGATTCCTTACCCCATCCTAGGCAATCCTATGCATAAACTGAATCTTTGAAATCGGATGGCACATAATCGGACATTTGATATTGATTTCGCCTGTCAAAAGCATTAAACCCATCCTGTCCAAGCATGTTAGAATCAAACCTAGCACGATCATCCGTGCTTCCTCTAGACCCTGAATATCCTGAATGATTTTGCATTGGTCCCCGACCACGTGGATACTGCTGAACACGTAGTACCGGACAATCAGAAGCCCAATGTCCAAATTTCTTGCAATACGCACAGTGATCAACAGACAAATTCGAATGAGTATAAGAGGAAAAGGACGAACCATAAGATCCACGTCCACCTCTATCATTGCCTCTAGAAGGCGGACCATAAGCCTGAGCCAACACAACCATTGTTTTGAATTCTTTAGTCTTTTGATCCTCATTGCCTTTTGCTTCAAATTCCTGTCGTTTGTAATACCAGAGCCATAGTTAAAAGAGAGACACCGGAGAAGAGGTAGTCCATGAACTCTCGCTGGCCTTTAAGCAACTAGCTATTCCTGGCAACAGGTTTGTGACATATTTATCGACGAACTGATGCCTGCCTGAGTCATCGGTCAATGACTGGCCACTAAAATCATGGAATGCTTCTTCAAAACGCCTGAAGAAGTCAGAAACCGACTCATCTGCCTTTTGCTTACAAGACGCTAACACTGTCCAATCTATCTTTTTAGGGGGAATAATCGTCTTTAACTTTACTATAATAGCTGCGGGGAGACCTAAAATTAACTGACACGGTTTCTGCGCAGGTTCTCTTTCTTCATCTAATTGTTCTAAATATTTCCATAATGCCCCAAAAGTTGCACGATCATCAACTTTACGCACAGTTCTCCACATATCAGGGGGTAATATCAAACCGAAAAACAGGTCAATATCGGGTAAAGTCATAGTACAAGAGCTAATAGCACCCTCAACTTCCTCATAAAAAGCTGCTGGATTTTTCCGCGGATCAGGTAATACAGTTTTAAGAGCCATAACATCCGCTCTATTCCAATAACCCTTTGCATCAGAGGAAGCCTTATCATCACTCGTACCCGCTCCTTTAGGAGGAACATACGTGCGGCTTCCCGCATAGGTTTCGCATGAACTATTATAGTCTTATCTGTTACGAGGATAGAAGCTTGGGCCACGCCGGTCTGAGATGTTTGTGCAGCTGCGTCTGCTGCCTTTTTCTCTTCCCACAAACGGACTGTCTCAACACGTAATTTAACCAAACCCCTGATTGAGTCAGCCACCTGAGAAAAGACAAAAAGACCATCACACATTTGCTTCCAATCATTTGCTATATCAACAGGCTCCAAATCGTCAGAATGTTTCCTAAACCGTTCAACAACTTCTGCGGCAAACACCTCTGTAAAATATACGTGCTCCCTTTCCTAACAATCCTTCATGTCATCTAAAAGTTCAGAAGCAGGGGCAATTATACGGGCGGCTTTACGAGCAGCAGATCTAAGCTGAGATGCACGCTCAGCGGGCAACATAGAACGAGTTTCCCGTGCTTTCTCCTGGTCTGCGGGGGAATCCTCATCTGACTCATGAGGAGCAGAAGGAAAAATATACGGAGGCGGAGAACGATCTAATAACAAGAAATCATCTTGAGGTTTATTGAGGATAGGATAGAGTGGTCGCCGAAATGCGTTTTGGCCAGTTACCTGTAAATGGAGCTCCCTATCTTCCCTCTCTTTTAGTTCTTTTATTTCTTTATTTTTCATTTCTAATGCTTTCGCATGGATGTTTTTTCGCTGTTCTTTTTCAATCAAGGCTTGTTCACGCTTCATTCGTTCACGCACTTCTTTCACCCACATTCGCACACACTCAAACATATTTTGCCTAGTCTTTCGCTCAAACATACATTGTTCCACATACTGAATCTTTCGCAAATCAAATGACCCATGCATAGGCCAACGCAACTCAGGATCCTTACGAGTATATTTATTCCATAACGTGCTGTACATTATAGAAGAAATACCATATTTAATATTCATGTCCCTATTAGGCGTCCCCTTCGGGGTCTGTTGTGCTTCATCGAGTCTCAAATTGGTACCACTACAAAAGCAACACATCCTATGAAGTGTGCTAGAGACAGGCATGCCAAAAATAGTGCAGAATATGCAGTATTATAACCAAAGTAGCACTTAAGGTACTATAGTAAGTTGTGCAGTTCAAATCAATTCAAAAACAGAGAAAATTCTCCTCATTACCTGCCTATATAAATTGCAATTCATAAATGAATCCCATGCAAATCCAAGTTGGCCAATACAAATTCCAAAATTCCAAAGCCACAGTAAGCGTTACTAAACTACCTTACAGGCATCAAAAACCAACAGCAATTGCCGCATAACGACTCTTACCAATCACTTGGTGTCCAGGTTACAACTGCCAAGTTTGCAAATCGACCAAATGGTCACTGCACGACGAATCAACAGAAGAGATCTCAGTCGAGGACCGGCACCACCTGGATGGTCAGATCAGAAAGAGAGGAAAAACGCAGTGGTTTGCCAAGACACGGGTCTCCTCGGGCAATGATCATCCATAGCGAGATGATTCCAATCCTTCGTTTCGACCACTCCTTCGGTCATCCGAGTCGCCGATAAGCCCCACGTGTCGGGCGTCAATTTGTGGTGGTGAGCCTCAGCAAGGCCTACCAGTGCAAGGGGTTCGCCCTTCTCTGCACACGTCCTTAGACCAGTAGGATAGAAGTTGGCACAGAAACCGGAATAGAAAATACAAAATGTATTAAACCTCATGAGGTGGAACTACATTCACACTACACCCTTCGGCAATGTATGAAGTAGCACACTGAATTGAAGGAGCTTGGTCCTTTTATACCCACACAGGGCCTCAAATGAAGGCGGTACAAGCACAAGAAGTACGTTTTAGGCACATATAAGGTCATACAGAAAACGCACAGTCAACAAGTGGGAGGAGCTAACAGTTGCTAAATCTGGTGAACACATCCTGACATTTAAAGACTAACAGCAGCTGCATGGACAGCTGCAAGCTCAACTGAGCATGTGCAAAGTGGAAGAGGCTAAATATAACCTGTCTCTAGGCAGATTTCAAGAGCACACAACAGCAAGGTAGGACAGAGCACATGGCATGCACATGGTAGCACATGGCAAATAAAATGGCTGCCAGAAATACAAAATGGATTCCACAAAACGGAAAAGATATCCGCTAAATACAGGATGGCTTCTGCTAATGCTAACCCAATCGCTGCCAAATTACAACATACTGCTCCCAACTGTATGCGACTCCAATGTATGCAACTCCACTGTACACTATTGCACTATATGCTACCCCAGTATGCCCCACTTTATGGTTCACTACTGGAGTGCATGCTATTCCAATGTACTCTACTCCACTCTATGCCACTAAATTCTACTGATTACACTGTATGCTATTTCAGTTTAAAAAAATGTGTACCACTCCAGTACATGACACTTCAGATTCTACTAGTTTCTAGACTCTGCACTTCTATAATTAACCTGATTTAATTCTATGACATTCTACTGTACACTATATGCCACTGCAATGTACGTCTCAAGACTTAGCACTAGTAAACTCAACGTTATTACAGTAAACACTACTCAATTCTATGTTATTCCACTCTATGGCACTACACTGTATGGTACTCCAATATACGTAATTTCACTGTACCCTATTACACTCTACCCCACAGTATTGTAAGCTATTCCACTCTGAACTACTCAACTGTACAGCAAACTTGAAAAGCATGAATTGGGGATAGAAAACAGACAACAGAGGAAATTCATCAGGGACTAACATGATTACCTAAATGGGACTGTCTATACCTGTGCCAAACGATTTGATGTCTTAAAGAAACAATATACTTCAGGTTATAAAATAAAATTACTGGTGGCCCTGAAGGAAATCAGTGAGTCTGACACAGACCTCAGTTAAGAAGAAGGAACTTCCAATTGCAGAATGAAGATGACCCTTCTGGAGGAAATGCAAAGAATGTATCTAAATCAACAAACCTCAAAAGGGAGGGACGAGGACACAATCCTGTCAGAGGCCAATTAAGGAACAATCTATGTAGAAGAGGACACGGGAAGAAAAAAGTACCCTCTACGAAACAGAGAGAAGAAGTAAAACAAACCATAACCATGGAAGATAATTTAGTAGTGAATCTATCGAGTTATAAACTGGCAAAGGATGAATAATCAATCCATAATAAAGGTCTCTCTCTCTGTCCAAACAACATTTTGACATATTGGAAAGCAAGATTGATACCTACAAATGTATCAGAAAAAATCAAACTGGCCAAGTACTTTGCTAAAAAGGAACCCAAAATTGTACATGCCATCAGACGCCAAGATACATGTGACCTCATGATTGATCAAACAAGTAATGCTCAGATACTGTTTGACATGAAGGATGAGGATCTGATGTAAACTCTCTATAGGTGCTGAACCCTCCCCCTTAAAGGTGCACAACCCCCAGCTTTGCACGGCTTCAGATGGGCCCTCTTTGGGGTTGGGCGCAGGGCCTGTGGCTTGGCGCTGCACCCAAACACCTTAAGATGCAACTGAGGGTTGGGCACAGGGCCTGGGTCACGAATGCCCTACTCCCTTTGTGAATTTTTGGGGGGTTCCGAGGTTACTCTGACCTCAGGGGTGTCGCTCTAGATTCACAGATCAACCACAAAGCCTTTCGATGTCATGCTGAGCATCATGGTCAATCCGCAGATGCATGGAACCTCCTCAAAAACATTTTCTTTCACATTTAACCACCCTGTTCACCTACCATCAAAGTTCAAAACTTTAGGCTGAATGCAGGTCATTACAAATAGATGGCCCAAGACTCTAGAATAAAAGTGTCTTCAACCTTCTGCGGCAAACACCTCTGTAAAATATACTTGCTCCCTTTCCTAACAATCCTTCATGTCATCTAAAAGTTCAGAAGCAGGCGCAATTATACGGGCGGCTTTACGAGCAGCAGATCTAAGCTGAGACGCACGCTCAGCGGGCAACATAGAACGAGTTTCCCGTGCTTTCTCCTGGTCTGCGGGGGAATCCTCATCTGACTCATGAGGAGCAGAAGGAAAAATATACGGAGGCGGAGAACGATCTAATAACAAGAAATCATCTTGAGGTTTATTGAGGATAGGATAGAGTGGTCGCCGAAATGCGTATTGGCCAGTTACCTGTAAATGGCGCTCCCTATCTTCCCTCTCTTTTAGTTCTTTTATTTCTTTATTTTTCATTTCTAATGCTTTCGCATGAATGTTTTTTCGCTGTTCTTTTTCAATCAAGGCTTGTTCACGCTTCATTCGTTCACGCACTTCTTTCACCCACATTCGCACACACTCAAACATATTTTGCCTAGTCTTTCGCTCAAACATACATTGTTCCACATACTGAATCTTTCGCAAATCAAATGACCCATGCATAGGCCAACGCAACTCAGGATCCTTACAAGTATATTTATTCCATAACGTGCTGTACATTATAGAAGAAATACCATATTTAATATTCATGTCCCTATTAGGCGTCCCCTCCGGGGTCTGTTGTGCTTCATCGAGTCTCAAATTGGTACCACTACAAAAAGAACACATCCTACGAAGTGTGCTAGAAATAGGCATGCCAAAAATAGTGCAGAATATGCAGTATTATAACCAAAGTAGCACTTAAGGTACTGTAGTAAGTTGTGCAGTTCAAATCAATTCAAAAACAGAGAAAATTCTCCTCATTACCTGCCTATATAAATTGCAATTCATAAATGAATCCCATACAAATCCAAGTTGGCCAATACAAATTCCAAAATTCCAAAGCCACAGTAAGCGTTACTAAACTACCTTACCAATCCCAGGCATCAAAAACCAACAGCAATTGCCGCATAACGACTCTTACCAATCACTTGGTGTCCAGGTTCCAACTGCCAAGTTCGCAAATCGACCAAATGGTCACAGCACGACGAATCAACAGAAGAGATCTCAGTCGAGGACCGGCACCACCTGGATGGTCAGATCAGAAAGAGAGGAAAAACGCCGTGGTTTGCCAAGACACGGGTCTCCTCGGGCAATGATCATCCATAGCGAGATTCCAATCCTTCGTTTCGACCACTCCTTTGGTCATCCGAGTCGCCGATAAGCCCCACGTGTCGGGCGTCAATTTGTAGTGGTGAGCCTCAGCAAGGCCTACCAGTGCAAGGGGTTCGCCCTTCTCTGCACACGTCCTTAGACCAGTAGGATAGAAGTTGGCACAGAAACCGGAATAGAAAATACAAAATGTATTAAACCTCATGAGGTGGAACTACATTCACACAACACCCTTCGGCAATGTATGAAGTAGCACACTGAATGGAAGGAGCTTGGTCCTTTTATACCCACACAGGGCCTCAAAAGAAGGCGGTACAAGCACAAGAAGTACGTTTTAGGCACATATAAGGTCATACAGAAAATGCACAGTCAACAAGTGGGAGGAGCTAACAGTTGCTAAATCTGGTGAACACATCCTGACATTTAAAGACTAACAGCAGCTGCATGGACAGCTGCAAGCTCAACTGAGCATGTGCAAAGTGGAAGAGGCTAAATATAACCTGTCTCTAGGCAGATTTCAAGAGCACACAACAGCAAGGTAGGACAGAGCACATGGCATGCACGTGGTAGCACATGGCAAATAAAATGGCTGCCAGAAATACAAAATGGATTCCACAAACCGGAAAAGATAGCCTCTAAATACAGGATGGCTTCTGCTAATGCTAACCCAATCGCTGCCAAATTACAACATACTGCTCCCAACTGTATGCGACTCCAATGTATGCAACTCCACTGTACACTATTGCAGTATATGCTACCCCAGTATGCCCCACTTTATGGTTCACTACTGGAGTGCATGCTATTCCAATGTACTCTACTCCACTCTATGCCACTAAATTCTACTGATTACACCTTATGCTATTTCAGTTTAAAAAAATGTGTACCACTCCAGTACATGACACTTCAGATTCTACTAGTTTCTAGACTCTGCACTTCTATAATTAACCCGATTTAATTCTATGACATTCTACTGTACACTATATGCCACTGCAATGTACGTCTCAAGACTTAGCACTAGTAAACTCAACGTTATTACAGTAAACACTACTCAATTCTATGTTATTCCACTCTATGGCACTACACTGTATGGTACTCCAATATACGTAATTTCACTGTACCCTATTACACTCTACCCCACAGTATTGTAAGCTATTCCACTCTGAACTACTCAACTGTACAGCAAACTTGAAAAGCATGAATTGGGGATAGAAAACAGACAACAGAGGAAATTCATCAGGGACTAACATGATTACCTAAATGGGACTGTCTATACCTGTGCCAAACGATTTGATGTCTTAAAGAAACAATATACTTCAGGTTATAAAATAAAATTACTGGTGGCCCTGAAGGAAATCAGTGAGTCTGACACAGACCTCAGTTAAGAAGAAGGAACTTCCAATTGCAGAATGAAGATGACCCTTCTGGAGGAAATGCAACAAATGTATCTGGATCAACAAACCTCAAAAGGGAGGGGCGAGGACACAATCCTGTCAGAGGCCAATCAAGGAACAATCTATGTAGAAGAGGACACGGGAAGAAAAAAGTACCCTCTACGAAACAGAGAGAAGAAGTAAAACAAACCATAACCATGGAAGATAATTTAGTAGTGAATCTATCCAGTTATAAACTGGCAAAGGATGAATAATCAATCCTTAATAAAGGTCTCTCTTTCTGTCCAAACAACATTTTGACATATTGGAAAGCAAGATTGATACCTACAAATGTATCAGAAAAAATCAAACTTGCCAAGTACTTTGCTAAAAAGGAACCCAAAATTGTACATGCCATCAGACGCCAAGATACATGTGACCTCATGATTGATCAAACAAGTAATGCTCAGATACTGTTTGACATGAAGGATGAGGATCTGATGTAAACTCTCTATAGGTGCTGAACCCTCCCCCTTAAAGGTGCCCAACCCCCAGCTGTGCACGGCTTCAGATGGGCCCTCTTTGGGGTTGGGCGCAGGGCCTGTGGCCTGGCGCTGCACCCAAACACCTTAAGATGCAACTGAGGGTTGGGCACAGGGCCTGGGCCACGAGTGCCCTACTCCCTTTGTGAATTTTTGGGGGGTTCTGTGGATACTCTGACCTCAGGGGTGTCGCTCTAGATTCACAGATCAACCACAAAGCCCTTCGATGTCATGCTGAGCATCATGGTGAATCCGCGGATCCATGGAACCTCCCCAAAAACATTTTCTTTCACATTTAACCAATCCCCCCACAAGACCCAGGGGTCAGGGTACCCCTTAACTGCCCCCTTATATCTTTTTTTGTTCTATTTTTTAAGACTCAGGACCAAGTTCACAAGTCCAAAGATAGTGACTGCAATGTTTCCTTCAGATTGCATCCAGCCAATCACAACGTGTGGTTCAGCTCGCAGATCCGTGGCTCCATCGCAGATCCTCCGCAGCATAAAATATACAAAGTTTCTGAGGCTTAATTAACTACGAAATAGATTCAGCCCAAATCACAAAAAGCATGCTTTCTGGGCCAAGATCTAGCTTTCTGACAAACTTGGTATACATCCATTCAGCAGTTTTGACTGTAGATGTGTCCAAATTTCCTATGGATAAATGAATGGGAAAAACATGTTGTGGGCCCCCTTTTTCACAGCCCCCACCTGACAGATCACTCTGAATTCTTTCCAAAGAGGAGCTGGGGGTAGAGGAACATTTTTGTGTGAAAGTTTAATGAAACACCACAAGTTACAAGTAAACCAAGCAATGCTTTTCCTATAGCAATACAAGCCTAACTATAACTACCCACTGGCAACCACCACTGGGTGGTATAGGTAAATGTGTTTTAATTACAAATATATGTAAATGTATATCTATATACATATTTCTGTTTCCACTTGAAGAGTATAGGAAGTTATGTAGTTTTATAGAAAACTCATGTGGAAGGAGGTATTTCCTTAAGGACCATGGTTAAGTTACATATAAATGGAGAGTAATTAAAGTCTGTCAGACAAAGCAAATCCTAATTTGTGATGACTGTAGTGATGAAGACTATGATTGTGAGTAATAAAAATTATCAGTAAGTGATCCACACAGCTCTCATGGGTCCTGTGTATTTGAAAAGCATGAAAGGTCCCACAGGTTCAGAATAATAAAACAGGTTTAGCAGGATTGAATGTACTAAAAAGTAAGACATACAATGTCCTCCTTCTAAACGTGCAGTTGTATGCTTTAGAGAAGATCTCTTTCTTATGCTGCAGACCACAGCAGAACATATACTGCCATAGACAAACAGGCATTCTGGTATAGTATAATACCCACACAAACAATCAGGAGTTATGGTGTTGCAAAGAAGGCGTTAGAATCTACAAGGCATATTTTATCATCAAATTGTCACATACTGCATAATTCTAAAATTAAATAAATAAGACAAATATGACAAATGTGACATTTATTGCCAGTCCTCTGAACATAAAAGTAGCGCTACCCCAGCCAGCAGCAGAGGATTCTTTGAACTGGAATACCTTCCCTCCCTATGAAGCACTTCCTGTATGTTAGATACCAAAAGGTCACAGATAATCAACTTTACACAGCAGTAAAGGTCAGGCTTACCTTCCGCAGCAAAAAGCAAATGCGTTCAATGTTTCTTAATCGCTCCCGCTGTTAAAATGATGAAGAATAACAAACATGTCAGATAATAACCAAAGCCCCAGATTAACATCAATAATCAACAGAAATTATTCAAATAATTTCACGTTATAGATAGTACACCTGTACTGTCTATAAAAATATTTGCATATTTTTTCATGGTTACACATACATTGGCGAGCCAGTGTTAGAATACTGGGGTTCAATCATCTGCTACCCCACCGAGCAAATTATTCCTTTAAAGTAGTGGTTCTCAACCTGTGGTCCGGGTACCCTGAGGGTCCGCAAAGACTTCTCAAGGAGGTCCGTGACTGCTTAGAAAATTAAACAGCATTAACAGATTAATAAAGTATTTATAAATATAGAAGTAAAATGTAAAATTGAAAATGTAAAAGTGTTCTGTCTGTGAAGGAATGCAAATTTGGAGACAAAAAATGATGTTAGTATGCACAGATTGATTTGTTAGAGCAGTACAAATGCATCAAATTGAATATAGTATGGACAATGAGTGGCTGCAATTGAATTAACTTCCCCTACCCCTTAATATAAAACGTTTGATTTTGTAATATGTTTCTGAATTAAATAAAATATTTCATAATTTGTGTATTTGTTTGATGAATGTTTGTTTCTGTATTCATCGCTATTGGTTTGCGGTTTAAATAATCAAAAATGCTTAGCCAGAGTACCCGCCTTCTAATAATGACTCCGTGGGGGTCCCCAGAATCAAATAATGATTCAGTGGGGGTCCCTGGGTTCCAGTAATGATTAAGTGGGAGTCTCCAGAAGTCAAAGGGTTATAAACCGCTGCTTTGAAGGATCTTGCTGTGCTGGTCACAGTGACAAGGAGTTGGGAATACATATAACCAACAGTGGATACATGCCCTCCACTTGCTGTAGTGAAGCAACCAATCAGAATGCATTATTCAAAAAGTTAATATTGTTAATACATTCATGCACCAAAAACAAAGGGCAGTGGAGCACAAGAAACAGAGTTGATTCCAATACAAAAGAGCCTTGATCTTCTTTTAACCATGTCCATTTCTTTTATTGTTATTGTTCTTTTACAAAATAAACGATTTCAGTGATAAGAAAGTGTCTACGTTGGTTTCAGCAGTCTGCGGAAGAAACAGTCGATTAGTTGAGCTCTCATGGTTGAAGACACATATATTCTAGAGTCTTGGGCCATCTATTTGTAATGACCTGTATTCAGCCTAAAGTTTTGAACTTTGATGGTAGGTGAACTGGGCGGTAGTGTATCTCAAATTCCGTGTCTGTTCATTGTGTGTGCCTGCTCTCTGAACGTACCTCGCACCCTTGAACAGAAGGCTTTGGCCTTGGATAAAGCACATTGACTTTGAAGCTGGCATGCTCTGGCAGAAGCTTCTATTAAAGCCTATATGATCAAATTTTCCCCAGTTAGGGGTCGACACGTTTTTTTATGGTCTGGCTTATAGTACAGTCCACCAGGAGATGGGCTGTGGCTCTGCCCACATGTTGGGAGCCAGGAGTACATGTTTTGATTGGGCAGACGTTGTGTGCTTCTATGTAAGCCACAGGGGAACACGCTCGACCAGGAACAAAACACTCAATAATAATGATGAACTACTTTGCAAATGACAGAGTTCTTTGCGTCCTCCTCACAGTGCTTATTGTCAGGATGAATCCTCGCCCAGAGACAGACAACCTTGGATACCTTCTATAATGTAATTTAAATTTTTGGTTTCTGCTCCTTACAGTACACATTCTCCTCATATCAACACCAGCTGCTGCAATTATACCAAGGAAAGGTGGATGAGTGGTTGAGAACACTGGGTATAATGGAAGAAATGGAAGGACCAAGATACAGAATAATACGATTTAGTGTAAATGCTCCCCACTATCATCTCCTCTTTGAATGCCAGTCTATTCCGTTTTAAAGTTTTCTTTTTGAGGCCTGGATCCACTCTGTCATACACTGATGCTATTGGCAAGGCATGCTTGCTGCGTCATCACCGCTAATTGCATGCAATAGTTTAGTCTCTCAAATTACCCACTGATCCCTTATGCATTGGAATGTAATTATAACTATAACAGCCTAAAACGAAACCACTTTGCACTGAACATGTGAATATAGCCTGTGCTGTTTAAAGGAGGAATATTTAATAAAAATATTTGGAAACAAATTATGCAGAATCACTAAATTAGAGCAATGACTACTTACCTTTTAACTCTATTATGCTAATAAAATGAATCAATAGTAAAAAAAGTACTTCTTGGGCAGCACTTCAGTGAGAATTCTGTAGCATCCTCCCCAGCCCGGAGCATGCACAATGACTACACCACACACACAGAGCTCTAGATCGTATGTCTTTATTCTTCAGTATACAATAACACACTGCACTCTCATCATGTCATAACCATTAATAACCACAGTTTAACACCTCCCAGCAAGTTACGTCATTCCTTGTTGAGTCCGTCTTGAACCGCAAGGGTCCTAGCGCACATAGCCTCACAACACTACCCCTTGTTAAATAAAAAGTAGAAACAACAGTCACATCATATTTCTTCAACAAGATGTTGAGGTGCTCGCCTCAGTCAGCTAGAATAAGTGGTACGAGATGGTTGAGATGCACTCTGATTCCTGGTCGCCTCATTGATGATTGCAGGAGCTGATGACCATTGAGGTAGGTACTTAAAGTGTGACGAGTCCTGTGTGATTGACTTTCCGGGACGATGTGCTGTTACCATATGTCATTTGCACATCACACCCTCAAAGGATTGACAGAAAATGGAGTGTCTGTTTTCTGCTTTAGTTTCTGCTTGACCATGACCCAGTCACCTATATCGAAGACTGTTTCCTGAGCTTGTCGACTACGATCAGCATATGTTTTCATCTGGCACTTCAAAGAAGTGTCCGTGACATGAACCTTATCCACATTCAATGATTGGTCTACTGTCCACTAGGGCAGTTTAGTTTTGGTGGCTCTCAAAACTTTCTCAGGGTAAGAAGCCCCGCGAACTTCCCTCGGTCAATTCACTCGCTCATCAGCGAGCACTCATCCCAAACTTTGGTGCCCCATTACTTTCAAATGCCACCACTGGGTATACACCTCCTGTTGCTCAGTGTTTTGCAGATATCTGTGCCAGCAAGGTCTGGGTGTGGACAACAAGAGGGCAACACAAGCTGGGAGCTGCTGTGTTCCCAGGAGAAACTTGGCCATGGTCATTCCTTTTAAGGTGACCTTCATGTATCAAACTTGTGCAGTATTGCTTATTATTAACCATGGAACCACCCACTGGAACCAAGCCTCTACGTAACATGTTTCAAAGTTAGGGACGTTTTGTCTCCCTTTGTCTATAGGAAGGAACAATTTGGTGACTGCCACTCTCTGTCTACTATTGGTCCAAACGAGTAGTTTGGGTCTTTAAAAAACACACTGTAGGTATAGTATACTCTGTATGTATTCTCAGTATAGTAGAGAAGTAGTAGAGTATTTGTGGTAGGAGATTCATTTCTGCTAGAGCTACTATATCCAGCATTTTTTTCCAGACGGTGCCTTATTGCAGAAGCTAAAGCCCTTTTCAGATTACCTACTGTGATATCGTCCTCCCCTCTGTTCACACCTCAGTACTTGAAGGTATGTGTTGTTAATTTAAGGCCTTTCTTGTCTAAGAAAGACAGGGTTCGGACACTCGGGTCTGTTGGGGGAACATAGGAGACTTGCTTCTCTTCAGCTTCGGGCCTGGGATGTTTTCAAATTCTTTCAAGTTCTGCAGGACTACTGAGAGGCTGAATATGTTTTTGACTTTCAACAATACCCTTTGATACTTCTCTTCCTTAGGAGTCCTGTGGAATTTGAGAAGCACTCCATTGCCAAGCAAAACAATAATGGTGGGAAGAGGGCAACCCTGCCTTATACCATATGTACGTGTTTCTTCTCTTTTTCAGCCAGATTCATGAAGCAAAATTGCGATCGCAATAGCTGCGAATCAGCAATTGCGATCGCAATATGAAGATAAGGAATTAATTGATAGTGAAAAGTTGAAAATAGCGAATTCGCTAAAGAAAAATTGTGAGTTCGCAACGTAATTCGCAGAATCCTGGAAGAAGCCCTTTAGCGAATTGGAAATTGCGAGAAACCATGGATTCTGCGAATTATTTTGCAAATTTGCGAAATAATCGCAATCGCTATTCAAGAAAAGTCGCAAAAAGCGAAAAACCTGAAAATCGCTATTAGCGACGCGCAATTTAAGGAGAACCCAAACCAGGTGGTAACCATTAAGGAAAAAAAATATATATCTTCAACAAACTACCCACAGGTGCAGGCCTGACCAAACACACTTAAGGATACGCAGCTGGAGCATAAGGACTCTCACAATGCCAGGACTCTACATGGTGGTCAGGCGGCGAAGGCTTCAGCGAGCAGCACGGAACAGACGCAGGATACAGGAGCGAATATTTCGCCAGCGGATCCCCCTACTGGGCCAAACTGCGGAGCAAATCTACTCCAAGTACCATCTGAATGGGGCAATGATCACTAAGCTGATCCAGGACCTAGACCCCCTGATGCAGCACCCAACAAGGAGGACCAATGCCGTGCCCACCCATTTACAGGTCTTGTGCATCCTGCACCTCCTGGCTTCCGGAAGCTTCCAGGGGGTGGTTGCCATTGCAGAGGGGATCTCCCAGAGCACCATGTCCCGCTGCCTAAGGAGTTTCCTGGAGGCAATGCTGACCCGGCTAAACCATTACATCACATTCCCAACCACCCAACAGGACTTGAATCAAACCAAGCTGGATTTCTACAACATTGCACAATTCCCCCATGTAATTGGATGCATAGACTGTACCCACATCCACATCTGCCCACCTGCACAAACAGAATACATGTACCGGAACCGCAAGTCCTACCACTCCCTGAATATCCAGTTGGTGTGCAACACTAAGACAATCATCACGGACATAGTGGCACAATACCCGGGGAGCACACATGACTCATTCATATTCCGGCACAGCGGCATGCACACACGACTGGCATGGGCAGACTTTGGCAAAGGACACCTTCTAGGTAAGTACACATGCCACTAAATGGTACATTGTCACCATGTTGCTGTGCATAACAGGCACTCACCCTCTGCTCCTTTCATTCAGGTGACAGCGCCTACGGACTCCGTGAGTACCTCCTCACCCCATACCTCAACCCTGCCACACCACAGCAACGGCTTTACAATGCTGCACACATCCGCACTAGAAATTGCATTGAGAGGACATTTGGCCTTTTGAAGAGCCACTTCCGCATACTGCACAAGACTGGTGGGGCCTTCAAATACGAGCCTGAGGTCTGCTGCCGCATCGTGGCCGTGTGTGCAATCTCCACAACAATGCTACCAAGTGCAGGATACCTGTAGAGATATCTGGCAGTGAGTCGGAAGGGGACAACCGCCCACCTGCACATGCGCGTCATGCACGCGGGGAAAATCCAGCTGAAGGACACAGACGCCGCAACCAAATCACAATTAACTATTTCTAGTGCTCCCACTCCCCTCACCCAACACTTAACTCATGCTTGAAATTTGAAATAATGACATGAGTTTGATGTACTGGTATTGAATAAATATTATTGTTGTTTTCACAATAATATTGCATTATTTTCAAAAGATACATCTGAGGTGTATTGCGTCATACATCTCCTGATTTGTTAGAGGGCATGCTTTTCTCATCAGCATGTCCCTCCATGATGAGCAAAAATGTCAATGCCTATCCACATCTTCCTCCGGATTTGCCCGTGATGCCGCAGTGGGCCTGCTGCTGCGGCGGGGAACTCTAACCGGTGGCAAAGGCAGTCTGCTGTGGCTAGATGTTCCCTCACTAGCGTCATCCCCTCCTGCCTGGCCGTGGCCAGTTGCCTGCAGAGCCTGAACTGCAGTGGTTGCCTGCTCAAGTGCCCGTGCCACGTCCTGGCAGCATTGGACCATCTGGTTTTGCATGGCCAATGATCTTCGAGACAGCTGGGATGTTGCGTTGCCAATTTTATAATTGGAGCGCGTGTACGCCGAGAGGCATGTTAGGAGCTGGCGGTGGCGGCGCCGGGTGAGGTCCCGCTGGGTCAGCATGGCCTCAGTGTTTGCCTCCACTGCTGTGGTCATTCGCTCCATCCGGTCGGACAGCTGGCCAACATTCCTGGCTGTATTGTGCAGCTGCAGATGTATTGCTGCAAGGTGTCGTGCCTGTTGTTGGTGGACGCGCAGCATGCGGCGCTCTATTGAAAGACCCGGCACACGCACAGTCACCCCCCTCCTGCCGGCGCGTGGTGTAGTTTGGCGCCGCTCCCTGACCTGTCCGCTGGACTGGGCGGGCACAGTAGGTGTGCGTTGTGTTGGTGGACTGGCGGCTTCTGGTGTTGCCGATGCCACTGGCATGGGTCTCACAGTTGGCGGTTGTGGTGCGCCTGTTGTCGCTGGCGTTGCAGGTGGTGGTAAGGCTGCTGGCGCTCATGCTCGCCCTGATGGACGTGGTTGTGTGGATGGATGTGCATCACCCTCAGAATCTTCAGGATTCTCGTCAATTTGCAGCCCCTCACTGTCGCTGCTGGTATCTTCAGCACAACCTGTGATGTAAAGTGGACGTTGATTAATAACATGTATCTTGCACATGGAAGGTTGCTACTTGCATGCAGGCTAGCATTCCCTGACTGGCTGTTGGATTGACTCTATTAGGACATATCTGGCTGTATGGGGCTGAATGTAAATTGTGGTCAGACTACATGTCCCACAATGCAATAGGGATTTTCTGGTGTGCATGTGCTGCATGACTGGGGTTTCTAATGGGTAGCTCTAGGGTCATGGCCATTGTTAGGGGACAGGGTCGCAGTCGCATGGCATTTACCTTGGCTTTCTTGGGTGGGTCGGGAGGAGTCCAGCCGGGTTACCCCCACGCATGCCTCAGGTTGCAAGGTGTCCTCAACGAGGTCCTCCAATGGGGTGTTGGGAGGGACTGTTGGCTCTCCCCCTCCTGTTGCAACACGCTCACCCAGCCTTTCGGCGATCCTCTCCTTGGCACGACCTCGGAGGTCGTACAACCACTTCTTGAGATCGTCGATTGATCGCTGGGTGACTCCAACTGAATTGACTTTTGCGCGGATGCGCAACCAAATTCACCGTTTGTCGGCCTCTGGCACCCTCCTGGAGTCCTTCCCGAACAGTCTGTCATGATCTCTACTGACTCCCTCATCAGATGTTCAAGCTCCTGTTCAGAGAATTTAATTTTTCTCTTTCTCCCTGTGGAAATGGTCCCTGCTGCTTCCTGTGACATTGCTGCAGTGGGGTGTATCCTGATTCAAAGCTGGAGGTGGCTTAGAGTGGAGCTCTGGGCAGTGCTGCTTCCAAATCAGCCTCAGTATTCAGAATGAGGGAGGGAACTGCCTGCTTCCTGGTTGTGATGTCATCACTGTGCTCAAAATGCGACTACCCGTTTTTGCGATCTCGCTATTAGCGAGATCGCAATTTGCGATTTCGCTAATAGCGAGATCGCAATTTCAACATGGAAATTGTCCGATTTAGCGATTATTCTGCGATTTAGGGAAAATCGCAATCGGCTTTTGCGGTCGAATGCGAATCGCTATTTTTTTTCGCAGAATTTCATGAATCCTATTATGCAAATTCTAAATTGCGATTCGGTGTTTCTCGCAATTTAGAATTCGCAGAAAATGGGTTTCATGAATCTGGGGGATAGTGCCTTCACTCACTTAATTCTCACAGTGGCTTTCAAACTCAGACAGCAAGATCTGCTGTTTTCTTCCTGGTTCACCGCTGTTCTTTGGTTCATTTAGTGAGGATGAATAAGTCAGCCAGACTAGCTTGCATGCCTAGCAAGACAATGCAAATTACGTACTAGTCGAAAAACGTCTTGTGGTGAAGGTTCAAAGACTTGGGATGGTTTCCAGATGCATATTCATAAGGGATTGATTCCCCTCCACAGTCCTTCTGAGATTGTGAAACAGATCACATCCATCATTACAGAGCCAGGGGTAGAAGTGGAAGTTACCAGTGCTGATGCATAATTTACTGTATTAATAAATTATTGTTTATCATTAAAAAAATAAACATTTCTGCATTGGAGCTTTACATAAATGTGGAATACATAGTGGAATTCCTTCAGCAAATCCCAATTCTTCAAAATATGCAATTAGTAGCTCCATCGTATCATATCAAATGCCTTTTCCATGTCTCAAGAAACAACTGTTGCATAAGCCAGATCAGCGCTTGATCCAGGTCATGGAATAAACAATATAGGTTTCCAGCAGTATTTCTTTTTGGTGGAAACACATTTTGATCAGGGTGGATAAGCTGGGAGAGTGTTTTGTAGTCTTCTGGATAATATCTTTCACAATATTAAATTGTCAAGGTTTAGCATAGACAAGGGGTCTAGCACCCGATCGATTGTGTCTCTGCTTGGTTTTGGCAGCACTATGATTAATTGCTTCCTTAGTGAAAAGGGGGATGGAAAATTTGTCACATGAAGTTTGGTACATTTCCAGTAAGCACTGTGCTAATAATGCTTGATAGGTCTGATTGGATTCCTTGGGCTGTCCGTCACTGCCCAGAGTTTCCCCCGCAGCCTGTTGCTCTATGGAGAAGTTAACCTCTGCTAATGAGAGTGGTGTATCTAATTCTGGCATCTGTTCAGGAGACATGCGAGATAGTGCAACACTGCACATGCACTCATCTCGCAAAGTCTGCCTGGTCTATAGCTATTTGCAAGGTGTATAGGTTAGTAAGTGATTTCAATATTCATCTGGATAAACCTAAGGACCCCTGCTTCCTTTGCTTTTAGGAATCCCTTGCCACATTCAATCTCCTACGTGCTGACACAGGCCCCAAACGTAAAGCAGGCCATGCCATTGATGGCATTATGTCTAATTTACCAATCCACTGGGATAGTCCGATACAGGTGTGCTGGTCTGATCATTTTTTAATCCCATTCAACTGGCCTTATGCATGCTCGCAAGAGATAAGAACACTTACCCAGGAGCAAGGTACCAGAGCGTGGAACAAGATTTCACTCCCTAATCTTAAGAGGTTGCTGGATGAGTCCAAACCTGTAATCTCAGATAAATTGATGAACGTGATAGAGCTATTAAGGGCTGGCTTTTGAAATCGGATGACTCTAGAGCTCCACTGAATATTACCAAGAAGCGGTCAAAGGTGTGTTTGGCCTTATGGTTCTCCCAGGATTTAGCCCTTGAGGGAGCCTCTAGTTAATAGTTGGAGAGAGCGTGGCATCGCCACTATCTAAATGAGGATAAAGTACGTTATAAATCGGCTTTGAATATTTACCATACAAACATAAAAAAGCGTGCTCCTCTTTCTATACCTAATATATTAGAGAGGCCGAGAATGATGGCAGGAGATTTTTAAAATTGTCTCTAGTTTCACAGACCTAAAAACAAAATCATCACTCCCAGAATCCAATGATTCACTTTGTATTGGATTAAATTACTGTTTTAAAGAAAAAGATCTTCAAAATCCAGGCCAGCAAGAGAGCTCCTACTCACTGGCCGATGTCCCAGATTTGGTGACATTACTGTCCCATTAGCTAAGACAATGCTGACACACTTTTTGTCACCTTCGTTGGAGGAGCTGAAGAAGCAGTCTGCTTTCTGTAAATCAGGATTCCCGGAAGATCTGCTTCCAGATCACATATTGGTGGTTGTTGCAGAAAATATAGATCCCATTTACCAGGAAATATTCTCGGTTTCACTTCATTCAGGCACCATTCCTGACTCTTGGAAGAAAACCAATGTGGTTCCCCTTCTTAAAAAGGCCAATGCGGATCCGGAAACACTGACTAAGTTTCGTCCGGTCTCATTATTGCCTGCGGCTGCAAGAAAATTTGAAAAATCAATAACTCAGCAGCTCACTACTATTTTGACAGCTAACAAGCTGCTACATCTCACCCAGTCCAGCTTTCATTTGGGACATAGGTGTCTATTAGGATGGCGGACGGACCCCCGAGGTGGAGGGTGGCGGTCACATCCTGTATATTTAACATTGCGACGGTTGCTGCTTAAAGCAGCACTCGCCGCAAAGTTAAAAATGCATGCTTTGCATGTGCATGCGCGGTGCCTGCCGCTTTGTGCATGCACATGCAGGGGGGTACCATAGGTACCCCCAATGTGCACCCAACACCCTGGTCCGTCCGCCACCCCCGAGGTGGAGGGACCGTCCGCAGGGGCAGCGGCGTTCCCTCCATAGGAATTAGGATGTGACCGCCACCCTGGCGGTCACATCCTGTATATTTAACATTGCGGCGGTTGCTGCTTAAAGCTCTGCACACATCATAATATGGCTGGCGTTGTCTTGCATCGCCACCATATTGTGGTCCACACCCCGCGGATCAGCCTCCGACGGACCTGCCGTCCGCCGCTGATCCCACCGCCATCATAATCTGGCGGTGGGTGTTTTCAAGGACCGCGGCGGTGAATCCGCATCCTCTGGGCCGGCGGTGGCTTTCACCGGCCCAGAGGATGCGGATTCACCGCCATCATAATCGAGTACGGAGACAGATTTACTAGAAATGACAGAATCAATTAAGATCAGCCTGGACTCCTGGACTCTGGTCTCAACATAGCATTGGTGCTGCTGGATCTCTCAGCAGCATTTGACATGGTGGGCCACAGCATCCTGCTAAAAAGACTGGAACATCCGGGCCTGGCAGACTCTGCTTTAGGATGGTTAATTTCATTTTTGAAGGAAATAGAGCAGGTAGTGTGGAGAAACTTTACTCTTCTACAGCTAAATAGTTAAAATGGGGGGTCCCTTTTAACCATCTATATGCCTCGTCTGGCATTTCTGGTTGAATCGTTTGACATCAAGATCATTTCCCATATGGACGATACTCAGCTCCTTCTCACCTATGGCGGGGATTCAGCTAGCACCAAAAAAGAATTCACTCTTTGTTTAAAGACGCTACTTGACTGGCTCAGGAAGAACAAATGATAGTGTAATCCAGACAAGACTGATATCCTGTTATTTGGGCCAAATCCCCTTCCAGGATGGACTAGAGCTTGATCAAAGAATGTTGCCCCGCCTCCGGTGGAGGTGGCAAGAAACTTGGGGGTTCCGTCTGACTTGTGCCTTTCCGTCAACGCCCAGGTTTCTTCAGTGGTACAAATTTTCCTTTGGATTCTCTGCCTGCTTCGGAGATTCCTACACCTGATTCTTCAGCAAGCTCAGATCACAGTGGTTAGGGCTTTGATACTATCACAGATGGACTATGTTAATGTGCTTATCTGGGTATCCCAGAGGCCAGCACTTACAGGTTGTACAAAACATGGCGGGTCGTCTATTGTACAAGCTACCAAAGCACTCATCTGTCTTGCTCTTTCGTGAGCAGCTTCACTGGCTCCCAGTGCGTAAGTGGATAATGTTTAAAGCTCTACCACTGACGCATCAAACGCTTCATAATAAGGGGCTGCTATATCTGAATGAGAGGATTAATGCTTACAGCCCAAGGAGAGTTTTGCTCTCTAGTTAAGCTGGGCTGCTAACAGCACCCCGTTTAAAAAAGAAGCAGAGATGGACTCGGAGGGAGGCCAACTACAAGCAGAGGATAATATTGCAGATCTTGATCATCGCAGTAGAGGAGTCGGCGGTCACCAAGCACGGCAACAGTTGTTCCTGAAGCAATAGAACTATGCAGCTCTTCTTATGAATGAGGCCCACCTAAATTGGCTGGCAACGCTCAGTAGAGTCTACCAATGGGGGGATAAATCTAGCAAGATGCTTCATCGGGTGTGTGAGGGGATGTTCCATTCCCAGCCCCTCCCCGGTATAGTTGACCCGAATGGAAGGCCCATCACAGACTCCAGGGACATTGCGGGAAGCTTCTCTACATATTTTGCGGAGCTGTGTGCCCCCAGAGAATGTCTCCAAGAAGACGTGTTAGGCCGGTTTTTGGACGACATCCCGCCTCGGGCCCTGTCGGATGAGGTGAGTGCAGAGCTTGCTCTCCTGGTCACAGAGGAGGAATTGGGTGCAGCCCTGGGAGACCTTAACTCGGGTAAGGCTCCGGGACAAACGTGTTTCTCTGTGAATTTTTGAAGAACATTTTCCTGCCGCTTGGACCCCATTTCCTTAGAGTGGTGGAGGAGTCCTGTGAGCGGGGGTGTCTTCCTCGGGATTGGCGACATGCAGAGGTTGTAGTGTTCCACAAACCAGGCAGACACCCGGACCAGCACGCTTCATATCGTTCCATTTTCCTCCTGAACGTAGAAGCTAAAATATTGGCCAAGGCACTGGCCAACCGCTTGCGGCCCCACATTACTACCTTGGTACACCCAGATCAAGCCGGGTTTATGCCCCAGAGGGCGACCCGACATAATATTCGCCGGGTACAGGTTGCTGTTGCTGCCATCCAGGGGCTAGGTGAACGGGTGTTGTTCTTGCTGGCAGATATGGACAGGACATTTGATTCCCTTAGTTGGGTATATTTATTCGCACTGCTCTGCAGGTTGAATCATGGACAGTGCTTTCTGTTCTATCTGTCCTTGCTTTACACTGATCTTACTGCGTCGGTACATGTTGCTGGCTCTACCTCCTCCACCTTTTCTCTTGGACGGGGTACCCGGCAAGGCTGTCCGCTGTCTCCATACTTGTTTGCCCTGGTGATTGAAACTTTGGCCACCTGGGTCCACATGGACGCACAGGTGACTGGCTTTGAATGGGTGCACGGATTGTCGGATCGCATTGTATTATATGTGATGATGTTTTTTCTTCCTTACGGACGAAAATCAGGCAGGGCCGCGGCTTCTTCCTACTATGCAGATTTTTGGGGAATCATCGGGTCTCTACTTGAACCCAAGCAAGTCCACCTTGTGGCCTCTTGGGGACACATCGGGTCTGGGCGCCTGGGCCTCGTCGATTTGGGTTGTTTCCGGCGGGATGAAGTATCTTGGGGGATTTTTATCAGACTCACCCACTGTAGCATGGGAAAGGAATTTGGTTCCGGTCTGGGAACATTCCGAACGTATCCGGGACGATCTTAAGACATGGTCTCACATGCTGTTGTCTATATATGGTCGATTGGCCATCTTCAAGAGGGTTTCTCTCCCCCGTTTACTGTATCAATTGCGGAATCACCCCTACCCGATTCCCCCTAGATGGTTCAGGCAGGTCAATGCAGCTTTTTATTTCAATTTCTATGGGCAGGGGGAGTGATGAGAGTCGCCCTACAGACATGCTTCCTCTCCACGTATTGTGGAGGACTGGAAACCTCTGATATACTATCATATTACATGGCATCACATTTACTGGTCTTAAATGAGTGGTGGTATAGGGGTAGAGAGGACCCTGCCTGCTGTAGAGCGGCGTCTTATGGGGGACCTCTCCTTACACATAATTCTGTACTCAGCACCGGTACGTAGATCCCGGCCGTCAGCGACCCAGGAAGTTTTCCAAATTTGGTGACAGGCCTTGCGCAGGGTGGGGTGTTGGAATTCGCTGACACGGGAAACCCCCTTATGGAATAATGGTCGCCTGCCACAACTAGCTACTCTGTCAGGGTTTTGTGGTTGGGACAACATTGGTGTCTCTTCCCTAGGGGACGTCATGCGGGGGCCGATCCTGAAGTCCTTTCAAGATCTACAAAAAGATTTTCAAATGCCGAAAACACAATTTTACAAATACCTCCAGTTTCGACATGTCCTCTCCCCTAGTCTAGAGGGTTTGGAGTCACTGGCGGAGTGCAGCCCGATAGAAGCAAAGGTATTTATGGGGGACCTTCAGGATCATAAAACATCTACCAGTCCCTGGTGACTCACAGCTCCCCAACACTGCAGAAGCTTAGAGGGGCCTGAGAGGGAGACATTGGCCCACTTGATGAGGAGGACTGGACAGAGGCCCTGACCTCCCCGCGGGGGACGGCCATAGCAATATGTCTGCGCCTTGTCCAGTTTTAATATCTTATTTTAACAACACAACTGTGGCTGACCAAGGTTTCGCACTTAAATTTCAATGTTGAATAGTCAATATGACACTGTGCACAACAACATCCGGAACTGGCCACAAAAAGCTCCACTGTCAGGACAGATACCAAATTCTATAGGAAAAGGATGGTGCACCAGAATTAGCAGTCCAGGTAGGCTGTCGTATTTTGAAAAAATCTTTTATTATTTTCAATCTTTAAAAAGGTCTCAGGCTGAGGCCTTTTTAAAGATTGAAAATAATAAAAGATATTTTCAAAATACGACAGCCTACCTGAACTACTAATTCTGGTGCACCATCCTTTTCCTATACGGTTTTAATATCTTCATTGGGTCTACTTCACGTAGGTCCGATTATGGAGGGTGCGACTAGTGGCCTCCTCTGTATGTCTTAGATGTGAGCGGGAGGAAGGGACCCTGATGCACACGATTTGGCATTGTCTCTCCTTGTTACGGTTCTGGAGAGGGGTGGTGACCTGCCTCTCTGAGGTGTTGAGCTGGGACCTGCCCCATTCGCTGAAATTGGTGCTTTTACATGTCATGGATGGGATTGGGGGTAACATTTATAAACGCCATCTTATGTTGCTAGGGTTTACTCTGGCGAAGAGGGACATTGCTTAAGCATGGAAGGCAATGGCACCACCCTCAGTGTCGGCTTGGAAGAAGGGCTGGACTTCTGTATTGGCTTGGAACTTCCTATTTTCACTGCAAGAGGGGGTCCGCAGAAGCATTATAAAGTTTGGAAGTGGTGGGCAGACTATCAGGGCTTGCTGTTGGAGCCTGTTGAGGCAGCAGGGCCCCTCTATCCAGTTTAACATTACCCTGCTGGTGCAAGCTGTAGTTTCCTGCATTTGTTTATTGTAGCAGGTAGTTGTGGTGTAAAATGCACAGCTATGGCTGTATTTGGGAGGCCATTAGTGTGACGGGGGGGGGAGAGGGGTTGTTGGGTGGGGGTTTGCATATGGGTTATTTAATCTGTATTGCTTTCCATTTCTTCTTGATCTTATTATTGAAAAGTCAAAGTCATGAAGCCTTATATTTATTGTGCAGATGCCCCTGGGTTACAAAGCCCTGCTTTATATGTGTCATTTGATGAATAAAATCTGTTTTAAAAAAAAAGAAGCAGAGAAGGGGCTCTTCCTTTTCAGTGCTGTCTGCAGGTTTATGGAATTAGTTGAGAATAATAAAAGAGGAAGTGTGTTTTAAAAAAGCACTAAAAACATACCTCTTTAGCCCTTAGAGTAGGGGTTGACTGGCTGAGGTCTGTTTTTCTATTGTACCATTGATGCTGAGCACTGGGACACCCTTGGAGTAGCCGAGCGCTATATAAATGATTTTCATTCATCATATGTACTTACAATAGGCGATAAACACCACATATATATCTGTCTGTGTATGTGTGAAGGATATGACCATGTGAGTGTTTGATGGCAGTAATACTCATGTGGGGAGCTTCAGTCTGCGTTAGCCTGGCTAAAAAAACAGCCAGATTTGTCACAGTTGAAGCGCTTCAAAACTTTACACTGTTTATATTAGTGGGAGCTCAGTCTAGCGTGCAATTCCCTGTGTAAATGCCTCCTTAGCTTAAGAGTGGTATTATCAGCCACTATGGCATAAAGTGATTTTTCCATAGAGTGTATCTCCATTTCCAATATATGTAATTGTTTATGTAGTAATATTATTACCCCATTTTTGCAGATATCATGCACTTAAACCTTAAAGGTTTCCCTTTCATTCAGTAATTCTCCTGTGGAATCCGCGTTTGTGGCTAAAAAAGGTGTGTTATTTGTGCATGTATAGTAGCCTTATAGAAGGTTTTCCAGACAACAAGGGGCTGCAGTCTGCAACTGGCATACTCACTGATAGTGCACTACATTGTAAGGTGAGCAGCAGGTGCTGTGGTCAGAAAGGGTCTTGGCTAGGTACTCTGCTCCCACAACCAGCTTATGTGTATATATATTGTAGAGATGATCATGCCTATACAAGTGTACTGCACATCAACATTGAGTACTCTGCAGCTCGCAGATGTATTGCTCCCCATACATCCGTGAGACCCCAACCTATGACTTCTTCCGACAGGTGATCAGAGAAATTTCAGGAGGAAGCTCCAGGTAGTGGCAGGGGCGGGGAACAACCTTTACAACGCAACTTATACAACGCACTACCATTACAACAAAACTTTTACAACGCAACATGCATTACAATGCATGCATTTACAAGGCAACAATTACAACGCATGACACTACAACGCACACCACTACAACGCATGTCATTACAACGCAGTCTTTACAACGCATACCATTACAACGCATAGCATTACAACACATAGTACCCCTACACTATCCAACACTTACCCTACTGTTGCACTCCCTGGAGTTAGAATAGTAATTTTTACCCCTACACTATCCAACACTTACCCTACTGTTGCACCCCCTGGAGTTAGAATAGTAATTATTACCCCTACACTATCCAATACTTACCTTACATGCAAAGTAATATTATGCGTTGTAATGTGAAGTAGTGTGGCTCACTGGTTAGAGGCGGCAGACCCGAGAGCAGAGGACGGCCCGGGACCAGGGTTCGATTCCCGGCGCGGCAGGTTTCTGGACCAGGGTCAGCGGACTCGATAATTCTCTCGCCTCGGTGCCCACTCTGATCAGCGATCACACTCGGCAACTCTGGGCATTAGCTTGCCTCATCTTCACTAACGGCCCCACCAGACCGCCGGGGATGCCTGGTCTCACCCTGGAGATACCCATTAAGGGACCATCTCTCAGGGAAGCCAGGAAGGGTTTCGCAGCGGTCGAAGCGCCTTGGGACCCTACGGGTAAGTAGTGCGCTATATAAATGCCAATACATACACATACATAATGGTATGCGTTGTAAAGGTAGTATGCGATGTAAGGGAATGTGTTGTAAAGGTAGTTTTTAAAAGTTTGTTGTAAATACATGCGTTGTAATGAAATGCGTTGTAAAGGATGTTGCGTTGTAAAAAATGTGTTGTAAAGGTTGGGGTTGTAAAAGTATGCGTTGTAACATCATACATCCGGCAGGGGCGGACTATCTAGGTTTGTGACCGGGACACAATTAAAATTGCCAGCCACAGTGTTTGGACACAGGGGATTGGTGTAATCAAGGCAGATATACTGTTCAAGCAGGCCAAGTGACCCATGTTAAGAAAATACAGTGCAAGCAGGTGTACCCTCGGCCATCCAGTAGGCTGCCCATGTATACATAGTACCCACTGTATCGATGTTCTGCATTTCAGCTCTAAAGGTAACCCCCAGCCCTAACCCATACTAGTACTCCCATCATGGGTCCCAGCATATCCTATGGATGCACTCATTCAAGTGTATGCAACATGAGAAATTGAATAAAGCATTGGATGATTAGGCGGAGGGTCCACGAGCCTTATGGCATCCAGGTTCCTTGGGCACAACTTTCCTTTAAGTGATGATGATTTTAGACTTTTCAATATATTTTTTTACCATGCTCTTTTTATATATTTGTGACTTTTTTTGTATGACTATGTTTTTAACATTGTTTGATGTTTTTTTAAGGATGATTGTTGTGTATATTCTTATGTGAATGGTCTTTAATTGGTCGAATAAAGCTACTACTAGTACTATTACTCCCAGCATGGGCTGAGGAAGTAGTACAAAAAATAAAAAACCTGCCTCCATCGTTTTTTTACAGCCATTCACCCCCAATTTTGGCATGCTTGTTTCCCGAATAATCGCATAGTGTGATCCATGCCTCCTTAGAAATGAGTCTACATGATATCTTTTGGGAAGATGACCCAGCCCCTGGCATTTCAAGTTACATTTATGTATTGATCCATTGTAATAAAAGGTGGGGGTTGATGGAGTAAATGTATGTTCACTTAATCCTATGTAGGTCTGTAATGTGCTTAGTGTATGTCTAATTTATTCCATGGTCTTGGAAGAGATAAAACCTCTGGTATGAGTCAGTAAAATTATCTGATTCAAGTTATGCAACTGATACTTCATCCTGCTCTCAAAATTAGAACTATTGAACAAACTTAACTGTAAATTCCCTTGCTGGGCTGGATTAGAACTTCCTCTTGACCAAGCGTAGTAGAAGAACAGTGTTGTAAAGCGTAGAAAAAATGGGGCGGGCTGCGCGCTATTAATCGAAAGGGTTCCTTCAAGCACTTCGAGGACCCCCAAATCTCTATGTTTGCAATGTGTTTAGTAATGCCTATACAGCCCACCACAAAGACGTGTCTACGACAGATTGAACCATTCATATTTTAAAGCAATTGTGAACTAAAGGAGTTTCAAATGTTATCGCATGTGTTTGCATCAGCTTATGCCTAAATTGATCTGTTGCAAACCTGCCTGACATTCTCAGAACATGGGCTAAGTTATTTCACATTACAGTTACGTGCACTTTTCCTAAACTTTTTCTGCCAGCCTTCCACATATTCACTCTAACACCAGTCTATGCTCATGAACCCCTCGATACTCTGCACCTGGGGTTGCCAAAAAGGCTCATAATAAGTCACCTGCAGCTTTTGGGGTAATTTGTGGCATTCATCTAGATTCTGAATCCTATGTGGATGGAGCCACTTCCGTATCATCCTTAGTCCCAGAAGAGTTAGTCCTGATGCCATCATTTTCAGGAATGGAGGAAGACTATGGTAGCTGGGCAATGGCAGTCAAGCAGCATGGTGGCTACAAGAGTATGGAGCATCATGATATCAGCTGGTGTATCATAAGCAGCTGATGGAATGCGTTATGGTTCGAGGGATCAGAGACAGTTTCACCAGGGACACAGATGGAATGATGGATGGAATCTCCTTTGGAATAAAGCAACTTGATTTTTGTAACCCTGCAACCACGGGGGGTTATTTACCTAGCTTAATACTTGAATTGTCACAAAGATGCAGTTGCAATTTTGAGTTCTTTAACTTGTTGTTAAGTAAGCGTAGATGTTGACATTGGGGTACCTAGCTAGTTCCAGCCCACGTTTCTTGCATCGATGTCTTCTTCTTTCTGTCTCCATTCTTGGCTGTGTGTCCACCCGCCCAGATGTTCCATTCTGCTTGTTTCAATCCTAGGAAGCTTCAAGCACCATACAGAACAAAAATGTCTTCCCCCGACAGAAATCCTCAGCTTGGCTGAGAAAAGCAGTCCATATTTAAGGCCCATACAGTGGAGTACCTAAGTCAATGAGATTCGTGGGATGTGAAACTCGAAATTCCCAACTAAAAAAGCATTGGCATAGCCAATAGGTCTCGCCTTTGGGACATTATAAGTGTTTAGTTATCCAGCACAATATCCTTGGTGCAACAACATTAACTGTTGCATGGCTAAACACTTATAAGGTCCCAAAGGCGAGACCTAGTGGCTATGCCAATGCTTGTTTTGTTATATATGCGGTTGGCCTCTCAGCTCACTCAGGTGGCTGCTTGGCCACTAACAAAGAGGTTATATGCGTGAACTGTCATTGAAAAGATGTTCTACTCTTTAAACAAATATTTGAGTCTCTTGAGTCTCTTGCACACCCTTAACCGTAAGAGCCACATGGTAACTAGTTAATAATGGAAAAAATGAACAAACCGAGGGGAAAAAATCTTTCTCAATGCTTTTTGGCAGCTGTTGCTGCTTTTCTTGGCGCATGAATAGCTGCTATTCCTATTGCAGTGGAACATATATTTTAAATTTTAACCATACGATTTTCTGTTCCAACACGAGTGTACCCAAGACATTTATAGACCAGCATCACTTTGGAGTAGAATTTCTACATAACATAATGACTGTGGGGGCACCATGGTTCCTGTCGGATTGTTTGCTAAATCAGTGCATTCTGGGAGTTGTAGTTTTTCTCAGATTGAATTGGAGTAATTCATTTTCAGTCGTTATTTTGCTGTATCAACCATCCTGGGACTGGCAGTGTCATTGTTGGCGTGCCTGAGAGTTACATCTAGTCATTTTTAGGTCTCGTGACCTATCAATGTGCATGCGCATTGAGAGAAGCGAGACTATAGGGCTTTAAACAAAGTTTACCTAACTGTGGCGATTTGGTGCTGTGCCCGTGGCTTTTAGGTCAACGCGCAAGCGCATTGACCTAAAATGCGCGTGCACATCACCAAATCGCCGTCTGTTCCCTCAGCCGCACTCCTCCCACACCTTTGAAGTGAAGCTTAGCTTCACTTCAAAGGCCCCGGCTGCTTCACACCCTCATGCCGCTCTCCCCGCTCCGCCCCCTCCCCTGCCCGCCATGTGCATTTCTCCCCCCCCCCCTCCCCACAGCAATGCCCTCCGTCTTGTTTCCTTTCTTGTTTTTCTTTCAGGTGAGATATCTTTTCCATCATTTGCGATAATACAGTTCTCATATGCATTTTTTAATTATTAGCAGCATATACACAGGCGCCCCTTCGGCGCTTTTGCTCTCAACCCTACTATCCTGTCAGCCGCATCTCTATAAGTTACTCGAAGCATGGCCTGACATGTGCACAGCTTATTCCGGCACCACCATCCTGCCAGACGCTTCTGCTTTGTTCGCCCACCGCATGGCCCTATTTGTGCACATTTTACTTTCGTGCATACCCTTACCCGCAGCCTCTCCTTCCCCACTTCTGCCTTTTCGGGTCTCGCGCTCACCGCAGACCCCTTCACATGGCTCACACCCACCTTTTTTTCAGGTTACCATGCCATTCCCCACCTATCCCCCAGTCATTTCCGGGTAGGACGCGTGCACCCAGTGGACTCTCGGCCTTGGCCCGCTTATTCTGCCAGCCGCTTCTGCTTTGGTCGCCCACCGCATGGCCCCATTTGTGCACATTCACTTTCGTGCACACCCTTACCCGCAGCCTCTCCTTCCCGACTTCTGCCTTTTCGGGTCTCACACTCACCGCAGACCCCTTCACATGGCTCACACCCACATTTTTTTAAGGTTACCATGCCAGGTTACCTCACTCACCCTCAACCCCTCACCCTCACTCACCCTCAACCCCTCACCCTCACTCACCCTCACTCACCCTCAACCCCTCACCCTCAACCCCTCACCCTCACTCACCCTCACCCTCACCCTCACTCACCCTCAACCCCTCACCCTCACACACCCTCAACCCCTCACCCTCACTCACCCTCACTCACCCTCAACCCCTCACCCTCACTCACCCTCACCCTCACTCACCCTCACTCACCCTCACCCTCACTCACCCTCACTCACCCTCACTCACCCTCACCCTCACTCACCCTCACTCACCCTCACTCACCCTCACCCACACTCACCCTCACCCTTACTCACCCTCAACCCCTCACCCTCACTCACCCTCACCCTCACTCACCCTCACCCTCACTCACCCTCAACCCCACTCACCCTCAACCCCTCACCCTCACTCACCCTCACTCACCCTCAACCCCTCACTCACCCTCACTCTCACTCACCCTCACTCACCCTCAACCCCTCACCCTCATTCACCCTCACCCTCACTCACCCTCACCCTCACTCACCCTCAACCCCTCATCCTCACTCACCCTCACCCTCACCCTCACTCACCCTCAACCCCTCACCCTCACCCTCCCTCAACCCCTCACCCTCACTCACCCTCAACCCCTCACCCTCACTCACCCTCACTCACCCTCACCCTCACTCACCCTCACTCACCCTCACCCTCACTCACCCTCACTCACCCTCACTCACCCTCACTCACCCTCACTCACCCTCACCCTCACTCACCCTCACCCCCTCACCCTCACTCACCCTCACTCACCCTCAACCCCTCACCCTCACCCTCACTCACCCTCAACCCCTCACCCTCACTCACCCTCAATCCCTCACCCTCACCCTCACTCACCCTCACCCTCACTCACCCTCAACCCCTCACCCTCACCCTCACTCACCCTCAACCCCTCACCCTCACCCTCACTCACCCTCAACCCCTCACCCTCACTCACCCTCAACCCCTCACCCTCACTCACCCTCAACCCCTCACCCTCACTCACCCTCACTCACCCTCACTCACCCTCACTCACCCTCACCCTCACTCACCCTCACTCACCCTCACCCTCACTCACGCTCACTCACCCTCACTCACCCTCACCCTCACTCACCCTCACCCACCCTCACCCTCACCCTCACTCACCCTCAACCCCTCACCCTCACTCACCCTCACTCACCCTCAACCCCTCACCCTCACTCACCCTCACCCTCACTCACCCTCAACCCCTCACCCTCACTCACCCTCAACCCCTCACCCTCACCCTCACTCACCCTCAACCCCTCACCCTCAACCCCTCACTCACCCTCACTCTCACTCACCCTCACTCACCCTCAACCCCTCACCCTCACTCACCCTCACCCTCACTCACCCTCAACCCCTCACCCTCACTCACCCTCAACCCCTCACCCTCACTCACCCTCAACCCCTCACCCTCACTCACCCTCACCCTCACTCACCCTCAACCCCTCACCCTCAACCCCTCACACTCAACCCCTCACCCTCAACCCCTCACCCTCACTCACCCTCAACCCCTCACCCTCACTCACCCTCAACCCCTCACCCTCACTCACCCTCACTCACCCTCACCCTCACTCACCCTCAACCCCTCACCCACCCTCACCCTCACTCACCCTCACCCTCACTCACCCTCACTCACCCTCACTCACTCTCACCCTCACTCACCCTCACCCTCACTCACCCTCACCCTCACTCACCCTCACTCACCCTCACCCTCACTCACCCTCACCCACCCTCAACCCCTCACCCTCACTCACCCTCACCCACCCTCACCCTCACTCACCCTCACTCACCCTCAACCCCTCACCCTCACTCACCCTCACCCTCACCCTCACTCACCCTCAACCCCTCACCCTCACCCTCCCTCAACCCCTCACCCTCACTCACCCTCAACCCCTCACCCTCACTCACCCTCACTCACCCTCACCCTCACCCTCACTCACCCTCACTCACCCTCACCCTCACTCACCCTCACCCTCACTCACCCTCACTCACCCTCACTCGCCCTCACTCACCCTCACCCTCACTCACCCTCACCCTCACTCACCCTCACCCCCTCACCCTCACTCACCTTCACTCACCCTCAACCCCTCCCCCTTACCCTCACTCACCCTCAACCCCTCACCCTCACTCACCCTCAACCCCTCACCCTCACCCTCACTCACCCTCACTCACCCTCAACCCCTCACCCTCACTCACCCTCACCCTCACTCACCCTCAGCCTCTCACCCTCACTCACCCTCACTCACCCTCAACCCCTCACCCTCACCCTCCCTCAACCCCTCACCCTCACTCACCCTCAACCCCTCACCCTCACTCACCCTCACTCACCCTCACCCTCACCCTCACTCACCCTCACCCTCACTCACCCTCACTCACCCTCACTCACCCTCACCCTCACTCACCCTCACCTTCACTTACCCTCACCCCCTCACCCTCACTCACCCTCACTCACCCTCAACCCCTCACCCTCACCCTCACTCACCCTCAACCCCTCACCCTCACTCACCCTCACCCCCTCACCCTCACTCACCCTCACTCACCCTCAACCCCTCACCCTCACCCTCACTCACCCTCAACCCCTCACCCTCACTCACCCTCAACCCCTCACCCTCACTCACCCTCACCCTCACTCACCCTCACCCTCACTCACCCTCAACCCCTCACCCTCACTCACCCTCACCCTCACTCACCCTCAACCCCTCACCCTCACCCACCCTCACCCTCACTCACCCTCAACCCCTCACCCTCACTCACCCTCAACCCCTCACCCTCACTCACCCTCACTCACCCTCACTCACCCTCACCCTCACTCACCCTCACTCACCCTCACTCACCCTCACTCACCCTCACTCACCCTCACCCTCACTCACCCTCACCCTCACTCACCCTCACCCACCCTCACCCTCACTCACCCTCAACCCCTCACCCTCACTCACCCTCACTCACACTCAACCCCTCACCCTCACTCACCCTCACCCACCCTCACCCTCACTCACCCTCAACCCCTCACCCTCACTCACCCTCAACCCCTCACCCTCACCCTCACTCACCCTCAACCCCTCACCCTCAACCCCTCACTCACCCTCACTCTCACTCACCCTCATTCACCCTCAACCCCTCACCCTCACTCACCCTCACCCTCACTCACCCTCAACCCCTCACCCTCACTCACCCTCACTCACCCTCAACCCCTCACCCTCACTCACCCTCAACCCCTCACCCTCACTCACCCTCAACCCCTCACCTTCACTCACCCTCACCCTCACTCACCCTCAACCCCTCACCCTCAACCCCTCAACCCCTCACCCTCACTCACCTTCAACCCCTCACCCTCACTCACCCTCAACCCCTCACCCTCACTCACCCTCACTCACCCTCACCCTCACTCACCCTCAACCCCTCACCCTCACTCACCCTCACCCTCACTCACCCTCACCCTCACTCACCCGCACCCTCACTCACCCTCACTCACCCTCACCCTCACTCACCCTCACTCACCCTCACCCTCACCCTCACTCACCCTCACTCACCCTCACCCTCACTCACCCTCAACCCCTCACCCTCACTCACCCTCACTCACCCTCACCCTCACTCACCCTCAACCCCTCACCCTCACTCACCCTCAACCCCTCACCCTCACTCACCCTCAACCCCTCACCCTCAACCCCTCACTCACCCTCACTCTCACTCACCCTCACTCACCCTCAACCCCTCACCCTCACCCTCACTCACCCTCACTCACCCTCACCCTCACTCACCCTCAACCCCTCACCCTCACTCACCCTCACCCTCACTCACCCTCAACAGCTCACCCTCACTCACCGTCAACCCCTCACCCTCCCTCACCCTCACCCTCACCCTCCCTCACCCTCCCTCACCCTCACTCACCCTCACCCTCACTCACCCTCACTCACCCTCAACCCCTCACCCTCACTCACCCTCACCCACCCTCACCCTCACTCGCCCTCAACCCCTCACCCTCACTCACCCTCAACCCCTCACCCTCACTCACCCTCAACCCCTCACCCTCAACCCCTCACTCACCCTCACTCTCACTCACCCTCACTCACCCTCAACCCCTCACCCTCACCCTCACTCACCCTCCCTCACCCTCACTCACCCTCAACCCCTCACCCTCACTCACCCTCAACCCCTCACCCTCACCCTCACTCACCCTCACCCTCATTTACCCTCAACCCCTCAACCCCTCACCCTCAACCCCTCACCCTCACCCTCACTCACCATCACCCTCACTCACCCTCAACCCCTCACCCTCAACCCCTCACCCTCACCCTCACTCACCCTCACCCTCACTCACCCTCACTCACCCTCAACCCCTCACCCTCACTCACCCTCACCCTCACCCTCACTCACCCTCACCCTCACTCACCCTCAACCCCTCACTCACCCTCACTCACCCTCACCCTCACCCACCCTCACCCACCCTCACCCTCACTCACCCTCACCCTCACTCACCCTCACTCACCCTCACCCTCACTCACCCTCACCCTCACTCACCCTCACCCTCACTCACCCTCAACCCCTCACCCTCACCCTCACTCACCCTCACTCACCCTCAACCCCTCACCCTCACTCACCCTCAACCCCTCACCCTCACCCTCACTCACCCTCAACCCCTCACCCTCAACCCCTCACTCACCCTCACTCTCACTCACCCTCACTGACCCTCAACCCCTCACCCTCACTCACCCTCACCCTCACTCACCCTCACCCTCACTCACCCTCACTCACCCTCACCCTCACTCACCCTCAACCCCTCACCCTCACCCTCACTCACCCTCACCCTCACTCACCCTCAACCCCTCACCCTCACTCACCCTCACCCTCACTCACCCTCAACCCCTCACCCTCACTCACCCTCACCCTCACTCACCCTCAACCCCTCACCCTCACTCACCCTCAACCCCTCACCCTCACCCTCACTCACCCTCACCATCACTCACCCTCAACCCCTCACCCTCAACCCCTCACCCTCACTCACCCTCACCCTCACTCACCCTCAACCCCTCACCCTCACTCACCCTCAACCCCTCACCCTCACCCTCACTCACCCTCACAACACATATTGTGTTACAATAGGTGTCACATTTGCGAAAGATAAAACTATTGGCATTGTAAATAACAAAGCTATTAATTTCGCTATTTTCAAAACAAGCACATAAATAAAAAATGTGTCCTTTACAATACCAATAGCTCAAACTTTCCTAATGCGAGACCTATTGCATTGCTGTGCTTCTCTCCCCTGCTGCACTCTCCTGCTCTCTAGAGATGTGGCCTAACGACCAGAGCTGCCATCTAAGTGACGTAAATACAAAACATGTTGCATTCCAAATGCTATAGGTGTCACATTCGCGAAAGTTATAACTATTGGCATTGTAAATGACAAAACCATCAATTTAGCAATTTTAAAAACCAACAAATAAATAAAATATGTCATTTACAAGACCAATAACTTCAACTTTTCTAATGCGAGACCTATTGCATTTCCAATGCTTGTTTAACTTTGACTTCTGGTTCTTGAAACATGGCCGAGCATCCGTGTCAGAAGGGAAATAGCCCTGGCTGCTAAGTGCTCGTTGCACAGAGACCTCTTCACCCAGTAATGGGACTTTGCATTCTGGGATTTGTAGTTTCACCTTTTCAGCTGGATGGGTCTAAACTTTATTTGCACTGCACACAAGTTTGTGTTAAAGCTTCTACTTTCATTTGCTATGGGAAGAATGATTCAGTCCAATGCAGGGGCCCGAATGTCCCAGCACGTTGCTGGCACAAAGTCCGGAGTAGCTTCAGGTGTTACTTAGCAAGTCTAGTGGGTCTGTCAATGAGAGCTAGAGGAAAGAGGAGAGATACCAGGGTAGACGGAGAGAGAGGGAGAAGGTGACAATATCAGATGAGAAAGTGGGAGACACGGAAATACAGAAGTAGCAGGAGGGGGCGAGAGAAAGGAAGACACTGCGGAGAACGGTGGACAGAGTGAGAGAGGGGGAAAAGGACAGGGGGGCATAGCCACGGAGCTATCAAGGCAGAGCACAATATGGGGAGAGTGGGGAGACATTACATTGACAGAGAATAAGGCAGAAGAAAGAGAGACGCAGGTGAAATATGTGAGACACACGGATGAGAAGCGCCGGAACAGGCACAATAAAAGAGGCAGGAAGAGACAAAGGCGGCGAGAGATGGGTGGACAGAACTCTAGGGGCAGGTACAGCCTGTTGGGTACATGGGTGCGGGGGAGACAGTCACACCTTCTCTATGCTCTTTGGCCACCCCACACGTGCACAATGACGCCAGTAAACGGCACAGAGATGCAAGGGCCCCCTTTAATGGAGTTAATGGAGCGTACGGGGTAACCGGGGGACGAAAGTACCCTCACGGTAAGCGGGCCCTCTGCGCATGCACACTTCGACAGAAGGGCGTGGTTTTATAGGGAGTACGGGGGTAACCGGGGAGGGGATGTGCCCCCACGGTAAACGGGCCCTCCTGCGCACGCGCACACTTCGACAGGAGGGCGTGGCTAAATAGGGCGTTCGGGGGTAACCGGAGAGGGGATGTGCCCCCACTGTAAAAGTGTCCTCCTGCGCATGCGCACTCCTTCAGGAGGGCGTGGTTTAGTGATAAGGATCTGACACCAGTTTTCGACCTTGCCCTAGGCCCAAATAGGTACGCAGAAAATTATCGATGTATAATATGAATTGATATGTGAGTTTTGGATAGGAAATACCTTGTACTAGAAATATGTTAAGGTTAGCCATCTGAATACCTGTATATATCAATTGTAACATTTTCTGCGTAATTGTGTAAATATTGTTTATTTCAATTTTGATTTACTTTGCATATTTTAATAAATACGGCCGGGGCGTCGAAAGATTCCCCGCCTTCCAAAGAAAGCCCTCTCACGTCCTGTTAATAATGTTATGTTGGTTAATGGAAGGGTGGGGGTCCTCCGGCAGTCCCTGGCCATATGGGGAGAGTGGGGAGACATTACATTGACAGAGAATAAGGCATAAGAAAGAGAGACGCAGGCGAAATATGCGAGACACACGGATGAGAAGCACCGGAGCAGGCACAATGAAAGAGGAAGGAAGAGACAAAGGTCGCGAGAGATGGGTGGACATCAGTACGAGAAGAATAGGAAGGAGAGGCAGAAGAGAGTACGCAAAGTAGAGGAAAGATGAGAGAGAGAGAGCACAGACAGAGGAGCAGGACAGAGATAAAGAGACGCAGAGAGAAATGAAGGAGGTGTCTAAGGGAGAGATGAAAGAGAGGGGAGACTTGGCGAGATGGAAAAATGCAGAGGAAGGAGAGACAAGTGGAAGGCAAATGCCAGAGGAGAGAATGAGTGAGACATGCAAAGAAAGCACTGCAAATGGACTAGAGTGAAAGAGGAGAAACTCGGGAGGAAATAGCAATGTCAGGAGGTCTGGCAGGAAGGGAAGGAAGTGTTAACGGTGAGGAAGTGAGAGCCAAAGGAAAATACAGAAGCGGGAGAGGGGCAGAAAGGAAGTGCAATCACAGAGGAGCGAGCAGGAGAGGCAGAGAGACCAGTGAGAACATAGAGGGAATGGGTGAGAGAGACGGGAAGCAGGGGAACAAAAGAGACAGGGCAAAATAGAGACAGAGAAAAGGAGGCAATGAAAGAGGGGAAAAAGTGGAAGAAGAATGAGACGGAAAATCAGTATCGCAGGAGCAGGGCTTCAAAAGGAGGGTGAAAATGATATAGTGGCGTTTTAAGAGAGAAACGAGGAAACAAAAAATATGCACGGAGGCAAAGGGAAAGATTAACTGTAGGTGAGAGGTGAACATAAAGCCAGTAAGAAATCTGTTGCCAGGAGAAGGGTCTCCGCAAAACAGCCCAGTAAAACACGTGTCTGTTTATCTGGAATACACAAAACATCTGCGGGGTACGAGCACAGCGTGCAACGTACATTGAGCCTGAGGCTGCTCTGTGGTGGGGGAGAGGGAGGGGCAAGTGTGAGAGGCGCCATGAAAACAAAGGATGCAGGAAAAGCAGATGGCCGTGCGTGTGTGCACTCATGCTTGTAGCCAGCAAGCAAAGGTTGGGTAGCACTTTTGAGATCCCCTTTACAAAAAGTCGAGCAACCTAACAACAAACAGAGACCTAACAACAAACAGCGCAAGCGCTGTTCTAGCTCGACCTAAAAATGGCCTATTTTATGTTGGATAGTTTGTTTCAAGTGCCCTTAGCTGTGTGTTTTATTCTAACTGCAGTGGCTGAGAGTAATATTCACCTACCCACTAAACCATGCTGCATTGAGTGTAGTATCTACCTAACCACTCAACCATGCTGCACTGACTGGATATAGTGTCCACCTGCTCACTAAACCATGCAGCAGTAACTAAGCACATTGTCCACCTGCTCACTAAACCATTCTAGACAGACTGATTATCGTGTCCGCCGGCGCACTAAACCAAGCTTTGTTATGGTGGTAGTGGTTTGCTCTCATAGTGTCAACTTGCACACTAAACCATGCTGCACTGATTGAGTGTAGTGGCCAAATACCTGTTAAACCATGCGCATTGACTGGGTACAATATCCACCTGGTCACTAAGCCATGCAGCAGCGACTGAGTGCATTATACACCTGTTTATTAAACAATGTTGAAGCGACTTTGCTTAGTGTCTGTTTGCCCAATAAACCATGCTGTACTGACTAAGTATAGTGTTCACTTGTCCGCTGAACCATACTGCAGTGATAGAGCGTAGTGTCTACCTGTACACTAAACCATGTTGCAGTGATTGAGTTTAGTGTCCATCTGCCCTCAAAACCAGAAGCAGTAACTAGTGTAGAGTCCACCTGCCCACTAAACCACCGACATTGCTGAAGCCCACCGCAAGGCATCGTATCCATTTGCAAATTGATAAGAAGTGTGTTTTCAGCCACATTTGCACTGTGATGGCAGGCAAATGAGCGCCATTAACGACAAACAATCGTCGGCGGGAGTCCGCTTAGTACTGAGACTAAATTATAACAGGAGCTCCCCCACTCCAGAAGTTGCAGTTAAATGCGTGGAGGCAGTCAGACAAATAAAGAGAAAGCGGCCGACTGTGAGGTTTGGTTCACACACTCCAACCATTGTCCTGGTAGGGGAAGTTTTGCGTCAGAGGGTAACAAAAGCAGGTGGATTGGCATCAGAGGGTGATCAACGGGAGGGCCGTTATATGGCGTCAGAAGATAACAATTTGGGGGTGGGGGTGGTGGCATGGCGTCAGATGGTGACCAGTGGAGGTGCGGCACGGCGTCAGGCGGTAGTAAGGGGGAAGGGCCTGGCGCAAGATAACAAGTGGGGATTGGGGTCCTAGGATGCACCGTATATTAAATAGATGCTCTCTAATACGTTTTGCTAGCCCAAGCAGACACCTGTTCTAACTTCCTCAATGTAGAGACTCATTTTTCTAAACTTATGTTTTGTAAATGCGATGTAAAAGCATTTTGGAGGGACAGCCATAAATAATATGTATAATTAGTTCTGGATTAGAATGAATGACGTGGCTTCATTTCCACACACCGATCGGGTGGGGAGGTGTCGGAGGAGTGACTCTCACTTCCATCCATAACAAGCATTGGCGGCCGCGAAATTAAATTAAAAAAAACACGAGTGGTGACACGCGTGGTGTGCACGCGCATCACCGCAAATGCTACTTTGCCGGCGATCAGCGCGCGCGCTCTTGTGTGCGTTCTAGCAAGCTGATCGCCGCAAAGTAGCACTTCTGAGAGCCCCAAAATGTCTCGGCCGAGGCCAGCGCATGAGCTGGATCAGGCCGAGACCTAAAAACAGTGGACCACAGACACAGAGTGAATGTGTGAGATGACCATGGTTAGGTGTGTACTGATCCCATAAGGAGCAAGGTCACTACTGATTTACACCAGGTGGGCCTCTGGAGCTGATTTAGACTTTGGCGAACAGACAAGCTTTTGCAATGATAACGGAGTGCCCTGTTCACCAAACTCAAGGTCTTCCCAACCGATGCAAATTACCCCCACCCCATGAGAAAAAACTGATGTGGGGATCGTTATTTTTTTTTTTTACTTTTCAAAAACAAACTCCAGCTCTGGCAGTTTGTTTTTGAAAAACAAATAATTTGGAAAAGTTTGAAGGACAGCCCTCGTGTTTGACAGAGCCATTCACTAAACGTTTCCTACATTGATAGGAACTACCATGACGGCGGTTCCTGAAAATGTATAGGCTGCTGCTCCGGTGGACATCTCTAAATTTTGTGGGCAGAGTAGTAGCCATAAAGTCATCAACCACCTTGTCTGCCTTTACTCCGTCTGCCAAATTCTAAATCACGCCCTCTGTCTAGGGTGGCACATTGGGTGAAAACCATTGGTTAGGAATGCTAGTTCGAGGAATTGCCAGTCATTTACAAGCATTAGTCCCATGAATGTTTTGAGTGTTTGATTGCCTGAAAACTAGACTCTGGCATAGTTTTCCAAGTCTATTACTTCCAATGTTTCTGAATTCTAAAAAGTAGTACATTTGCATCCATTTAAAGAGTTATTTTATGAGACAAATGTACTACTTTTCGGTAAATTGGTCAATATGGGGCTTATTAACAAAGAAGTGGTGCAACACAGCAAGCAAGCAAAATTGCTGCACTGCGCCACCTGACAGAGCAGAACTATGCCATATTTTCAAAGAAATTACGCAGTTCCGGTCTCTCCATGCTCTGGTGTAGTATTTATTGCAGACAACACAGCATTACGCTTATCCGTGGGTTCCACAGCATAAGCATGTGTGAGATCTAGTTTGTGATTGACACAAGCATCATCTTCTTTTGCAAGTTGTTTTCCTTGCCATGAAACGACTCATGCTTCATGATCATTCCACTTGAAATCAGGCAGGGATGTGGCTAAATGACAGGAGCTGCCAACTTTGCCACCGGGGAACCAGGGTCGAGTTCTGGAGTTGGCTCATCGTCCTGTGATTCTGTGAAAATCACATAATCTCCTTGTATCCAATAAAAAAAATTCTGACCTTATGTAAAGTAATCTGGTCTTCATGTTAAGCACTTTAATTCCCTTGGGTCAAGTTTGACTATCTATGAAAGAAAACTGCAAAGAAAACTGCAAAAATTCTTTCCATACTAGGTGCATGGATGGGTTGAGTCATTATCATAACCAAGAGTGCAACTGTCAGTTGTATGAGGATTCAGTTGGAGGGTTATTATTCCAGAGTCAACTGCCCAAGGCCAGTCACTAGTTGGAGACCGAATTCACTGAATTTTAGAGGTTACTCCCTCAGACCGGGTTATGGCAGGTACATCCATGACGGGCAAGAGAGGTGTCTGGATGCTAAAAAGGCCTGGAGGAGGGTCAAACAGATTATGTAGGCCAATTAATGTGGGGTCGTTGGCTTGAGAGTCACAAGCTTCCACTGACTTTCTCCCAACGTGATGGTATCCGTGTAATTAATCCCGACCCCCATGATGTGCCACAATTGACTGACAGCAGTATCGACTGCTGAGAGGGCAGCCCCTCCCCAACCCCCCTGGAGCTGAGACTGTGTGAGTCACTGTAAGCCTGGCGCCGTGCTGGCGCCGCAGGCAGCCACTATTGCCGCATTGTTTCAAGGCAGCTGGGCCGGGTGAGATACATTGTAGCGCTCTCAGCCACCCCACATAGCTGAGAGCACATGGTTTAACCATTTAGGAACTGACAGCCCAGCAAGCAGCACCTCTCTCGGAGCTGGCAGAGAGACTGCACAGGCGCCGCTGGTGGCGCGCGCTGGCAGGTGCCTAAAATGCGTGACAATGCATTTCAGTGCGGTGATGCGGAACACCGCACGGAAATGCGTGAACATCACACCTGATGCGTGATACTTGACAGGACTGCCTTTGTGACACTAAAATCACATTTTACACCTAATGGGCCATGATCCCTAAAATTATAGAACCTCCTCACCGACATCAGACAGAACATCATGAAACAGGGGGTATTACAGTAAAAGAAACAGGTCTATTGGCTTTGTCAAATTGTCACCACAACATCATATCTGGCAAGCCTATTGGCTTTGTCAAAGGTCACCAGCTTAATAAAAGGCATGCCTATCAGCTTTGTCATCGGTGCACCTTATTAAAAAACAAATCATTCACGTCTTAAAAAACAATCATTATGTCACCATAACCGAGGTTAAATGCAATCAATATCAGCAATAAAACAATTCAATGTTTATAAAAAACAATTGTCAACCATGTATTGTCAATAAAGCATTAAAAATTACCATATTATGTGTCTGTGTCTTTTATCTACACCTTCAAACCTCAGAAAATACAACTATAGAGTTAACCCTTAAAGGTTGTTACACTCCCAACTAAAGAGTAAAAGTGAAAATCCTGGAGGCCATGGATTCCAAGACCCCAGAAACTTCAGGTCAGTTTTAAATAATACTCAAAGAGGAGAGGCTGCTCGCTCCTGCGGCCCTCAAGTGCTTTCTTAGACATGGTGATGGGGCCAGTGCTTTCCATGTGTTTCCTAAGAGGCAGATAAGTATAGAAATAAGCTTCTCCTGAGGCATTATAAGGTGCTCCAGCCAGGAGCAGTGAATATTAGAGTAGTGGCTTTCCCTCTTTTCAGACAGACGTGTATCCTCATTTTCTCTTGTTTTGTGTAGTGGTTTGGGTGTTCCGGCCCGACCTGGGACACCCAAAGGCAATGATGATTGATGGGGACTGAGGGTGGCGATCCAAGGCTCTCACATATGCAGCCTGTTCCCCGCACCCGCAATCACACCTCTGGTGCAGCACAGAAGCTGGAACCTTTCTTTCATCTGCTCCCAACAACAGCGGAAGCAGCGCTCCCTGGGCACAGGGAGCAGGGAGGTGCTCTTTGGTTATTTGGGCCACAAGCTGATCCTCTTCTGTTGTTCTGGACCCACCCCCAATGCACTGCAATGCGCTGGCCTGGGGAATGGGGACCCAGACCCAAAGTCAGTCGGGTAGATGGCCCTAAGCACAACCCCTACTTTGCAAAATAAAAATAATCAATCTTTTATTGATCCTCATCCCTGGCCCATGCAGGAGGTATTCCAAGGGAATTCAGCAGAGCAAAGCATGTTTGGCCTTCCGTGTGGGTTCAAAGATCATGAATCTGTAAATGAGCATACCTTGGGCCACATTGGGCCGATTTTTAGCAATCTTGGGCTCATTTTTCTCCTGGTGGCAAGCTCTAAAATCAGTTTCAGGAACCTCCTGACCTCTACAGAGATGAACCCTAGGGGGAGCTGGTCTCACTGGGTCCATGTGCCAACCTTCTAATTTGTTTGGACTCTGGTGCTCCTCTTCTCTTGCTGGGGCACAGAAGTTAAGATCTTCCCCCAGATGGTCCTCAGAGGATGTAAGGGAACCTGCCGTACTGGTTCTGGAGGGACCCACTGGCCCTGGGGTCAGTTGTAGGCAGAGTCCTTAGTCTATTAGGGCACCAGGGGGGCTTGTCCTTCCAGCTTTCTATGGTGTTACCACCGACCGATTCTAGAGTCCAACCCCAACAATTCTTTCTCCCCTTTTACATATATTGAAAATTGAGAATTTGTGTAGGAGTATTTTTTTATGTGGGTGGAAGTCAGGCACCCCTACCCAATCCCAGGGTACCAAATCACCCCCTCCACCCCTGTACAACCCTACTGCACAGCATATTGGGACAATTCAAGATGGTGCCGTCAAGTGGCCAATGTTCACATGTTCCCTGGGGATCTCAGCTTAGCTCCTAGCTGACATCACTGACAGGATTATTCCTACCAAAACTCCAATGGGAGCCCCTTTCTGTGTTTCTTCCAGATGTCTGGGCTTCCTTCTTTGTTCAATGGACCTGGGCTGTCCTACTCCTTGTACAGTGTGACAGCTAATTAACAGATGCAGATATTCTTCCCAACCCTTTCCTCCTTAGGAGCTGAGTGAAGCATTGTTAATTCCTCCTTTTGTTTGGGGATGCCTTTGTTCCCTCCCTTGGGGAACAGGGTAATTAACTTTGCCCAGCAGGGTGACAAAAGGCCTGGACTCTGATTCTGAGCTGAGTCAGAAAAATATAAGAAATATGGATGACCCATAAAGTGTACGTGTAGAATCTTGGGGCCTGCGTATTTAAACTGGGCTCATGTCTCACCTCAGTTTCATACCTTACAGGACTCCTTTTGTGTGGGGAAGCCTTTGTTCCCTTCGCTGGGAAACAGAGTAACTTTTCCCAGCAGGGTGACAAAAGGCCTGGACTCTGATTCTGAGTTGAGTCAGAGAAATATGAGAATTCTGGATGACCCATAAAGTGTATGTGTAGGATCTTTGGACCTGTATATTCAAACTGGGTGCACTTGTTTCACCTCAGTTTCATACCTTACAGGACTTTTTAGGTCTAAAGGAACAAAACTGGCCTCTAAGAAAGATTTCCCATTAAGTGTATAATTCAGTGACACTGCAGATAAACCAGTAAACCCTACTAACCATACCTATAAGTGCCCACTAATATTTTAAAACCTATCCCAAGTCACCATCTAACCTTCCAGAGTCCCCTCTGCACCAGGCTTCCATGCTGCGCACAACAGTAGTCTCACACAGGCAGTCTGCACACTTGTGCACATGCACATGTACACATGTCCAAATGTAACCAAGTCCCCCTGTCCCTAGCTGCATCACAGTAGCCTTATCTTGAAAGGTATACACTGGCGGTAAACACCCACAGTTCATTTACCTAGGTGATTACCGGGGGTGAGACACAAATAGTGAGACTTACCCACAGTGAAAGGCCAAAAACCTGGTTATCAGTGCAACAACAGGGAATATTTACAAAACCAAAAATCATAATTGATGATACTCACAGCATGTGCTGGATTACACTGATCTATTGGGCTCTTGAAATCCGTTCTAAGCTCATCAAAGGCGATTATCTGCACACAAAAAAGAGAAGGCAATTGTCATTCCTACAGGCCACAAAGAAGGTTACGAGACATTTAGAGGTACAAGTTAACTCAAGCGACTGCATTCCTTTTAAAGTGCCTGTCAATGGTCAGGTATATTCAATCTTCTATTGGAGATATTTTGATAGATAATTTAGCTGGTCAACAGGTAAAGCACTGCTCACTCAAAATGTGAACATTCATTTTTAGCATTGGTTCCGTAAGAACTGCATTTTTTATCCTGCCCTACAACAGGGAAAATTACTTTTTCACAAGATTTGGTATCCTAAGTGACCGAAACCACAATTCATGTCACATGTTGGCATAATATGATTTACAAAGAAAGTGATAGATTTAAAAGTATTTTTATGAACTGGTGTGAACTCTCTGCTTTTGGAACATTGTGAATTGGCATGAACATGCTAAAGAAAGATTTAAGAGGCCCAATTCATTATTCCTTTGGTCTATGCATAAAGTTGAATTTACAGGCGGAAATCCTAAATCCTGAATCATCAAACAAGGTGTGAAAATTTCTAATCCCACACATTCTAGTTAAGAATGTTACGAATGGGAAAAAAACATTAGACATGTATTGTATTCCTGGAGTTCGAACATGGGCATTTCCAGGAAATGAATAATGGGAGGGGAGCAATAATGGACACCCACAAAGTAATAACTCTGTGCATATTCACAAGCAGTCCCACTTCGTTTACTTTTACAAAATGTTGGTTTAACTGTGTAAATCGGGTGGAAAAGAGTTTCTTCTAACATACATGTTTTTGGTGGTTTATAGGAATAGATACCTCACCTTTAAGAATATTTTCGAGCTAGAGAAAGACACAAATGTGCATGAGCTAATGAACATTTCCACAATGTTTATTCATTACAATTTTCCGCCTTGTAGACAAATGCACCCAAGTACATAGTAGTGGGAGTATGAATATAAATGTACAACTTGTGCCTTTCCGTGTTTACTCCTGGGGATCTTTGTGAATTTCTAAATACACTGAAATAAATGAAATTGATAGGAAAAAGTCTACAGCACATCGTATTCAGACTTTTAAATGTTTGTTTCTGAATATGCTCCATGATGATTAATGCACCTGTTCAGTGCTGATCTGTCGCGTCACATTACAATACTGTAAATGTAAATTGTTGCTGCACAGAACAAATGCATTACAAATGCTGAAAGGCTCTTTTTGGTTGAATTTGATCAAGAAAACAGTTTACAAGACAATAGTTATTGAAGAGTTGTGTCATTTTAATATCCACAGACTATTTAATTCATGATCTGGAGCTTTGCTACACTGCAAATCCCTCACTTATCCACACATTTGAATAATACTATGGGGTACATTTACAAGAACCTGTTGTGTTGTTTTTGCACCACGCAATGTGGTGCAAGAACGACGCAACACAAAACAGAGATTTATGAAGCCACGCAAGGTCACCTTGTGTGGCTTCATAAATCTTGAGTAATATAACGCAGCACAAATTGCTGCATTGCATTACTCTGCGCCAGGGAGGCATTTACAAGGGTGTTGTGTGGGTGTTTCCGCACAACATCCATGATTTACAAATGATGGAGTCCACTTTACAAGAACAGGTAAACCTGGGATGCGCTAAAAATATACAAATATACACCTCCCCAGGAAAAGTGTATCTTTGTTTCTCAACGTTTTTTCCTCTCTCTGCAGCACACATAGAAAGAGTAAATGCCTTTCAGAATTGTTTTTGTGCAGGAATATGGCCCTTCCTGCACAAAAACAATCCTGCGTGCAACGCAGGCACTCTTGCTCCATGGTGCAAAGGTGCCTGCATTGGGGCTACGCAGCCCATTGTGCGCCAGTGCAGGGGAAAGGACAGTAATGCGTAGTATTTTCAATACAGCACATTCTTGTTCTTTCCCTGTAACATAGCGCAGTCTTCATGTCATGAGTGATGTAATATGTGAGGTTGTAAGCAGTGCATTGCGGGGGCAAGAGTTATAGTTAGCTCAGCTTACTATAATTGCTGAATTTCTCTGGTTTTGTATGAGTGAAATGTCAGCCTAACTATAAAGTCCCTGTAAGCTTTGTTTTTTTCAGTGAGTTTCAAGGTTTTTTTTAAATTCTATTTTGTAACTATAATGCCCCTGTAACCTTTGGTTCTGTCAGTGAATTTCTAAGGTTTTTTAAATGCTAATTCCTAACTATAACGTCTCTGTAACCTTCGTTTTTTTTTAGTAAATTTCTCAGGTTTTTTAAATTCTATTTCCGAATTGTAATGTCTATTTTATTTGAACCTCTTAAGATTTTCGTATTTTTTTCAATAATTGTATATTATATTTATTTTATATACCACTCATTTTTTGATTTGGTATGTGTTTATCAGAAAGTGCATTAATAACTGGTTTTATTTTTAACAATATTGTGAGTCGGCACAACATTGTCGCATTTTTTGTGGAGAATCTGCGATCAGTAAATGTATTTCACATACTGAAAAATACACTTAAAGACATTTTTTAAATAATGTTTAAATCTAAATATTTAGTATGAAATGATGGAGTCCACTTTACAAATGAAGGCAGCAGAGTGTTTCTAAACTCTGCATTTGGTCTTGTGTGTAGCAGCCATATACACACAGCCAACACAATGGCTCTTGTCAGAGCCACTTTAGTACCCAAAATAATAGGGAAAAAATGCAAAAGTTTTTTTTTTAGTTGTTGGTGTTTGTAGTGACAACGTCGCGATCCTCGCAGACATGTCACGAAAACAGAAAACGAAAGCAGACATTCAATGACCACCAACACATCCAAAAATATTATGTAAAATTATCCATTATGAACATTGCACTACACATATTACTATATACATACTTCTTTTAAAGCATGTTTAAACTCATATTTTTGTACTAACGGCCACATGCATCAAACGATTTTGGAGTCGCAAACGGTGCGAATCGGAAAATTCGGCCGTTTGCGATTCCAAAATCTCTTTTTGGTATGCATGAAACAATTTTTTTAGAAACGCAATTTTTTGCATTTCCTAAAAATGCGATTGCATTTAAGGAATCGCATTTGTGCGATTCCTTAAATGCAATGCATGAATGTTTTAAAAAATGCGAATTTGCAAATAGGAGGAGCAAATTAACACGAGGTTGACCCTGTGTTAATTTGCGAAATCTTTCAAAAAAGCTCAAAAAAGCATTTTTTAAAGTGTCATGTTACTGAAAGGCTACAGCTAATAGTAGGTCTATTATCTTGACATGTATGTGATGAGTCCAAATAGGAGAGACACTTCCTAAGAAAATGTGAGTTATAGAAAAAGGGTGATTCGAGGAAAAAATAGTATTAATTTGGGACCAAACCTTAATCCAAAATAGATGGACTGGAGCACAGTTGAAGAGTAAGTGAACCAGATCTGCATGTGGTGCGGAACATGTCCAACATGTATCAGAAGAATCTGAATGATATTTGCTAAGGGCAAGTGGCGATAATAAGAGTCTGTTATAAACAAAAAATAAAGTCTGAGTAATGTTTGCAGCCCTAGAAGATTTGCGCAATTTCAGCCAAATTTTTTCCCATAACTCAATAGACCATGAAACATCAAAGTCCTCTTCCCACTAAACTTTGGAAAGATCACACTAAACTTTCATATCAGGCGTGGTGGTATGCTGTTTGTTCTAACCACAGATTGGACACGACCTTTGTTTACCCATTAGCTTTAGCCACAAAAAGAAAACACTTATGGGACCCCATTACATCCTTCTTTGATTTGCATGCTAGGCGCTCCTTGTCTCTAACTCCCCTCCAACAAGAAGTTGCAAAACCTCCATAATTTCCTTTAACCTGTTATATTAATTTCATTCATCATCTATATTGATTTGGATGTATAGTATGTTTCATGCCTACTTGATTACTATTTGACTGACTCTTGATTTTCACTGTATTTTGTTTTACTATAATTCACTTATTTATCCCTTTTACATCTCATACCTTTTACTGTATGTTCATCATAACTCTGCTATTATTGTAACTTGCATTCTTTCATAATCTTTACCCAAATAAAATTCTTTTGAACTGAAAGTGTCATGTTACACACACACATGTCCTTTGGACATGTGTGTGTGAAACTTGCACTTAAAAAAAATTTCAAGGGTGCAGGGGGGGGGTCCTTTGGACCCCCCCCAGCACCCTTGAAATGCATCAACAAATTGCGATTCGCAAAATAAAAATTGCAAAAAGGCATTGATTCCCATGGGCCTCTAGGCCCATAGGAATCAATGTAATGCCATTCCTTAATTGCGATTCGCAATTAAGGAATCGCAAATACAGAAAATTAAGAAATCCTAAAAACTTTTAAGATTTCTTGATGCATAGGATTTTGCAATTCCTAAATTGCGATTCCTGAATTTTCGCAATTTAGGAATTGCAAAATCCTACAATGATGCATGTGGCCGCAATGTTTCTTAAAAAAACATCTTTCAGACCTATTTTTCATTTTTGCGGTTATTCGAGATGTCGTGATGACTTTATAAACCGCGACGATCGCGCCTTTTCCATAAAGTCAAAAACACATATATCCACATATATCACAGTATTTTACACACTAAGGGTTACAGTATTCTCTAAAGTCATGGTTTTCTAGAGAGTTTCTATAAAAACCATTTCTAAAACCTACATTCTGTTTTCACAATGACTCATGACACGTCGTGAAAATGCAAAGCAAAAGCAGGAACTCAATAGCCACCACCACATTCAACAGTTATAACTATCTTACTAATTCTAACCATCACACTGTATAAATTGCTATCTAATTAATGCTATAAAAACATTTATCAATATCTCAAGTACTCTATCACAGTCTGGTTTAATGATTTATTCGGTTATGTGAGTGCATGCATAAGTCTCTGAGTGGGTTTGTCACTGCATATATAAGTCTATGAGTGGATATCAGAGTAGATTCATGAGTCTTTCAGTAAGTGTGTCACTGGCTGCATAAGTCTCTGAGTGTGTCTCTCTATCAGTGAATGTATGAGTATAAGTACAAGGCTGTTAGTGGTTCTGTGAGTCAGTACGTAATTGTCAGACTCGATCTGTGACTGGGGCAATCAATGTCTCAGTGGGTGTTTGAGTGGAATTATAAATCTCTCAGTGGGTCTGTGAGTCAATGAATGAATGTCTGAGTGAGTCTCTGACTGGGTGTGTGAGTGTCTAAGTGGATGTCTGAGTGGGTGTATGAGTGTCTGAATAGGTCTGTCAGTGGGTGTATGAGTTAAGCATGGGCTGAAAATTCATTCCGCTCGCGAAATTTGCGGATTTTTGGCAATTTCGCGTTCCGTGAATCGCGCGAAATTGCCAAACAATCCGCAATTTGCAAGTTCGTGAATTTTTTTTGCTAGTTCGCGCTTCAAAAATACAATCTCGCGCGTGCTGCGTTGACTTACCTTGATTCTGAGTTTGCCGAGTTGTTTTTCAACTTAAATTTCTCAAAAACTACTGAACAGATTTACACCAAATAGGCACAAGGCACTTCATTGAACCAACATCTACCTTCCTGCCAAATTTTGTGCAAGTCCGTTCAGCAGTTTGCGCTGTGGGTGTGGCTAAAGGTTCCTATGGGAATTACCATTACAAATGCACCTTTATTTTGTGCCCCAAATTCTCAGTCCTTACTGCACAGATCACCCCCAAACTTTCCATGACAAATGGAACTTACTGTGACACATTTTTTGTAAAAGCTTGTGAAGATTGGTCAACATACGTCAAAGGTATAGCCGAGTCAAAAAATGCTTTTCCTATGGAAACTAGGTCCTGACTACAACTGCCAGTAGGGAATATATCTATCTATCTATCTATCTATCTATCTATCTATCTATCTATCTATCTATCTATCTATCTATCTATCTATCTATCTATCTATCTATCTATCTATCTATCTATCATCTATCCATATATATATATACATATATATACACACACACACACACACATATATTTATTATTTGTTAAGTGGTTTGTGCTGTACATGTGTCTATAGTTCCTATGGTAAAATGAATGGGGAAACTTGTTTTGAGACCCCCCTTCTCCCTTTTTAGCAACACAAAACTACACATATAAGTCGGTTTTTTGTTTTTTTTAAAAGCGCAGAAGCTTGGAATTTTGGAAAAAAAGTCAAAAGATTTGTTCTTTTCTATAGTTAGATAAGGATAGCAAAAGATAAACATGTTGCCATAAATATCTCCTTTCTATTGTCACTGCACAGCTGGAAAAACTGAGCAGAATAAAGAAAAGCAACTACTTTAATTATGCTTCATGTCCAGATCTGCCTCTCTCCTTAAGTGATGGCTCTGGTAGCAGGCATTGGGATGTTAGAACTCAACTGTAATAACTTATTAAAGTTGAGTTCTGACATCATTTCTTTATTATTGGTGGCAGGGTGCAACACAAGTCACCTATTATAAAGAAATTAGAGAAAGGTTTTATACAGGGATTTCAGAATCCTATGTATTATAATTAATAATATCAAATTGGAATAAAAAGTGTTTAATAATAATGATAACACAAAGTAAATAAAAGTATTAACAATCAATTATTAAGGGGTCGATTCCGATTCGGCAAACAAATCCGTACGACGATTCGAATTTGTAGCAGTTTCTGTAACATTCGTACAAATCCGTCCGAATTGCGTAGTACGATCCGTTGTAAAAAAATACGTCCGAATCGTTGCGAACCGTACGAAAAGCAAGGGAAAATCCATACGATACGGACCCTGAAAGTGAACCGCACGAATTTTAAACAAGCCGTACGACCCAACAAATACGATCCGGACCGGGGAATGAGAACGCGATTCGTACGGTAAACGTCGCGTATGAGCAATTCGTACGAAGAGCCACACAATCACATAGGGTACGGTTCGTACACCCCATGATCGTAGGGGTACGGTTCGTACACCTACGATCCTGGGGTGTACAAACCGTAACCCTACGCTCATGGGGTGTACGAACCGTACCCCTACAATCATGGGGTGTAAGAACCATACCCCATGATTGTAGGTGTACGAGACATACCCCTACGATCATGGGGTGTACGGTGTACGAACCGTACCGGGGGTCTGTTTTGCACGCACTTCGAGTCAAATTCTGCTGTTCCGGACATTTTGAGCTCTCGTTAAAAAACAGTCGTACGGAGTGCTGACTAGACGAATCGTACATGCTGGGTCGGAAAATGATGCTTCGATCCGTAGGGACATTGCGTACTGCGCGTTCCGAATGCGATTTGTATGGATTATTGAGTCATATGGGCTTTGGTACGATTCGGCGTAGAACTGCTTTGGGTACACATCGTACTACATCGTACGAGGATACGATTTGTATGGGATAAATGCTCCATACGTCTATTCCTACGAGATTTTACCGAATCGGAATCGGCCCCTAAATGTTAACAGTCATAGTAAGTTGTTTTGTAAAGAAAATTGTGCTAAGCAGCGACATTGTATTAATGGAGACAAATAACAGTTGGTTATATTAACTGACATCCTAATACCACGGGATTAGTGAGTACAAAGTAAGGGAGAGCACACAAAAAGCAATTAGATTTAGAGGTAGGAACAGGGTGAAGTATATAGAAAATAAAGTATCTGTGGGAAAAGGGGAAAAGTTATTGCCAAAGTCCATCTCAGTTGAGATAACACTAATGAAGTCATATTTCTTTAAGTGGGAATATTCATAAAGAAGTCAAGTATTTATTGAAGGCTTCCTTTAACTTAACTTACCCTATGTCCTCTTGTTACAGTGATCACACACTCAAAATCCTTGTGACACAACTACATAATAATAAAGTACTGACAAAATCAAAAAGCTAATAGGACTGACCTTTCGTTTAAAGAGAAAAGTGCTTGCCTGTTCAACATGAAGATGTATTTTGTCCAGATTTGTAAGATTTTGGGAAAAAGAGTACCAGTACATGAAGCTCAGGTGAGCAAATTTTATCGTATATTTTGTTTATGTAAAGTCATAAATAATGTTTGGCCTTCTCTTACATTGCCAGCGCCTGAATACACTCAGGGGTGACAAGAAGTACTCTACAAATCTACTGATTGATTGATGATTAGTTTATATTGCTCGCAACTGCCTCCTGCTTCCTACAGGACATCTCTGGCCTTTTTTAGGGAGCCTGAGTCTTGTGCCAAATATTATATGGAGTAGACCCTTTGCAGACAGTGGAGTCATTTATGATCCACAAGTCTGATGTTTTTTGGAATATTGTCAAAGTTAACCCCCTAACACTTGGCACTATGGGCTCTTTTAAAATTTATCAAGGGAAAAGCCCAATTCCGGAGGATATGTAATGCAGCTTCAAATTAGTCAATATCAGTTTTTAGGTCTTGTCTATTGACAGCTTTTAATTACTAATTACAGTAGGCATTGTGCCAGTCCATTGATGACTATTTGTTGACTTTCTAGGACATCTCATTTGCTTGCTTTTATTCAGTTTCTTTTCCTTCTTGTGTTTATCTGCTCCATGGAGCACAGCTTCTTTTTTGATTAAATGACTTGCTTTCTTCCACTGCTTAATTCACAAAACAACAATTTTCTTTTTGTTTCAGAACTCCATGGAGTGCATTTTTTCTTGGTCTCTACCTTGCCTATAACTTCCCTCTTCAAATTTCTGCCCGCTGCACTTTCCACGTTGCTCACACCCACAATCAATTCCATTGCTCCACCTATCTGACATTTTTTACATTTTCTTCTTTTAGCCATCCCCTGCCACGCTCGTCCTAATCTCCTCACTTTGACTTTTGCAGCTCTCCAAATCACTATTGCTCCCCAGCCCTCATTGTTCAGTTCTACAAAAATAATCTGTTTTGGAGAGCAAGAAGCTCCAATTTGGTAGATGGTCACTCCTTTTTTTTTAATGCGCTTTCACACCTATTTTTTTTTATTTACTGCTTAGGATTGGCTGCTGTCATCTTGGAATGGTAAATTAAAAGTTAAAAAAAGTGAAAAATGGCTGTGCATCATGGAGCGTATGTGTGTATCTGTCGAATCTATGACATAATATCGACAGACAGAATATCTACATACAAAAATATCGACACAAAAATATCGAAGTAAAAAATATCGGAGTTATATCTTCATAAAGGTAAGTACAAAAATATCGAAAAATGTATATCGTAGTACAAAAATATCGAAATTAAAAATATCGTTTTTTAAATGTATTAATAATAACGTAAAAATAATTTAAACATACATATAATTTTAAAATATTAAATAAAAACATTAAAACATATTTAAAAAATTATAACTAATACATAGACATTTAAAATAAATTTAAAACTCTACATATAAATTAATATATATACGTACTCCACATATTGCAACAGTAGGAAAATCGTTGGATAGCGTAGGGGGAAAAATTACTATTCCCACTCCAGAGGGTGCAACAGTAGGGAAAGCGTTTGATAGCGTAGGGGTTTAAATTACTATTCCCACTCCAGAGGGTGCAACAGTAGGGAAAGCGTTGGATAGCGTAGGGGTAAAAATTACTATTCCCACTCCAGAGAGTGCAACAGTAGGGAAAGCGTTGGGTAGCGTAGGGGTTTAAATTACTATTCCCACTCCAGAGGGTGCAACAGTAGGGAAAGCGTTGGATAGCGTAGGGGTAAAAATTACTATTCCCACCCCAGAGGGTGCAACAGTAGGGAAAGAGTTGGATAGCGTAGGGGTAAAAATTACTATTCCCACTCCAGAGGGTGCAACAGTAGGGAAAGCGTTGGATAGCATGGGGGTAAAAATTACTTCCCACACTACTCCCCCTTTAACACACAACACACTACACATACAAAAAAACACAATTAATATAAATTTCTATTAATCAATTAATAACAATTAATATTACTAAATTGATGTAATTATAAATGAACTAATTAACACATATTAATTACTAATTAAGTAACAATAAATACCAACAAATAAATACAATCTCTTTAATTAATTACATTTAATTATATCACACCCTATCCCCCTATAAACACACAACCCACTACACATAAATCAATCACATCATTTAATCACTTAATAATTATTAATTACCAATTAATTATTAATTAACAATAACAAAAACATTAAATATATTAGCACATTAACTCTAATTAATTTAATTAAATAATTAATATTATTTATTTATCAATTAATTATTAATTAACATTAACAATGTTTTTATATATTAGCACATTAACTCTAATTAATTTAATTTACTAATTAATATTATTTAATTACCAATTAATTAATTAACAATAACAAAAATGTATATATATTAAAACATTAACTCCAATTAATGTAATTAACTAATTATTATTAATTAATTACCAATTAATTATTAATTAACAATATTTACAAAAATATATTAATTAATTAACTAATTAAAATTAATTAATTACCAATTAATTATTAATTAAAATATTTACAAAAATATATTAATTAATGAATTATTATTAAATTACTTCCCACCCTATTCCCCTATAAACCCACAACCCGCTCTGATACTAAAACGCAAAATGTAAACAAATGTACTAATTTTCAAACATACATTACAAAACATATTTAGCAAACATATAAACAACATAATAAAATACATAACACTAAACAAAATTTCGATATTATTAAATTTCGATATTAGTAACATACATACCTTAAAAAACGATATTCTGTCTGTCGATATTTTGGACATCGATATTCTATACCATCGAAATTAAAACATCGATATTATTGTATATCGATATTTTAATTTCGATATTTTGTCTGACTACCGTATCTGTCATTATGCTGTGGCTGCTTGTTTTTGTTCTTGTCAATGCTTTTCCACATCAGCAAAAAATATGTAGATATTTTTCTGCCGATGCATAACAGCACAGGCAAAAAGTATAAAGGTCAGATAACAATATTGAAAGATGAGACCTTGTGACTTTGCCAGTCCTTTACTGGTATTGATTTAATTCTTCTGAATCGAGTGCCTGCCTAGGGTTAGATTATGCATTTCAGAACTTTGTACAGGTAAATAGGTCTTCTGTATTATTTTCATGACACTCTACATGAAAGCAAATAAAAACTAACCTCTAGTGCATGGTGCATCTATCTGGGTTGTTTGGTTACAGTTGTTTAAGCTCTCTCTGCGCTAAATGTTTGCAGTACATTTTTATGAACAGTGTGTAATCGGGCCAATAGACCCAGCAGAGCTATTTGAATGATGCCATCATCTGGGAATGTGTGTGGAAAGATGGCATTTCCCCAGGGGTGTAGCTTGGTCAGTAAGATTTGGGGGGGGGGGGATTCAGATTTTCCCAACAATCACACTGGCATATAATGTTAAAATACATTATAGGACAAGCAGGGTGCATGAGAGGGGCATAAGGGGCAGTAGAAAGGGATAGGAATGTAGACTGGTAGGAGCACATAGGGGTCTATTAGAAAGGCGGACGTATGGCCGCCACCGGGCTGGCAGTGGAAAGCGCCGGGCCGGCCGCGGCCATCCGTCCGTGTTCGAAACCCGGATAACCACCGGTCACATTAGCATGGCGGTGATCACCGCGGTGGTGAGAAATACCGCCCGCCATATTTCTGCCAGTAGAAGTCCGCGCGCTTGCCTGGCGGGAGGAGCTGGACCGCTAAAATGGGGCCGGTGCAGGGCAAGGCACTGCCGACATGACTATGATGCCTGCGGAAGCCTGCTTTTCCGCTGCGGTGGAACCGCCATGGAAAGGTATGCGGAGAATGTCTCCGGGAGCCCATTGCGGGCCCCAAATGTGTTGGGAGTTGTGGGTGCACTGGGGGGTACCCATGGTACCCTCTACATGTCCCTGCCACACAGTGCAGGGATATGCAGGACATGCTCCTTTTGACATTGCAGTGGTGCTGCTGGCAGCAACCGACGCAATGTTAAAGGCCACGATCATACCGCCGCGGTTGGATGTCGACTACGGAGCATACTAAATGGACCAGCTTTTATGCCGTGGTCCTGGTGGGCGGTCTTTTCCCACTACCATGGCGGTCAGAGTGATTTTCCGACCCCCATCCTAATAGACCCCTAAGTGAGAGAAAACATAATATTTTGTAATTAACAAACATTTTCGAGGACTTTCAAAACAGAGACAGTGTATGTGCATTTTTGTCTGTATGTATGTAAACATTCCTGGTGAAATCCGACAGCCACCTCACCATACCTGACTGAAAGCACTGGTACCCAACTATTGATCAGAAAATACATTAGTTAGGGGGTGTCACACCCCAAACATCCCCCCTGAGCTATGCCCCAGCATTTTATTGTGTGAAATATGTCTTTTTATTTGCAAAGCGGCCATCTTAGTTTGGGGAGTGCTACAGCACCCTCTGTGAAGAGAACAGACTTAGGATGGTGTACTGACTTTGACTCAACATGTTTCCTAGGACCATCATCTATAAATGTTGGAACGCCCAGGCAGACATGCATTATTCCTCAGGAAGATAGCTGTGTTATGAATGTATGTGAATTCTAAATTGTGTTACGAAATAATTGATAGGTTTTCCTGCTTGTTTTATGTTTGCAACCATTCAGCATTTAAGAAGACGTCTGCACCACCTGAGAAAGCATGATTTGCAGTCACATAGAGACATCTTGGTGGATTGATGCTGCTGCTGCAGAGAATAGGAAGGTAATGTAAAAAAAAGATGCTATTGAATGATGGGCATAAGCAAAGCGTTCCCAGAGTCCACTGATGATGGGCATAGAGCAGAAGAGAACACTAAGAGCATTATCTGATGGCATCTGTGTTCCACAAAATGGGGATTAGCAATTTTACTATAGCACCTTGTGGTGAATGATATACATGGAGCACGTTGTGGTCAATATTGTCAATCATAACTGAAAAAAATAGGATGACAACTTTAATCTGCATGGAGTTCCTTTTATTGTGAAACAGAAATTGTTCCATTGAATCTTGCTCACAAGTAATTTCGAAATATTTACAAATTTGAGGTGGGCCTCAATTTGGGTCTTGGAAAGTGGAATAACGGAGTTAATTTTAGGGGGCCAATCCCAACTGCTCCTTATATGTCAGCTAGGATGTGATCTGTGAGGTTTTCTTTTTCTTCTGTTTCGCGCCGGGATGCTCTTGGGTAACTGAGCGCGCTATAAATTTTGTATAAATAAATAAATCTATGGTCTCAAGGATTACAATCATCATCTATTCTGAAAATTCCAAAGATGAAAAATATATGCACTCCTGATTCATCTTTTTCCTGCTGTGCCCCTGGATATTATGATGACCTTTCCTGCCTTGCTCCGAATAATCCGATGACCTAATAGGGATATAAAGAAACTGAATACTCATTTGAAAAACCCCAAAATTCTCACCATTAACAGGTAACTTCTACTAATCTCAGGAGTCTTGAAATGTAATATACTTTTATCATTTATCTTTGAAATATGATTTTTCTGTCTCATTGAATGCTAAAACATGAATTCTTTTAGGTTTTGTTCGCTCTTAGCAAATAACTATAAATCAGTCAAAGATTAGGTAAGTGCTCTGTACATTGTCCAGTAATTTGAAGGGTACAACCTAGGTGATACATATGACTGTGAAACTGGACTGATCGATGTAGAAATCTTGGTTTTCTCAAAATAAGGCCTCTAACTGGAGAACTGAACATTTTTCATATGAAGAATAGACTCAAGAGTATTAATTGCCTTTTTAGGTCTTGCCTGCTGCTTGTAAAATCTATTTTTTTAATATATCTTAATAAAGACTTGCAATCTGCCTTCATTTTTTTATTGGTCCGTATACATGGCAGTTTACCTTCCTTTGTTTCTATTGGTTGTAACCTGTTCTCCCTTCTGGTGCGGAGACAGGCTATCGAATAAAAAATATCAATTTGCACAACTATCGAGTCATAAATATCGTGGGTCAGAAATATCGACAGACAAATTCTCGTGGTCCAGAATATCGATTTAAGGTAAGTAATATCCATGTGAAAAAGTGTTTAATATCTTTTGCAAAAATATAGTAGTTAAAAATATCGATTTTTCAGTGATGTAATGTATTTTAGTATATATGTTATTTATGTGTGATGTATGTATTTTTGTATAAGAAGTGTTTGTATCTTTATTATATGTGTTAACATTTTAGTAGTAATTAATTAAATTTTGTTTGAATTTTGCATTTTTAGTTCTGTAGCGGGTTGTGGGTTTATAGGGGAATAGGGTGGGAAGTAATTTAATTTTTAGTAAATTTATTGATTATTTTGAGTAGTTTTTTTTTTTTTAAATTTTGAGTTTTTAGTTCCATAGCGGGTATGAGTTTATAGGGTAATATGGTAGGAAGTAATTTAATTCTAACAAATTTATTAAACACATTTTTATTTATTTACATGTGTTGAATTGAGATATTATAGTGTTAAATGTGTAAAATAATTTATTTAATAATTAGTTGTTAATTTTATTTAATTATTTGGCAATTAATTATGTTAATTGTGTAATTAATTTTAGGTGTGTGTTGTGGTGTATATAGGCGAAAATGGTGGGAAGGGCGGGAAGTACTTTATTTTTAATTGATAAATGAATCATTAGTTGTTCATTAATTTAAATAATTAACTGTTAATTATGTTAATTCTGTAATTAATTTTAGGTGTGTTGTGGTGTTTACAGGTGAAAATGGTGGGAAGTAATTTATTTTTAATTGATTAATTAATAATTAGTTGTTAATTAATTTTAATGAATTCATTGGCAATTAATTATGTTAATTGTGTAATTAATTTTAGGTGTGTATTGTGGTGTTTATAGGTGGGAAGGGTGGGAATTAATTTATTTTTAATTGATGAATTAATAATTAGTTGTTAATTAATTTTATTTAACTAATTGGCAATTAATTATGTTAACTGTGTAGTTAATTTTAAGTGTGTGTTGTGGTGTTTAGAGGTGAAAATAGTGGGAAGGGTGTGAATGTATTTTTCTTTAATTGATGAATTAATATTACTGTTGCAGTCGTTGGAGTGGGAATAGTATTTTTTACCTCACTGCTATCCAACACTTTCCCTACTGTTGCACTCTTTGGAGTGGGAATAGTAAATTTTACCCCTTTGCTATTCAATACTTTTCCTACTGTTGCACTCACTGGAGTGGGTATCGTAATTTTTGCCCCTCCGCTATCCAATACTTTCCCTACTGTTGCACTCACTGGTGTGAGAATAGTAATTTTTACCCTTCCACTATCCAATATTTGCCCTACTTTTGCACTCACTGGAGTGGGAATAGTCATTTTTACCCGTCCACCATCCAAAAATGTCCCGACTGTTGCACTCACTGGAGTGGGAATAGTAATTTGTACCCCTCCGCTATCCTACACTTTCCCTACAGTTACATTCACTGGAGTGGGAATAGTAATTTTTACCCTTCCTCTCCAATATTTTCCCTACTGTTGCACTTAGTGGATTGGGAATAGTCATTTTTGCCCCTCTGCCATCCAACTCTTTGCCTACTGTTGCACTCACTGGAGTGGGAATAGTAATTTTTACCCCTCCGCTATCCAATACTTTCCCTACTGTTGCACTCATTGGAGTGGGAATAGTAATTTTTAATTTTGAAATCGGAATCTCCTGTGTCCTATAAGGAGCATACTCCATAGGCACGACAGTGGGAGTGTATGCATGAAACGCATTGGTGTCCGCATTGACTGCCGGAAATGTAACCCATGAGTAGAAAAGCTCAAACGGGTAAGCCGCATCAGCACTCACCACAAAAACAACTGCCACGCCTTCTAAGGAGACTTTGAAACCCTTCAAATGATTGCGAACAGCCAATCGACTGTGTTCTGGGATATCAGCGGCAGCCATTATGACACAGAAAGAAAAAAGTTCAATACAAAGTAATGTAGCACAACTGGGTAGTAATTCACTAGAAACCGTTTTAAATTATCGAGCTTGAAAAGACCTATATAACTATAGGCAGGTTCATCCGTCACCACTGTTATTATTATTATTATTATTAATAAATTTATAAAGCGCCTGGTTACACTAACTAGTGTGTCCCCGCGCTAGGTCTAGCCCCTATTAACTTGTTCCGCCAAGATCTTTAACGGCATATCAAATGTCCTTTGGGAACAGAAAGTTTTTTAACTCTTTGCGGAAGGCCTGCTCTGATGTTTCAAGGCGTAGTTTCTGTGGTAGTTGATTCCATTGCTGGGTAGCCAGGACTCTGAAGGAGTGTCCACCCATTCTTACTCTGCTAAACTTAGGAACAGCTACACGTCCAGTTCCGCACGATCTTAACTGATGGGTAGGGTGATAGGGACTTAACAGATTACGGAGATAGGTGGGTCCTTTCCCCTGTAGGATGCGATGTCCTACACACAGGGCTTTGAATTTCACTTGTTCCCTAATAGGTAACCAGTGCAGGGATTTGAGTGCTCTCTTAGAAGAGGCCCTCCTAGGCAGCAGGAGAACCAGCCGGGCCGCCGCATTCTGTACACGTTGTAGCCCATGAATGCATTTGGCACTGGCCCCCAAATACAAGACGTTTCCATAGTCCAATCTGGACGAAATAAGGGCGTGCACCATGGTTTTTCTGGCAGGAAGGGTGAGTATATCCAACGTCTTCCTCAAAACTCTCAGGATGCCAAAGCAAGTCCCTGCCAATTGTTTCGTCTGTTGCTCGAAAGATATTTTATTGTCGAGCCAAACCCCCAGATTTCTCACTGGGTTACTGGGGGAAGGTAGGGGACCCAGCTCAGAGGGCCACCATGCCAAGGTCCATACTGATGGCGTCTTTCCCACAATCAGAACCTCCGCCTTATTGCCGTTGAGCTTGAGGCAATTACTTGCCATCCATGCAGCAAGCTGCTGCATACACAGGGTGAAATTCGTGGCAGCCAGCTCCTTTCATTGTGTCAAGGTCACGACCAGTTGGGTGTCATCTGCATAGGTCACGGCCCTTACTCCAAAAGAGTCCATTATTTTTGCCACAGGGGCCACATACAGATTAAAAAGAGTCGGGCTCAAACTAGACCCCTGCGGCACTCCCTGTTTTAAACTGACGCTTTTAGAGCGAAATGACCCCTGTGCTACTTGAAAGCTTCGATCAGACAGGAAGGATTTCATCCATTCCCATGCCTTACCTACCACTCCTCCCGTCTTCAGACACTGTAGCAGAGTGTGGTGGGCTACAGTGTCGAAGGCGGCACTCAGATCGAGCAAGATCAGTGCCGCCGTTTGACCCTCGTCAGCATATTTCCTTAAAATCTCAGTTGATACCAGAAGTGCTGACTCTATCGAGTGGAGGGCGCGGAAACCCGATTGTGCGTGGTGGAGTAGTCCATTTGTCTCAATATGAGCAGACAACTCGTTGGTCACTACCTTTTCCGCAATTTTGGCAAAGTACGGCAGGAGTGAAATAGGTCATAAGTTCTCAAGATGTTCAAAGCTCAGGTTGGGCTTTTTCCTCAAAGGAAGGACTACCGCCTCTTTCCATGATTTTGGCACCTGCCCTGAAGCAAAGGAGAGCTCCAGTAAGCCTCTGATAGAGGGCTCAAGAGTGTTCAAACTGTCTCTCAGTACCTTAGGCATGGCTGGGTCTTTTGGGGAGCCTGATTTGATGTTCGTAGCAATACCACGCAGGGCTTCCCTAGAAGGAACCTCAAACCTTTCTAGACATTCTCCCTTAAAGTTGTTAGCGGTAGTCTCATTGGGACAATCTTCCCTAGCTATTACCGGGAAAGAGGTGTAGATTTTTTCTACCTTATGAGCAAAAAACTCTGCCATCTTATTGCAGCACTCCTCTGACCCACTCATGGGGGCCGCAGCACCTGAGAGGTCAGATATCTCTTTATAGACTGAGAACAGTTCCTTCAATGAGTTATCTGCTTCCTCAATCCTGTTACAGTAATACACTTTCCGGGATTTCTTAATCACGGCATGATAGTCCTTGAGTCCGCCTTATATACACTTTTCCTGTCCTCGGTATAGCTTTTCCTCCAATGCCTCTCTAGCCGCTTGCATTCAGATTTCTTACCACGCAGTTCGGCATTGAACCAAGGGGCAGATTGTTAACCGGAAACAATAGTGAGGGGGTCGTGGACTGATATAAGCACTACTCGAGAGTCTCACAATAAGACCACAACGTTAGGTGCGCCATGTCGCAGGGATTCTGCTCCTACACAGAACTGTGCACAGAGACCCAGGACCTCAGTGAATTGTGGTGTACCAAAAAACTCACCTTAGTGCCTAGAAACCCTAACCAGCTAGCATCAGTGTCACATTAGCTTTTCGTCCTATAGCAACGCAACCAATGATTAGACAACTAAGAATATGCGACTTTGGTTATACTCAGGAATGGTGGGAAGCAAGAACACTCTTTTGTTATACTCTCATACCAGTCCACAATAGGAGTAGAAAATAGACAAGAGTAAGGTTAAAATATTTATTTTAACGACGTGCTCTAAGATGCAGTATCTTTGCTAACATAAGCAGATATATGATTAGAAATAATATGAGTAGTATTGTTACAATTCCATAAAACACAAAGGGAGAAATCATATTACAATGATGGTGAAAATAGGTCTTTAACGGCCACATGCATCAATCTAGGATTTTGCATTTCACTGGAGTGGGTATCGTAATTTTTGCCCCTCCGCTATCCAATACTTTCCCTACTGTTGCACTCACTGGTGTGAGAATAGTAATTTTTACCCTTCCACTATCCAATATTTGCCCTACTTTTGCACTCACTGGAGTGGGAATAGTAATTTGTACCCCTCCGCTATCCTACTCTTTCCCTACAGTTACATTCACTGGAGTGGGAATAGTAATTTTTACCCTTCCTCTCCAATATTTTCCCTACTGTTGCACTCAGTGGATTGGGAATTGTCATTTTTGCCCTCTGCCATCCAACTCTTTGCCTACTGTTGCACTCACTGGAGTGGGAATTGTAATTTTTACCCCTCCGCTAGCCAATACTTTCCCTACTGTTGCACTCATTGGAGTGGGAATAGTAATTTTTAATTTTGAAATCGGAATCTCCTGTGTCCTACAAGGAGCATACTCCATAGGCACGACAGTGGGAGTGTATGCATGAAACGCATTGGTGTCCGCATTGACCGCCGGAAATGTAACCCATGAGTAGAAAAGCTCAAACGGGTAAGCCGCATCAGCACTCACCACAAAAACAACTGCCACGCCTTCTGAGGAGACTTTGAAACCCTTCAAATGATTGCGAACAGCCAATCGACTGTGTTGTGGGATATCAGCGGCAGCCATTATGACACAGAAAGAAAAAAGTACAATACAAAGTAATGTAGCACAACTGGGTAGTAATTCACTAGAAACCGTTTTAAATTATCGAGCTTGAAAAGACCTATATAACTATAGGCAGGTTCATCCGTCACCACTGTTATTATTATTATTATTAATAAATTTATAAAGCGCCTGGTTACACTAACTAGTGTGTCCCCGCGCTAGGTCTAGCCCCTATTAACTTGTTCCGCCAAGATCTTTAACGGCATATCAAATGTCCTTTGGGAACAGAAAGGTTTTTAACTCTTTGCGGAAGGCCTGCTCTGATGTTTCAAGGCGTAGTTTCTGTGGTAGTTGATTCCATTGCTGGGCAGCCAGGACTCTGAAGGAGTGTCCACCCATTCTTACTCTGCTAAACTTAGGAACAGCTACACGTCCAGTTCCGCACGATCTTAACTGACGGGTAGGGTGATAGGGACTTAACAGATTACGGAGATAGGTGGGTCCTTTCCCCTGTAGGATGCGATGTCCTACACACAAGGCTTTGAATTTCACTTGTTCCCTAATAGGTAACCAGTGCAGGGATTTGAGTGCTCTCTTAGAAAAGGCCCTCCTAGGCAGCAGGAGAACCAGCCGGGCGCCGCATTCTGTACCCGTTGTAGCCTATGAATGCATTTGGCACTGGCCCCCAAATACAAGACGTTTCCATAGTCCAATCTGGACGAAATAAGGGCGTGCACCATGGTTTTTCTGGCAGGAAGGGGGAGTATATCCAACGTCTTCCTCAAAACTCTCAGGATGCCAAAGCAAGTCCCTGCCAATTGTTTCGTCTGTTGCTCGAAAGATATTTTATTGTCGAGCCAAACCCCCAGATTTCTCACTGGGTTACTGGGGGAAGGTAGGGGACCCAGCTCAGAGGGCCACCATGCCGAGGTCCATACTGATGGCGTCTTTCCCACAATCAGAACCTCCGTCTTATTGCCGTTGATCTTGAGGCAATTACTTGCCATCCATGCAGCAAGCTGCTGCATACACAGGGTGAAATTCGTGGCAGCCAGCTCCTTTGATTGTGTCAAAGTCACGACCAGTTGGGTGTCGTCTGCATAGGTCACGGCCCTTACTCCAAAAGAGTCCATTATTTTTGCCCCAGGGGCCACATACAGATTAAAAAGAGTCGGGCTCAAACTAGACACCTGTGGCACTCCCTGTTTTAAACTGATGCTTTTAGAGCGAAATGACCCCTGTGCTACTTGAAAGCTTCGATCAGACAGGAAGGATTTCATCCATTCCCATGCCTTACCTACCACTCCTCCCGTCTTCAGACACTGTAGCAGAGTGTGGTGGGCTACAGTGTCGAAGGCGGCACTCAGATCGAGCAAGATCAGTGCCGCCGTTTGACCCTCGTCAGCATATTTCCTTAAAATCTCAGTTGATACCAGAAGTGCTGACTCTGTCGAGTGGAGTGCGCGGAAACCCGATTGTGTGTGGTGGAGTAGTCCATTTGTCTCAATATGAGCAGACAACTCGTTGGTCACTACCTTTTCCGCAATTTTGGCAAAGTACGACAGGAGTGAAATAGGTCATAAGTTCTCAAGATGTTCAAAGCTCAGGTTGGGCTTTTTCCTCAAAGGAAGGACTACCGCCTCTTTCCATGATTTTGGCACCTGCCCTGAAGCAAAGGAGAGCTCCAGTAAGTCTCTGATAGAGGGCTCAAGAGTGTCCAAACTGTCTCTCAGTACCTTAGGCATGGCTGGGTCCTTTGGGGAGCCTGATTTGATGTTCGTAGCAATACCACGCAGGACTTCCCTAGAAGGAACCTCAAACCTTTCTAGACATTCTCCCTTAAAGTTGGTAGCGGTAGTCTCATTGGGACAATCTTCCCTAGCTATTACCGGGAAAGAGGTGTAGATTTTTTCTACCTTATGAGCAAAAAACTCTGCCATCTTATTGCAGGACTCCTCTGACCCACTCATGGGGGCCGCAGCACCTGAGAGGTCAGATATCTCTTTATAGACTGAGAACAGTTCCTTCAATGAGTTATCTGCTTCCTCAATCCTGTTACAGTAATACACTTTCCGGGATTTCTTAATCAGGGCATGATAGTCCTTGAGTCCCGCCTTATATACACTTTTCCTGTCCTCTGTATAGCTTTTCCTCCAATGCCTCTCTAGCCGCTTGCATTCAGATTTCTTACCACGCAGTTCGGCATTGAACCAAGGGGCAGATTGTTAACCGGAAACAATAGTGAGGGCGTCGTGGACTGATATAAGCACTACTCGAGAGTCTCACAATAAGACCACAACGTTAGGTGCGCCATGTCGCAGGGATTCTGCTCCTACACAGAACTGTGCACAGAGACCCAGGACCTCAGTGAATTGTGGTGTACCAAAAAACTCACCTTAGTGCCTAGAAACCCTAACCAGCTAGCATCAGTGTCACATTAGCTTTTCGTCCTATAGCAACGCAACCAATGATTAGACAACTAAGAATATGCGACTTTGGTTATACTCAGGAATGGTGGGAAGCAAGAACACTCTTTTGTTATACTCTCATACCAGTCCACAATAGGAGTAAAAAATAGACAAGAGTAAGGTTAAAATATTTATTTTAACGACGTGCTCTAAGATGCAGTATCTTTGCTAACATAAGCAGACATATGATTAGAAATAATATGAGTAGTATTGTTACAATTCCATAAAACACAAAGGGAGAAATCATATTACAATGATGGTGAAAATAGGTCTTTAACGGCCACATGCATCAATCTAGGATTTAGCATTTCCTAAATAGCGAAAATTAAGGAATCGCTATTTAGGAATTGCAAAATCCTATGCATCAAGAAATCCTCAAAATGTTTAGGATTTCTTAAATTTCGGAATTTGCTATTTTTTAATTGCGAATCGCAATTAAGGAATGGCATTCCATTGATTCCTATGGGCCTAGAGGCCCATAGGAATCAATGCCGTTTTGCATTTCTTTTTTTAGGAAATTGCAAATTGTTGATGCATTGCAAGGGTGCAGAGGGGGGTCCAAAGGACCCCCCCTGCACCCCTGAAATGTATTTTAAAGTGCATGTTTCACACACACATGTCCTAAGGACATGTGTGTCTGTAACATGACACTTTTCAAAATGCATTTTTGTGCTTTTTGAAAGAATTTCGCAAATTAACACGAGGGTGAACCTCGTGTTAATTTGCACTTCCTATTACAAAATTCGCTTTTTTTAAAAAAATTGATGCATTGCATTTAAGGAATCGCACAAATGCGATTCCTTAAATGCATTCGCATTTTTAGGAAATGCAAAAAAAAACGAATTTTTAAAAAATGTTTCATGCATCCCAAAAACGTATTTAGAAAGCGCAAACGGCCGAATTTACCGCACCGTTTGCACATCCTAAATAGGTTGATGCATGTGGGGGACGGTGCCTAGTATAACACCCTCCCTAGCTAGGAACTATGGGCCGATTATGATCGCGGACGGACTTGAGTCTGTCCGCGACCCCTGAGCAGGAGGGAACATCCGCAAGGGCTGCGGCGTTCCCTCCGTGCAGATTAGGATGTGACCGCCAGGGTGGCGGTCACATCCTCTATCTTTAACATTGTGGCGGGTGCAGCTTCAAGCTGCACCCGCCGCAAGGTTAAAAATGCATTCATCGCAATTGAATGCACAAAGCAGGAGGCACCGCGCAGTGCCTGCTGCTTTGTGCACGCAAATGCAGGAGGGTACCATAGGTACCCCCCATGTGCACCCCCCACCCCACCTTCACCTAGGGGGCCCGCAACGGGCCCCCGAAGTGAAAGTCCGTATGCTTTTCCACGGCGGAAAAGCATGCTTTTCACACCATCCTAATATGGCTGGCGGTGTCTGATAGACACCGCCAGCCATGTTAAAGCTTTTCCGCCGCAGTCGGAAGGCGACCGCGGCGGAAAAGCTGCGGACGCCATGCCAGACCCACCAGCCTTCCTAATATGGCGGTGGGTCTTTTGAGGCTTCCGCTGGCCCGGAGGATGCGGGAAAACCGCAATCATAATAGGCCCCTATGTTTTATAAAATATAGGTCTCTTAGGCTTGTACGGGGGACCCCATACCTCTAGAATCAGCAGGAATGGATCACATCAGGATCTGCAAAAGCTCTCTGTCTCTCTGGAAAAACAGGATTCTTCCAAGTGCCTGAAATCATGCTTACAGTGTGATATTAAAGGCGCCAGAATCATGTTGGCTGCAGCTGCATTTATGTTATGTCTAAAAACGTGAGCCGATCAGCTCAAACAACAGCAACCTTGTTATGATGACTTTGGAGGCTTTAGAACTCAGTGTGCAGACTAGAGTCACGATGTAAGTCTAGGGATGCTGAAAACAAGCCATTCTCATGTGAAACATTTCACCCAGACTAACTTACAACAACAGTTATATGCAGTGTTGTGTGAAAAAGTGGCAAAAAGGTAAAATGGCGTTTAAACTTTTAATAAGCCTAAGCTAACTTAACAATGTGTGCAACAAGGCCCAGCCCTTACTACAACAGCTGCTGATGAATGGAGAATGCAATGAACAATGTGTTTAGTGGCAGACGGTGCTCCCAGGCCCCAACCATGAGGACCACCAGGTGAGGGTTTCTTTTCGATGTCATTTGACCTGATTAACGAGTATGTCTTTTGATCTTTTGCAGAGACTTCAAGTCATGCTTATTTATACTCGTGTGCACTCAAAGGCAATCGTTCACCTTCTGCAGCTTTGTGCTGCCCACGGGAGCCCCTCCTGCCTACCTCTTTGTCCTCGTGGGACCGGAGTCCCTGGACAGCACCAGCTCCTTCCTCCAGCACCAGTGAGCATCCAGGGGGACTACAGGTCCGAGTGTGCTGTGCGAGCACACACAGCTGCCGCTAGTGAGGGGGAGGCGTCTGACATTATGCTTAAAGTGCTGCCTCTCCCCCCACGGCTGGGACACTCGCCTGCAATCTTTCACCTTCTAAAGCTTCGTGCTGCCCACGAGAGCCCCACCTGCCTACCTCTTTGTCCTGGTGGGACCGGAGTCCCAGGACAACACCGAATGCTCCACAGCTCCTCCCTCCAGCACCAGTGAGCATCCAGGGTGACTACAGGTCCCAGTGTGCTGTGCGAGCACACACAGCTGCTGCTAGTGAGTGGGAGGTGTCTGCCATCGCGCTTAAAGTGCTGCCTCTCCCCCCGTTGCTGGGACACTCGCCTGCAATCTTTCACCTTCTGCAGCTTCGTGCTGCCCACGGGAGCCCGCCCTGCCTACCTCTTAGTCGTGGTGGGACCAGAGTCCCAGGACAACACCGAACGCTCCCCAGCTCCTTCCTTCAGCACCAGTGAGCATCCAGGGGGACTACAGGTCCCAGTGTGCTGTGCGAGCACACACAGCTGCGGCTAGTGAGGGGGAGATGTCTGACATCACGCTTAATGTGCTGCCTCTCCCCCTGTGGCGCGGGACATGCGCGGGACGTGCCCTGGCGAAGCCCGGGCCAAGGGCGGGCCCGTCTGAGCCCGTCCGAGACTGTACGAGACTGGGCTTGGCCACCCCCCTGATGAGTTGTACTTTGTGAGTTTTCATGTTCAATGATCCTGTCACTCGAACATTAGTGTCAAAATCTTGAATTTTCTTTTTGTGGGAGTTGGAAAGAGCGAGGGGTGTACAATAGAACTTAAAGTCACGCAGGGAGTGTGCTCCCCTGACCTATTTGACCAGGTCCCCTAGTATTTTCCTCCTACTGTAGAAGTTTAGTCATAGTATAGTATGGGGTATAGCGCATCTCCACCCTCTAGGCCTAACACTCGTCAGAAAGCTCATGAGCGTACTCCCATTATGAAACCGACTGCCATTGATAAAATGTTACGTCAGGTAAGTGGCGCTGTCTCTAATGAGATAGAACGTACTGAAAAACGGCTTTCTTTAACGCCCTCGATCTCAAGTATCCCAATGACCTTGGAAACTGGAGAGCTTGATTCCACCCAATTAGGAAGTCTCTCAATCACCCCTGATTTAAGGTCCACTCTTGAAAAAACTATTCCTGAAAATATAAATAAACCAATCAGAAAAGGAGGCCAAAGGAAACAAAAAGCCCACAAGTGGGGGAAACAAATGCACTCTACAATGAGCACAGTCCCAAAGGCGCAGATAGAGGGCCCTACTACTAGTGAAAACTACTTAGCAGTAGCAGAACCGCCAATATGGGATATAAACTTGGCGTCAGAACTTAAATCTCATCTTGAAACTCTTGTACAAACTGAGCTTGAGATTCTTAAGAGTCACATAGAGAAGCTTACTTCTCTGGTTGATATACGGGGAAATAAAATAGATAGCATTTACAGCATCCAGGAAAACTCTAAAACTTCTGACCATGCCATTAGTGACCAAATCAATCGCCCGACTTTAAATGTCACCACCGCTCCACTTGCCCCCAAAACCCCATCGGGCCCATTTCCCAAAATCAAATGACTGTAGCCCCAGATGCGGAGCAACAAGGGGCACCTAAGGAGGGAGACAGGCTATGGCCCTACGATCTTGGCAACAACCAAAGGCCCGCATGTGGAACAAAATTCTACAAGTAATTTTAGAAGGGACAGTTGTAACAATGATTTTTTTAATAGATGTCCAATTAGATCTGACCTCCCATGTATAGATTTACCCCCGGCTTCAACTCCTTACATCGTTGTTTTAACTGGTGTTCCAGAGCTGGTAACAGGAAGAGTGGAGACTTATCCCGATCTAAAAAACAAAGTAACCTCCTGGCTGAACAAACATAGGCCACTCCAACCCTCAACACGGTGTGAAATCCTATTTGCTGGGCGGGTTAGTTGGCTGGGCCAGAGGTGAAAGGATATCCCGGGGGATTGTGTTTTGATAACTTTTAGGGATACCAGGGTGGTACAACACATTTTGGACTGGGTTCACACCAGGGAGGTCAATGAAATCCAGACATACCCCTGGGATACTTTATCTTCCCCGTCCCCTGATTGAAAGAGTAGAAGGTGTGTACAAAAAATGGGAAATGAGAGCTAAGACTGAGAATCTCCCAAATTTGCCCAAAGATCCCGAATTAACCCTGCCCTTTAACATCCCGGTTAGTAACAGATACAGTACACTAGACTTAGTCGATTGACAGGATTGCCCAGCTGAACCAATAGAAGCAACAGCTAGGTTTGAGGCTGTGGTTTACCTCCCTAGCAAAAACCATGAGCCCACTGGAAACATGGGTGCTTTATCAATAATACCAGGGAAATCCTCTGGAAACATATCGGATAGGGAGGGAACACCATCCCAAGTGCCACAGCTGGATATGGAGCCCGTGCACTCACAGATTGACAAAAAAAAGATCCACACAACACTAGGGTTCTATCCTGGAATATAGCAGGTCTTACTACCAAGCTGGACCTTCCTAACTGGGCCGAATATATTGACACACACAAGCTATGTCTCTTTCAAGAGACGTGGTCTACTGTACCACCTTACAGGGTAGGTTATGCGACTTACTTTATTCCAGCTTCACATGGACCTAGAGGGAGACCCTCGGGGGCCTCTGCATCTGGGTTGCTACAGACTTGGGCTGCACAATCAAAGTGTTAGATACAGATTCATTGGATATACAGTGCATTCTCCTCTTCCACGTGGATACATTTAAACTGGCTGTTATCAATGTATATTCTCGCCCAGTAAGGCTGGGACAAAGTTCACAGACTTTAGATTCTCTGGATTCCCTTCTCCTTACTTTACCAGAGTCTGTCCACAAAATTGTAGGGGGGAACTTTAACTGCCATTTTGAACCACTTAACGCCATAACCCCTCTTATTACTAGCGAAGCGGATTCTGTGTGGTCAATTCCAGATTGTAATATCTACCCAACAAGAGGGTGGACTCCCCTTGTTCTTCAATTGACCTCACTCACCCTCACCCATTCGCTAGGGGCCTGCAACGGTCGATTCCCTTCAGATACTCCGGGAAACCCAACATTTAATAAACTGGGGCAGGCCTCTACAATTGACTACATTCTGGTAGATGTTGAGAATTGGTTCAGAATCAATGATTTTGCGGTCCAACCCCGATGCGAAAGTGACCATAATCCACAGATACTCTCGATAGCCTATCCTCAGTTTAGGGGTGCTCAGGGCCGATATCCTATCCCCCTCCAAATGTAATTGCAGCAGAAGGGGGTAGAAGAGTACGTTGGGGGTCCCTGGTTGTACCCAACGAAAAAATGGCCTTGTTGAATACGCAATCCATTCCCTATTTAGAAACTGCTTTTAGCTTGTCAGAAAATCCTCAAGGTCATGGCTCTTTATTGATGATAAGTATGAACCACCAGGATATGATTTTAAAATTAGCAGAGTTATTTTGTAGCTATGGAAAAACTAATAAATTCCCCTCAATATCTAAACATCCCTGGTTTAACAAAGCGTGTAGGGCTGCCAAAAGCGCATTGGTACTTGAGGTCAAAAACAAGGACCCTTTATGCACCCGACTGGCTAGTTCCCAGTATAAAAATACTATAGCTGAAGTCAAAGCAGCATGCGAGATCGAAAAATGGGAAGCAATAAAGTTAGCCTTGGATACTAGAGACATGAGAAGCTTTTGGAATTTGGTCAAAACTGGCAACTCCAAATGCAACTCGGCTATAGAACCTAATTTGGGGGAAGAATCCTGGAGAGCATATTTTAAAGGATTATACTCTAGATCCACGGACGAAGCTGCAAAACATGAGTTAACAGATGTAGACCAAACCCCCTTAAATATGGACTCACCACCATGTTCAATGCTGGAAGTTTCCTTGGCAGTGAAAAAAATTCTTCCTAACAAAGCTCCGGGATTGGATAGAATTCCTGGTGACCTGTTCAGAAATGAACAGGTAGTATGGGTCCCTTACTTACAGATTCTATTCAATGCTATAATCCAGGGTATGCCACTTCCGTTGACTTGGGCTGGTGCGGAAATTATCCCAATATTCAAAAAAGGCTCCCCCCTCAATCCGGCAAATTACCGGCCAATAAGTCTCATCGATGTTTCTCAAAAGATCTTCTCTAGCGTTTTGCTGGGGCGATTGCAATCTTGGCTGGCTGGAATGAATGTTTTAACCCCCTTACAAGCAGGTTTTACATCTAAGATCTCGACCATTGATCAGATTTTTAGATTGCAACTAATTTACTGGAAGACAGTTACAGTAGAGGGGGGCAGCCTTTACTTAACCTTTGTGGACCTCAAGTCCGCTTTTGATATGGTACAGCGAGACCAGTTATGGGGTCTACTTTGTAATATGGGAGCACCGGTTTATCTTTGCCAACTAATGAAGCGGCTCCATGAAGGTACTTACGCGAGGGTACTATATGACTGCTCCTTTTCCCGTGGAGAAAGGGGTGAGGCAGGGCTGCGTGTGAGCGACAACACTCTTCTCTTTCTTTCTTAACGGCCTTATCGAAACCCTACTCACAGCGAAGGACTTGGATTCCACAAGGTTAGTAAAATACCGGCCTTAATGTTCGCTGATGACACACTGCTCCTGTCTAAATTATCAATGGGAATGCAGCGTGTATTGGATGAGTTCAGCTCATTCTGCAGGAATAGGAACCTGGAGATAAATGTTCAGAAAACGAAATACATGGTCTTCTACGCTAAAACTATTAACTGCCCGCACCCCCAATTGGAGGGTAGGTCCTTCGAAAGAGTGCCTATTTTTGATTACTTAGGCATTACCCTCAATGATAAGATGGATTGGGGGACACAAACAAAGAAGGCCAATTTGAAACTAACACAATCGGTGGGTGGTATTCTGAAAGTTTATAAAAATTGCACACAGAAAGGGGTCAGCCCCCCGGCAGAAGTTTATAAAACCCAAGCAAGGGGAGACTGTCTATATGGAGCAGAACTTTAGGGTCACTGTGAGTCTCAGTCACAGAGAATACCTTTATTAGGCAACTACTGGGTCTCCCAAAAAGCACGCCCCTAACCCCTCTTAGGATGGACTATTGCTGATTTAATAGCCTCCCGTCCCCTCCTGTTTTGGCGTCGCATATGGAGCACGCCTGTGTTAGTTTCTTACAAGGAGGAATTGAGGGATGTTATTTCCCTACTAGGTGCAGCCAACTTACCTTGGCTGTCCTATGTTAGGAAGGTATGCTTCTCACTGGGGTGGGCAAATATGTGGTCTACCCCTGAAGAGACTTGCCCCAGTATATCTAAAAAGTCATTAGTTGTTGCCTTTAAAGAACATAAATTTGCTATGTTGACCCAGAGTTTGAACTCTTGTTGCCTGACCTCAAGGTTCCTGGATGTTAAGCAGCAGTACAAACTAGAATTGGATTTGGACAGCATTCAACCGTTTATGGCAAACAAATTGTATTTACAATTTAGGCATGGTACGCTACCGCTCCGTGCATTTACGAACAAATGGAAGGGTGTAACCAAAGCTGATTGTCCTGGCTGCTCTACCTCTGAAGAAACAGAACTCCACGTAATGTACATTAGGCCTAGCTCGAGGTGGGTCCTCCAACTTTGCAGGAATATGGGGCTCATTATGTTGAGGTGTTTAGGTTACTCAAATATGAAACGCTTCTGTTTTTTGTAGTAGTCACATCGAAATTTCTATACGCAATGTGGTGTATACGCAGAAGTATCCGTAAGGGGAATGAGTTGGCTAGCAACTAGATGTTACTATCCGGGTTATAAAATTATCTGTTTTCTATAGCTTTTTTAGATAATTGTGCCAAATATTCTAGTTTTGGTAGGGTAATTTTAATGTTCTTTCTTTTAAATTATTTTTTTATGAAAACAACTTGTTTCTGCTTCAGCAGTTTTTTAATGTTTTTGAATGTGACCTGGAACAATACGTATGTTAAACTCTGAGGGGTCGGAAAGATCTTGCTCCTTTATAAACTTATCAATTTGAGATGATTTTAATATTTACTAGTGAATCATAGTCTCTGCGTTTTATATATATTTTATGAATTGCATATGTATTGTGCTTTTATGGCTTCTATAGCTAAAATAAAGTTTCTTTTGACTTTGACTTTGAGTATCCGTATCTGTCATTACAGCCAGTACACAAAGCTCTCTTTTCTAGCGTGACGCTTTCATTGTTGAACTGCATGCTTGTCATGTGTGTGGTGAAATACAACCTCTGGTTATTTTATTATACTACAGACAATTCTCACACACCTCAATGATCATAGTTTTGGATTACAAACTGAAGTTGTGAATCTTTACTGAAAACAGGAGAGCCCCAATTAACGTGTCTCACAATCTCCACCTCTATACATAATTAGAATGATCTCTTCTTGTGCCTCCCCTAGACCCTCCAAGAGCAGCATTATTCTGAAATCTAATTCCAGTACCAGTTAGCATCGGGCCTGCCCTGATCTGATCAGCCTCATATCACAGCTCTTAGCACCAGCTCAATAGGAATAGGATTTCACAAACAGTAACTGAAGGCCTGCCTCTATGACCAACAACAAACCTCTGCTTCTAATCCACCTAGATGTTATTCAGACACAAATTCCTTTAGGTAGCCTGTCAGTGCATGTAGACAATACAAAGGGGTTTCTGGGTCAACTTAATAAGGGCTGTCAGACTTCTGTAGAACTGTGTATAGGAAGAGAAAGGTGTCCGAACTCTTGCTGGAACTTTTAGGACGCTAAAGGAACAGGCACCAATGCAAGCACTTCTTGAATCCATAGCAGCAGGTTGGGCTCTAAATTTTACACGCTGCCCTGTAAGCACACGTAACTACCCATTTCATGTGAACTAGGAAGGCTGTTCAGACTGGAACAATAGCATTTAATTCCAGGCCAAGAGTTGGAATAAAGGAAAATGTAAACAGTCACTACATCAGGTTTTGCACGATCTACACTGCCTTCACTTTCTCTTTTAAAAGCCAAAGAGAGGCATCTAGTTGCATCTTTTATATTCAAAGTCTTCATAAAATTCTATGTTTGCTTCCAACTAACTGGTAGAGACCCGTTGTATAAGTGCCTACTGTATCAAGTCTGGACTATGGTTACTCTCTTTATTTGGGGACACTATCTTATGTTGCTTTTTATCCCTATTTTAAGAAATTGTGCTGGAAATTCATCATTTTATCCCATTATTAAAAAAAACTGCTCAGGAAATTCTGACTGGCTATCCAAATAATGCTGTGCCTCCCACCCCAAGTCCAAGCTCAGCCTCACCACTCCCAAACTTCACCATCTGCCACTGGTAGGCCCTATACATTTCCCCACTAGAACAATCCGCATGAAACTTTAAAATATTTTAAAATGTGGATTACATCAAGCTCGACAGCTTCTGCACCTACAGCTGATGAGGAAATGAGAAAAATACACTGTAACATACTCAGTATCTTTGTGGCTCAGAGAAGGTGATGTAGGGTTTATAAAAGTTTCTTGAATTTTGGAAACCTTCACAATTCAATATTACCTACTTTGACTGTCATGTTAAAAAAGAGGGTATCTCATACTTTTAAGGTGCTCTAACATCAAAAGTGGAAGAATAAAAGTATGTAACAAGCAAACGATAAAACTAAGTAACTTTCTCCTTTTCAGGAAAGAGGCTGTTATGTAGTGTTGCTGTGTGGTGTGATGCTATGTTAACAGAGATTTGTGTGGTCTCGCAGAGCTGCTGGGCTTAGGTTTACCTTGAATACAAGCTATTTATTTTGCTTGTATTTTGTAAAGTTTGATAAAATGTACAATATAAAGATATTGCAAATCACCAAGGTATTCCATGTCCATACTCGATCAAAGGCCAAGTTCCTTTATAAGACCATGGAGCACCAAGGTTACTTGCATAATCCTTTTAATGAACGGCAGATGGTATTTTATTCTGTCTAATACATGCTCACACCATCATGCTTCCCACAAACCATTTAAATACTTGGGGCCTTATTTATGAGGCCTAGCAAGACTTTTGCGCCATCGTTGCATCAGTTTTTGTGACGCACCTGTGGCATACAAAAATTCACCATGTTGTGCCCTATTTCCAAAGTAATGCATCTACCAGATGCGTCACTTGGTAAAGCCCTGCGCTACATTATACCTCCGTCAGGTATAATGTATGCAGAGTAGGCATTTCCCCGTAAAAGCCTTGTAGAAGTAGCGCAGTGAAATCTATTTGATTTCACTGTGCCACTTCTAGGACGCAACGGTGTCAAAACCTTACGCAGGCCCTTTCACACGGGGGTTGCCCCATGTTAAAGGACACATCGCTGGAATTGCGTCTATTTTCAGACACACCACAGTAATGCGTCACTTTTGCACCTACAGATACATCAGTAATACTGACGTATATCTAACTCCTTGCGACATGGAGCACCGTACATTAAATATGGTGCATCCATCGTGTCGTAAGGAGGGCGCTGTGAAAACTGTTGCATTGCTTTTTTTTTCTTGCAGGGATGCAACAGGTTTCATAAATGAGCCCCTTGGAGTCTTACTCGTTCACATGAAATAGATTATATTGTTGCAAATATGAAGAATAAAAGGAGAACCTTTAGTATCAAAAAGCAATTCATAATTTCTTGTAAAAACATAATAGAATCAGTTTAGTGTAAACCAGCTTTAAAAGAGATGTAACTTAGAATGAGTAACAACTGGAGAGATTCTTTCTTTTCTGAAATGAACTGTGTGCAAAAAACGCATCGCCATAAATCTATCCTTTATGCTGATCACTGTCAATTTAAAAATAAAACAGATTAGAAGAATGAAAAGCTAGATCTTGCTTTTGCTGTTTAGGCTGCAGCTGCAAAGATGCTCTGTGGCCTGCCTTTCTTTCACTTTGCCTGCTGGATCAGGCTTCTGGCTTTACGGGATCACAACTCACCTACAATATGTTACTACAGCTGAGCAGCTATGCCACTTTATTATTACAGGTGACCAGGGACATCACAGTTTGACCGTAGTAAGGAAATTAGAGACTTTCTCAGAGTGGGATTGCATGTTCCCGTGTATTGAAAATGATTTAAGTGACATTGTAACTTTGTAGCTGCCTGAGATTAGAGCCAGATTCATCATAGTAAAATCGGCTTGGAAAGGGCCAGATTCTGAGAATCTGGCCCTTTGCAAGCGCTATTTTTGCATTTGGGATTCATCATCTCAAATGCAAAAATCGCAAATCTAGAACTCGCTCAATTGCGATGAATTGCATTTAAGGAATCTCAATTTGCGATTCCTTAAATGCAATTCATGAACCATTTGAAAATTGCGAATTCGCAATCTGTGGCCGCTACTTACCGCGAAGTATAACTACGTGCTAAATAGCGAAAGCTTAGAAAAATTCACTTTTTTGCATTTTTCTAAGTTGTATGTTACACACACACATGTCCTTTGGACATGTGTGTGCGCAACATCAGTGTACATTATCATTTCAGGGGTGCTACAGGGTGTTCTTTGGACACCCTGGCACCCTTGAAATTGCTTCCTTATTTGCGATTCGCAAATTGCTAATCGCAAATAAGGAATGACTCCCCATTCATTCCTATGGGCCTTTAGGCCCATAGGAATGAATGGGAAAGCCATTCCTTATTTGCGATTCGCAATTTGTGAATCGCAAATAAGGAAGCAGTAGAAATCGCAAAAAATATTGCGATTTCTACATGAATCCCGTTTTGCGAGTCTTTAATAGCGATTCCTTAATAATCGCTATTAAGGACTCGCAAAACATGACAATGATGAATCTGGGGGATAGTCTCATGGTGGGGTTGCAGGCTTCCATGTATTTTAACATGTTTAAGTGACATTGTAACATTGTAGCTGCCTGAGATTTGAAAGTGTGTTAAGGTAGATTTATTCTTCTCGTTCATAGCAAATAATGATTATAACAATTCACGGCACAATTGAAAAATCTATTGTTTAAGAAAACTCAGTAGAAAAACAACATCAATGAACTTTTTTTCAATTTTACATTTTGATTGCAAGCATTAGGCAGACAAGTTTAGGTTTTGTTTTTATTATTGTGGCATATTCTTGTTATATAACAAATAACCATCACCCCTGATTGCCCAGGACTGACCAACTGGTTTTGCCAGTGCTTGATTTATATAAGTATGGAAATCATCCAAATTGGTTGAATGTGCCCAGTTCATTAATCGTCTGCATGCCCTGCAATGCCTTAAAAAGTTCAGTTTTGAGATCTGATGTGTAGTGATGCTGTCCAGATGAACATCTGCTCCTGCAGTTTCTCTTCATCAAAAGTAGGGCAGAATGTAGACAGCACATTCCTGCACCTGCACATCCAGATGTAGTATTCATTTTTGCTTTGGCACAGTCCAATATTTACAACAAAACAACTTATCTATTCCTTGAACACTAAATGCATCTGACTAGATGCTTCTCCTGCATGAACAGTTCAAGCAATTTTCTTTGACAAGTCTGAAGATCTGATCTTTGCTGGACTGGGTGTGTTTGTGTTTGAGTGTATGTGTGTTGTCCTTTGTGGTAGCATTCCTGGAGGTGGATATATATGTGTGTGTGTCTTTGTGGAAGAGGAGAGACACTGGAGTTGCAGGACATGGTGGCATTAGTTGTGTCGCTGGAGGAGAGGGGCTAGGTGGGGCTTGTGCCCCATCTTTAACTCCCTTGGCCCCACCTTCTGCCCTTCAACCGGTGACCGCCATGGCCAGCAAAAACAGACATGCCCCTCTTACCCTGGGAACAGTGATGCTGTTCCAGTTGTCATTTCTGGTTTCAGTTACTCGTGTATTCCCTAAGAATATTTGCTTTCCCATGATGGTGTGTTTCAGTATTTTTTACATGTAACATATTATTTGTGTACAGTACGTATTGTGAAAAGAGTCAATTCTTGGTGTCTTTATGAGTTTAGTTGTGGAGGATGATTATAATGGGCAACGATTGAGAGCTCAGGCAGAACAGAGTGAGACTTTCTCCGTGTGCCTGTCAGTGGTTCATGAAGGGTTTCAGAATACACATTCATCCAAGCCTTGGCATCACTTGAGAGCAGACAGAGCAATGGTCAAGTGTGCCAATTGTGATTCTATGGGAAAGTGTGGGAGAAGGTACACAGTTGACAAAATCTTGGCAGGGTGAAAGTTAAAGCCAAAGCAATGCTTAGAGGTGAGTGGGTGTGTTGTGTGTGAGGGTAATGGGGAAGTAAAGGAGTTGCAAGGCAGAGAGCCTGAAAAGACTGTGGTGAAGAGGGAATAGATGAGTGTGCAATACACAGATGGAGTGTTTCAGAAAGTTGTGAGAAGAAAAACAGTGCAGGAGGCTAACCGAGATACTGCAGAAAACAGTAGTGTGAAGAGGGACTTAGACACTCCAAAGACCACAACCCTTTCACCACATCCTAGTAGTGTTTATTTCACATTCTGATTAAAATGTTTAAACTACAAAGGCTAAAGTGACTGCATACTAAGGTGAAAATATCAGTTAAAAAATACAATTTGATACTAAAAAAGACACTGACATTCACAACGAACTAAAATGTGTGCCCCGCCATGGACTGATTATGACCTCACATATTACCTTACTCAAGACATGTTCAATGGCATCATCGATGACATCACAATACATCACTGATGACCAAGGTTCTGTAGTCCCACAGGACACAAAAACAAAAAAAGAAGTTTTAATTGGAGCTGCGATGCCCCCCACAAGATCTAGGGAGAAGTATATTGCTACCCCACCCACGTATGTACTTTTTGTTAAACTTTTACAGGACAGGAGACCAACCCCCAGATGCATCAACAAACCAATTTGCGATTCCTTAATAGCGAAAAATACCGATTCGCTATTAAGGAATTGCAAAATGGAATGCATCAAGAAATCACTTAAAAAATAGCGATTTCTTAGAATTCCTTAATTGTGACTCGCAAATTGCGAGTCGCAATTAAGGAATACCTCCCCATTCATTCCTATGGGTTTAGAGGCCCATAGGAATAAATGGGAAGACAATCTCAATTTGCAAATCGCAATTAGCGATTCTCAAATTCAGATTGCGATTTCAAGGGTGCAGGAGTGTCCAAAGGATACCCTGTTGCACCCTTGAAATTGATATGTGCACATATGTTGCGCACGCACATGCCCTTAGGGCATGTGTGTGCGCAACGTTGAACTTTGAAAAAGGCACTTTAGTGCATTTTCCAAAGTTTTTGCAAATTACCACGAAGTTGTACTTCGTGGTAATTTGCGTGCCCAATTAGCGAATTTGCTATTTTAGAAACTTTCATGCATTGCATTTAAGGAATCTCAAATCGAGATTCCTTAAATGCAATTAATCGCAATTTAGCGATTTCTAAAATTGCGATTTTTGCATTTGGGATGATGCATCCCAAATGCAAAAATACCGCTCGCAAAGGGCCAGATTCTCAGAATCTGACCCTTTGCGAGCGGATTTTGGTTTGATGAATCTGGCCCCAAGTCGGGCCTCCAAAGTCTTGTAATGGCCACGGCAACATTTCTGTTCATGTTGCAGCCAGCCAATGAGAATGTTCGCTCTAAAAAAGCCACCTCTGTCAATGAGAAGGATTACATTTTTAAATTTCAGTCGAACTGTCAATGTCTTTATATTTTGGACCCAAACATTCTCCAAAACTACTGAACGGATTTACACTATTGCACTAAAAGCACTGAGTAAAGAACTAGCTTTCTACCAAATATGGTCTAAATGAAAAGGCACAATAGGCATGGACAGTCTGAATCAAGTGGATGCAAGAGGACAGTTCATCACTGTATAACCAGGAAAACTAGACAAGCTTCTCGATGCAACCAATGCCATAATGCAGGCGATGGATGCTAAGATCTGCACCGTAGTGATTGACATGGTCTATTGCAAGATGACCAGAGGAAACTGGTCATCTTTGGATCCTTCCTGTCACCTTTCTTATGAAGAGGCCTGATCACAGCTACATAGTTACTGCTGACCAACAGCACAGAGCCCACGACTCACTGCGTTCCACGATGCAACATTTCTTCAACCTTAGGCCTCTACTGAGTACTGCTATTCAGTGGAGGTAGGAAGCTTGCTCTCTCTATACTAAAACAAAAAGAGGTACAGTGTGCAGAAAGTCCAGTGGATCCCCAGAGGCTTTAAAGAGGCTAATGTAGATAATACTAATGCTCTATTTTGTGGTTGGTGTGGGCGAGCAGTTAGGCTTATCAGACGGCAGTTTTAAGCATTTGTTGCACACACAGTGGCAATATATGACCCACACACTCAATGAATAACTAGGAGACCAATTTATAAAAATAATAATTGGTTATATTTATTTTGTAGAACCACAAATCTTTGTCTTATGTAAACATGCTTTGAAATAGAAATACTTTTCACTATCAATAGTGGACACAGTGCAATTTTCAAACTGTTCAATGTTAACCTATGAGAAAAAGAAACCATTCAGCATACATGTTAGTAACATCGTCTTACAAGACCAGTCTTAAGGAGTTAGGATCAGAATTGGGCAAGGTTTTGTTCAGCATCAACTGTACACCACCAGCTTCACAGGGGCGACCGTGTGAAGACAGAAAGTTTGAGGTCGGGCGCCCAATATAAATCAATGAGGACTGGGGCAATGAGACAAAGGCTGCTTACAGGTAAGTAGCAGCTGCTTTGGTGGCCAGTCTCCAGGGGTTGAAGCAAGCACTGGGCAGGGCCCAATACAGCACCAACACTACACCACCAGTGGCACAGGGGCGGCCAGGTGAAGAGTGCCAACACAGCGTTAGCTGTCCAATGTAAAGCAATGGAGAAAGATAAAATCGGAAAAGGGCTGCAGGCTCAGACCAGGACGCCAGCCGAAGAAAACCAACGGCTCCAGAGGTAAACAGCGATGCTCAGAGTTGTAGATACATCTTTGGCCATCGTCACCAAGGCCCAGGGCGGACGAGTGCAGGGGTGTCTTTTGGTGTAGGAAACAGCTTACCGGTGGAGGGGGTCTTCGTGCAGAGGCTGCAGGCGACGTCGAGGAGTCCAGGAGACGTCAGCTTACAGTGGGGTCATTCTCTGGAGCTCTGGGGAACCTTGCTAAAAGTGATGGGCCACTTAGACTTGGGCCAGAGGCGTCAGTGCAGAGGTGGAACCAGGAGAAAGGTTTTGCGGTTCTTCATGTCACAGAGTCTTTGCTTGTAGTTTGTTGTTGGTGAACAGGTCTGCTGTTCTCTGGAGATCTTGATCTTTGTCAAAGACAGGCAGTCCTCCTAAGGTTTTGGAGGTCACTGGGCTGCAGGACGAGTCGTCTTCTGACACAGGATCATCGAGGGTTGCGGAAAGGCCGGTAGGGCTGGGGCCAAGTTAGTAGTTCTCTGCAGTCTTCTCTGCTGGTGCAGCTCTATGGTTTCTGACTCTTCTTAAGCCATCAGGAACTCAAGTTCAGGGTCTGGGGATAACACCTAAATGTTATATTATGGGGCGTTATAAGGGAGTGACAGGTAATGGTCAATAGGCCCTGTGCCTGGGGTGTCTACACCCTATATTATGCCCACCTCCTCTGGGAGGGAGACATATTCCTAGCCCTGATTGAATAAGTCCCACCATCTTCAAGATGGTGGGTACTGTAGAGTATACTTCACCTCGCCCCCAACACCTGAGGGGTGGAGTTGGCAAAGGGGTGAACACCTCCTATTCTTTCTATGTTTTCCCATCTGCCCTCCCACCAAAAAGGGTGAGGACTGGAAGGGGGCCTGCTCCTTTTAGGAGGAGAGGCTGGAGCTTCATTACAAAAGCAGCAAGGACTTTGAAGATCCCGGCCACAGATGGCTCTTCCTTAACAGGGTGAGGTTTGAACACCTCCACAGAGAAAAAGGCATTGTTCTCGACCTCATCACGCGCAGGCACTCTCCCCATGAGGTCAGAACACTGTCTGGTGATAGCAGGCTGGCTTAGGCCAGTCGGTGACCACACTAAGGGTTGGTAGGTTTCAGGGGACCCCTCTAAGGGGTCCTCGTTGTGCAATTTTTCACAAATCTAACACTGTAATCAGTGCAGGTTTGTTATGCGGAAATGTTTGGTACCTAACATCCCATACTTCAGTGAAACCATCATGGAGTCGGGGAACTCGTAACGACGTGTATCAACCCCATGTACTCACTATGGCTTCCCTGGTCACTTACAATATCCAGGAATCAACATGGATATTGCAGGGGTATATCTACTCATTCAAAGATGCCCCCACAGGAGATATAGCGCACCATGCCTTGGGGCTAAGGCCTGCTACATCATTGTCATACCTTTATACCATGCATTGTCTGCGGGCATGGCACACGGGGATGTGTGCCATGTCAACACTTCAGTTTTGTCTACACCAAGGCACGCAGTCTGCAATGGCAGCATGCATGGGGACCCAAGGGTGACAACATTTGTGCTGCTACCCTTGAGGTCCCTCTTCAGTGCCAATGCCCTAGGTACCAGGGGTACCATTTACTAGGGACTTACAAGGGGTACTGAAATGGTGCCAATTGGAAAACAAAAGGTGCAGTTTAGGGAAGAGTTCTGCACAGGAGGCCTGATTGGCAGAGGCCCTGTGCACTTCCAGTCAATATTACTTCATTTTCCAGGCAAAATGTTAGGAGCAACCATGTCCAAAAGAGGCACTTTCTTACAGTGGACATTGTCTTTGCTTTGCCCGTTTGGCTGTTGTTCATGGCTATTGTTGTTCACCACAGGGGTCGGGCCTGCCAGCACACTTGTATCTCCAATTCAGGGTCTCTGATGCAGGATATAATGGGGATTTGTGGTAGCTGGCAGGGAGCTTGTGATAGTGCGTTGCATTCCATGAGTTGTTGGCAACGTCTACTGTAGATGCAAAGTTAGAACCACGCAGTCAGGTGGAATTGATCACTTAAAATGTGAATAACTTGTGGTACGTGAGCTCTAGAGGTTCTTGGTCAGCAGCTCCTCACTGAAAATAAAAGGAGTCATACCAAAGTATAATAAGTGGAGTGGGAATGAGCCCACAGGTTTCTCTGGATTTTGCAAACTCACAAGCCAACCGGGTGCCCGACCACTGTCTGAGTCACGGAGTCAAAAAAGCATAAAATAACAAAAGGTGTGGCATGAAAAACATGTGCTTGACTGGAAGTTCACTTTCAGCAGTAGTTTCTTAGGCCAGCACTCCTCTGAGCTCCGGTTATGTTTGGTATGCAGATTTGTAGCACACTAACACCCAGGAGTGTATGCGGGCGCTGATCAGGTGTAATTCGAGGCACACCTAGAGTATAGTAGGACTAATCAAAAAGCTAGGTCTTCAGCTCCTTGCAGAATTTGAGAAGTGAAGAGGGGGCCCTTATGTGTACAGGCAGGCCATTTCATGATTACGAACGATGTAGAATAAAGCTACACTGCTAGATCTGGTTTTCACTATGTGTGGGATTTGTGCAAGTAGGAGTCCGGACGAGCGAGGCGTCTGACAGGTTAGTAAAAGCAGATGTGATATTTTCAGTATGCTGTGCCAGTGTTATTTAGTGACTTGAAAGTATGGGAGAGGAGTTGGAATTGTGCTCATTTGTGAATGGGAACCAGTGGAGCTCTGTCAGGTGAGGTGTGATGCAAGTGCAGCATGGAAGAACGAGAGTTATTCTGCAACTGAGTTCTGAATGGTCTGCAGCCTTCTGCGGAATTTTTTATTGATCTCAACATAGAGGGTGTTCTCGTAGTCCAGCTTCCTTGTGATCAGGCATTCGTGAAAGTTTTCCAGGTGCTGATTTGGAGCCATTTGAAAATCTTCCTCAGCATCTTCTGAGTATGAAAGTATGAGGCGGTGAAAGCATTGACTTGGGCGGTCATGTTGAGTTTGCGGCCGATGTTATCCCGAGGTTCTTGGCGTGGGGGTGGATGCTGGTTCCAGTTCTGTTGGCCATGTTGTGGAGTTCCACAGTGATGTGCTTTTCGCAAAGATCATGATTTTGGTCTTCTTGGTGTTCAGCTTTAGACAGTTGATATTTATCCAGTGGGTGATTTCAGTCATGCCGGCTTTGAACTTGATCCGGGTACAGGTACTGGGAGTATTGTCCATGGGGAGAGAATGAGATGTGTGCCATTGGAGTAGGAGAGGATTTTGATATTGTGAGAGCAGATGATGCAGGCTAGAGGGATCATGTATGCGTTGAAGAGGGTTGGGCTCAGGGATGATCCTTGCGGAACTCCGCAGTTGAGGTCACAGGTGTCCGAGGTGTACGGTGCCAGGCTCACTGACTGGGTCCTTCCAGTCAGGAAGGAGCAGATCCATTGGAGTGCTTATCCTTGGATTCTAGTGTTATGTAGGCACTGGATGAGGATGGGGTGAGAAACTGTGTTAAATACTGCGGAGACGTCCAAGAGGATATGGATGCTGTATCTCCTTTGTCTAGTTATGAGAAAGTCATCCGTGGCAGCGATTAGGGCAGTTTCGATACTGTGATTGGGTTTGAAACAAGACTGAGTGGTGTCAAGTAGTTGGTGGTTGTTGAGGTATTCAGTGAGGTTTCTGTTGATGATTTTCTCTAGACCTTGGCTGGGAATAGTATAAGCGATATCGGTCTGTAGTTGGCAAGCGTTGAAGGGTCCTTCATCCAAACATCTGGCATGTCGCAGAAGAGGTGGAGGCATTCAGAAAGGGTGTGAGAATGGCATGGGTTGCAGTACTCTTGAGTAGGCATATTGGGAGCATGGGGTTCAGTGGGGCTGACGAGTAGATGGACTTTGTGGTGACAGCACTTTCTTCTGGGGTGATGATGGGCCAAGTGTTTAACAGTGGGTTTTTTTTATAAGATCAGGAGGCGTTTGGCGAAGTCAGCTGGGTTTGGTTGTGGGCTAATGTTGCTGTAAGTAGCAGTGATTTTGTTGCTGAAGCATTGAGATCGATTGTTGCAGAGGTCCTGCAAAGGCGTGATAAATTTGGAGGCAGCGTATGTGAAATCTTTCACATTGAAAATATTTCTTTGCTTCTGTTGGTGCTGGCTTTAATGTGGTCTACCAGAGTGATGCGTTTGGTAGTACGGATCATTTGGAAGTACTGTTTTAGAGTGGAGTTAAACGTGCTATGTCTGCATTGCCCTGGTCATTCTCCATTTGCGCTCCAATTGTTTGCAGTTTCATCAGTCTGCATTCCTCTCTGTACCAACTTGCTTGAGGTCTGGATCTTGTATTGCTGTGTTTGAGGGAGGCCAGGGAGTCAGCATAGGAGGTTATCCAATTATTGGAATTCTTGATGGCTTTGGGGAGGTTGTTGCTGTGTTTGGGTCGGTGGTTGCATAGAGAGGTGTTCCAGTCCTTGCCATTGATGCTACAAATGGGGGTGGGGGTCGCACACTACTCACACACCGGCGGTGTCGCCCCTAAGGACTCTGATCAATGTAGTAAAGTGTTTGCGATGCATCATCTTTCGATATTCTGCTATCTTCGCTGTCTTCACCATCCCTGGACACGTGTTTCGGGGTATTACCCCTCATCAGCAGGGATAGGCCGTGTACTGGGGTTTCCGTTGGCTGCCAATATCTGCCAGGTATAGTACCACTCAGGCTCGTAGGTGCGGGATCCCAGGCTCGTCAGCCCACTGCTCACGGGAGCTTTAAAGTTACAAATGGGGGTGGGGGTCGCACACTACTCACACACCGGCGGTGTCGCCCCTAAGGACTCTGGTCAATGTAGTAAAATGTTTGCGATGCATCATCTTTCGATCTTCTGCTATCTTCGCTGTCTTCGCCATCCCTGGACACGTGTTTCGGGGTATTACCCCTCATCAGCAGGGATAGGCCGTGTACTGGGGTTGCCGATGGCTGCCAATATCTGCCTGGTATAGTACCTCTCAGGCGCGTAGGTGCGGGATCCCAGGCTCGTCAGCCCACTGCTCACGGGAGCTTTAAAGTTACAAATGGGGGTGGGGGTCGCACACTACTCACACACCGGCGGTGTCGCCCCTAAGGACTCTGGTCAATGTAGTAAAGTGTTTGCGATGCATCATCTTTCGATCTTCTGCTATCTTCGCTGTCTTCACCATCCCTGGACACGTGTTTCGGGGTATTACCCCTCATCAGCAGGGATAGGCCGTGTACTGGGGTTGCCGATGGCTGCCAATATCTGCCAGGTATAGTACCACTCAGGCGCGTAGGTGCGGGATCCCAGGCTCGTCAGCCCACTGCTCACGGGAGCTTTAAAGTTACAAATGGGGGTGGGGGTCGCACACTACTCACACACCGCCGGTGTCGCCCCTAAGGACTCTGGTCAATGTAGTAAAGTGTTTGCGATGCATCATCTTTCGATCTTCTGCTATCTTCGCTGTCTTCGCCATCCCTGGACACGTGTTTCGGGGTATTACCCCTCATCAGCAGGGATAGGCCGTGTACTGGGGTTGCCGATGGCTGCCAATATCTGCCAGGTATAGTACCACTCAGGCGCGTAGGTGCGGGATCCCAGGCTCGTCAGCCCACTGCTCACGGGGGCTTTAAAGTTACAAATGGGGGTGGGGGTCGCACACTACTCACACACCGGCGGTGTCGCCCCTAAGGACTCTGGTCAATGTAGTAAAGTGTTTGCGATGCATCATCTTTCGATCTTCTGCTATCTTCGCTGTCTTCGCCATCCCTGGACACGTGTTTCGGGGTATTACCCCTCATCAGCAGGGATAGGCCGTGTACTGGGGTTGCCGATGGCTGCCAATATCTGCCAGGTATAGTACCACTCAGGCGCGTAGGTGCGGGATCCCCGAGTCGTCAGCCCACTGCTCACGGGAGCATTAAAGTTACAAATGGGGGTGGGGGTCGCACACTACTCACACACCGGCGGTGTCGCCCCTAAGGACTCTGGTCAATGTAGTAAAGTGTTTGCGATGCATCATCTTTCGATCTTCTGCTATCTTCGCTGTCTTCGCCATCCCTGGACACGTGTTTCGGGGTATTACCCCTCATCAGCAGGGATAGGCCGTGTACTGGGGTTGCCGATGGCTGCCAATATCTGCCAGGTATAGTACCACTCAGGCGCGTAGGTGCGGGATCCCAGGCTCGTCAGCCCACTGCTCACGGGAGCTTTAAAGTTACAAATGGGGGTGGGGGTCGCACACTACTCACACACCGGCGGTGTCGCCCCTAAGGACTCTGGTCAATGTAGTAAAGTGTTTGCGATGCATCATCTTTCGATCTTCTGCTATCTTCGCTGTCTTCACCATCCCTGGACACGTGTTTCGGGGTATTACCCCTCATCAGCAGGGATAGGCCGTGTACTGGGGTTGCCGATGGCTGCCAATATCTGCCAGGTATAGTACCACTCAGGCGCGTAGGTGCGGGATCCCAGGCTCGTCAGCCCACTGCTCACGGGAGCTTTAAAGTTACAAATGGGGGTGGGGGTCGCACACTACTCACACACCGCCGGTGTCGCCCCTAAGGACTCTGGTCAATGTAGTAAAGTGTTTGCGATGCATCATCTTTCGATCTTCTGCTATCTTCGCTGTCTTCGCCATCCCTGGACACGTGTTTCGGGGTATTACCCCTCATCAGCAGGGATAGGCCGTGTACTGGGGTTGCCGATGGCTGCCAATATCTGCCAGGTATAGTACCACTCAGGCGCGTAGGTGCGGGATCCCAGGCTCGTCAGCCCACTGCTCACGGGGGCTTTAAAGTTACAAATGGGGGTGGGGGTCGCACACTACTCACACACCGGCGGTGTCGCCCCTAAGGACTCTGGTCAATGTAGTAAAGTGTTTGCGATGCATCATCTTTCGATCTTCTGCTATCTTCGCTGTCTTCGCCATCCCTGGACACGTGTTTCGGGGTATTACCCCTCATCAGCAGGGATAGGCCGTGTACTGGGGTTGCCGATGGCTGCCAGGTATAGTACCACTCAGGCGCGTAGGTGCGGGATCCCCGAGTCGTCAGCCCACTGCTCACGGGAGCATTAAAGTTACAAATGGGGGTGGGGGTCGCACACTACTCACACACCGGCGGTGTCGCCCCTAAGGACTCTGGTCAATGTAGTAAAGTGTTTGCGATGCATCATCTTTCGATCTTCTGCTATCTTCGCTGTCTTCGCCATCCCTGGACACGTGTTTCGGGGTATTACCCCTCATCAGCAGGGATAGGCCGTGTACTGGGGTTGCCGATGGCTGCCAATATCTGCCAGGTATAGTACCACTCAGGCGCGTAGGTGCGGGATCCCAGGCTCGTCAGCCCACTGCTCACGGGAGCTTTAAAGTTACAAATGGGGGTGGGGGTCGCACACTACTCACACACCGGCGGTGTCGCCCCTAAGGACTCTGGTCAATGTAGTAAAGTGTTTGCGATGCATCATCTTTCGATCTTCTGCTATCTTCGCTGTCTTTGCCATCCCTGGACACGTGTTTCGGGGTATTACCCCTCATCAGCAGGGATAGGCCGTGTACTGGGGTTGCCGATGACTGCCAATATCTGCCAGGTTTAGTACCACTCAGGCGCGTAGGTGCGGGATCCCAGGCTCGTCAGCCCACTGCTCACGGGAGCTTTGAAGTTACAAATGGGGGTGGGGGTCGCACACTACTCACACACCGGCGGTGTCGCCCCTAAGGACTCTGGTCAATGTAGTAAAGTGTTTGCGATGCATCATCTTTCGATCTTCTGCTATCTTCGCTGTCTTCGCCATCCCTGGACACGTGTTTCGGGGTATTACCCCTCATCAGCAGGGATAGGCCGTGTACTGGGGTTGCCGATGGCTGCCAATATCTGCCAGGTATAGTACCACTCAGGCGCGTAGGTGCGGGATCCCAGGCTCGTCAGCCCACTGCTCACGGGAGCTTTAAAGTTACAAATGGGGGTGGGGGTCGCACACTACTCACACACCGGCGGTGTCGCCCCTAAGGACTCTGGTCAATGTAGTAAAGTGTTTGCGATGCATCATCTTTCGATCTTCTGCTATCTTCGCTGTCTTCGCCATCCCTGGACACGTGTTTCCGGGTATTACCCCTCTTCAGCAGGGATAGGCCGTGTACTGGGGTTGCCGATGGCTGCTAATATCTGCCAGGTATAGTACCACTCCGGCGCGTAGGTGCGGGATCCCAGGCTCGTCAGCCCACTGCTCACGGGAGCTTTAAAGTTACAAATGGGGGTGGGGGTCGCACACTACTCACACACCGGCGGTGTCGCCCCTAAGGACTCTGGTCAATGTAGTAAAGTGTTTGCGATGCATCATCTTTCGATCTTCTGCTATCTTCGCTGTCTTCGCCATCCCTGGACACGTGTTTCGGGGTATTACCCCTCATCAGCAGGGATAGGCCGTGTACTGGGGTTGCCGATGGCTGCCAATATCTGCCAGGTATAGTACCACTCAGGCGCGTAGGTGCGGGATCCCAGGCTCGTCAGCCCACTGCTCACGGGAGCTTTAAAGTTACAAATGGGGGTGGGGGTCGCACACTACTCACACACCGGCGGTGTCGCCCCTAAGGACTCTGGTCAATGTAGTAAAGTGTTTGCGATGCATCATCTTTCGATCTTCTGCTATCTTCGCTGTCTTCGCCATCCCTGGACACGTGTTTCGGGGTATTACCCCTCATCAGCAGGGATAGGCCTGTACTGGGGTTGCCGATGGCTGCTAATATCTGCCAGGTATAGTACCACTCAGGCGCGTAGGTGCGGGATCCCAGGCTCGTCAGCCCACTGCTCACGGGAGCTTTAAAGTTACAAATGGGGGTGGGGGTCGCACACTACTCACACACCGGCGGTGTCGCCCCTAAGGACTCTGGTCAATGTAGTAAAGTGTTTGCGATGCATCATCTTTCGATCTTCTGCTATCTTCGCTGTCTTCGCCATCCCTGGACACGTGTTTCGGGGTATTACCCCTGATCAGCAGGGATAGGCCGTGTACTGGGGTTGCTGATGGCTGCCAATATCTGCCAGGTATAGTACCACTCAGGCGCGTAGGTGCGGGATCCCAGGCTCGTCAGCCCACTGCTCACGGGAGCTTTAAAGTTACAAATGGGGGTGGGGGTCGCACACTACTCACACACCGGCGGTGTCGCCCCTAAGGACTCTGGTCAATGTAGTAAAGTGTTTGCGATGCATCATCTTTCGATCTTCTGCTATCTTCGCTGTCTTCGCCATCCCTGGACACGTGTTTCGGGGTATTACCCCTCATCAGCAGGGATAGGCCGTGTACTGGGGTTGCCGATGGCTGCCAATATCTGCCAGGTATAGTACCACTCAGGCGCGTAGGTGCGGGATCCCAGGCTTGTCAGCCCACTGCTCACGGGAGCTTTAAAGTTACAAATGGGGGTGGGGGTCGCACACTACTCACACACCGGCGGTGTCGCCCCTAAGGACTCTGGTCAATGTAGTAAAGTGTTTGCGATGCATCATCTTTCGATCTTCTGCTATCTTCGCTGTCTTCGCCATCCCTGGACACGTGTTTCGGGGTATTACCCCTCATCAGCAGGGATAGGCCGTGTACTGGGGTTGCCGATGGCTGCCAATATCTGCCAGGTATAGTACCACTCAGGCGCGTAGGTGCGGGATCCCAGGCTCGTCAGCCCACTGCTCACGGGAGCTTTAAAGTTACAAATGGGGGTGGGGGTCGCACACTACTCACACACCGGCGGTGTCGCCCCTAAGGACTCTGGTCAATGTAGTAAAGTGTTTGCGATGCATCATCTTTCGATCTTCTGCTATCTTCGCTGTCTTCGCCATCCCTGGACACGTGTTTCGGGGTATTACCCCTCATCAGCAGGGATAGGCCGTGTACTGGGGTTGCCGATGGCTGCCAATATCTGCCAGGTATAGTACCACTCAGGCGCGTAGGTGCGGGATCCCAGGCTCGTCAGCCCACTGCTCACGGGAGCTTTAAAGTTACAAATGGGGGTGGGGGTCGCACACTACTCACACACCGGCGGTGTCGCCCCTAAGGACTCTGGTCAATGTAGTAAAGTGTTTGCGATGCATCATCTTTCGATCTTCTGCTATCTTCGCTGTCTTCGCCATCCCTGGACATGTGTTTCGGGGTATTACCCCTCAAAGTTACAAATGGGGGTGGGGGTCGCACACTACTCACACACCGGCGGTGTCCAGGGAAGGCGAAGACAGCCTAGATAGCAGAAGATCGAAAGATGATGTATCGCGAACACTTTACGTTGTAGTTAACAAGGACCCCCTGGGTAATGCTATATTGGACTCCTAGGGCAGGGTAAACAACCTGTGTGCGAAATTGCCTAGGCAGTCAAAAGCTTTCAAATAAAATAAACAAGTGAAGAACCCAAGTCAAGGACAATTGAATAGCTGAAGGGGTGATCTAAAATCATCAATTTTTAATAAAAACAAACATATATTTAATGTAAAGAATAAACACATACAATATTCAATAATAATAACAACTAAATGACACAATACTAAAAATCACAACCAAGGAATTACATTTAAAAACATGATACAGTATCAAATTATAAAAGGAACACCAATCATAGAGGTGTCCAACCGAAATAACAATGCAGTACTCGACGCGCGTTTCGGCGAATTAACGCCTTCTTCAGGAGCCACAAAGCAATCTGAAATAATACAAAACATGACATGAGAAACGGTACACTTTACATTCCTAAATGTGGCAGTAATTGAATCCACAGTTGCATATTTCGATTAACATAAAAAGACCATTACATCATAACAGCTAGTACAATTGCCTTGGGGCGAGGGGGTTCAGAAATCTAAAAGACTTTGTTTATTTCATGTTCACTGATTGATACATATCGGCTAATAGGAGGAGAGTACACCTCACCCATTATCTGATGGGTAAAAAAAATTTTTGTAACACATATGCTGCCTGTCACAAGTTTGATGGACTCATGCAATCAAATATAATGATGATACATTATCAACTTACTTCATAAGAACCAGGGATTAGCTCGATCAATGCTCATACGTAAAAACAGGTGAACCAAATTGAATCTAAATAAAGAGAAAAAGGGATAACATCATCCCGATATTCCCAATAGTATGGAAAAAAGTGAATCAATTGAGCACAAGTGATGCCATTGATGTAGGCAGCCAAGGGCATTTGTTAGGTTTAAATCACACAATTACAGTTGCCAGAGATCGATATGCAAATAAAAAATAAAACGGCTGGCTAGTTGGTTCTGTGCATGTTTAGAGGAAAAAGGGGCAGAAAGAGGGTAATGTACACTGCATATTAATACCTGATGTGAATATATGTAGACTGCGATCCTAAATAGGGTATGCTGTCTGGTAGAAGTTCATATTAAAAGCCCGAATAAAAATAAATCTGTAAAAGGTAGAGAAGAATCTATTTTATTCTCTATCCTACGGTCGTGTCAAGATTACTAGGGCACATAAAAAGGTGACAAAATAATGCAATTTACCTTCAGAGTGATGTCTCTGAAACTGGATATTTCTTATATGGTGCTGGCGAAAACGATAATCACGACTTTCACACCAAAGCGATTAAAAAACCTGAATGCAGATATTGACATATTACTGAATGTCCATCATAATATCACAGTTTGAGCATGTTTTAATTATAAGATAGCGAAAATTCAGTGCATATGATAATGCGACAATATGCAATTATGACGAAAATGAAAACAGATAATAAAAAGCGGAACTAAGGCACGTGAAAGATTAGCCTTAAAATGAATGGCAGTGATCTACATAGTAAAAGCGTGCACAACGAGAAAGCATGCACAATGTCTCTCTGTTCGTGAGCTATTGAGATAGACAATGTTGCTAAAAAAAAAATGTCAATAATCAATACCTCACACTGGCGTTGTGACGTTCAAGTGAGGTTTGATCCAGTTAGAAATGGTCCAACCAGTGTGGAGTTTAAAAAGTCAGGATCCGTAACGGGATGTCGGACCTGCAAAATATAATTAGACTATCAGTGTGAGCACTCTCCGCTTATAGCGTGTACTCTCTGGCATAGTCTCGGCGAGTGCAAGACTGCAAGAGAACTCTCTCGAGTGTGGGAGGCGGAATAGGAGAAAATTCTCACCTGACATCGGCAGGATATGCCGAGTGAATGCGCACTCCGTGACGAGATTGATGCGTCTGGCCGGGTGTCGGGTAATGGTCAACCGACGCCCGGATGGCGGGTTGTTTAAATATCTTCACTCACCTAAAGGGCTACCTAATAGGCGGGGCTTACTCCAACCAAGGAATGATGAACATAAATGAAAGACTCCGTCCATCGTACTATTGCTGACTCTGCTCGAGTCAAGGAAAAGGAAATTCGTATAAAATACGATTCCCATAGCAGGAAGGAACCTGTGTGGGATATCGTTAATATCAATTGATGAACAGGGATCCTATGTGATTCGGTCCATTAATCACATTAATAGAGGTTTAGTGTGTATGGAGTCCCTAGTACAGAGAGGGCTACTATAAGGGTGGAGCTAGCTTCACTGTGGGCAAAATAAAAGATATGGACAAAAGACTCAGTTGGAGCATTGGTATAATGAAAAACTAACCGCAATACGAGAGTAACTTATGTAATTGAATATACAGATTCATTGTCGCTACTTATAATACAAATGAAACCCCTAGAGTTAATGTCATAAAATCTATATGACACAAATTACAAGAAAATAATAAACATAATTGTAACCAAGGAGTATACAGAACGGTAACTCAATAGATGCAATATCCCAATATTTATAATAGAATCTATATATGAAAGATCTCAATAGGGTAATCGCCAAGATCGCAGACCGGTACTACAAAGTAGTGATCTAGACGGTATTTACAATAGAAAACAGTACTTACAATGGAACCAGTAATGTAAGGGCTAGAATGGAATCATACTGAATTCTTACTACACGTGAGTCAAATGATGGCGTTTTCCCAAGGGATTTCAGAGTTCAATCCCTTTTTAAAAGTGCCCAGTGAGAAAATCCAAAAGACTTCACGTTTCTTACGGGCTTTGCTGCCACCTAGGTTTTCCGCAAGTCTGATTTTTTCGATAATGCACCATTTGAAATCATTCGGGGTGTGATTTTTTTCCTGGAAATGTTTGACCAGGGGTGCTGTAGTTTTCTGCGTTCGAATCGCTGAACGATGTTCGGTCAGTCTTACCTGAATCGGTCTTGATGTTTCGCCAACATAGCCGAGTTGGCAGGGGCATATGATAAAATAAATGCAATTGGCTGTCTTGCAATTCCACATGTCCCTAGCCTCAAAATGACATCCATTGTGCTCAAAAGAATCACCTTGCAAAATGCTGGAACAAGATTTGCAGGAAGAGCATTTGACCGTGCCTCTCACTGGCAAATTGTTTCCAATTGACCTTTGAACAAACTCAGAGGTGGAACCATTGGATTTAAACCGCGAATGTACAATCAGATCTTTCAAATTTTTGTTGCGTTTATAGGCAAACAATGGTTTTTCAAATTTAACCTGTGAAGTAGGGTTAGAGTTCAAGATATGCCAATTTTTATTCACAATATGTTTAACAGTATTGTCTAACGTAGAATGTTTGGTCACACAGACTAATTGATTCTTTGGTAAGGGGATCTTTTTTCTGAGCAGAGCATCACGATCGTAAAATCTGGCTCGTTTGAAAGAATCTCTCACTAGCCTGTGGGGGTATCCTCTATTTAAGAACTTTTGGCGCATAATATTGGCTTGAATATCAAAATCAGCAAGATTGGTACAGTTCCTTCTCACTCGAAGGAACTGGGAAAAAGGTATACCGTCGCGTTGACTCCGGGGATGAAAACTCTTGAAATGCAGAAGAGTATTTCTGGCCGTGGGCTTGGTGAATAGGTCAACTATCAATTTATTGTTTTGATGTTTGATTTTCAAGTCTAAAAATTCAACCTGATGTCTGTCAGACTGAGCTGTGAATCTTAGATTAACATCGGTGAGGTTAATCCACTGTAGAAATTCTTCTAGAGTTTCTTCCCCATTGGTCCAGATAAAAAAGATGTCATCAATGTATCTGGACCAATGGGAAATGGACTCAAAGAACGGGGCCACCTCGTTGTATATAAATTTGGATTCAAATTCAGCCATATAAATATTGGCAATCGATGGTGCTACCGAGGCGCCCATGCTGACACCCCTGATTTGTTTGTACAGGGTGGTGCCAAATTCAAAAATGTTCTCAGTGAGGACAATGTGCAAAAGATCCAATAAGAGTTGTTTAGGACATTCAACATTAAACTGTGCCTGTGGGGTTTGATCTAATCTTGATACATATATCAAGATTAGATCAAACCCCACAGGACAGATATCTAAGAGAATTTTGAGTATCACGAAAGATGCACTCCACAACGGAGACATCAATCAAAAAGAATATGAGTTTTTGAACTTCAATCAAGGTAAGACTGCATGCATTTACGGCATGCCAAAAATTCACAAGCATTTGACTGACCCGCCCTATAGGCCCATTGTCTCCACTATAGGCACAAACACTGAACCCCTCTCCAAATTTGTTGATTCTTTTCTTTGTCCATATATACCTAAAATTGTGTCATACATCAAAGACACAGGCGCAATGATATCCAAAGTTGAGAATGTAACCTTTAACCAACAACTTGATATCTTGGTTACAATGGACATCCAAGCCTTGTATAGTAATATACCACAAAAAGAAGCACTTTCAGCAACAAGTTGGTTCATAGACCAGTTTAATGTTGAATGTCCTAAACAACTCTTATTGGATCTTTTGCACATTGTCTTCACTGAGAACATTTTTGAATTTGGCACCACCCTGTACAAACAAATCAGGGGTGTCAGCATGGGCGCCTCGGTAGCACCATCGATTGCCAATATTTATATGGCTGAATTTGAATCCAAATTTATATACAACGAGGTGGCCCCGTTCTTTGAGTCCATTTCCCATTGGTCCAGATACATTGATGACATCTTTTTTATCTGGACCAATGGGGAAGAAACTCTAGAAGAATTTCTACAGTGGATTAACCTCACCGATGTTAATCTAAGATTCACAGCTCAGTCTGACAGACATCAGGTTGAATTTTTAGACTTGAAAATCAAACATCAAAACAATAAATTGATAGTTGACCTATTCACCAAGCCCACGGCCAGAAATACTCTTCTGCATTTCAAGAGTTTTCATCCCCGGAGTCAACGCGACGGTATACCTTTTTCCCAGTTCCTTCGAGTGAGAAGGAACTGTACCAATCTTGCTGATTTTGATATTCAAGCCAATATTATGCGCCAAAAGTTCTTAAATAGAGGATACCCCCACAGGCTAGTGAGAGATTCTTTCAAACGAGCCAGATTTTACGATCGTGATGCTCTGCTCAGAAAAAAGATCCCCTTACCAAAGAATCAATTAGTCTGTGTGACCAAACATTCTACGTTAGACAATACTGTTAAACATATTGTGAATAAAAATTGGCATATCTTGAACTCTAACCCTACTTCACAGGTTAAATTTGAAAAAACATTGTTTGCCTATAAACGCAACAAAAATTTGAAAGATCTGATTGTACATTCGCGGTTTAAATCCAATGGTTTCACCTCTGAGTTTGTTCAAAGGTCAATTGGAAACAATTTTCCAGTGAGAGGCACGGTCAAATGCTCTTCCTGCAAATCTTGTTCCAGCATTTTGCAAGGTGATTCTTTTGAGCACAATGGATGTCATTTTGAGGCTAGGGACATGTGGAATTGCAAGACAGCCAATTGCATTTATTTTATCATATGCCCCTGCCAACTCGGCTATGTTGGCGAAACATCAAGACCGATTCAGGTAAGACTGACCGAACATCGTTCAGCGATTGGAACGCAGAAAACTACAGCACCCCTGGTCAAACATTTCCAGGAAAAAAATCACACCCCGAATGATTTCAAATGGTGCATTATCGAAAAAATCAGACTTGCGGAAAACCTAGGTGGCAGCAAAGCCCGTAAGAAACGTGAAGTCTTTTGGATTTTCTCACTGGGCACTTTTAAAAAGGGATTGAACTCTGAAATCCCTTGGGAAAACGCCATCATTTGACTCACGTGTAGTAAGAATTCAGTATGATTCCATTCTAGCCCTTACATTACTGGTTCCATTGTAAGTACTGTTTTCTATTGTAAATACCATCTAGATCACTACTTTGTAGTACCGGTCTGCGATCTTGGCGATTACCCTATTGAGATCTTTCATATATAGATTCTATTATAAATATTGGGATATTGCATCTATTGAGTTACCGTTCTGTATACTCCTTGGTTACAATTATGTTTATTATTTTCTTGTAATTTGTGTCATATAGATTTTATGACATTAACTCTAGGGGTTTCATTTGTATTATAAGTAGCGACAATGAATCTGTATATTCAATTACATAAGTTACTCTCGTATTGCGGTTAGTTTTTCATTATACCAATGCTCCAACTGAGTCTTTTGTCCATATCTTTTATTTTGCCCACAGTGAAGCTAGCTCCACCCTTATAGTAGCCCTCTCTGTACTAGGGACTCCATACACACTAAACCTCTATTAATGTGATTAATGGACCGAATCACATAGGATCCCTGTTCATCAATTGATATTAACGATATCCCACACAGGTTCCTTCCTGCTATGGGAATCGTATTTTATACGAATTTCCTTTTCCTTGACTCGAGCAGAGTCAGCAATAGTACGATGGACGGAGTCTTTAATTTATGTTCATCATTCCTTGGTTGGAGTAAGCCCCGCCTATTAGGTAGCCCTTTAGGTGAGTGAAGATATTTAAACAACCCGCCATCCGGGCGTCGGTTGATCATTACCCGACACCCGGCCAGACGCATCAATCTCGTCACGGAGTGCGCATTCACTCGGCATATCCTGCCGATGTCAGGTGAGAATTTTCTCCTATTCCGCCTCCCACACTCGAGAGAGTTCTCTTGCAGTCTTGCACTCGCCGAGACTATGCCAGAGAGTACACGCTATAAGCGGAGGGTGCTCACACTGATAGTCTAATTATATTTTGCAGGTCCGACATCCCGTTACGGATCCTGACTTTTTAAACTCCACACTGGTTGGACCATTTGTAACTGGATCAAACCTCACTTGAACGTCACAACGCCAGTGTGAGGTATTGATTATTGAAATTTTTTTTAGCAACATTGTCTATCTCAATAGCTCACGAACAGAGAGACATTGTGCATGCTTTCTCGTTGTGCACGCTTTTACTATGTAGATCACTGCCATTCATTTTAAGGCTAATCTTTCGCGTGCCTTAGTTCCGCTTTTTATTATCTGTTTTCATTTTCGTCATAATTGCATATTGTCGCATTATCATATGCACTGAATTTTCGCTATCTTATAATTAAAACATGCTCAAACTGTGATATTATGATGGAGATTCAGTAATATGTCAATATCTGCATTCAGGTTTTTTAATCGCTTTGGTGTGAAAGTCGTGATTATCGTTTTCGCCAGCACCATATAAGAAATATCCAGTTTCAGAGACATCACTCTGAAGGTAAATTGCATTATTTTGTCACCTTTTTATGTGCCCTAGTAATCTTGACACGACCGTAGGATAGAGAATAAAATAGATTCTTCTCTACCTTTTACAGATTTATTTCTATTCGGGCTTTTAATATGAACTTCTACCAGACAGCATACCCTATTTAGGATCGCAGTCTACATATATTCACATCAGGTATTAATATGCAGTGTACATTACCCTCTTTCTGCCCCTTTTTCCTCTAAACATGCACAGAACCAACTAGCCAGCCGTTTTATTTTTTATTTGCATATCGATCTCTGGCAACTGTAATTGTGTGATTTAAACCTAACAAATGCCCTTGGCTGCCTACATCAATGGCATCACTTGTGCTCAATTGATTCACTTTTTTCCATACTATTGGGAATATCGGGATGATGTTATCCCTTTTTCTCTTTATTTAGATTCAATTTGGTTCACCTGTTTTTACGTATGAGCATTGATCGAGCTAATCCCTGGTTCTTATGAAGTAAGTTGATAATGTATCATCATTATATTTGATTGCATGAGTCCATCAAACTTGTGACAGGCAGCATATGTGTTACAAAAATTTTTTTTACCCATCAGATAATGCGTGAGGTGTACTCTCCTCCTATTAGCCTATATGTATCAATCAGTGAACATGAAATAAACAAAGTCTTTTAGATTTCTGAACCCCCTCGCCCCAAGGCAATTGTACTAGCTGTTATGATGTAATGGTCTTTTTATGTTAATCGAAATATGCAACTGTGGATTCAATTACTGCCACATTTAGGAATGTAAAGTGTACCGTTTCTCATGTCATGTTTTGTATTATTTCAGATTGCTTTGTGGCTCCTGAAGAAGGCGTTAATTCGCCGAAACGCGCGTCGAGTACTGCATTGTTATTTCGGTTGGACACCTCTATGATTGGTGTTCCTTTTATAATTTGATACTGTATCATGTTTTTAAATGTAATTCCTTGGTTGTGATTTTTAGTATTGTGTCATTTAGTTGTTATTATTATTGAATATTGTATGTGTTTATTCTTTACATTAAATATATGTTTGTTTTTATAAAAAATTGATGATTTTAGATCACCCCTTCAGCTATTCAATTGTCCTTGACTTGGGTTCTTCACTTGTTTATTTTATTTGAAAGCTTTTGACTGCCTAGGCAATTTCGCACACAGGTCGCGAACACTTTACTACATTGACCAGAGTCCTTAGGGGCGACACCGCCGGTGTGTGAGTAGTGTGCGACCCCACCCCCATCTGTAACTTTAAAGCTCCCGTGAGCAGTGGGCTGACGAGCCTGGGATCACGCACCTACGCGCCTGAGTGGTACTATACCTGGCAGATATTGGCAGCCATCGGCAACCCCAGTACACGGCCTATCCCTGCTGACGAGGGGTGATACCCCGAAACACGTGTCCAGGGAAGGCGAAGACAGCCTAGATAGCAGAAGATCGAAAGATGATGTATCGTGAACACTTTACTACATTGACCAGAGTCCTTAGGGGCGACACCGCCGGTGTGTGAGTAGTGTGCGACCCCACCCCCATCTGTAACTTTAAAGCTCCCGTGAGCAGTGGGCTGACGAGCCTGGGATCACGCACCTACGCGCCTGAGTGGTACTATACCTGGCAGATATTGGCAGCCATCGGCAACCCCAGTACACGGCCTATCCCTGCTGACGAGGGGTGATACCCCGAAACACGTGTCCAGGGAAGGCGAAGACAGCCTAGATAGCAGAAGATCGAAAGATGATGTATCGCGAACACTTTACTACATTGACCAGAGTCCTTAGGGGCGACACCGCCGGTGTGTGAGTAGTGTGCGACCCCACCCCCATCTTGCCATTGATGCTGTTCCAAGTTAGGAAGGCTGGTCTGGTGGTGGTGCATGTGCGTTAGACTGGGACAGGGATGCTGAACCTGACATGTGTGTGGTTTGTCCAGTGCACTTGTGTGGGCTCACCGACTCGGATGTTGCTGATATTGGTACAAATAGGGTTCAGGAGGTGTCCAGTGACATTGGTAGGTCCCTTTATTCATTGGGTGAGCCCCAGGCTTTCAGTGTCTTCAATGAGTGCTCCTAAGTTGGGGTTGGTGTGGTCTTCCAGGGAGACGATCAGGTCTAGAGGAGTAAAAACTGTCTTCGAGGTGCTGTGTCAATGTCTATGGGCTCTTTTAGGGACTTCTCCTTAGGCAGTCACAGCACCAGAAGCCGGACAGTCCAGCTGAGTTTCAGCAAAGCCTTCAACCTCGTTCATAGCCTCGAGGACACTGGCAGCACTTGGCTCCACAATGTGGAAGCATCCTTGTCAACATTGTGACCACAGTTGGTGTTCAGGAAGCTGGAGATAAGCTTAGCTTACGTTCCCAGATTCAGACAATGGGCAAAGCCCACTGCCAACCAAAGTGTGAGCATTCTACAAAAGTTCAAAATCTAGCAAATACAGCTGGAGAAGAGTTTCTCTCCTTAGCAGACTTTCTGCCTCCGCACATATGTAAAAACAGTACAGTCTTCAGGGAGTGTGTTCCATTCACACAACCTTGGAAGATGATAAACAGGGAAGAAAGAGTATAGGTGCAGGTGGGCTGCCATTGTTCCTCCAGGGGTAGCGTGCAGCCTTCAGCTTTGATTTGCCATGCTTTCGACCAACAAATGTTCACAACATTGGAGTAAGACTATCCCCCGCAGTCTTCGCGGTGCGGGCCCCTGAGAACCAGGGGTCTCCCTCCTGCACAGTGCACAGCCAAGCGTTCCTGACTGGGTCCAGTGGTGTAACAAAACTTGAGGCGGCCTCCGGCAAAGTGCATTGAGGGGACCACCTCAAGTTTTTTTATGCCACTGGTTCTTGATCAGCTATAGGGCATCCTAATGACAGGTGCATAGCAAGCAATCACAAAGCAAAAGTGTGAGAAGTTGGCCTGATGTGCAGTGTTCACTATTCTAGTGATCACTATATATCAGTCCAAACAACCCTTATTGATGATTGGTTGTAAGTCAACCTTATAGACCAGCTATCCTAGTAGCATGGATACGAGCAGTCTAAGGCTAAGACTCTAGAGGGCGTGTTAAGCCAGCTGTTTTACCATCACATTACCCCTTGAACACCCAGTGAAAGGACACCACACAAGTTGTTATGAAAATAAACAGTGTATTTATTTATAACAAGACTACCCTGGCTCTTTATGAGACAGGGAGCTAAGCACACAACAAAACTCTTACGAAAATACTTTTAAGTTAGCACGTTACACAAATGCCCGAGGGGCACGAAAAACCATATACGCTAAAAGTGGAATGCGAATTACTAGCAGGTAAGTAACAGTTCTAATAGGCTTTGGAATCGCTAGGACTGGACTAGGGAATCGTTAGATTACTACTAGGAGGCCCAGGGGACTCGGGTGCAGAGTGTGCACTCTCACGCGGGATGCGGGACAAAGTCTATGGAAGCTAGAATTCACAAAGTTAGTGTTCACGGGCGAACCCGACCTGGTAGGAAGAAAACGACAGTGGATCCTGACCCTAGGATAGTGAGGCTATGCTGGGACACCGGAGTGCCGAAGTTACCTAGCCCAGGGGCTGCAGCTGCATAGGTCTGAAAAGACGTCGGGGATCTCGTTGCCGGACCAGGAGCCTGGAAGGAAGAAGTTGCTGGCAGGCGACCAGTGAAGGAAAGTTCGATGGATCCAAGCCTGGATCAAGGAAGAAGAAAACCTGAAAGCAGAGGGGACCAAGTTCTTGAATCACTAGCCAGTGATTAAGTGGGCACCAGGATGGCACCGGGCGAAGTCACCGCAGTCAGGTGAGTGGGCACTGCTGGGCTCTGCAGTCTCTCGGACCAGGAGGCGTTGTCGGCGACCAGGATGGAGGTGCGAGCTGTCCCACGAAGGTTGAAGTCGTTGGCGTCGAAGTTACCCAGGATTGGGCAACAAGCCTTGGCTAATTCAAGCCCACGCGGTGGACTCAAAATGGCGTCTTGAGTGGACCAGGAGGGTCCAGGGTGCTCCTCTTCGGGAAGGGAGCAAGGGCCAGTCTGGAGCAACCAGACCAGCAGCAGAAATGTCGTCGGGCGTCGTCAGGAAGGCCACAAGCCAACGGGCTAGTAGCCAAACAACGCGGTGAGCAGCGGAAAGCAGAAGGGCCCCACGCAGATCGTGGAGATGCTGGGGGGCTGCACTTCGGAGCTGGAGCTGCTCAGAGTCGGGGCTTCTCGGACCCCAAAGCACTCACCAGTAGATTACTCGGCGGGCTTGCTGGAAAGAAGTCGTGCAGTCTTGCAGATGGCCGGTCCCTTGAGGTCTCGTCGCACCCACGGTTCTCAGCTGGGCTGTAGAGGTGGGTAGAGGTCAGAGGTGCCAGGGAAGCCGGTTCTCGTCGAGCTGGGCAGTCGGATTCCGGAGGAAGGACTTGCAGCAGACCGCAGTGTTCTGTAGATGGTGCCTGCGGATGCAGGGTGACTACTCCTTAGTCACAAGGGAGAAATCTTAGGAAGAAGTCTTGAGTTCCTTTCGTGGAAAGTAGTTTCAGGATTCAAAGATGATCTGATTTGGAAGGGGGCCAGTCTCTACCTTTATCTGGGAAAAGGGGGCTGGCACGCGACTAGGTCCTGCCCTATGGGTGGGACCAGGAGGGGGGTGGTTACACCCACTTCCTTGGCGGGCTTTTCCCCAGCACAGGGTCTGGAGTGACCCTGGAACTGGTTCCAGCCAGCCTATGCACAGTGAGCACCGGGGTGCCACGTGCAGTCACCTTCCTCTAAAGCCCTGCCTACCTACAATACACAAAACCCTGTCTGGGACGGTGCTGGCACCGCCCCTGGCAGGAAACCCTTTGTCCTTATCTCCTGCTCTGGGAGGACTCCCAGCAGCAGGAGGGCAGACTTGTGTCTCGGTGGCAGCATCCATTTTGTGGATGCTAAGGCTCTGTCTGACTTTTAACCGGGTTATAGGTTACATGCATGTCGTGTCCCTCTAGAAGGGTGGAATGCTAACCCCGTCGCCAGAATTGGCGAGGGGTTAGTATTCCAATTCGTATGACACCTTACTCGACATGTTTTGATAAAGCGATACCAGAGTTGGCATATAACCGCGAGGATTATAATGCACTTAAGAGTATATGGTATGCGATATCATGGAAACGGCTAAGGGATGGATCCCGAAAGCCGCAGACAGGCTCAGCTCATGCCAGAGCACCATCTCACACGATTCCAAGCACTCTGCCTTCAGGATTGTTAAGGCCTGCCATAGGAGTGACTGATAGGAGATCTGTGTGTCCATTTTAGGGTTAGATATAGATATACTATATCTAAAGCAAAGGGTGAGTACACCACCTTGCCCCAGCTGTCGTGCAGCCAGTTGTGTCAGTTTTAGTTAGTCAATCCAGGGGTGGCATAATACATGCTTCAGCCCCTGGGAGACTTCTGGGTACCTCAGCCCTGGGTACAGGGACTTGGAGAGGGCCCAGTGCCAATTCAGTACCTGAGTACAATTTGGATAGAGAGAACAGCTAGGCTGTGGGTCTGATTAGCAGGCCCACAGCCAGGGAAAGTCGTAAACCAGTGCAGCAAAAAGCAAAAAATCTGGGTGATCATAGGATTGCAGACCCTACTCTCCTACATGACCCCCCCCCAAACTTTGGGACAATAAACTAACCTTGACCAGGTGAGTCTTCTTGCTCTAAGTGGAAATATCTGGAGAGCCCATCAGCATTGCTGTGATCAGTACCAGGTCTATGCTCCACTGTAAAATCCATCCCCTGTAGGGAAATGGACCACCTAAGCAGTTTGGGGTTTTCACCCTTCATCTGATTTAGCCACAAGAGGGGCTTATGGTCTGTCTGAATGGTGAAGTGAGTGCCAAACAAGTAGGCCCTCAGCTTCTTCAGGGCCCAGACCACAGCAAAGGCCTCCCTCTCAATAGCTGACCAATTTTTCTCTCTGGGTGTCAACCTTCTACTAATGAAAGCAATAGGCTGATCATTACCATCAAAATTCAGTTGAGACAGAACAGCTCCCACACCCAACTCAGAAGCATCTGTTTGGACAATGAATGGCTTGGAGTAATCTGGACTCTTGAGGATAGGCGCTGTGCACATGGCCTGTTTTAGGTCATTGAATGCTTTCTGACAGCTTGCTGTCCACTGAACTTTCTTTGGCATCTTTTTGCTTGTCAGGTCATTAAGGGGGGTCACTATGGACCCATAATTTCTGACAAACTTCCTATAGTACCCAGTCAGGCCCAAGAAAGCTCGAACCTGAGTCTGGGTGATTGGAGGAGTCCAGTCCTTGATGGCCTGTATCTTACTCTCCAGTGGCTGAACCTGGCCTCCACCCACAAGGTGGCCCAGGTACACAACCTGTGTCTGCCCTATCTGGCACTTTGTGGCCTTGATAGTGAGGCCTGCCTTTTGCAGGGCCTCTAACACTTTCCTCAGGTGGACCAGGTGATCCTCCCAGGTGGAGCTAAAGACAGCAATATCGTCTAGATATGCTGCACAGAAGTCATCCAGCCCAGTGAGGACTTGATTCACCAACCTTTGGAAGGTGGCAGGTGCATTTTTCAGTCCAAAGGGCATTACCACAAATTGATAATGCCCTCCAGGGGTAGAAAATGCTGTCTTGGGTTTGGCCTCCTCAGCTAACCTGATTTGCCAATACCCAGCTGTCAAATCAAATGTACTTAAGAAGTTGGCAGAAGCCAATTTATCTATAAGTTCATCTGCTCTTGGTATTGGGTGGGCATCAGTCTTAGTGACTGCATTGAGGCCTCTGTAGTCTACGCAAAACCTCATCTCTTTCTTACCACCCTGGGTGTGAGGCTTTGGCACTAGAACTACTGGGCTAGCCCAAGGGCTATCTGAGGGCTCAATGACTCCCAACTCCAACATTTTCTGCACTTCAGTTTTGATGCAGTCTCTAACATGATCAGGCTGTCTGTAGATTTTACTCTTGACAGGCAGACTGTCTCCAGTGTCAACATCATGGGTACACCAATCAGTTTGGCTGGGTGTCAGAGAGAACATATGTCTGAAGGATTGCAGAACTTGCCTGCAATCCTGTTGCTGATGTTCAGAGAGGCTGCCACAAAAGACAACACCATCAACTGATCCATCATCAGGATTCTGAGTGAGCAGGTCTGGGAGAGGGCCACTCTCTTCCTCCTGTCCCTCATCTGTGGCCATGAGCAAGCTCATGTCCTTCCTGTCAACATATGCCTTGAGCCTGTTAACATGGAGCACTCTGAGAGGGCTCCTGGGAGTTCCAAGGTCCACCAAGTAGGTAACCTCTCCCTTTTGCTCAATGATGGTGTGGGGCCCAGACCATTTGTCTTTCAGAGCTGCTGGGGCCACTGGCTCCAGCACCCACACCTTCTGTCCTGGCTGGTACACAGTCAGAACAGCCTTTTGGTCATGCCAAGCTTTTTGAAGTTCCTGGCTGGCCTCAAGGTTTTTAGATGCCTTTTCCATGTACTCAGCCATCCTGGAGCGGAGACCAAGTACATAGTCCACTATGTTGGTTGCAGGCTTTTTGAGAGGTCTCTCCCATCCTTCCTTCACCAAACACAGGGGTCCTCTCACAGGATGCCCATACAGAAGCTCAAAAGGGCTGTAGCCAACCCCCTTCTGTGGGACCTCTCTGTAAGCAAACAAGAGGCAGGGGATCAGGACATCCCATCTTCTCCTAAGAGGTTCAGGTAGTCCATGAATCATCCCTTTGAGGGTCCTGTTGAATCTCTCAACAAGCCCATTGCATTGTGGATGATAGGGTGTGGTGAACTTGTAGTTCACACCACACTCCTTCCACATGGCAGTCAGATATCCTGACATGAAGTTTGTACCTCTGTCAGAAACGACCTCCTTTGGAAAACCCACTCTGGAGAACACTCCAACTAGGGCTCTTGCCACCACAGGGGCTGTGGTGGTCCTCAGGGGAATAGCTTCAGGATACCTGGTGGCATGGTCCACCACCACCAGTATAAACTTGTGCCCTGATGCTGTCTGGGGTTCCATTGGACCAACAATGTCAATCCCCACTCTTTCAAAGGGGACCCCCACCACAGGTAGTGGTATGAGGGGGGCCTTTGTTGTGCCACCTGACTTACCACTGGCTTGGCAAGTGACACAGGAGCGACAAAACTCCTTGGTATTCTCATTCATATGGGGCCAGTGAAAGTGTGAGACAAGCCTGTCCCAAGTCTTTGTCTGACCTAAGTGACCTGCAAGGGGAATTTCATGGGCCAAGGTGAGGAGGAAACCTCTCAGAGACAAGGGGATGACCAGCCTCCTGGTTGCACCAGGCTTGGGGTCTCTTGACTCAGAGTACAGGAGTCCATCTTCCCAGTATACCCTGTGGGCACCTGTGGCATTCCCTGCAGCCTCAGCAGCAGCCTGCTGTCTGAGGGGTTCAAGGGAAGGGCAGTTCAATTGCTCCTTCCCCAGGTCTGCTCTGGAGGGTCCCCCTGAGCCCAGAAACTCAACTTGATCAAGTTCAAGCTCTTTAGGCTCAGTTTCCCTCAGCTCTTCCAGATCAGCCTCCTCAGAGACTTGATCCTCAACCTGGGGCAAGGGGGAAGGCAAAGCCTTACCCTTACTGCTCTTCTTCTTGGAAGGTGTCTGGTCCATCATTTCAGGATCCAGCACCTGTTCAGTGGGGCATTTTCTGGCCTGTGACCTAGTCACAGCAAGCACATGTGCTGGCAAGCCTAACATCTCCATGTGAGTCCTCTGCTCCACTTCTGACCATTGTGATGACTCCAAATCATTGCCCAACAAACAATCAACTGGGAGGTCTGAACTGACTACAACTTTCTTTTGTCCCTTCACTCCACCCCAGGAGAAAGCCACAATTGCCACACTATGACTAGTAGTGACATTGCTGGCATTGGTCACCAGGAAATCAGTACCTGGCATGATCTGTCCAGGGTCCACAAAGTTAGGTGTCACCATGGTGACACTGGCACAAGTGTCCCTATAGGCCTGAGCCATTTTGCCATTAATCAAAGGTGTCTGCCTGTATTTGCCCAATGTATTGGGACTTATTTCAGGGGACATATCCATATCCCCTGTACAGACAAGGACAGCCTGAGTGAGTGTGCCAACTAAGTTGTCAGACCCCTCAGTACCCAAGGTTAACCCAACTAATGCCTTGGGAGGTACACTACCACTACTGACTGTACTAGGGGGTGCAGTTGCCTTAGGGGCTGTAGTGGCAGGAGTTTGTCCTCCTCTTTTGGTGCACTCACTAAACCAGTGAGATTTACTTTTACAGTACTGGCACCACCTTTTCGACTGGCCTTCTTGAGTCTTCTTCTTCTGGGAAGCCTGACCCCCACCCTCTTTGGTTTGTTGGGGACCTGGTGAAGACTTCTGGTCATTTTGCTCATTCTTAACATTACCCTTCTGGTCTGCTTTCTTCTGACCACCCTGGTTCTGGTTCTGGTTCTGCTTGATCCTTGTCCTGACCCATTTGTCTGCCTTCTTTCCCAATTCTTGGGGAGAGGTCAGATCTGAATCAACAAGGTGCTGGTGCAGCAACTGGTTCTGACAATTGTTTAAAATTTGTTCTCTCATCATTAGATTATACAATCCTGTGTAATCTGTAACCTTGCTACCCAGCAACCAGCCCTCCAAAGCCTTAGTGGCACAATCCACAAAGTCAGACCAGTCCTGAGACTGCGTTTTCTGGGTATCTCTGAACAGCAACCTGTACTGCTCAGTGGTTAGACCAAACCCATCAACCAGTGTATTCTTCAGGACCTGGTAATTGTTAGCATCCTCTACTCTTGTAGTGAGGAGCTTATCTCTACCTTTACCATCAAAGGAGAGCCACAGTATAGCTGCCCACTGACTCTGGGGAATGCACTGCACAGTGCAGGCCCTCTCCAGAGCAGCCATCCATTTCTGGATATCATCCCCTTGCTTAAAGGGGGGCACTATTTTAGTCAGGTGTTTAGTATCTAAACCCTTCTCTCTATCTCTTGGGAGATTGCTGCCACCAGTGGGAGCTAGCCCACTCATCTGCTGCTCTCTTGCCAGGGCAAGCTTCTCTTTGGCCAGGGCAATTTCTTCCCTTTCAATCCTCAGTTCAGCTTGTCTCATCCTAGCCTCATGCTCCTTTCTCTGAGGGGAAGTAAATCTCCTCTGTGGAGGATTCCTTCTCCCCTGAGAAGAGGCATTAGAGTGCAGAGATCTATTGGAGTCCCTAGAAAGAGATCTATCTCTCCTAACTCCAAGGTTAGGCCCACTTCGGGTCAGTACTGGGGGGCCCCCAGATCCTAGCCCAAGTAAGTCTAAGTTGGTCCTAGTTAGCCTTCTGACTACCTCAAGACCCTTGTCTACCTCATCCCCAGAGAGTACCTCCTGATCCTCCTCCTCAACTGCTGAATCAGTGTTGTGGAGATCTGGATCCCCAGAGGTTCCCTCTAAGGCTGGCATGCTCTCATGTAACTGAGAGAGCTTTCTGGCATCATATGTCTCTAAGAGACCTATCAGAAAGGGAATGGTGGGGTTAGACCCCTGCTTCAGTTTTCTGGAGACACAGATCTGTCTCATCTCATGAAAGCTGAGAGCTGCATATCTTGAAGTGACCTGTGGAGGGTCAACACTGACCAGGGGAGTCTCAGTAGAGTCCCCCTGAGTCGACATGCTTTTCTAGTGAGGTGTAAGTGGTGCACTTACCTACACTATATGTTTGCCTACTGATCCCTTGCTAGAGTTGTAGTTTAGGGTGTGCTAGGCCCTAGGAGCTACAACAGCTGGTTCAGTAGAACTCAGAGTATTCTAAGCTAAGTTATATGTACCTTTGGTACTTATGTGATCTTTCACAAGATATTCTTAGGATATGTGTGGTAAAACAACAGCAAGCTCAAATCCCAACCGCTGCTCACCAATGTGAGAAGTTGGCCTGATGTGCAGTGTTCACTATTCTAGTGATCACTATATATCAGTCCAAACAACCCTTATTGATGATTGGTTGTAAGTCAACCTTATAGACCAGCTATCCTAGTAGCATGGATACGAGCAGTCTAAGGCTAAGACTCTAGAGGGCGTGTTAAGCCAGCTGTTTTACCATCACATTACCCCTTGAACACCCAGTGAAAGGACACCACACAAGTTGTTATGAAAATAAACAGTGTATTTATTTATAACAAGACTACCCCGGCTCTTTATGAGACAGGGAGCTAAGCACACAACAAAACTCTTACGAAAATACTTTTAAGTTAGCACGTTACACAAATGCCCGAGGGGCACGAAAAACCATATACGCTAAAAGTGGAATGCGAATTACTAGCAGGTAAGTAACAGTTCTAATAGGCTTTGGAATCGCTAGGACTGGACTAGGGAATCGTTAGATTACTACTAGGAGGCCCAGGGGACTCGGGTGCAGAGTGTGCACTCTCACGCGGGATGCGGGACAAAGTCTATGGAAGCTAGAATTCACAAAGTTAGTGTTCACGGGCGAACCCGACCTGGTAGGAAGAAAACGACAGTGGATCCTGACCCTAGGATAGTGAGGCTATGCTGGGACACCGGAGTGCCGAAGTTACCTAGCCCAGGGGCTGCAGCTGCATAGGTCTGAAAAGACGTCGGGGATCTCGTTGCCGGACCAGGAGCCTGGAAGGAAGAAGTTGCTGGCAGGCGACCAGTGAAGGAAAGTTCGATGGATCCAAGCCTGGATCAAGGAAGAAGAAAACCTGAAAGCAGAGGGGACCAAGTTCTTGAATCACTAGCCAGTGATTAAGTGGGCACCAGGATGGCACCGGGCGAAGTCACCGCAGTCAGGTGAGTGGGCACTGCTGGGCTCTGCAGTCTCTCGGACCAGGAGGCGTTGTCGGCGACCAGGATGGAGGTGCGAGCTGTCCCACGAAGGTTGAAGTTGTTGGCGTCGAAGTTACCCAGGATTGGGCAACAAGCCTTGGCTAATTCAAGCCCACGCGGTGGACTCAAAATGGCGTCTTGAGTGGACCAGGAGGGTCCAGGGTGCTCCTCTTCGGGAAGGGAGCAAGGGCCAGTCTGGAGCAACCAGACCAGCAGCAGAAATGTCGTCGGGCGTCGTCAGGAAGGCCACAAGCCAACGGGCTAGTAGCCAAACAACGCGGTGAGCAGCGGAAAGCAGAAGGGCCCCACGCAGATCGTGGAGATGCTGGGGGGCTGCACTTCGGAGCTGGAGCTGCTCAGAGTCGGGGCTTCTCGGACCCCAAAGCACTCACCAGTAGATTACTCGGCGGGCTTGCTGGAAAGAAGTCGTGCAGTCTTGCAGATGGCCGGTCCCTTGAGGTCTCGTCGCACCCACGGTTCTCAGCTGGGCTGTAGAGGTGGGTAGAGGTCAGAGGTGCCAGGGAAGCCGGTTCTCGTCGAGCTGGGCAGTCGGATTCCGGAGGAAGGACTTGCAGCAGACCGCAGTGTTCTGTAGATGGTGCCTGCGGATGCAGGGTGACTACTCCTTAGTCACAAGGGAGAAATCTTAGGAAGAAGTCTTGAGTTCCTTTCGTGGAAAGTAGTTTCAGGATTCAAAGATGATCTGATTTGGAAGGGGGCCAGTCTCTACCTTTATCTGGGAAAAGGGGGCTGGCACGCGACTAGGTCCTGCCCTATGGGTGGGACCAGGAGGGGGGTGGTTACACCCACTTCCTTGGCGGGCTTTTCCCCAGCACAGGGTCTGGAGTGACCCTGGAACTGGTTCCAGCCAGCCTATGCACAGTGAGCACCGGGGTGCCACGTGCAGTCACCTTCCTCTAAAGCCCTGCCTACCTACAATACACAAAACCCTGTCTGGGACGGTGCTGGCACCGCCCCTGGCAGGAAACCCTTTGTCCTTATCTCCTGCTCTGGGAGGACTCCCAGCAGCAGGAGGGCAGACTTGTGTCTCGGTGGCAGCATCCATTTTGTGGATGCTAAGGCTCTGTCTGACTTTTAACCGGGTTATAGGTTACATGCATGTCGTGTCCCTCTAGAAGGGTGGAATGCTAACCCCGTCGCCAGAATTGGCGAGGGGTTAGTATTCCAATTCGTATGACACCTTACTCGACATGTTTTGATAAAGCGATACCAGAGTTGGCATATAACCGCGAGGATTATAATGCACTTAAGAGTATATGGTATGCGATATCATGGAAACGGCTAAGGGATGGATCCCGAAAGCCGCAGACAGGCTCAGCTCATGCCAGAGCACCATCTCACACGATTCCAAGCACTCTGCCTTCAGGATTGTTAAGGCCTGCCATAGGAGTGACTGATAGGAGATCTGTGTGTCCATTTTAGGGTTAGATATAGATATACTATATCTAAAGCAAAGGGTGAGTACACCACCTTGCCCCAGCTGTCGTGCAGCCAGTTGTGTCAGTTTTAGTTAGTCAATCCAGGGGTGGCATAATACATGCTTCAGCCCCTGGGAGACTTCTGGGTACCTCAGCCCTGGGTACAGGGACTTGGAGAGGGCCCAGTGCCAATTCAGTACCTGAGTACAATTTGGATAGAGAGAACAGCTAGGCTGTGGGTCTGATTAGCAGGCCCACAGCCAGGGAAAGTCGTAAACCAGTGCAGCAAAAAGCAAAAAATCTGGGTGATCATAGGATTGCAGACCCTACTCTCCTACAAAAAGCAATCACAGAGCATTTACTGTGCACACACTATCCCATGGTCATATTCAATATTGACAAAATGATGCACATAGTGTTCAAAAGCATTTCAAATATTCAAAAACAACATGAAGGAGCACACATCGACCCTAACCACTGATCTTCAGGTACATTTGGAGGTGAACTGACACCTCCCCTGGGAGCAACTACTGCACCCTAAAACCTACCAAATAATGCCCCCAGACAGAACCTGTGCCGAGGGGACAAACCGGGCTACCAACTTTAGGCTGCACAGTGGGCAGGCGAAGTGAGGGTCACCTCATCTATGTACACACCAGAGGGTATGCCTGAAGAAAACTAATTTACAGTTTGGGGAGAAACTGTTGCCAAAAACCAAAAAAAACTGTGACAACGAAAGAATTGCAGAGATGGCACCGCTGAGACTGTTATAGGGGAACTTTGTCCTTACACAGATCCAACGCTCACCTGCATTCCTGAACTTTCATTTCTTTTACGGCTTGTAGCTGACTTGAAACGTTTTTAAGGATGTGGTTAAGTGTATAATGTTTACGTTTCATCAAATGAGCTTTCATTACATTACTTATTACGTAATGCATTTTTTCCAAAAATGTCTTGCGTGTTTGGAAGTTAAGTGTATGCAGTCAAACCATGGTAGAACTAAAGTTCTTACAAAAACATAAAATTAATCAGAATTAAATTTGACGAATAGTCAGTTTCTTGACTAGTTGTGGGATTATCCCGTGTTTAATTATTGCAAAATTATGTTATTTCTTGAATGAACAACCTTTTAGAATAAAAGGTCGTCCCCTTTCATTCAGGCCTTTGCTGTATGATGGACTCCTGCAAAGCCACGCGCCAGGACTCCATCACAAGCCCTGTGGGTGCTGTGAACGTGACAGGCTCCTTCCGGCATATGTTTGTCAGGGAAAGTCGAGTTTTATTTATATCTGGCAGGGTGGCAGTGACTCAGCTGCAGCAGCTCTCAACAACTTAAGATGCTCCTTTCATCTCATTTGGAAATGTCAAAGAAACCTAGGGCATTGTGGGAACAGAACAGTACGTCTTTATGGGGTCAACTCAAGACGTGGGTTCACGGCACAACTGTTTAGAGCTAAACTTTACTCTGCGAGTTTACTCGAGGACATTAAGGTATGTCTTGAGTGTAGCAACATAAACAGGTTTCTAGTCTGTTTTTAATGTTATTGCTACTGCGATCTTTTTAACACTTTATATCTGCCAATGCGGCACAGAGTAAAGTTTGGGGAGAGGAGTTGGCCTAACGGCTAGGGCAGTCGACCTCGAATCTGGAGAACTGGGTTCAAGTCTGGACAAATCATGTAATCTCCCCGTGCCTAACAAAAATGAATGTGTCCTCATGTTATGCAACTGGTGCTATGTAAAGCGCTCTGATACCCGATTCGGGTCAAGTTTGTGCTATATAAAACTGTAAAAAAAGTGCTCTCTCATGATTACATCTGTGGCATTAAGAGAGTGGCGGGAACAGCAGCTGCGGTCCGCGCAGGTAAGAGCAGTGGGGTTGGAGGGGGAGGGGGAGGATTTTGAGGGACGAGGATGAGGGAAAATGTAATAAATAATTAATTTGTCATTGTCTGTCGAAATCCCCCCCACACCTCCTGGGCTCCACCGCCCCACCGTTCTTACCTGCACGGGCCGTGGATGGGGAACAGAAGCGGAAATTGAATACTCATCATTTGGGTATTTTACCAGAATATCCTGTTTTAAATATCGTCCTATGAAAATATCGCAAACAGAATATCGACAAATACAATTTCATAAAGGTACGTTTATTTGCAGGCATGTATAGATTTACTATCCTTAAAATGAAACATATATATATGTTCATTGAAAAAAACAAAGGTCAAAGTGATGTCATATTTAGGTGAAAATTTCAGTGACAATGTCACGTTTAAAACTCAAGAAAATCACTGAAATTCAGCAGTTATCGTTATCTCTAGTAACTATAACTCGTGCCCTACGGTAACTGTAACGCGCCCCCCCGCCATGCACAGTTTTGTCATCAATGATCTCATTTCAAATGCGGCAGTGATGTTATCAATGATGTTATAGAACATGTCATCAGTGATGTAATATGTGGGGTAATTAGCTGTGTATGGCGAAGGTGCTAGTTATTGTTAATTTAGGCCATGAGTTATAGCACTAGAGATAACTGTGATTGTTGAATTTCTGTGGTAATTGAGTTTAAAACATTTAAGTTGTCACTGAAATTTTCACCTAACTATAATGTCAGTTTAACCTTTGGTCTTTCAGTGAATTTCTGTGTTTTTTTCAGCATAAAGTAATATTTTATTACCATACGTAAAGCCAACCCCCCATCATGCAGGACCTTTGATCGTGCATAGCAAGAAGTTGGCTGCAGGCCCATAACCCCACGCCACGCACGCCCGACGTGAGATTGGCGGCAAGGCCTAGCCCGAACTTTCTTGTAAATATTAGACATACATCAGGGTCATAAGTGTGACAGGTGGGGCTGTGTTGAGAGGCGTGCAAGTAGTTTCAAGGATGTGTGTTGGCTCCAAGGGGAGAGTGTGCTTTGCCAATTTTCTGCCAAAAGCCTGGATTAGATGATGCTGTGGCCAGCATGGCCGTGACGAGACCTAAAAGGTGTGGGTTATCAGTGAGTGTCTTCTAAGCAAGAGAAGACAGTAGGTAAGACAAACTGTGGTGCTCAAGCTCCACAGGTGACATGGAACATGGAATTGGAAAGAGGCAGAGAAAGCATGAACTTACTGATCCGATGTCAGTGTAGGGTGGGCGGGGCCAGACCATGGCAGGGGGAGGAGTGATGGGCATTGTAAAGTGCGCATGTCGGTTTGGCCAACCGTCTTAGGCTGGCCAAACAGACATGCACACTTGGGTTTCTCCAACCCCACTGTGTTGCACAGCCGGGTTGGAGACACAGCACATACTACCAGACACTGTCTGATTGGCAAACCGGGCCTCTCAGACCAATCCTGGTACTGCTCTCATACTAGGTATAGCAAGAGAGCAGCGCAGGGATTGGGTGGGGAGCCTGTGCCCCAGTGACTGCCGGGAGGGGAGCCAGGGAAGAGCACCAAGGCAGCTGGCGTGGACAGGTAAGATGTTTTATTATTTATTATTCCACTAATCCCTCTCCTTCCCCCCACTTCAGCTATGCGGCAGCCGCCCCTGTCTCTGTGTGCCTTAACTTATCATGGAAGCTCCTCGCCATATATTAGGATAGCGACTGACACTGTGAGGCTAATGTCTGCCAGGCTAAGCCCCAAAAGGTACACCGTAGGGCCATGCAAACACACAGATAACCAGTGCCTGCAACACCCTTGCTTTATTTTTGATTGGCCTAGTTGATTAGTGGGAGATACCTCTCTTTGGTATGCAACGGTTACCACGCATTTTTTACAACGCGGTACCGTTACCACGCTACTTTTACCACGCAAGTCGTTACCACGACTTGCGCTGGGGGGCGCTCCAGGATAGTAAATTGTTTAATTTACTATCCAACTCCTTCCCTAGCGTCCACGGGGACTGGAGTTGGAATAGTAAATTAAAAAATTTACTATCCAGCGCCCCTCCACGCAAGTCGTGGTAACGACTTGCGTGGTAAAAGTAGCGTTATAACGGTACGCGTTGTAAAAGAACGCGTGGTACCGTCATACATCCCCTCTCTTTTGCCAGATGAAATTTGGACTTGAGGCGCCCCTTTAGGACCAGAGATACACAGATAAGAGAGAGTGGCCTCACATGATTGTCCTGTTTCTGCTGCTTCAGGTTGAACCCTGAACAAGATCCCCTTATGAACATATATTTATCGTGTTTACAACAATCCATGTAGAGATGTCACTGGTACTCAACCTTAAGTGAGGTTGTGCCCTGTGTGGGTCTGTTTTGATGATTTCTTTGTCCTGAAAACAAATTGAAGGTTCTGTTTTGGGTGGCTCTAGGGGATAGCAAGGGCTACACAACTGTGTGTTGATGCTTAGATGTGAGTTGCCTGTGAGTGTATGTGTTGTAGTGCTGTCTGCACGTTCCAGTATGACAAAGCCAAACTTGATATCTTTGCCAATGTTTGTTTTGTTTGCTGCAACTGTGTGATGGGCAAACCTCTATAAAACATATGAAAACAATTTAGTAATCCACGTTAGAATGCGAATAATCCGGTAAACCACCGTTACAACGAAATTTTTACAACTGACTACTTTTACAACGCAACTTTTACAACGCAGGAACCATTACAACAAACTACCATTACAACGCATTTTTTTACAACGCAATACTTTTACAACGCAATACCTTTACAACGTAAGTATTGGTAAGTATATTATTATAGTAAAAATGTTATAAGTTTGGGTTTTTGGGTAAAGGGGTATTTTTAGGGTTCAGGGCCAGGTTTGGGTTTTGGGTAAAGGGGTATTTTTCGGGTTCAGGGCTAGGTTTGGGTTTTTGGGTAAAGGGGTATTTTTAGGGTTCAGGGCTAGGTTTGGGTTTTTGGGTAAAGGGGTATTTTTAGGGTTCAGGGCAAAGTTTGGTTTTTTGGGTAAAGGGGTATTTTTAGGGTTCAGGGCTAGGTTTGGGTTTTTGGGTAAAGGGGTATTTTTAGGGTTCAGGGCCAGGTTTGGGTTTTTGGGTAAAGGGGTATTTTTAGGGTTCAGGGCTAGGTTTGGGTTTTTGGGTAAAAGGGTATTTTTAGGGTTCAGGGCCAGGTTTGGGTTTTTGGGTAAAGGGGTATTTTTAGGGTTCAGGGCCAGGTTTGGGTTTTTGGGTAAAGGGGTATTTTTAGGGTTCAGGGCTAGGTTTGGGTTTTTGGGTAAAAGGGTATTTTTGGGGTTCAGGGCCAGGTTTGGGTTTTTGGGTAAAGGGGTATTTTTAGGGTTCAGGGCTAGGTTTGGGTTTTTGGGTAAAATGGTATTTTTAGGGTTCAGGGCTAGGTTTGGGTTTTTGGGTAAAGGGGTATTTTTAGGGTTCAGGGCAAGGTTTGGGTTTTTGGGTAAAAGGGTATTTTTAGGGTTCAGGGCTAGGTTTGGGTTTTTGGGTAAAGGGGTATTTTTAGGGTTCAGGGCAAGGTTTGGGTTTTTGGGTAAAGGGGTATTTTTAGGGTTCAGGGCCAGGTTTGGGTTTTTGGGTAAAGGGGTATTTTTAGGGTTCAGGGCAAGGTTTGGGTTTTTGGGTAAAGGGGTATTTTTAGGGTTCAGGGCCAGGTTTGGGTTTTTGGGTAAAGGGGTATTTTTAGGGTTCAGGGCTAGGTTTGGGTTATGGGTAAAGGGGTATTTTTAGGGTTCAGGGCTAGGTTTGGGTTTTTGGGTAAAGGGGTATTTTTAGGGTTCAGGGCCAGGTTTGGGTTTTGGGGTACATGGATACAGGGTAAAAATAAATAAAAAATAATATTAAATTAAAATAAATTATATTAATTTTAATTAATTACATTAAAAAAAAATTATATAATTAGCAATACAAGGATACAGGGTAAAAATAAAATAAAAATAATATTAAATTAAAATAAATTATATTAAATTTAATTAATTACATAAAAAAAATATTATATACTTACCAATACTTACGTTGTTAAGGTATTGCGTTGTAAAAGTATTGCGTTGTAAAAAAATGCGTTGTACTGGTAATTCATTGTAATGGTTCCTGCGTTGTAAAAATAGCGTTGTAAAGGTATGCATTGTTAAAGTATGCGTTATAACGTCATACATCCGAATAATCCAATAGATGTGCATGCTTTGACATGAACTGAAATAGAACAAGCACTGGAAAAAGCAATAAGTCTTGTGTTGGTTCCCAGCTTTCATCGATGTGTGTATTTTGTTGTGTTTGTTATAAAACTGTATTCTTGGCAACTTTAAAAAATATATTAATATAATAAAATGATTAAAAGCGAACATATATTTTCTGGTCTTAAAAAGTGCACATTGCCATAATAGTCCCTGACACTGTGGGAACTGCTTTGTGTGTGGATGTGCTCCTTTTAAAAGAGTGGAATGTAATCATGCACGGTGAAGTTAACTAATGGTTGAAGTGGGCGAACCCACTGAATCGTGCTGTATGTTAGATGACAGAAGAAAAATGTGAGTGACACAACAACAGTCCACTGGATGGAGAGTAATGGCTGTAAGCTCACCTAGGTTAGTACATTATTAAATATATCATTTCGGGAAAGTCAAAAGGTCTTGGATAACAGAAGACCTAAAAATTGAGAAAAGTACTGCACAGTCCCACAAAACTTGCTCAGACAAGCGTAAAACTTTCAGATACATTGACACTTAAGTCGCATTAGCCATAATCATATCTAGTACTAGTTTTGTGCCTCAATAGTAGTAGTAGTAACTTGGGCTTCTCTTAAAATTTCCAGTTTCTAAAGGAATTGAGTTCTAGGAGAAATCTGCAGTGCTGCTGAAGGACTGGGGCATGGTGTCTTTCTTAAGAAACCCTGTGGACTAGAGCTGTAAAGTGGAACAGCCCCTGAATAGTCTCCACCATCCAGACAATTTAATTTTTTCTGAAGCTGCGCCCTGAAACAAATGTTTTATGTGAGTTTGCATACTCGACCAGGAGCCGAATGCAAAGCCTATGGCTTTTGAGTGAGAAACTAATAGCAGGGAAATCTCAGTAACTGACTGTTGGAGAGTGGGTTATTGGTAGGGGCTGATGTAGGTATGTCACTAGCAATAAGGCCACTAACACATAGTAGGACTCAGCATAGGTCTTAGAAAATTATTCCTATGCTCAACCCATGGTAACCTGGCTGCGAGCAGGCAGGCTTAATTTCAAAGACAGGTATGTAAAGCATTTAGAAACACCCTTTCAGAAAATAATTAAAACACAACACAAAATAAAAACCCAACACCAATTTATAAAAATAGGTATTATTTGTATGTTTTAAATGACACCAAAACGGAAAAAAATCGACTGTTGTGAACCAGAGATATGAATTTTTAAAGATTAGTCACTTTCTAGTGCTTAGAAGCCAACAGTGCCCCTTTTAGTCATTTCGTTTTCTCTGTCAGGGACACCTTTAGAAATTGTTCTGGAGAATCTCACCAAATGTGTTGTGCTGCCTTCTCCAGCAGGCGGGTTCCAGTTCGAACTCCTTCCTGAAGTTCTGCTTGCGGGTCCCAAAGTATCCAGCACACATTCCAAGGTTCTGGAATCTCCAAGAGGGTCCTTGAAAGTTTGAAACTTCAATTCCGCAATCGACTTGAACAAAACCCTTACAAATCTTCTGGTACTCCAGGCTGGGAATTCTTTGTGGGGATGTCCAGGTGAGCTCTGTTAACCTGTAGCTTGCAGGGAGTCCACTCTTTAGTTCTTTTGCAGCAAAGTAATCCACAGGGCTGCAGTTTCAGTTGGTACAGTCTTCAGAGGTCAGGCCTTAGAAATCTTTGACAGCAACACTTCTCAGCAGGGCACTTCTTGCTTCAGTAAGTTTCAAGCAGCAGATCTGGAGGCCTCTGCCCCTCTCAGATTCTTATTCCAAGTTCTCTGGGTCAAGCAGGAGGTCAATTCTGAGAGAGACCCTGGGGGTCCCTAATATGCCAAATCATTGTAGGTTATCCATTTTAAGTGCCCCTACCACCAAAGTCGAGTTTGGGGACAATTTACTTTTTAAAAGAAGTCCTGGCACCCAGGGCTGTTTTTAAACTGACCTCAGGCTTCAGCAGTGCACACGTGCAAGTGCAGAAAAAGCTGCTGGCCTCTAAACTGCCATGCCCCAGGATACTGAGGGCCTCTAGGTAGTTTCAATCCCCTGCCCTATTATATCCTAGGGGCTTATGGGGTAGGTCATGCTAATTACAGTGGGTACCCCACTATACCATAGTATACCCTAGTGTAAGATAGCTGTTTTAACTATATTCTAATATGTTTCTTTCAGCTTAGCACTGGCCCTGGGCCTGCTTAGGCGGAGCCCAGGGTCAGTCAATATTAGTGTTTGGCCAAATTTGTGAGAGGTATGTATGTTGGTGTACATTGAGTGGGTATAGGTGTCCTGTGAAGATGTTGTGTAATTAGTGTACATATTTTGTCTATTTGTATCATTTAGAATACACATACACAAAACCTTTTTGATGAATTAAATTTTGACAAATTGTGAAATAAACCAATTAATGGTGGTGTAAAAAGTGGACCTTTATGTTTTATTCGTATGGTCTATTAATAAATAATTTGTGAGTTTAGCTCAGTACTGGCAATCGTTTCGTCTCTCTCTCAATGGCACTCCCCATCTGTTCTTTGGGAAGAAGCCTCCTGCCAATAAAGGCAACTGGCTGATCAGGGCCCTCTTCATTTAGCTGGGACAATACTGCCCCAATCCCTTGCTCTGAAGCATCTGTCTGAACCACAAATTCATTTGTGTATTCAGGGGCCAGTAGCACTGGTGCTGAACACATAGCAATTTTCAGAGTGTCAAAAGCCTTCTGACACTCTGGGGTCCAAATCACCTTCGTAGGCCTAATTTTAGAAGTGAGTTATGTTAGGGGCCCCACAATGAAATGAACAAACCTTCTATAGTCAGTCCTAGGAATGCCGTGACTTGAGTCTGGTAACAGGAGCTGTCCAATCCAAAATAGTTTGGATTTTCGCTTGGAGAGGCTGTACAAGGCCCCCATCTACCAGGTGGACCAGGTACACCACAGAACTCTGTCCTATTTGGCACTTGCTTACCTTAATAGTCAGGCCTGCTTGCTTCATGAAGCACTTCCCTTAGGTGGTTTAAGTGATCCCCCCAGGTAGAACTGTAAACAGCTATATCATCCGGGTAAGCTGCACTGAACTGTTCCAACCCAGACAAGACCATGTTCACCAACCTTTGGAAGGGGATGTATGACATTACAATGCATGCTTTCACTCCGCATGCCATTACGATGCAACTTTTACAACGCAAGTCGTTACAACGACTTGCGTTGGGGGGCGCTGGATAGTGGAATAGTTTAATTTACTATTCCAACTCCAGTCCCCGTGGATAGTAGGGAAGGTGTTGGATAGTAATTAAACTATTCCCTATCCTAGAGCGCCCTCCAGCGCAAGTCGTTGTAATGACTTGCGTTGTAATAGTTACATCCTAATGGTAGTGCGGGGTAAAAGTTGCGTTGTAAAGGATGTTTCCCTTTGGAAGGTGGCAGGGGCATTCTTTAATCCAAAGGGCATTACCGTGAACTGCTAATGTCCCTCTGGTGTGGAGAATGCTGACCTGTCCTTTGCTCCTTTAGTGAGGGCAATCTGCCAGTAACCTGAAGTCAAATCAAAAGTACTCAGATACTTAGCAGACCCTAACCAATCAATGAGCTTATCAGCTCTAGGTATAGGGTGAGCATCAGTCTTTGTGACTGAATTCAAACCTCTGTAGTCCACACAGAACCATAACTCCTTGGGTCCCCCCTGAGGATTAGGTTTAGGTACCAGCACCACTGGACTGGCCCATGGACTCTCAGATGGTTCATTTACCCCTAGTTCCAGCATCTTAGCAACCTGAAGAACTGTAATCTTCATTCTCAGGGGTCTCACTAATATAAAAGAACTTGGCACAGAAGCTGAAATATTAAAATACATCTTTATTAAACTTAATTAAGTGAGACTCCGTCACACAGGAGCCTTTAGCGCCTGAATGAGGCAGTCTAAAGAATACAGAACACAGTGGTCTTTTATATGCTTAGGATTACAAACTCAGCATAAAAGAAAGGGGCAGTCCAATTTGTATTATACCTAAATGTATGCATTTACTGAAGTGGAACAAGGAAATTCCCTTGAGGAGAACTAAATAAAATACACTTAAAAATCAACACCAATAACAAGATATACGTAAATAAAATGTATCCAGAGAAGCAGGGAGTCCTTCGCGTCATACCAGGGAAACAATCCCAAAACGCAAGGACATGACGTAAGCGCCCCTGGATTTTTAACCAAAGGGCTTCAAGCGACCAGAGAAAAATATAGTCCCTGGCACTTGACTAGTAAAACAAGAGTCTATAGTGCAAGGACAAAACTTAGTCGCCTCTGGCTTTTAAATAACATAGGATAAAAAAGAAAAAAGGCTAATTTGAGAAATAATACTTTGGATCGCCCTCATTCAACGCTCACAAGCTTTCAGCATCAGGATTACTCTACACACAGCGATATCTTAGATATAGGAATTTATAAACTATACTGAGATAAGGATAACAATTGGAAAACAAATTTCTTCCTGAAATCGATTTTAAGGGTGATTATATTTGACCCCGCACCACGACAGATATCCAACGTAGTCTTGACAAAGGTGGGCAAAATTGAGAAAAACCACCGAAACGCGTCGACGCACCACCTAGTATAATTCATGACCCAGACATCTTTGTTGATATACTGTATTGTGGTGTACATAACCCAGGTGTCAGAAATAGAGTCTGAATATACAACCAGTATTGTACAAATTCTATGTCTTACAGCCTTTCTGTCTCTGTATTTCAATTTTGCTGGTCAATATTGAATGCTAAAAAACTCTTTTTCTTTATATTTTCAGTTGTGTTGAGTGGCCTCACATGGGTCCACTCGTTTTAATGCTTTTAATTCTTGTATTTTCAGTAAATTGTATGAATTCATTTTATTTACGTATATCTTGTTATTGGTGTTGATTTTTAAGTGTATTTTATTTAGTTCTCCTCAAGGGAATTTCCTTGTTCCACTGGTTGACTAACCCTATTTCCCTTGATTGCTGTTAAGGGGTACCTCTCACACTTACTCCCTGCATTTACTGAAGCCCAAAGCACTTTAAAGCTATTGTAAATGGCAAAAATGCCCAAATGTTACCCAAATTCGACTTTGATATTTGGAGCACTTAAAAATAAAGATCCTACAATTGCATTACTTATTAATCATCCTCAGAATGTTCTTTACAAATTGCAGAGATTGGAAATTAGACATATCTCATGCAAATCCTGAGAAAAATTAGTTATTCACGCCTGCGTCAAGTGAAATTCTATATGCTAATGTCCTCATTATGCAGTATACCATAACTTAAATTAAATTATAATGCTAGGAGGTCACAGTATAAGTATTAAGCTTCATGAATAGTAAAAAACGAATTTTGTAGCACTTATTTTTATAACCCAATCATTTTTGTTAATTTCACATATTAAGGCTCTGTAATTCCTCGAACAAGGTGGACTGGCCTCCCCAGGTCATGTACACATTAACCAGTTTTAAACTGTAAGAAACTAACTTCTTCACCCGAAACTGACCTCGCAAAACCAATTTCCCTGATTGATCTTTATCTGAGATTGCCAATCAATGTTCAAGACATCGTTAACTTTTTAGTTTCCTTGGACTTGCCTTATCTTGTTTCAGCATCTGTTACTGTTTCTTTTTTGTTAAATGTTTCTTCATTACATGGGTTAATTATTATTTAGCAACTGAGCCAAGAATATACTTACAGAAATGCTTAAAGAGAGGAAAACCCTTAATTGAAATGTCTTCCTATAATACAAAATAATGAACCTGACCTTTTTAAAACAACATTCTGAAATGCAAAGTTTCACCCGTGCAACTGAGGGCAAAGTCCTGGTTGAATAAATATTCCTGTTTATTTAGCTTGTCTCTCAAGGTTTATAACATGAGCAGCTGGCAGTCTTTTTCAAACTAAAACATATCAATGCGTGTTCTATAATATTTTGAGTTCAGCAGGAATTTACTCCAGCTGATCTGTTTACCTGTTAATATCTAATACAATATATCTAAGGAAAATGCTGTAAGTTTATTTATTTTTTGCAAAACACCCAATTTCGTTTTTGGGGCCTTTTTTATTCCTAGTGAATGTGAATTTACATTTTAATTTTTAAGCATTTAGACATTTTTGCTTAATAGACTGAAAACATCAAAAAGAAACACAAACACACATTTGAGCTCATTTCAGACATAAACAGAAAGGGGTCAAACACTCAGGACACACAATACGGTGCGCTTTAGCATGCATTTCATAAATAGCGCCAACGCTATTCACTTACAGAAATTGCACTAATGTGAAAACCACATAAACATTTAAACACACATTTAACCCACAAACCAATACTCAGGACTAAAACAAAGGACAGCCCACAGACTGTACTTAAACCAAACCATTTGTAAATACTAGTTGTAAGTCATATTTACAAGAAACGCTTCTCAATTGTGTTCCAAAAGATGCAAAAACAGACTGCTACATATCCAAGAAGCCAAAACACACTCAATTCACTAGCTTTGGCTAGCAGAACACCAAAAATCGCTCTGCGTATCTTCATTTATAAAATTGCGCAGAACAAAGGATCCTTGTTTTGTATTATGTCATATTTTAATTCCCTGGGCATACAAAATCACCAAGGAAGAAATATGTTTGTATACTTAAACCTATTTAAGTATTCCTTCTAGGAGAGCCGGCTAATTAATTTCACATCACACTATGGTACCGCCAAGAAAAAGCAACACATTTTTCCATGTGAGCCTATACAAATTGCAATTTGCATATCCAAAATCCAAAACATATCTAAAGTTGGCCAACACAAATTCCAAAATTCCAAAGTTACAGTCCTAAATTTGCTAAGACCAGGCATCTTATAGCTCACTAATCTAGCTTCAAACTTCAAGGGGTTATCAAAAACGATATACTCGCAAATATACAAGCCCCTCGGCTTTGGTAATTGCAATAACCAAATCAAAACCAAGAAACCAAACAAAGTCGTGGGAGCGACCCACTTGTACTTTTTATTCTTACTAATCAAAAGGTTATCCAAATTCTAACTGTCAAGTTCTACATGACCTAACGGTCTCTTTGTTTTTTTTAATACTCACGCCAAAAAGGTTCTCAGTCAGGAGTGACATCATGTGGAGGATCAAAATCAGGAAGATCAGAAATATACTGGGCTGCAGAAACAAAGAATCTCCAGAATCCCTGTGCACAGAGTACTTCCTTAGTAGAATCCTGTTCTGTCCTCCTCAGTAGATTTCAGTCTTCTGACAAGATCACTCCCACAGAAAGTCACTTCTCTGATGAAGCCCGCGTGGCCGCGCCATCTGAAGAACTGTAATCTTCATTCTCAGGGGTCTCACTAATACAAAAGAACTTGGCACAGAAGCTGAAATATTAAAAGACATCTTTATTAAACTTAATTAAGTGAGACTACGTCACACAGGAGCCTTTAGCACTTGAATGAGGCAGTCTAAAGAATACAGAACACAGAGGTCTTTTATATGCTTAGGATTACAAACTCAGCATAAAAGAAAGGGGCAGTCCTAGCTTCTGCAAGCATACAAAATACCTAATATGGACATACAAGATCTGCAAAACATTAGCCAATAGAAAAACATCATGTAACCAGAATGTCCCCCGTACGTCATATTTCTGCCCAACCCATAAGTAAATCTATTACAGCACTTATAGGTCAATCAGGAATGGCAGAACATGTCTGTATGCAGTTAGACCAGCTGGTGTCTGAGATTGATTTCAAAGCAAGGACAGAGGGGGGTTTTCTACACGTTGCAGTCCAAAGGGCAGAAACACTTCATGAATAGAACCGCCTGTGTAAAGGCAACGCACATTGATGACAAATGTAAGATGGAGTCAAAATTAAAGAACCTCAAACCTCAGCTTTAATTCTGGCTCTGACATGGTCAGACCACCTGTATAGTTTATTTTTGACAGGTAGGCTGTCACCAGTGTCAATGTGGTGCACACGCCACTCAGTGATGCCTGGTGTCAAAGAGAACAGGCTAGCAAACTGCTCCAGCACCTGCTTACAATCTCTGTGCTGCTGGTCTGTCAATTTGGGAGAGAGTACAACTCCCTCCACTGACCCATCTTGCACATTATTGGAGAGCAGGTCGGGCACAGGTTCAGTTTCCGCCTCCACACCCTCATCAGTGACCAGTAACATGCTCATGTCTGCCCTGTCATGGTGGGGTTTCAATCTATTCACATGCAGGACCCTGTGAGGGTTCCTGGGGGTGCCAAGGTCAACCAAATAGGTAACCTCACACATCTTTTCTAAGATTGGATAGGGCCCACTCCACTTGTCATGGAGGCCCCTGAGAGCCACAGGCCCCAACACCCACGTCAATTGACCTGGAGTATACTCAGGCATAGTAGCCTTTTGATCATACCAATGCTTCATGAGCTCCTGGCTGGCCTCCAGTTTCCTGTTTGCCTTGTACATGTACTCTGCCATTGTAGATCTCAGGCCTAGCACATAATCAAGCACATTGTCCTTAGTTTCTTTAAGAGGCTTCTCTAAAGACTTTCTGACCAGGCTCAATGGCCCCCTCACAGGGTGTCCAAACAACAACTCAAAGGGACTGAAACCAACCACTTTCTGTGGCACCTCCCTGTAGGCAAACAGTAGGCATGGGAGGAGAACATCCCATCTGCTCCTGAGTTTCTCTGACAACCCATTTATCATGCCCTTCATGTTTTTTTTAATCTCTCAACAAGACCATTTGCTTGTGGGTGATAGGGAGTGGTGAACTTGTAGTTAACACCACATTCATCCCACATAGCAGCTGGACAGGAAGTTTGTGCCCCTATCTGATACTACCTCTTTTGGAAAACCCACTCTGGTGAACACACCAAGCAGTGTCCTAGCCACAGCAGGAGCATCAATGGTTCTAAGAGGTATGGCTTCAGGGTATCTAGTGGCCGTGGTCAACTACCACTAAGATATAGCTATTCCCTGATGCAGTAGGTGGGTCCAAGGGACCAACAATGTCCATCTCCACCCTTTCAAAAGGAACCCCAACCACTGGCAGTGGTATTAGGGGAGCCTTTGTCTTGCCCCCTGCCTTGCCATTGGCCTGACAGGTGACACAGGAGCTGCAAAGCTCCTTTACATTTTCTGTCATAAGGAACCATTAGAAATGGTTCACCAACCGGTTCCATGCCTTTGTCTGTCCCAAATGTCCTGCCAAGGGGATAGCATGACCCAAAGTCAAGATGAACTCTCAGTACTTCTGGGGCACCACCAACCTCCTGGTGGCCCCCTTCTTGAGGTTTCTGGCCTCAGTATAAAGCAGTCCATCTTCCCCCCTCCTCTTCCTTAGAAGCAATCCACCTCAAGCTCTCAAGGGTGGGACAGTCATGCTGTCCCTGACTGAAGTCCTCTCTGGAGGGTCCACCTGCTCTTGTCAGTTCTGCCAAATCTGACAGCTTTGGCAGGGATGGAGTCCCTCCCTCAGGGGCCAGATCCTCCCCATCAGGGTTAGATTCGTCCTACACCTCTGGAGTTTCCTGGGCTGGCTCACCAGGCCCAGTGCCCTTGTCCTTGGATGCTTGGCCCTTTGTTTCGGGGTCCAAGTGTCCAGTCCCTCCCTTCTGGCTAGTCTGTGACCGAGACACAGCACATACCCACTCAGGGAGCTCCAATATTTTCATATGGAGTTCTCTTTCCACCTCTGACCACACAGAGGCTTCAAGATCATTGCACAGTAAACACTGGACTGGGAGAACCTTTGACACAGCTACCTTCAAAGAGCCTGTCACGCCTCCCCATTCCAAATCTACCACAGCCATAGGATGGAGTTTGGTAGTACTGTCTGCATATGTCACTTGGTGAAACTCACCAGGTAACACCCTCTCTGGGGGCACCAGTTCATCCAGGACCATGGTTACACCAGCCCCAGTATCTCTGATAGCCTCAACATCAGTCCCATTCACTTTAGGCCTCTGCCTGTACTTGTCCGTGTTTGGAGGTAAGGCATCAAGGGTGGCAATATTCACCCCTCCCAGCGGTGAATATTCCCACTCTTGGGCTCCGGAACCAATGACACTCCTGCTGACTGCAATATTGTTCTCATTACTTTTTTCCAGTAGTCAGCGATTGTAGGGCAGTGCCACACGGTATGGTAACAAGTGCCCTCCTCCCCACATCTTCTAAGGCAATATGGATGTGGTGTTTTTTTCATCTTATACAGGGTGTGTCTAGTGTAGTAGATACGGTGTAGGATCTTGAGCTGCACTAGTCGGAGTCATGCGGGTATGCCAACCTCCCGCGGCGAGGCCAATGCCCCCTGCCATTCCGTGTCATCAAGGTCCCCGACTTTGCAGGACCATTTCTCCCTTAGTGGTGCCATGGGGTCCGGAAGGTTATTAACTAACTTCCGATAAGTGAATGATGTAGCCCGCTTATGCATATAGTCAGTCAGTAACATGTCCTCTAAGGGGTATGCCTTAGGCACCTCGGTTCCAGGTGCTATGGCCGTTGTCAGTGCGTGCTTTATCTGCATGTATCAACAAATTTAGGAGAATGCCAATTCGTATTGCTGCTGGATATGTTTGAATGTAACTACTTCCCCCTTAGTCCACATGTCCCCCACTGTGGATATGCCTTTTGCATCCCACCGCTCAAAACCCTTGCTATTTCTGAGTCTTCCCAGCCGCTTGGTGTCCCAAAGAGGAGTGAGTTGGGTTATAACTTCCTGCCAGCCCATTTTAGCCTGTGCAGCATGCTATATGGTGACTGTGTGTTTTGTGGGCCCTATAAGCGGAGGGGTTTGCCCCATGTTGTAGAGAGCAGAGAGCATATTTCCGGTACCCAACAGGAACCTGTCCGCTTTATATGCGGGGTCTACCTGTGGGGCATGTATCCACTGGTTGATTACCTTTAGTTGAGCCGCCCAGTAATACAAATGTATGTCTGGGAGTGCTATTCCACCATCGTACCATCCGCGAGTCAACTTATTTTGCGCTATACGCGCGCCGGTTTATTACCCCACAATAGGCTGGAAACTTGGGTTGCTTTCGATTTAAAGTAGCTTGGAGGTACTGGGAACGGCGTGTTTTCCAGTGCATACAGAAATCGAGGAAGCGCCATCATTTCAAAAAGCGCTGCTTTTCTCAGCAGTGTCAGCGGCAATGATCTCCAGTGTGTTGCATCTCTCTTTAGATGCTCCAGTGGGGGCACCAGATTGTTGGTAAAGAAGTCGTCTGAAGTGGCTGTTATGTATATACGTAAATATTTAAATTTGCTGTCCGTAACTTGGAGCGGGCAGCCTTCCGGGAGTTGCGGTGGAGGGCTGTGTAATACGTATAAAATAGATTGGGACCAGTTTATGGTGTATCCCGATGCCCGTCCACAAATCTCGCAAATATTTAGGAGAACCAGTATGGAGTGCCTGAGGGAGTCCATATACAACAATACATCATCCGCGTATAGGGAGATGCGGTCTTCCCACACGTGTGTCCACTTTAGCCCCCGTATCGTTGGTTCCCACCTAATCCACGCCGCCAGCGGCTCCAGCGCCAGGGCAAAGAGCAGTGGCAATAAGGGACAGCCTTGGCATGTCCCCCTCGCCAGTGGGAAATCACCAGAAATGTGTCCATTGGCCGTGACAATTTGCTGTCCGTGACTTGGAGCGGGCAGCCTTCAGGGAGTTGCGGTGGAGGGCTGTGTAATATGTATAAAATAGATTGGGACCAGTTTATGGTGTATCCCGATGCCCGTCCACAAATCTCGCAAATATTTAGGAGAACCAGTATGGAGTGCCTGAGGGAGGCCATATACAACAATACATCATCCGCGTATAGGGAGATGCGGTCTTCCCACACATGTGTCCACTTTAGCCCCCGTATCGTTGGTTCCCACCTAATCCACGCCGCCAGCGGCTCCAGCGCCAGGGCAAAGAGCAGTGGCAATAAGGGACAGCCTTGGCGTGTCCCCCTCGCCAGTGGGAAATCACCAGAAATGTGTCCATTGGCCGTGACATGTCCCAACGGCTTAGTGTACAAGAGACGAAACCACGCACAAAATTTGGGGCCAAAGCCCAAGTGGTGAGGCACTACAAACAGGAAGGGCCATTCAACCAGATCGAACGCCATTCGTGCATCCAAAGAGAGTATGGCAGCTGGTTCTTGAAGATATGGATTTGGGCCATCACTCCATGTAAGCGTCTTAAGTTCAGTGCCGTATTTCTGCCTGGCATAAACCCGAACTGGTTTGGATGTATCAAGGTCGTAAGATGCGGTGTTAGTCTAATCGCCAATAACTTCGCGAGTGTGAGGGACACTTTCGGGGTGAGCTTAGGCATTGCTATATCTTTAATGTAGGTTAGCGCTTCTTCCATTGTCATCGTGGAGGATGACTTATACACTTGGCGAAAAAGCTGTGCTAATGTGCGTACTATTGTTTGCAGGTCCGTAGTCGTTTGCCCCTCTCGTGTCTTGTGGTGATATGAATATGTTAATAGCACTGGAGAATGGTCGGAGATACCTCTAAGTCTGATCTCTATACTGTCAATGTTCTTGAGGCTATCTGCCGAGGCTAGGAAGTAGTCTATTCTGGATAAGCTATTATGTACCCCGAGTGGAAAGTGTAGTGCCGCGTCTTGGGGTGCTGCTGTCTCCACACATCTATAAGCACAAATGCCTCCAAAAAACTCTGAAGGCGGGACACACCAGGCATGGGCGTCTTCACAGGGTATCTGTCAAGAATACCATCTATAGTCGCATTGAAGTCTCCCCCTATCAGAAGTTCTCCTTCCGGAAGATCAAGCAAAAATTCGCTAAGGGCAGGAAATGCTATCGCATGTAGTGCAGGAGGAATGGAGACTATATTGACCGGACGGCCCTCCCACTGACCCAGAATGGCCGCAAATCAGCCTTGATCATCTGTTTTTGTTTTATGCACTATCAGTGGGGATTGTTTTTTCACCAAGATGCCAACTCCCCTGGAACCAGAAGAGAATTCTGAATGTACTAACATTTTAAACCCCCATCTGTCCATCGCCTTACATGTGGTACCAGTGAGGTGCGTTTCCTGCAGTACGGCCACTGCCGGAGCGCATCGCTTCAGATACTGCAGAACCAGGCCCCTTTTTATTTTGTCTCCAAGGCCGTGGACGTTCCACATAAGCAGAGATAGGGGTGTCACATGAGTCATGGGGTATGCCCCTGGGTCGGGATCAGCTGGAGTTGGTATTGCCATATCTTGTAGGGTGTGTGGAAATAGTCACGGAGGTAACTGTGCACTGTATCTGTTGGGAAATGTGTGGGAATATTCCAAACTTGTAAGCCCCGCTGAAAACAAAAACGAAAAACACATAACACCAAATCAAAATTCCCATTCCCTCCGCCCCCACCCGGGAAACATCCTTTACAAGGAAACTTTTTCCGCGCAGTACCTTTACAACGCAGGTATTACAACACAAGTCGTTACAATGACTTGCGCTGGAGGGCGCTGTAGGATAGGGAATAGTTTCATTTACTATCCAAAACCTTCCCTACTAACCACGGGGACTAGAGTTGGAATAGTAAATTAAACTATTCCACTATCCAGCGCCCCCCAACGCAAGTCGTTGTAACGGCTTGCGTTGTAAAACCTGCGTTGTAAAGGCATGCGTGGAAAAAGCGTCCATTGGCAGTGTCCATCTGCCTCCCCCAATCTCACTCCTCGGTCTCACTCTGACGCGGGTGTTCTTCCTTCTGCTCCCGACCACGGCCCCCCGGGTCCTCCTCCACCCTGTGGTGTTGCTGGCGTCTCTCCTGCCATTTGGGACCTCCCACTCGATGCCATCCCTCGAGCCAGTCGTGAGCCTCTTCAGGTGTTAAAAAAACACGTTTTCCATCTGCCACCACACAGTTTCGCTGGGAATAGCATCGAGTATGGCAGTTCCCTGTTCCTCAATTCTCTTTTAATCTCCATGAATCTCCTGCGCCGCCTAGAGACTGCCGCTGTATAGTCCGGGAAGAGTGACACCACCGAGTTCTGGACTCGTAGCGGCGGCGCCACCCGTGCTGTTTTCAATTTCGCATCTCTGTCCCGGAAATTGAAGATGCAGGCCAAAATAGGTCTAGGGGGTGCCCCGGGCTTGGGCTTGACCCCCAGCACCCTGTGAGCCCTTTCAACTGAGAAGGAAAAAGGTGGATAGCCCCCTGGGTTGTAGTCTAGTTTTTATGAGGTCCTCTACATATAAGTCCATGGCTGGGCTCCCTTCACTTTCCGGAATTCACGTAATTCTGACATTGTTGCGCCGGGAACGCACCTCATGGTCATCCAGCTTTGCCGCCATGAGTTTGTTCTCCGTCTCCAGTCGATTCACCGTTTGGATCAGAATGGTGGTGTCCTTCATCAGGGATTTCCTCACTTGCTCCACTTCTGTGACCCTGGTAGCCATCTTTTGAAAATCCGCTCGCAGGAATGAGACGTCCACCGAGATCAATCCTACCGTCGATTGCACATTGGTGAGGGCGGACATTATATCTTTCAGTGTTACATTGTTCGCTCCCTCCTCTCCAGGGGTCTTGTCCGCAGGATCCTTGCGTTCAGGCAGTGGAGGAAAGTCTTTTCCATTGGCAAACTTGTCCAGTTTGACCTGGGAGGTCGTGCGTGGGCCCCTGCCCCCCATTTCCGCCCGTATGGTTCAGCGCTACTCGCTAATCGCCGACGCCTACATCAGGACATTCGGCCCCAGGCAGCCTGTCGGTTTTCCCTCTGCGCCACTAAATGCTGTTGCAAGGTCTGTAGTTGACGATGTGGGGCCAGGGACGTTGCCCACCCACCATACACGTATCGTGTAGTTCAACAATTCTGTTGCCCCAGACCCGGAGGGCCGCCAGCCGGCGAGCCCCTATGTATCTCCACCTGCAGCCCTCCGCGGCCCCCGGGGATAGCAAGCCTCGCCTCTGCCAGTGTGTTAACTCAGGCACCACCACTGCCCGGATTCGCAAACTCCCCGAGTCCCCGTGGGGGGTACTTATCCACCAGAGGTAAGTAGCAAAGGCACGTAGTAGGGGTTCAGAGGAACATTATGGGCATCCAAGTGTAGGATCAGAGGTTTGCACAGATAGATTTCTTGGTCCCGGATGTCTCTTATGCCTACTTGCCCCCAGTTAGTCAATAGCCGCGGTTTTGGGCGTCTCCCGCCCCCTGTCGCAGTTCAGCCGCCGGGCCTCCACTGTAATTGAGGTCCCGGCGTATACTGGGCAAGCAGGCCGCTTCCTCCCATCACTCACCGCGGGGCCTTCGAAGTATTGAATGGGGTCCAAAGAGGGGCCACTGATGCCGACTGCCCCCACTGCGCCCCTGACGCCGGCACCAACTACGTTGCTGGACTGCCTTCGCCCCCGTTGACCTCGGGGCGCCGCAGGCAACGATGCGAATCCAGAGGCTGCCAAGAGCAGGCTCCGGCGGGGGGGCCGAACCTCAAGCGCGGCTTCGGAATATTAGCGGATTACACTAGGGGCAATCCTCCACCGTTGCCGCAGTTTCCCGGGCCTCCCAGCTGCCTTGATCACGATGTTCTCTGCGCCTCGATTCCATAGACGGGCACCCTTCCAAATTTACTCCCTGGCTTCGTCCGGGTCACCAGGCCACTCCCGTCTCCTATGCTTTATCAGTGCTTCACGCAACGGATTGCAACCGGAGTCGGATGGTTGGGACCCTCCTGCACTCCGACGTCGTTGTGGGTCTTCGGGCTACGATTTGTGGCCGGATTGTGTGACGGATTGCCTGGGGAGTCTATCTCACCCTCGGAGCTTCCCTAAGCAGCAGCAATCTTACTCGGCTGCAAGCCACGCCCCCAAAGTTATCCATTTTTAAGTGCCCCTACCACCAAAGTTGAGTTTGGGCACAATTTACTTTTTAAAAGCAGTCCTGGCACCCAGGGCTGTTTTTAAACTGACCTCAGGCTTCAACAGTGCACACATGCAAGTGCAGAAAAAGCTGCAGGCCTCTAAACTGCCATGCCCCAGGGTACTGGGGACTTCTAGGTACTTTCAATCCCTTGCCCTATTATATACTAAGGGCTTATGGGGTAGGTCATGCCAATTACAGGGGGGTACCCCACCATACCATAGTGTACCCTAGTTTATGTTAGGTGTTTTAACTGTTTTCTAATGTGTCTCTTTCAGCTTAGCACTGGCCCTGGGCCTGGTTAGGCAGAGCCCAAGGTCAGTCAAAATCAGTTACCACTAGTATCAGTCAGCAAAAAGTTGGGGGGCGCCCAGGGCACATGATGACTTTGCAACACTGACAATCCCACAAGCCATGGTTGTGTAAGCAGAAGAGATAAAACTCGGTCTTTTGGGAGTTCGACTTAAAGCGATCTTTGCTCTCCACCCCTCAACGGATCTGAGACAGGTCTCAGGCTCTTACTGTCCTCCTGGAAAGAGGCCTAAAGATGTAACTGCAGGGCACACGTCCTACAAAATATAAGTGGGGGGACTAACCTGGTTAGGCAGTTTGCAAGTGACATCATGGTGCTTGACATCATGTTGCGTGATGTGTCGTGTGACATCACTGTGCATGACATAACAGCACGTGACATCACTGCACATGACATCACTGCACATGACATCACTGCACGTGACATCACGGCGCCTGACATAGTGGCGCTTGGCATCACACGTAGCATTACAGGAATCGACATCACCGGAAGTGGCATCACAAGATACGACTTTACAGGAAGTGGCAGCACAAGAAGTGCCATCAGATCTTAAGCCCTCACATAAAAGTTTAGCAGGTCTATCATGTGTACATTTGAGCACATTGCAAGGATAATAGCATAATGAGCTATGGAAGATATGTAACTTCTACATATTGTAATCCCCCAGTTTTATGTAACACATCCTGTACATTCATTTACAAACATATATAATTTATTGTATATGTAATATGCACGTGTGATTTAAAGCGCTCTGACACCCTGCATTGGGATGTGTAGGGCTAAACAAGAACAAGCATTGGCATAGCCAATAGGTCTCGCTTGTGGTACCTTATAAGTATTTAGTTACAAGGATATTGTGCTGCAAAACAAAATACTTATAAGGTCCCACAAGCGAGACCTATTGGCTATGCCAATGCTTGTTTTTTAGTCCCAGCTCTCCCCGTTTAGCTGGAGGGCTTCGCCACCGTTTGGCTCCTCTGCCTAGAGCTCGACTCCCCCTCCCCTCTGCAGCTCCAGCCTCAGCTTGCACCGATGCAGGATGCAATTCCAGCCGGTATATGCTGACTCTGCCGGATACAATTGAGGACCCCTGGAAGCCGCGCTGGGCAGCTGCGCGCCTATCCCGTCGCAACTGCAGAGCGGCAAGAGAACACGGTGAGCCCGAGGCCCCCACCACACAAGCCCCGGGTATGACAGAGGGGCTGACGCAGAAGCCCACAAGAGAGCGAGTCACATTTCAGACACCAGAGAGGAGTTAGCTTGTGGCGACACACGGACAGTAAGACAGGGACAGGTATAGATAGGTGGGAAAAGGCAAACAAAAGGAGGAGTGCTGCTACGGGCTGGGGAGGGGGAGGAGAAATGAAAGGAAAGGCTGTGTTTGCGGGGAGAGAGAGGGGAGGTGCTGGTGTGGGAGGGGGGAGTTGCTGGTGTGGGAGGAGTGCTGCTAGGGGAGGAGAAGCCCTGGCCGTGAATGCTTGTGCATGTTCACGTGAACTGCAAGAAAACGCCGGGCTGAAAGCCTTTAGTTTGAAGAGGATTTTGCCGACATGAATTCTCGCTCCGCTCGATGCGCATGCGCGCATCGATAGGTCGCGAGACCTAAAAAATAGTGGTACTTAAATTATTTCAATGCTCCTCCTCAGGGGAAGTAATATATAAATGCAATTTGTTTTGTGTAAATACTGGGAAAGACCAACACATCTGACATTCTTACAGTGCATGCATATCTCCTAAACAGGGACTGAACAAAGTGAAAAGCTGCCTTTCTTAAGTATGTGCGAAGTGCTAACAAAGTGTGAGTCTTTGTTTCTCCTCCGTTTCATATGCATCCTGTGTGAGGCTCCTTACTGCTCCCAGCCAGGAGACTCGAACAAAAGGAGGCCTGATGACCCCTCAAATTCGGCCTTTGTTGTGGGTCCAGCAAGAGTCTAAAATAAGGAAGCCCGTCCCCGCCTGCACGTTGTTGCTTGTTGCAGATGGAAAGCAGACAACTGCAGGGGCTGCTGAAAGTGTCCCGGTGTTCGGAAATTACACCAGGATGAGTTCAGCACATTGTTCAGTGAGGCCCAACTTCTTGGCAGGGTGGACGGTGTTCACCCTGTGAAAATAGTGGGTGGACACCGTCCACCCGCGTGTACCCCCGACTTGTCCCTTGTGTAACTGGGTGTCATCTGTACAATGATAGGTCCCGATCTCAGTGGCACTCAGGACCATTACAATGGGTTATTGCGGAGGTCAACTAAGGTCATGATAAAACTGTCCCGCGGGGAACCCCAAGAAGAAGTATGACTAGGCAGGACAGGTCTGTCGTCAGCATTTGCAATTGTACGTCAGCCCATCTCAGATGAAAGGCATAGCTGCTCAGCACAAGACCTCAGAACACCGGATATGTTTATGAAAACCTGGTGTTAATGGATCCAAAGGATGGTGAGAGATCGGTGAACACCAGGATACTGGAGATATTCCAGTTCAGTGCACTAGGAATTCTAAAGAATGTGCAAGGGTTGGGTCCCTTGGGCAGTCTGGTAGTCAGAGAATGTTTAGGGCCTTATTTAGCGTTCAGCAGACGGGATACTCCATCAACATGTGGTGGATATCACGTCTGCCATATTACAAGCGTTATAGACTATAATGCACTTGTAATACCAGGTCCAACATAGCACAGAATTCCCATAGCCAGGCACATACATTACCATTGACTAAACAAATGCATGCAAAGGAAAACTCCCAAACGTAAATGACTGAGACCACACCGGTTTGTTTACAGAAAGTTATGTTGCAGGTTTATTTGGCACAGTAATGGGTTAACCTAGGGGCGATCAAAGGGCAGTCCATGATAATATGACCTAAGCTGGGTGCCCACCTGATTAGCCAATGAGAACCAGGAATACATAACATCTGGTGCTTTCTGCGTTCACCCCAAATCTGGGCTCCATTGTCCAGGAAAATAATTCATGCCAAGAGGCGGAGCATTACTAAGCAAGCCCCCAGTTGCACTTGTTTACAACTGCCCATGGGAATTACAGGGCACTGTCACGTTCATCCCGGGGCCCTCCCATAAGGACTCCTAGGGTATTAGCTTGAAGCTCCTCTGGCGCTTTCTTGTAGTTGCTTTTTGAACAAAAGTGCATTGGATCACCCTGTAACTCCGCCTTCAACGCAGAACAAGAGAAAGTAAAACATCACAACACTTGCATTACATCATTATTCACCAACAACAGTACGGTTAAGGGGTAGTGTGAGTTTTACGGTGCATCCAGCCCCGTAGGAGACTTCACTGAGAGTGGTGGCCGACCTCCCCAGGTGCAAGCACTCCACCCACGTCCACCAAGCCCTGAGGGGGCCAAATCAGATAAGAGGTGTGTACAGGCTTCCAGGGGAATGCTGTGCTAAGATGCTGCCTGCCAAATTGTCGCAGTGCGTGTGATGCAGGCAGCATCAAATTTTAAATAAGAACCTAAATATCTTAAGGGAAAAACGTTATTTTGCATGACAAGCAATATTTCCGGTAAAGGTGAGTATTTAAGGGGTGCCAGCTCTCTAACCATAGTAAACATAACATACAAATATTCTCACAATCGGCCTGCGTGTCACACAAACATGATTCCCAATAGCTGGTCGCATCAGTCTCTCCTTCATCTTGTTTTGAGATAAGAGTGACCCTATAGAGTCACAATCTGACCCAGCTGTTGAACATCCTAGTAGTTTGCCAAAACCAGTACTGGGCAGAAGGATGGGAGAAGCAGGAACAGCAGAACCTAACATTTAGAGGGCCAATCCTGTAGGACTGTTCCTCACTCTTGCACAGAGGATGAACAGGATCAACATAACCGGATGGAGATGATAAAGGAGGCGGCCATGATGGCTTGGGACAGTTCCAGTGAAGAGTGCATATTGCATCTGTGTTATCGAGGTATGCCCTGTTGGCCACCTTGGAGAGGGAGCCCATCCTGTTGAAAGAAGACAAAACTCTACTTTTTTTAAGTGTATTTATTTTATACGTTTTTATATAGCGCAGACTTTACCGGAAGGTGTCAGAGCGCTTCACAAAAGGAACAGTAATGATACATCAGGAGAAAATTACAAGTGAACAAAATACAACAGCAAACGTTAAGTTACATGAGGCAAAAGTGACAAATGTGAGCAAACAAAATACAAGAGGTAGCAAACGGTACATTACAGGAGGAAAAAGTGACATGTGTGCAGATTACAAAGGTATACAAGTACAAGTAGAGGTAAAATACTGCAATAAATGGTAGACACTCAAACACAAGAACAATCGTTACGTTGGCAATGGTGGCACTTGTGCAAGTATCTAAAGCAAACAAAATTTAAGAGGTAGCAAACTGTGTTACAAGAGAAAAGTGACGTGTGCATGTTACAAAAGAGTAACAAACACAATACTTGGCCGACACTCAAACCTCAAGAACACACTGGGAAGGCACTTCCATAGTCATAGAGAATAGAATTTTCTATAATGGAAGGTAGTAGAGAGGGCGTGAATTAAATTTGGAAGTGTCTTTGAAGAAGGAGAACCTTGAGGTCAGTTTTGAAGGCCTGGGAGGAGGTGGTGGTCCGGAGCTGAGGCGGAAGTGAGTTCTAGATTCTCACCGTGTTGCCTGAAAAGGATTGGGCCATCGATCTTTCCTTCTTGAAAGTGGGAGGTTCGAGCAGTACATTTTCCACATTACGTGATGGTCTAGAGCCTCCAGAGAGGTTCAGCTTATTCGCCAGGTAGCGAGGAGAGGAGGAATGCAAGGCTTTGTGGGTGATCAGGCAGTCTTGTAGATAGATCTTGCCTCGATGGGAAGCCAGAGGAGGGTGGATAACATGGGTGTGATGTGGTTGCTTCTTTTGGCCCCAAAAATGAAACTAGCTGCTGAATGGAGAACAGATTTAAGGGGGGACAGATGGGATTTAGGGAGGCCAGTAAGAAGAGAGTTGCAGTAGTCAAGTCTGGAGAGGACCAGCGATTGGACCAGTGTTTTAAGGTCTTACTTCGGGAAGAAGCGACGAATTCCCCAAAGAAGGCACAGTTGGTATCGAGCAGACTTTGCAATGGAATTGATGTGGGAGATTAGATTGAGTTTTTTGTCGAGTATGACACCAAGGGATTTTGCGCTGTCGATAATGATGGGTTTATTTTTAAGTAGATTAATCTGATCCATCCATGATTGAACCAGGGGAGGAGAAAGCGAGGAGGAGAGGAGGAGGAGTTCAGTTTTGGGGGGATTCAGAATCTGTTGAGGAGTTGACATCCAGTTTTGAATGGAGTCAGCGTAGAGCTTAGGATGGAGAGATCGTGAGTGGAGACAACCTTGAAGTAGATTTGAGTGTCATCTGCATAGAGATGATAGTGAATCCCAGATTTTCTAAGGAGATTTCCCAGTGGTTCTAAATAGAGATTGAACAATGTGGGTGCAAGTATAGAGCTTCGAGGAACACCTTGACCTACCGCCAAAGGAGATGAAAGACTGTTCACTATTTTGATCATTTGGGATCTAGCAGAGAGGAAGAAAGCAAACCATTTAAGCACAGTGCCCTCCATGCCCATTCTCTGTTGGAGAGTGTTGAGGAGGGTGTTGTGATTGACAGTGTCAAAGGCTGCAGAAAGGTCAAGGAGAATTAGAAGACAAGACCCCCCCCCGAATCGAGTATCCGCAGCGCGTCATCAATCACTTGCAGCAGGGCTGTTTTAGTGCTGCAGTTTTGGATGAAGCCAGACTGAAAATTATCAAGAAGATCATTGTCCTTGATATGATGAGAGAGTTGTTTCGCTGCACATCTTTCTGTGATCTTCGCAAGAAAGGGTAGGTTAGTGATGGTGTTGTAATTTAGCAGCGATTAGGTTAAGCATTAGCAGAAGACATCTTGTATTTAGAGACTATCTTGTCCGTTTTGTGGAATCCATTTTGTATTTCTGGCATGTGCTTGCCATGTGCTCTGTCCTACATTTCTGTTAACTGCTCTTGAAATCTGCCTAGAGACAAGATATATTTAGCATCTTCCACCTTCGCACATGCTCAGTTGAGCTTGCAGCTGTTATAGTCTGTAACTGTCAGGATGTGTCCACCAGAATTAGATAACTGTTAGCCCCTCCCACTTGTTGCCAGTACACTTTCTGTATGACTTTATATGTACCTGGAACCAGCATTCTGTACTTGTACCGCCTTCATTTGAGCCCCTGTGTGGGTATAAAAGGACCAAGCTCCTTCTATTCAGTGTGCTACTTCATACACTACCGAAGGGTGTTATGTGAATGTAGTTCCACCTCATGAGGTTTAATAAAACTTGTATTTTCTTTTCCAGTTTCTGTGCCAACTTCTATTCTGTGGTCTGAGGACTCTGTGCAGAGAAGGGAGAACCCCTAGCACTGGTAGGCCTTGCTGAGGGTCACTACTACAATGGGCGGAAGTTGTTGAGGTCATTCTCATCTGCAGTGGGTTTTATAAGCAGAGGGGTGACCTGCCCAGTTTTGAAGGAGACAGGAAGGGAGCCTTTACAGAGGGAGAGGTTGACCAGAGTGGTCCAATAGGAAAGAGAATGGGTATAGAAGTCAAAGGCAATGGCAATAGTGATGGGGTCCAGGAAATGGTTGGAAGGCTTTGTTTCGCAGATGCAATTGAGGAGGGCATCTTCAGAGGTGGGGTCAAAGTTCTGCCAAATGGCTAAGGATTAGCGCTCCTCTGGAAGGGTAGGATGAACGACCTGATCCATCAGTGATTTCACTTTTTCGTCAAAGAATATAGCGAAATCCGCTGCTTTCTTTGTAGAATCCTCCAGCTTGGAGGTTGAAGGAGAACAGTTAGGATTCTTGATGAGATCAAATAGCTTTTTGGGTCTATTTTTGGCTGAGTAAAGGAGGGTTCTGAAGTGCAACGCTTTCCCAAGGAAGATGTGCATGTTGTACTTGGATCTTGCTGAACGAAGCGTTGCCAAGTTATCGATGGAGGGCGCATGCCTCCATTGTTTCTCCAGGAATCTAAGGTGCTTCCTTTCTTCATAGGGGGATTTGCTGAACCAAGGTGCTGAGGGAGTGGGCCTTTTCTTTTTGCTTTGGAGAGGAGCAACGTTATTGATTTCGACTGCAAGGACTGTGAGGCATTGGGAGGTGAGTTCGTCGACATCTAGGTTCGGGTCTAGCCTTGGAAGTGATAGCAAAGCTGATTCACAGAAGGAACCAATGTCAATATTTTTAGTGTCACAGAACCAGGAGGTAGCCCTCATAGGTTGGCCACGAGTTATAGAGTGTGATAGGTGAAGAGAGAATGGGGTGAGGAAGTGGTCAGACCAGTCTACATGAAATGGGGTAGCGACAGAAAGCATGCCTGCTTTAGAAATCACCAGGTCCAGGATTGATCCCTTAGAGTGTGTTGATTCTGTGCAGTGCTGGATAAGATTGTTTGTAGAGAGGAAGTTGGCCAGCAAATTTGCTGAAGAATCTTGCGGTAAGCCCCAGTGAAGATTGAAGTCACCCACGAAGGTCTGATTGTCACTTTGCGAGTATTGGTCGCTGATGAAGTCAGTGAGTTCCTCCATAAACAAAGGGGCGCTGCACGGCGGGCGGTAAATGGCATGGAATCTGAGGGGTGATTGGTGGTGTAATTAAAGCTCAAGAGATAGGCATTCAAAAGGAGGAGTGTGGCTCAATGGTTAGAGCGGCAGACCCTGATGCAGAGTTCTGGCCAGGGACCAGGGTTCGATTCCCGCCTCGGCAGGGTCTCGGGCTCAATTTCCTCAGACCTGTTAATTCTCGCCTCGGTGCCTATTCTAATCACGGGCCCCACGCTGCAACTCTGGGCAATAGCTTGCTTAGCCTCCACAGCGGCCCCAACAGCTCTAAGGATGCCTGGCTTCACCCTGGGGGTGCCCAGGAGTGGACACTTCACAGGGAAAGCCAGGAGGGGTTCCACAGCGGTATGAGTATCAGCGCCTAGAAGCCGCATAGGCGACACTGCAAGGTGACCGTCTGGTGATAGTGCGCTCTATAAGTACCATGACATTTACATGACATTTACAAAAGTACGGAAGGAGCTGATAGGAAAATCCTTAAGTTGAAGGGAGTTTCTAAAGATGACTGCACCCCAACTTTGTCAGTTCTGTCGTTCCTAAATGTAGAATAGACTGTGGGTAGTAGGAGATCAAACAAAGAGTGAGAGGTATCGTTGAACCAGGTCTCTGTGAGGAAGAGCATGTCTATGTTGTGAAGGGCGATGGTATCGGAGATTTCAAGTTTGTGTTTGATTGCAGATCTGCAGTTGTGGAGCAGACATTGCAGCTCTCTCAAGACTGTTTTGGTGACCGGGGCACTTGGGCTATGAAGGGTGATAGGGATATTGTGCTTATACGGGGGTGCTCGGGGGGGGGTTTAGGTGAATGCTTGGTTCTGACAGAGGAGATGGTTGGAATAGTGTAGAGAGTAGGGTTACTAGGAGATGCAGGTTCGAGAAGGGTGGCGTTCAAGGGCTTGTATGAGTTAACGATATTTGCAGATGACAGGTTATGTTTGGCTATAATGGGGTGAGGGGGCGAGGTGCATCTCTTGGTAGGGTGAGAGTGTTCCAAAGGAGTTGAGGTGAAAGGTCAAGAGGAAATCTTGTAGCTTAAAAGTGAAATTGTAGCTACAAGCTGGGAGATGGAGGTAATAAGAGAGCCTAGCTTATTTTCCAGCGAGAGTAGGGAAGAGCACGGACAGTTGGGTGGCTCGATGGAAACAGGAGGGGATGAAATTGGTGATGGGTGGCAGGGAGAGGTGGGGGGACAGGAGGAGAGTTGTGGTATAGGGTTCATAGGTGGGGAAAGGTGGAGGTTGAGGGCAGGAGTTGGTGTATTAGAGGTGAGGGGGGAGTTGTCTTTGTTGGTGTTGCAAGAAGGACAGGAATTAAGGACATAATTGAGGACATAATTAGGGGGAGGTGGGTGCGGATAACGGCGGAGGGGTGAAAGGTGAGGGGAGGACTGTGTGAAGTCATAGGAATGTAAGAGGTTTGGGAGGAATAGAGGGGAGGTGGTTGGGGAGGTCCTGTCAACTAGGAGATGTGGCTGTGAGGGAACGGGCATCTGGCAGAGTTAGGGGGGTTGGGAGGAAGGGAAGTTGAAGAAAGGAAATGGTTCTGCTGGGCCCAGGGGAGGGAAATGGAAAGGTTTACCAAGGCGGGAAAGGGGGTAGCGCAGCAATGCTGGAGGAGTAGGGGGAAGGATAGAGATGCAATGGGTTTGTGGAGAAGTCGGGGTTAATAGCAAGGGGAGAAGGGGTAGAGAAGAGGAGGAGAGGGAGGAATGAAGGGAGCATAAGGAAAGTTAACAGGGGGGGAGAGGTGGACTAAAAGGGGGAGGCAGGTAGGACTATGGGGGAGGAGATGAGATTGGAGTACCGGGACAGTGCAGATTGGGCGAGGAGCCTATTAGCTAGAGGTAAGGCTGACGTTATGAAGGGGGGCATACTGTGAGGGGGAGGAATGGGAGAGGAGGGCATGGGGGTGAAGAGGGCCGACCTGTGCCTCTCGAGGGTGCAGCCTATTGGAGTGTGAGAGGGTCAGGGGAGGAGAAAGGGAGTAGTGGGTGGAGCTAGGTGAAGAGTCAGGGGGAAAACCTGGTCGCAGAGGAGGGGAATAGGGAGGGGAAGAGGTGGTCAAAGAGAGAGAGACAGGTGTCTTTGCCTTGGATCATGACAGTACCGTTATTATAGAGTGAGATAGTGAGGGAGTTGAAACATGCGGAGGGGGACATTTTTAGTTATTTCCCATGAGGGATAGAGGAGGAGGTGACTTTAAGGGAATTACATAAGCTGGTGGACCAAGAGGGAGTGTCGTGAGTGAAGAAAATGAAATAGTTTTTGAGCCTCCCAAAACGACCATTGTAAAATTGATCAACAAAAAGGGAATCAGGGAAACATTCAGTAGTGTTATGCTTCAATCGTTTTACTGAGGCTTTAGTCTGGCTGGGAGAATAGACGATTTTGTAGCAATTAATTCCAACCTTAAGTCGAGTGGTGGCCATGTTGGGAGATTAATTCCAGCCTTAACTCGAGTGGTGGCCCCAACCAGTGGTGCTGGGACAATTTTTACAGTAGAGGTGCTGCCATCAGAGATACGTCACTGAAGTCATGGGGATTGTGAAAAAACCAAGTGTCAGACAAAGAACAAGTGTTACAAATGAGCCACACCCATTCACCAGGAGAGTAGTAAGGGTGTGTAATGTAGCCGGTGGTGCATTTTGGAACACACTCTTGCAGATATATTAACAAACCATGGTGTGGTAGCACACTGTCATTTACAGGCAGCACCTTTCCCATTGAAAGGGCCACTACATTTGCACAGACATGCAATCTTAAAGATTAAAACTATGTTGCACACAAACGATCATGTGTGAAGATTGGGTTTTAGTCAATATTTAATATTTTCGCTTTATCAAGTAAAGTGTCTTGATTTAGTTTTATCCTATTACAATACTCTGGTTCCATTAGACTTCAGAATTGTCTGCTTTCTTAACTGCTGTTCTGTTTTGAAATGTCTAAACAGTCCATTTAACGGTATTTAAATTTGTTGTGTTTTTGTAAAATATTGACATTCTACAGCCTTTCCTTTTGCACTCCCTGTAACCTAGTTAAATTGTCTCATAATTGATTTTTAAAAAATCCTTCCACTGCATCAGAGAAAGAAAATGAAATGCCAATCCACCTGCTAATAGAAAGGAAAAGCAGCAACTTGTCAGAAGACATAGTTTGTGACAAGATAAAAACAAAATATAAAGGCATCTTTACAGCTTATTGCCATCTGAACTCCAGCATGGTTACTCTGGGGATGCTGCAACACCACTGATACCTGCTGGTGGTAAGACTAAAGGAGTTGACAACACCCACCATCATCAGATCCCTAGCAGAACCACTTCACCTCGAGCATCAAGGCCGGTCACTGACTCCACAAGTTAGGCAGTGGGACTGTGATAACAGTGCAACCTGCACAGCGAATCTGCACTGCAAACTTCTGCACTCCGCGTGCAGCGCGAGCCGCCACAGGGCCTGTGCCTTACCTCAACAAATAGGCCACAATGAGTATAGTACAGATGCGTTGTCCTACACAAACAAATGGCGGAGCACTTACAGCATAGTGTCTGTGCACTAATTGTGATACAAATAGTGAAGAACGTTAACAATGCCGTGCCTGCCTACAGTTTCCGGTCAGTCCGTGGCCTCAATGCGCTACGCATGTGACACGCAGTTATGGTCACTGACTTACGTACCTACTGTGGGTGAAGTACAGCGTGCAGTGCAAATGTGAATTTACACTGTCCACGTAGTAAAACACGCACGACAAGACAGAGGCTGGCAGTGTTTGTGATCCGTCTGTGTGTTGGTGTAGTGCTGTGATCTGTTCCCCGCGCTTCTTCGCGGTGCCAGGCTGACTCCGTGCCGCCTTCACCAAAAGGTGTTGCTTATATGCCAGCTCCTTGTTCGATGCCCACCAGGAGCCCCGCAATGAGTCATGTGGGGCCCCACGGCAGCAACAAGCCTCGGCAAGAGAATACAAAATACAGGAAGCGACACCACCAACCGTGAACCGTTAATCCCCAGGGCGAAGAGGATGAGGGTAATTGTGAAAGTCTGCTCCATTCTCCCAGCGCCTAGAAATGTAGACTCCTCGGCACATTTAACTCACAGAACACATTCGGGGCTTTGCAGCAGAATGGAGATGTTACCAGAGTTACGTGATTGGCTGTTAAACTGGACCACTGCAATTGTGAGATTTTGCGGCTGCAGTGTTTTCCGCATAGTTATGGATTTGCTGCATTCGCCACATTATCCACTATCTACTGAATAATCTGCAGAGTTTAACAAACGGATCTCACTCAAATGGATCAAAAGTTACTAAAATTCAGACCCTCCAGGCTTTCACGATTTGCAAAAAAAATTGTGAAATCGGCAGTTTTGTTTAAAAGCCGCGATTTTTACAAAACTGCCCGCGAAATTTCGAAAATGGATTTTTTTTTACAAGGCTCACAAAGTGAAAACATATTTTTACCTCTCAATTTCCAACTTTTGGGAGACGAGGGTGGTGCTTACACTTCTACTCCTATGATTGCATGATTTCTTTTTAATAAACAGCCTGTAACTGAGACGCATAGCCTAGCCCTTAGAAAACATAAGTACACGCATGTGCAGACTCCCCAAACACCATTCATGTGTGATAGCGGGCCGCTTCCCTCTGAATCATGCCAACGGAAAAGAAAAGATCCCTGCATAATGAACTGTCACTGCCACCTGTGCCGTAAGGTCAGGAGTCCCATGACGCAGGAGGAATCACCTGCAAGCCCATCAGGCAAGGGATAACCCTCCCAAAATAACACAGGAATATTCATGTCTCCAAAGTCCTGCGTTATCATTCCTTTAGGAGGCAGGAAAAAGAAAACAGGAGGATTCTGGTACTGCTAACCTATATATAGCACTCAGGAGGGTGGGTGGTGATTCATTTTAGAATTCCACTGCATTCTTTTTACTGTCTGGGAGGTGAATCCACCTCAAAATGTGATGACTGACCAGGATGAAGAGCGTAGAGGTATTTAAAAACTAAAGCAAATGGCACCTGTATAATTTCACTGGCACATGCATACGTCAAAAAGCTTGCTTTACCTTCTGAGAATCTTGAGAAAGGGTCTTCTTTTTTTAATTAAGCTCATAATGCCATGGTGGGTGATCAGTGCATTCACCCTTGCACACTTATGAGAGAGCGCCAAACAGAAGTAAAATTTGTAAGGGTGTATCATATGTACAAGTAGTTAACACCTGCATATATAGAGGATTCACTAATCGTGTTCAAATGCAATGAAGGGCTGAGAACTAATGTACTTGGTATTAGAATTACATGTAGAGCTAATGTTAAGAGTTGAAAATCAATAATGCTGTTTTAACATAGAAATACCGTTTGATGTGAAGCCTTTTTATTAATAACATTGTGGCTCTAGATCTGCTTTATTAAAATTCATAGTTGTACCTTTTAACCGTGATAAAAGTGCTTGAGATAGAAAATGTATTTTGCTTTAAAGATGGAGGCTACAAGAACGAAAAGCTATTGCTCATGTTAGGATGTGGGGCCTATAACGTGCAGAGGCCTAGTTCAAGGAAGTCTTGTAGGCCTGATCGAAAATGTTTGCTTAGCATTAAATCGTAGAAATGTTTTAGAGAAAGCTGCCTTTAGCTAAAGTCAATTGCAACATTAGGAATTTGTGAGCCGATTCACATGTATTCCTTTGCAGGTGCAGAGCTAAGCCGATAGTGGAGTAGAAGGGCCCATTGTGTAAGAGAGTTAGGATGCTAGGCTCAGACGTGGAGGAGTAGCTGAGGAATTTAAGAAAGCAACTTGAAGCGAAGGAGAGCCTGGGACCCAAGGACGTTTCAACGGACAAGGATGGAGAGGTGCCATAATGGAAAAATCTGAAAACCAACACCTTCGAGAGGGGCGTACCTGAGGCGTGTCATCCGCATTGTGGGGTTTTGTATTAGGGACAGCACCCCGAGGGAGGAGGCAGAGCAGATGAGCTGGAAGACGAGAGGGAGCAGTTGGGTGCCAGAGAGCTTAGCTATGACTGAGGAGACTCTGGACTAACAGAGAGAAAGTGGGTGAACCTCTTTGGAAGTCACCACTGCTGACACCTTGATTAGGTTGGGCTATTGTTGAGTAGGGATGTCACTTAGTATAGCGTAGGGACAGATTAACCTGAATTTATTCCTTCTATCAATGCCTACTAAAACTCAGGTTATAGCAATTCTTGTTAGCCTGATTATTCTTGAATTGATCCTTGTATTATTCCTACGCCGTCTGAGACTCTTACGTAGGATTATGTTTGTATTAGTGCCTGTTTATCTTCTGAACCTTTTGCTGAGGTGTTTATACCTTCAGTTGTTTTTGGCTTTGTAATACATTTTCAAACTTACTCTTTGGTTGGTGGCTCTTTGGGAGAAACAATGGCAAATGTTGAAAATTGTTGATTATTGGTAGATACATTGCCTCATTCATTCTATGACAGGTAAAAAGGTCCAGTCGACCTGTGACGGGATTTACAGAAAATGGTAAGCAGACTTTAAAAGGAAAATCCCGCCCTTACACTTGTATGTTTGCAAATCCCCTTATGCAGATCTTCCAGTGGGCCGGGTGATGTCAAAAAGACCTTGCATGATGCACCCCATCTTCTCTCTTGGTCACCTCTCTCTTTTGATTAAAACATTAGTGAGTGTTTGCATCAACGTTCAATCACAGAAGCCATAGGGATTGTGAAAATCCAAGTGTTACAAAAGTGTAGCAAAGGAGCCACGCCCATTCAGCAGGAATGTGGTAAGCATGTGGCTTGTAGCCGGTAGTGCATGTGGGAGCACATTTTTGCAAATATGTCACTAAAGCATGGTGTGGTCGTGAACTGTCATTCACTGACAAAACATTTCCCATTGAAATTCGCACAGACCTACAGTTTTACTGATTAACTCCTTCTGTGCTCATGAGGAACTGAGCTCGTCATAAGCCGTGGAGCGCTCACACGCGGGGATAATTCCCCTGCTGTGCTGAACGTTCCACGAAAACGGGTGTAGCCGTGACGAGCTCAGCTCGTCATGGGCACACGAGCACTGGGCCTCATGACGAGCTGAGCTCGTCATGAGCACTGGGGTGCTGCTGTGCGTGCCCCCTTCCCCCCAGCACAGCAGGGGAATTACCCCCACTGCAAAGGGGCTAACGCTATCTAGCTCACAAAGGATGATGTGCGGAAATCAAGTTTCTATGAATATTTATTATTTGCACATCACCAAGTGCCTCAGTTTGTCTTGATCCTATTAAAATCTTTTTTTCCATCTCACCTCTGAATTACAAAAAAGTGTTTCATTTGTGCTTTCCTAACTGCTGATATATTTTGGAATATCTGTATAGTTCAATTACAGGTTTTACATGACGTTTGGAGTCCACTTGTTGGTACTGATCACAAGTGAGAGCACGTCCAGTCCTTAGGGTTCCCCCTCACAAGTCACAAAAGCAGGTGCAGTCCTTCTTCTGTGCAGGTGACAGTCACATTTGTTAGAAAAACTGATCTATCTATACTCTTTCCTTGTTCTCCCAGGAAGGTTGTGGCACAACCTTTTTTTTCAAAATCTTCAGAGAAAAAAAAGTAAAATACGATCATTACCACGTTAAAAGAATAAGCATACATTTGTCAGAAGACATAGCCTGACATTTGACCTCACAGGAAATGGGACAAGAAAAAACCAAATATACAGGCTTTTTTTGTGCCAGAGTGGTGCAACATTGAGCGATTAGAATATACAGAGAATTGTGGGCAAAAAAAATCCACATGCATTAGCTTGATATATAGAAAGCCATAGACACCAGGATAGTGAAGTGGCTTGAGGTCGGTGGCCCATCGAAAGACCTAAAGAAGATAAAAAGTATAGTGACAATAGATGGCAGGCACATTGAAAAGCTTGTGCATCAGAGATATGTGACGGCATTAAGTAGTTAGCCTACTGAGAACCCTCGGCACCAAAATAGTGCAGTAGCTTTACTGGTTGCAACAATACGGGACTTCTGCCCTTGTAAAGTGTTGCATTATTAGTTTGAGAGAGTTCTGAAAGACCCATGCTCCAAAAAGTAACCTGGTGTTATTGGAAGGTAGGCACTTTGAAAGCACTTGCATCACAAGGTGTATAGCCATTGCATGATTAATACGTATTTTAAAAAGTAGTGGCATTGTTAAGTGTTTGGCACACTGAGAACCCTGTGCAGAAGAAAAGTCTAGCCTCATTAGGTGGTCGACGTATGCTCATCCATGTACACCAGAACAGTGTAGTGATATTATTAGATGGTTGGCACATTCCGCTCTTCCCCGTCCCCCAAATTCTTCTCTTCCATTGTGGAAGTCAACTAAGGTCATTGATAAAACTGGCCCACAGAGAACTTCAAGAAGAAGTATGACTGGGCAGGACAGGCCTGCTATCAGCATTTAGAATTGTACGTTGGCCCATCTCAGATGAAAGGCATGGCTGCTCAGCACAACACCTCTGAACAGCAGACATTTTTAAGAAACCCTGGGGTTAATGAATCCAAAGGATGGTGAGAGATCAGTGGACACAAGGATACAGGAGCTATTCCAGTTCAGTGCAGAAGGAATCCTAAAGAATGTGCAGGGTTGGGTCCCTTGGGCAGTCTGGTACTCAGAGAATGTTTAGGGCCTTATTTAGCGTTCGGCAGACGGGATACTCCATCAACATGTGGTGGATATTACGTCTGCATATTACAAGTATCATAGACTATAATGCACTTGTAATACCATGTCCACCATTGCACAGAATTCCCATAGCCAGGCACATACATTACCATGGACTGAACAAATGCATGCAAAGGAAAAGCCCAAACGTAAATGACTGAGACCACACCGGTTTGTTCAGAGATAGTAATGTTGCAGGTTTATTTGATACAGTAATGGGTTACCTTAGGGGCATCCAAGGACAGCCAGCGATGATATCACGAAGCTGGCTGCCGCCTGATTAGCCAATGAGAACCAGGAATACAAAACACCTGGTGGTGAATCTTTCTGCGTTCACCCCAAATCTGGGCCCTATTGTCTAGAAAATAACTTGCGTCAAGAGGCAGAGCATTACCAAGCAAGCCCCCAGTTGCACTTGCTTACAACTGCCCGTAAGAATAACGGGGCACCATCGCTTTCATCCCAGAGCCCTCCCATAAGGACTCCCAGGGTATTAGCTCGAAGCCCCTGTGGGATCTTTCTTGTGGTTGCTTTTTGAACCAAAGTGCATTGGATCGCCCTGTAACTCCGCCTGCAACGCAGGACAAGCGAAGGTAAAACATCACAACACTTGCATTATATCATTATTCACCAACAAATCAATAAGGTTAAGGGGTAGGGTGAGTTTTACTGAGCAGGCTTGGCCAAAGAAGGGGACCCCTGGAGCATTGGGGCACATAAGGTGCATTCAGCCCCGGAAGTGACTTCACCTTTGAGGGGTGCAAGCACTCCACCGGAGTCCACCATGCCCGGAAAAGGCTAAAGCAGAAAAGAGGGGTGTACAGCCTGGCAGGGGAATGTCGGGCTAAGATACTGCCTGCCAAATTGTCGCCCTACGTGTGATGCAGGCAGCATCAAATTTTACCTGAATATCTTAAGGGAAAACGTTATTCTGCATGACAAGCGATATCTCCGATAACTGTAAGTATTTACAGTGGTGCCTGCCTCCCTAACTAGAGTAAACATAACATACACATATTGCAGCACTCACAATAAGCCTGCGTGTCACACAAACATGATTGCCAATGCCTGGCCGCATCAGTCTCTCCTTCATCTTGTTTTGATATAAGGGTGAGGCTTTAGAGTCACAATCTGACCCAGCTGTTAGAAATTCTAGTGGTTTGACAAAACCAGTACTGGGCAGAAGGATGGGAGAAGCAGGGCAGGAACAGCAGAACCTAACATTTAGTGAACCAATCCTGAAAGATTGTCCATCAACTCTTGCACAGAGGATGAACAGGATCGACATGACCAGATAGAGATGATTAAGGAGGCGGCCATGATGGTTTTGGACAGTTCCAGTGAAGAGTGCATATTGCAGCCATGTTATCAAGGTATGGCCTGTTGGCCACATTGGAGAGGGAGCCCGTCCTGTTGAGAGAAGACAAAACTCTACTTAGAGGCCCCAACCAGTGTTGCAGAGTAGGGGTGCTGCCATCAGTCATACATCACTAAAGTCAAAAAAATCTAAGTGTCAGACAAAGAACAAGTGTTACAAATGAGCCACACCCATTCACCAGGAGAGTAGTAAGGGTGTGTAATGTAGCCAGTGGTGCATTTTGGAGCACATTCTTGCAGATATATTAACTGACCATGGTGTGGTATTACACTGTCATTTACAGGCAGCACCTTTCCCATTGAAAGAGCCACTACATTTGCACAGACATGCAGTCTTACGGATTAAAACTATGTTGCATACAAACGATCATGTGTGGAGATCGTGTTTCAGTCAATATTAATTATTTTGCTTCATCGGGAGGAGCCTAGCCTGCAGCCGAGATGGCCGCCTAGTCTCTCGGCTCCGCCGACCCTCGTGCCTTTCTTACTATCCTGCCGCATATCCTGTGCCTTCACGCAACAAGTTGACTCGGGAAGTGCTCCAGATCCCGTTGTTTTGCTTCCCGGCGCAGTCCGGGCGCTGCCGGTGGTGCGGCGTCCCTGTTCTCTTTCCGGCCCTTTGAGGGATCGCAGCCGGGCCGTAGCCTGTGGGGTGAGGCGGGACACGGCCACAACAACAGCGGCCGCCGTGGTGGAGGAGGAGCCGGTCAGCTGGGGTTACATTGCTGCGCTGGGCTCATCACCGCAGCGCTTCCCCTTGCTCGGCGCTCCCATGTTCCTGGAAACATTGTACCGGCGCTCTCACTTTGTATCCTTCCCCAGCTTGACGGTGGCGGATCTGCTTCTTTGTTGCTCTTCCCCCATAGCGGACGCCATTTTCTGCATTGGGCACCCAGCGCCTACCAGCGGAGTCCTCTGCTCATTTCGAGGGCTGCTTGTTCGCCGGCGTTGCCACAGTTGAAGCAGCTTCAGGATCGGCTGTCCTCATGTCTGTGTCCCAGCGATGCCTCGCAGATCCTTTGCAGCAGTGTTGTACGTCGAGGATTGCGAATGGCGGCTTGCTTTCAGAACTGCTCTGCTGCCGTTCGCCCTGGGCGGGGGACGAGGCTGTCTCCTCCATTTCGGTTACACCGCTGGGACCTCGTGATGTTTTAAATGCTTTGGAGGATCTTATGGTTGCCTTTCATCGCACTGCCCGAGGATTGGGGGACCGGCTTGATGCGATTTCACCGGCTGGCCGTAAGTGCCCTTCTATGCTGCACGCTACACCACATCCTCACTCTGTTTGCGGTGGTTCGTCTACCCTGGAGCCCGTGGGGGTGATAGCGGCTCAGGCCTCAGTTTCTGCTGCTGTCCTCTCCGAAGTTGGTTTGAAGTGGTCTGGCGATGCTGACCTTTCTCGATGGCTGGCGCGTCTGCTTCGGACGCCATGTTTTCCACTTCCTTTGTTCTCTGATGGCGTACCTCTTTGCTTCATCCTGGTTTCGATGCCTTTGCCTTGGCCTGCTGCGGCAGTTGGACTTTGGATTTGTTTTACTTCCCACCGTACTATCTTCGGGCAAGCAGCAGTGGCTTCTATTGATTTTTGTGACCGACTTCCCAGCCGATGTGGCCCATTTCGAGTGCCTCGACTTCTGCAGTGGATTTTACAGTCGCCTTTTCCACCTACGCTAGCTGTTTTAGACTTGGACTCCGCTGTCATGCTGGATCGAAGGGGACAGGGCTGAGACTGTTCCTCCTTTTTGTTGAGACCTGCTATGTATTGCTGGGGCTGTGATGGACAATTGCTGGAGGTAAAGAATGGTTAGGTACTGAGGTGGGGTCCGGGGTTGGGTGGCCGCGGGTAAAAGTGCTGATTGTTTTGACTTTTCTCTGGCCCTCCTCCGGTCTTCTGTGATTCTTTTTCTTTCTTTTCTTTCTTCTGCATTTCGGGTACTCTTTTGGGGCGACAGACGCACTGCTAGGGGGGGGGTAGGCCGTAGCCTCTGCATGTGTGTTGGGTGGGGGGTGTGAGAGGGGGTTTTCTTTGTTCGTTTCAGTTCCAATGGGCCTTAATTTTTCTTTCTTTTTTTTTATTCTTTTCTTTCCCTGTTTCTTGGAGTCCTGGGGTGGATCGGGGGTTATGGGTGGTGGCTGGGGTGTATTGTACTGTGTGTTCGTATATATCCTGACCTATCTGACCCCAGCCTGATGTTTTGTGGTTAATGTTTGATGATTTTTCTGATGACCGTAGCCCACCTTTGTCCTGGCTGTATCGTTTGGACTCTGATCCTTCTCGCTTTTTGTTGTTTTGGACACGCTTAAAAACCTTTAAAATTAAACCTTCATTTATCCTACTTCCCGGCAACGCACGTGTTTACAGTGTACCTCGGATTAATCGCGCTTGTCTTATTAAGTTGCTGAGTCGCCTAACGGCTTGCTACTGTGCCTTAAATGTTGTTGTGGCCGGCCCCTGGGTTGTAGGCCCGTATTTGTTTGCTTATAATTTCAATAAAGGTTTTCAAAAAAAAATAAAAAAATAAAATTATTTTGCTTCATCAAGTAAAGTGTCTTGATTTAGTGTTATCTTATTACAGTACTCTGGTTCCATCAAACTTCAAAATTGTTTGCTTTCTTAACTGATGTTCTGTTTTGAAATGTCTATACAGTCCATTGAAATGTATTTAAATTTGTTTTGTTTTTGTAAAATATTGACATTCTATAGCCTTTCCTTTTGCACTCCCTGTAACCCAGCTAAATTGTCTCATAATTGATTTTAAAAAATCCTTTCACTGCATCAGAGAAAGAAAATGAAATGCCAATCCACCTGCTAATAGAAAGGAAAAGCAGCAACTTGTCAGAAGAAATAGTTTGTGGCAAGATAAAAACAAAATGTAAAGGCATCTTTACAGCTTATTGCCATCTGAACTCCAGCATGGTTACTCTGGGGGTGCTACAACACCCCCGCTGCCTGCTGGTGGTAAGACTAAAGGAGTTGACAACACAACACCCACCATCATCAGATGCCCAGCAGAACCACCTCACCTCGAGCTTCAAGGACTGTCACTGAGTCCACAAGTTAGGTAGTCGGACTGTGATAACAGTGCAACCTGCCCTCGAATCTGCACTGCAAACTGCTGCACTCCACGTGCAGCGCGAGCCGCCTCAGGACCTGTGTGTTACCTCAACAAAAATAGGCCCCAATGAGTGTAGTACAGATGACCTGACCTGCTTGTGCGTTGCCCTACACAAGCAAGTGGCGTAGCACTTACAGCATAGTGTCTGGCTGTGTGCACCAATTGTGATACAAGTAGTGAAGCGCGTTAACAATGCGCGTGCCCGCCTTCAATTTTGTGTTTCCAGTCAGTCCGTGGCCTCAATGCGCTACGCATGTGACACAAATGGGCGAAATTTGCGAATTCGCGCAAAATCGAATTTGCGGTCCGCAAAATCCGCGAAGTCGTGCGAATTTGCGGATTTATTTTTTGGGCGCATTCGCGGGGCGCTTTGCGTGTTTGCGGGATTTTTTTCAGCGCAATGACCGCGAAGTTACCCATGCGGTCGTACATGGGCGCGGCCATCTTGTTTCACGTGTTCGCTTTGCGTATTTCAGGTTCCTGGCGTCAGTTGCATGCTCGCGTTGTGCATTTCCTATGTGTAGGCCGCAATTACGTGTTCGCGTCCGTTTTTGCATATTCGCGAGAGAAATATCGCGCAAACTTACCCAGGTGGTACTCAATGGGTGCGGCCATCTTGTTTTTCATTCATTGCCATGCTTCTGGGCATGCTATTTCATTCCTTCCCTAATCTTTGCAATCCTTTGTTTCTTTTTTTTGATCTTTTTTGCTCATTATCTATCTCTCTATTTTTCTACATCTATATTTTGTGTTTTTTTCAACTTTTTGTTACTTTAATAACTACTTTTTTTGTTTAGCTCTCTCTTTTATTTTTTTTTTTCCCCCTATTCTTTTCTTCTTTCGCCCAGGACCGTGGCAAAGGGAGCCGGCAAGTCAAAGGGGAAGGGTCCCGCACCCCGTAGCAGGCTCCCTTGCGGGCGCTTGAGTGCGGAGAATGTACAGGTCAGGGAAGTCTTTAGTGCGGTGGAGGTGGCCGCACTCATTTTCTATGTGCAGCGCCACCTCCCGAAGACCGTGGCAGCAGGGGGAAGGCTTGGTTTAGGGTATGACCTCCGGGAGCGTCGCCAGCTGTGGGATAAGGTGTGCCGGGCCATGCGTAGGGAGTCGGGGGTCCGACGCACCTACCAGCAAGCGATGCACCGGTGGTCGGACCTCCTTGACCGGGAGCAGGACCTGGTCCACCTGCTAAGTGTGGAGATCCCTGGCCTTGGTGAGTAGCTATTTAATAACTACTTTGTTTTCTTCTGCTCTGTGTTATATTGCTAGTATATGTTTTTCCCGAAGAGCAAGAATGCTGAAGATTTGATTACATTGCAGGTAAATTAATGTTTAAATAGCTTCTGTGATTGCAGGTGCTCGCTTGCTCAGTGGCGTTGCTACTATGCTTACTTGTTTGCAACTTTGTGCTCATTTGAGAGGAGAACTGCGTAATGCTAGAGAGACTCGAGACTCAAGTCTAGTCCTTCCTTTGTACACCTGCTGCCACTAAGAAGAGATAGTGGTGGATTGATAGGTTGAGTATATTATTTATGACTTGTTATTTAGTAGTAAGACATGTTTTAGTGGTCTGCAATCATGATGACGGACTGTGTCTGTCACGTAGTAGAACCTTTTTGTTGTTGGTGTAGTTAGTGATTTACATAACTTTCCTAGTGGACGGTCTGCGAATCCAGCAATACTGTACTGTACTATTATTATGAGTCGGTCTGTGTAGGTAGCTAAGCTTGCCCAGTCGGCAAACGGTGTTAAACAAAACTCTGATCCAGCAATAGCTCTAGGCACTGAGTGCAATCCTCTGGGTTGCCCTTGCTGTCTATTCCAGTCTTCTTAATGTAAGTGCTTTGACAATTTCCAACAACAAAATGTCAATGTGTCCACCAACAATAAGGTAGTAGTTGGCTTTTTTGATTTGATAGGAGCACATACCATACCGCTAGTGTTTCAGGGACTATTCTGCACATTCAGAAGTATGGACAAGAGAAATAGGACATTGTTGATGATAGGTGCAGTTCGACTTTCCACATACCTCAGTTCGAACAGAAGTTGAACCCCCAATCCCCTGACCGACTATCTAGTGTGTCTGACCAATGATTACGACCCAGAAGAACAGAAGAAAACTACTGCTGAGTCCCGACCTATCAGATCACGGAAACATGCCTGCAAAGTGCAGTAGTTCAAACCCTTCCGCTCACTCACTCGTGAACAAAAACCACACAGTGTTTGTTAGTTTTAAAGTTTTATTTTCAAATAAGAAATAAAAAAACTATTTCTTCATTTTTAATAGCGCAGTATTCTGAGCGAGCACTGGTGATAGATGACGTTAAAGTTTAAACAACATTCCCTTGAATCAATATACTTCAACTTAACACATCAAATTATTAGAATAACTGTGCGGGAGACCCCACCTTCTTTAAAGCACTTAAAGTACTTCTGGTGATGAGGAGTAGGTGGTGAATTGTCCTGTTGGCAGAAGGGCAATGGATTCTTCTGTCTGTAATTAGAAAAATGGTGAACGTTAAAAAGCAAGCATTCATCAGTTGTGCCAAAAAGTGTAGCATTTAATGGCTAACCATATAAAAGGTTAACACCCTCCCCAAAACCGTCACTTTTTTTCATTCCCAATAATTAAAAATTGGTTATGTATTAACATTTTCTTCCATTACGAGACGAAATAGGGGGTGGTGTATGGCATCTGAAAATATGACATGTTTTTTTCTAGACGTCACAATATCGGATGCGGCACCTAACTCCACCAGTGCCGGGGCCAGCAGTGCGGAGGGGTCCACTCCAGGAGGTGATGTGGCGGCGCCATTAGTGCCACCAGGAGGAGCTGTGGGGGATGGCTCAGAGGTGGCGGACGGTGGTAAGTTATTATACTCCTTACTTATTGACATTTTTGAGTAGGCTCGCAAAGGAGTGTATGATGTACTGTGCAGTAGACAGTACACTAGTACAAGTACACTGTACTGTTAAGAACAGTTACTAATTTAGAACTACATTTTTGCCAATCACGGAGAAGACAGTCAACCTTGACTTAGCAATAGCATTAGCGGCGGTAGTTATCGGGTAAGCAATGGCCCCCTCTATTTGACTTCAACTCAGCTGGGAAACTTTTATCGTGAAGCCAAGTCATATCAGATGAACTTGAGGGATGTGAAGAACGAAAAGGGAAAGAAGGGTGAAAGGAAGGATGAGCGAGTCATAACATTTATGACTGTAAAGAATTATACGTGTTTTTGAATGCAGGCAGAGGTGGCTGATAGGAAGGAATCAGATGCATGGCTGCTTGAAGCAAGGATGGTTGTAGGAGAAAGAAAAGATGACTGCCTGTGTGGGTGAATCAGAAAATGCATGTGTGGTGTGCATTGCAATGTATCATTTAGGTCAAACTCAAATGCAAGTCAAGACGGTGGTTTACCAAATAAAATGAAAAGGGTGTTGGTTGTTGAGAAAAAGTAAACTTGGTACAGTTGAGACATTAGGAAGAATGATAGACGTTTACTTTGGAAGCCTGTATGGTATCTTCTTCTTCCTCATAGATAGCAGAGGTGTATGTAGTAGAGCAGACGCTCAGTGGATGAAGAGTGTTACTTTGAACAGCATGTCCGTGCCAGAGTAGCAAAGCTGAGGAAATCCAAATACTAGAAGTTGTGATTGTTCAGTAATACTCCCTTGACTAACAGTACAGTAGTTTACTTTGCAAGCACAGCATATATTATGTATGTATTGTATAGTTGACATTATATCAAGTCAAGTCCCTTCCTCCGGCAATTATGGGTACCACACTCACTCCCTATGTTAATAATGTTCTTTCAGCTGTGTCATGGGTGGACTATCGCTGTTGTTCACTCAATCTATCAAAACAAAGCACCTAAAGTCATCCATCATATAAGCAAAGATCATATGACCGGCAGGATATATGATCAGAAATTAATAATCTTAATTTTCCTTTTGTAGTAGTCAAGGCCCGGGGGGCAGTGCAAAATATAAATTACATTGAGCAGTAGCCCTTGATGTAACCGAGTATGGCCAGTGCCACCCCTATAGCAAAGTAAGAGCTTCCCTATCCCCACCTGCATGTACTGCTTAAAGTAATGCGAGTATGCGTCATCATGGCTTGTGTCTGTTTTTCTTGGGTGCAAGCTGAGTGAGCTGGCATCATGCCGGCTACCACAAGTTCACGTACAAGTAATTTCTTTTGTAAAACAAGAGAAAAAAAGAAGAAGACTGGTGTAGTCTCTGACTCTCTGACTATGTAGTAGTGAATCCATACTGCTGCTAGTAGAATTCCTGTAACTCCCACTAATGTCACACGCCAACAAAGACGGCAGAAAGCTACATGCCAAAATGTTGTACTGTGCTTGCAAGTTGCTAGTGTTACTGTGAGACAACTTTCTGTTGATTTATTTTGAGTACATAGTATACGCGTTAATATTATTTTGTGTGGTGGTGGGCGGGGGTTTACTGTACGTTTGGTTTCTTCAAACTTACCAGCATGAATTATCTAAACGTCCATAAATGTACAAAAGTGCCACTAACAGAGTTAGTGAATTCAATTGCCCTACTAGTACTTTACTAGTACTACTGTCAGTCTCTCCTCCGAGTCCTAGCCCATTATTCTACCTCCCCAAAATGCTTATCTTACCTGTGATTCGTGTTTGAGAATAGGGCTAGGCACAGGGCTGGCTGCATGGCAAATGGCGATTAAGGTTAGGTGTTGACTTGAATCCTGGACGGATGAAATATCATCATTGTGCTGGTAGTAGTAGTGGTACACACTGGCAGTAGCAGCATATGAAAAAAAAGGGAATGAAACATTGAGTGGTCTGAGCGTAGCATTAGAAACAGTACGATAGTACGGTAGAGAACAGTGCCATAAATTGTAGCCTAAGCAGTGCTAAAGTATTAAAAATATAAATACTAGTTGCGTGGAGTATGGCTACTATATAAGAAATAGTATTAAGGCAAAGGACACAGCAACGTAAGCATTAAGCATTCGATTCGTCACCTGTAGGAGGAGGATGTTGTTGATGATCAATCCACAATGGCGCACGTGAAATTTTGATTTGAATGATTTTTCTGTTGCTTTGACCTTATCCTCCCCAGCAAGTGTGTGGAATTTATTGTTGTCATTTAGTCACACCTCAATGAAAAAAACTACACAGCCCAGGGGAAGAGGGTTAGGGTTTGAAAATTGGATGGGAATGGGGTTTTTTGGGAAAGTTTTGTGGAGAGAGGAAAAAAAACACAGCATGGACAAACAACGAATGAAGAAAAGCAAATCTTTGGATTCGAAGATATCCATAAACCTTTTAAGGGACATAAAGGAAGTGCACTACTGCATGCATGAAGTTGTTTGCTAAATGGATGGTTAGGTTTTTTTTTGTTTTTGTTTTTTTTGCAGAGTTTTATATAGCGCGAACTAGACCCGAACTGAATCAGGTATCAGAGCGCTTTACATAGCACCAGTTACGTTACATGAGGACACGCATTCATTTTAGGCACGGGGAGATTAAGTGATTTGCCCAGAATCACAGGAGGTTTTTGGCGTCATTACCGAGACTTGAACCCAGATCCCCAGGTCTGAGGTCGAGCGCCCTAGCCGTTAGGCCAACTCCTCCCCCTACTACAACTTACTAGTAACTATGAAGAAACAATTTGACAGTACAGGGCTGCAGTAATTACGCAATTTCACTTGCCTCTCTGCCCTCAGAGAGAATAAACACTTATTAGTACATTAAATGAGTTTTAAAAATAGCAAAGAAACTTATCAAATAGCAGGAGGGATGAATTTGAAGCAGAGAGCAAACAAACGCACAGTCACACTCGTAGAAGTTCAAGTTCACAACAATAACATTTAAAAGATAAGGAGAAGTGAAGAGGATACTGTAACTGTATGTTGTAGTTGTCCTGTGGAATTTGTGAAATTGCATGCATCCAGCCATTCCTCTTATTCGCGGTACTCCTCCTTTCGATCTGACGCTCCGTCGATCAATCTTGGTGACCAGACACACTTTCCACTGCCTGCCTGATGTGGAATTGCGGACCGCTAATGGTAAGCCTGAGTTAATCGTTTGTTCCATGGCACAGGGTAAAAGCCGGCCTGTAATTGTTGATGGAAAAACAGGAAGTGATATTAAAACACCACGGAGAAATAAAGTATAAGGTACGCTGTGTCGTGCAAAAATAACACTTTCAGTTTCAGAGGTGACAGTATTACATACAAGCATCATTTCGAAAGTGTGTACCCTGAGTCTCCTTTTCAAGGATAGCAACTATGGGTGAATTTTTTGCGGTTCTGCGGTCCGCGAAATCGCAAAAAAATCCACAAATTTGCGCGAAATTGCAAAAAAATCTGAGAATTTGCGGGTTTTCTGGCAAACTCGCGGATTTTTTGCGATTTGCATAACTATTACTGGAGTACTTTCTACTGGCTAATCCAGTAAGTGCTACCTCGTTGGGTAAATGTATAGTGCTTTTCCTACACTACAGCTGCGTAAAGTGCCAGAAGAGTTGTCTCCAGTGACATCTGCAATAACGCATTACCGGCAATGTTAGCTTATGCGCCGAAATGCACCTCAGAAACAGGGCCAAATTCCCCTTTCCCCTCAACCTACAACCAAACTGCTACTTTTACACAAAATTAGACCTTCCCAGCAGAGCTCCCAGACCCCTAAACCCACTTCCAAAAATATAGAACACCCCCAAACAGCCCCCCAAAAACATGCAATACTGCTACTTCGCAGAGGCCCAAGTTAAAATCGTGTCAAAATGCACTCTGGAACTAGGCCCAAACCCCCCTTTTCCACCATGGATTTTCTTCAAACCACTTGCAATCAAAATTAGACCGTCCCAGAAGTGCTCCCAGACCCCTCAACCCACTCCCAAAAATCTAGAACACCCCCAAACAGCCCCCCAAAAACATGCAATACTGCTAAAAAAAAAAACGTTTCCACCATGGATTTTCTTCATACCACTTGCAATCAAAATAAGACCTTCCCACCGTGCCTCCCAAACCCCTAAACCCATCCCCAAAAATCTAGAACACCCCAAAACAGCCCCCCAAAAACATGCAATACTGCTACCTTGCAGAGGCCTAAGTTAAAATCGTGCCAAAATGCACTTTGAAACTAGGCCCAACCCCCCCTTTTCCACCATGGATTTTCTTCAAACCACTTCCAATCAAAATTAGACCTTCCCAGCAGTGCTTCCAGACCCCTAAACCCACCGCCAAAAATCTAGAACACCCCCAAACAGCCCCCCAAAAACGTGCAATACTGCTACCTCTCAGAGGCCTAAGTTAAAATCGTGCCAAAACGCACTCTGAAACACGGCCCCCAAAAACACCCCTTTTCCACCATGGATTTTCTTCAAACCACTTGCAATCAAAATTAGACCTTCCCAGCAGTGCTCCCAGAGCCCTCAACCCACTCCCAAAAATATAGAACACCCCCAAACAGCCCCCCAAAAACATGCAATACTGCTACCTTGCAGAGGCCTAAGTTAAAATGGTGCCAAAATGCACTCTGAAACTAGGCCCCCAAAAACACCCCTTTAACACCATGGATTTTCTTCAAACCACTTGCAATCAAAATTAGCCCTTCCCAGCAGTGCTCCCAGACCCCTCAACCCACTCCCAAAAATATAGAACACCCCCAACAGCCCCCCAAAAACATGCAATACTGCTACCTTGCAGAGGGCTAAGTTAAAATCGTGCCAAAACGCACTCTAAAACTAGGCCCAAATCCCCCTTTTCCACCATGGATTTTCTTCAAACCATTTGCAATCAAAATTAGACCATCCCAGCAGTGCTGCCAGACCCCTCAAACCACTCCCAAAAATATAGAACACCCCCCAAACAGCCCCCCAAAAACATGCAATACTGCGATCTTGCAGAGGCCTAAGTTAAAATCCTGCCAAAACGCACTCTGAAACTAGGCCCAAACCCCCCTTTTCCACCATGGATTTTTTTCAAACCACTTGCAATCAAAATTAGACCTTCCCAGCAGTGCTCCCAGACCCCTAAACCCACTCCCAAAAATCTCGAACACCCCCAAACAGCCCCCAAAAACATGCAATGCTGAGACCTTGCAGAGGCCTAAGTTAAAATCGTGCCAAAACGCACTCTGAAATTAGGCCCAAACACCCCTTTTCCACCATGGATTTTCTTCAAACCCCTTGCTATCCAAATTAGACCTTCCCACCGTGCCTCCCAAACCCTTAAACCCATCCCAAAAAATCTAGAACACACCCAAACAGCCCCCCAAAAACATGAAATACTGCTACCTTGCAGAGGCCTAAGTTAAAGTCGTGCCAAAACGCACTCTGAAACTAGGCCCAAAACACCCCTTTTCCACCATGGATTTTCGTCAAACCACTTGCAATCAAAATTAGACCTTCCCAGCAGTGCTCCCAGACCCCTCAACCCTTTCCCAAAAATATAGAACACCCCCAAACAGCCCCCCGAAAACATGCAATACTGAGACCTTGCAGAGGCCTAAGTTAAAATCGTGCCAAAACGCACTCTGAAATTAGTCCCAAACCCCCCTTTTCCACCATGGATTTTCTTCAAACCGCTTGCAATCAAAATTAGACATTCCCAACTCTCATCCCAGATAAGCAAATCCACTAAGAACCTCCTACAACACACTCCAATCGCACCCTAAAAACACGCAATAATCGGAAATTAACATGGGCGCCTATGGAAGCGGTTTCCTTTCCTCGACTTTGCCTAAACACACCCTTCCCACCAATCGATTCCTCCCAAATTTCCTGCACAACGACCAATTCCCCCTCCCTACCACTCACAGAATCCCCGTTCCCCTAGCTCAACTGGAACGCCGCAAACACACTTTCTCCTTCCCCCCCCAACCGCCCATTGGATAACATGGCAAATCGCGCCTTGACAACAAATTGCTGTTTTCAGCACTTCCACTACTTCGATCCTCTTGAAACTTACCAGGACACTTGTTCCAGCGATTCCCAAGAATCTCAGCAAGGCAGAACAAAATTGATCCACTGAAAGGTGTACGACTTTTCACTCAATGGTGCCTGCCTTGACCGTCTGCATGGCCCTGCCGCAAGCATGGGCCAAAAATACGTTCCGCTCAAGAATTTTGCGAGATTCGCGGATTGCGAATTTGCCAGTGAAAATCCGCAAATTTCGCGAGCGGAACAGATTTTTGGCCCATGCTTGCGACAGGGCCATGCAGACGGTCAATTCAGGCACCACTGAGTGAAGCAACCTGATGTAGCATACCTAGGCTCTTTTTCACAGACAGACAAAGCATATCTAATTGTATGCAGCAAGCCACATAGCCCCAATTTTACATGAACTGCTGTCTGGACTCTGCCTGGCATAACAACACTACACTGCCTCGACCACTCCATACCACGACTAGACAGACATGTAGTTCTGCTGTAGTAGTTGTTGTAGACTGGTTTACCTGTTTGCCACTCACGAATTTGCCATAGTTCTTCCGTAAACTGACGCTGATGATCCATCCATCCCAGTGAGTGACTGTAAAGAAAAAATATATATTATTTAATCAATCATCATGATATATTGGCAAACAGTGAGTCCAAGGACATTTTGAATATTGGAAAATGCAACGTAGTGGCCCCTGCAGTTGAAGTACAATTTGAATTAAACAAGGTAAAAAAAAGCAGAGTAGACTTGAAATACAATTAGTGTGTAAAAGATTAAATAATAACAGAAGACATATGATTCATTTCATGCACAACAAACAAACAGCAATTGCTTTCATCAGAGCCAGACAGCCATTGCTGTCCACTGCATGCCATCTTCTCATTATTCATTACCTGTTCCACTTTTTGTCCGCATCTTCTTCTGAAAGTGACGGCCCACAGGGCAGCCTCTCCTGTCAATTTCAGAAGTAACTGTCAGCAATCAGCAAGCATGTACTCAGTAATTCCAGTCCCACTTGAGGGGACTCGTCTACGAAGACAAAGTTTCTTGATTCTGCGTAATTCAGCCATCTGCCTTGAGGGAAATGGATAGGGGGAGTCTGGAGGAGGAGGAGGATAGAGGAGCATGATTGAGTTGTGAACTTGTGAACCTCAGGAATGCAGACTGCGGCACCTTCAAATCAATATGGAAATAAGATTAAGACAGTGCTGCTGATGGACTTGTTGTGATTAGGTGATTAGAGTTTTGTTGTGGTAAAAGTTGCAAAACAAAGAAAGACACACAGGAATAAAAGTGAATAAGGATGAAAAAAAAGGAAGTCATTTTCAGGCATCTGTGTCAGGGAAGTGGAGCTCGTTCTCAAACTCTGTGAATTGAGACGGGAGTAGGTCAGCTAACAGAGAAGAACTTCCGTCACCTAAGTCGGTGTCCTCTTCTTCCTGCGTGCATTCACGTATTTTGTAATCTGGTGGTATGTAGTGCTGATTCATCTTGATCATTGTTAACCTCTCCACGTTTTTGGGCAAGAGGCGGGTCCTTTTTGAAGTTACAATGGCACCAGCAGCACTGAAAACACGTTCAGAAGACACACTTGCGAGTGGGCAAGACAATTCATTTAGAGCCAGGGTGGTGATCAGTCGCCATAGAGGCCTTTTCCCATACCAATACAGCAATGGGTTCTGATTAACAAAGACCTCTGTTGGGTCATCCAGATAGGCCTGCACCATAGACTCAAGGTGCTCCAGGGTTGCTCCACTTTGCGTACCATCTGTGGCCTTTGCATCACTGGAACGAGCAAACCCTTGATGAGTTAGCCTATCCGCTTCCGACAATATTATGGCTGGGCCTGGTGCAGGTGAGGATGATGATACGGTTGCTGGTGTCCTTAACGGCTGTGAGGGAAAGTGACTCCCTTCGGCCACAGATTCAGAAGTGGAACTTGACGCCGGATGGCCTGCTGATTCAGTAGTACTTCTGCCGGTTCCTTCAATTTTCTGCCGCTCTTTTTCGAACCGAGTGGCTGACAGAGCTAGCCAATGTTTGTACTTTGAAACATCGGCTTCATTAAAAGGAATGAATGCTTTGCTGGCCACGGCCTTTTTGTACCGTGGATCCAGAATAGTGGCACAAATGTAATGTTGTTCTGTATGTATTTTTTTAAGCCTTTCATTGTCAACTAGGCGGCTTAATAACCTCTCCGCCAACTGATATGCGTCTTGCTTTTCAGCATCATCTCGGAACATTGAAGACACCGCCTTCAGTTGGTGCTCTAGCATGCGCAACAATGGGATAGCTTTGCCCAAAGAACAGTCCTCCCTGCTGACTTCACGCGTGAAGACCTCAAAAGGACGAAGCATGTCTGTCAGGCTTTTAACTAGCTTCCATTCCTCCAACTCTAGCCACATGTCTTTCATAGTAGAACCCAGTGCAAAGACATACTGATTAATTACGACCCACTGCTCAGACAGACACTCAAGCATGTAGAAGGTTGAGTTCCAATGTGTTACCACCTCCTGGATAAGTCCTCTGACTGGCAGTCTACGTTCACGTTGCATGTTCCTCAGCTGCTTCCGGGCCTTAAAAGAATGGCTGAAATGTGTGCAGATTCTTCGGCAGGTGGTCAGTAACTTGCTGACTGTGTTTTCTTTTTTCAAGAAATCTTGCACAACAATGTTAATACTGTGCGCCAAACACAGCACTCTGAAATAGCCACCCTCCTGCTTGGCCTTAACTATATTACTGCCATTATCGATGGAAACATAACCAATCGTGCGACTTCTTGGATGCAGCCATTCATAGACCTTACTCTGAAACTCATTCAAAATGTTTTGTGCAGTATGAGATTTCTCCATGGCAAACATGGCTACTGTTGCATGTTTCCGAGTAGCTTGAAAAACTGTGTCCGGGTCAACACCTGCATTTAACTTGTCTCTAACCCCTTTAAAAGAGACCCAGTGTGCAGTGATGCACATGTAATCAAGGGCTTGGCAACTGGTCTACATGTCTGTTGTCAGGTGGATAGTGTGAACAGCACTCTTCTGCAAAGCTGCCCCAATCACCTCCAGCACATCTTGATGTAGTGCTGAAACTGCAACTCTGGCAAAGTAGGACCAGCTAGGAACCTTCCATTTAGGGCAGACTGTTGCCACAAATTCTAGAAAACCCACCCCTTCCACGAAAGAAAAAGGGAGAAGGTCCAGCGCTAGCATTTTAGCCAGCTTTGCATTATACAGACGTGCCGTTGGGTGGTTGCGTTCAAATGGCGCCTCCGACTAAAACATGCTTCTAATGGTGGTCTGGACCGTTTTACGTGATGATGATGATGATGCAGACTTCTTCAAACCAGTTAGGCTCATTGATGTACTTTTTCGCATTGGTGTCTCTCCCAGACTCTTAGTGTGGCTCATACATGTTGCTGGGGTAGAGGGTGTGGGTGCTACCACTGCAGTGCTGCTGCCAGGGGTACTGGGTGTACCAGAAAAAATGTCTGTCGCTTCTTCACTTCCCCCCTGCACGATCAGCCCCTCGTCATCATCAGATTCAATATGAATGGATACATTTGGATTTGTTGTACTTTTGTATTCCCGAATCTTCCTTAGGTGCGCCTCCCAAATGATAGTGTGGTGTTTTTGGAGATGACCTCCAGAACCATAGTTGGTACCAAGCTTACCCCGACTAACTACACTTTTACAAATCGAACAAACGACCATGTTTTCTGCCTTTTTGCTAACACTAAATAAGTCCCAAACTGGGGACTGGAGATGTCTGCTGGTGGTGGAGGTGCTACTTTCAATGCCAGATGAAGTGGAGGATGGGTGAGGCTGAATTTGACTCTGTTGTGCACTTACAGCACCACTACTTGAGGTAATGGAGGTCGAGCTGGATGGAGGTCCCTGCCGGCCCTTCTGACGAGAAAATATGGAAGCTGTAGGTCGTGTTGGTGTAGTAGTTAACTGCATTGGTGGTGGTACCAGTGCCACTCCGCCCACATCCCGTTCAGCAACACTTCGGGATAGGGTCAAAATGTCTGTCTGCATGCCCGCTGGGGCTGGAGTGACGACTGTGATGACTGGGTCATCGTCAGACTGTACATCAGCAGCAGAAGACACCACTTCTTGTTCGTCGTCATCACCCATAAGTGGAAGCCTTGCGGGAACCTTCCTTTTAGGCTTAGCTACCTTTGTCGGCTCATGGCGTGCCTCACTCTCAGACTGCATTGCTGGGTTCCAATCAACATCAAGATCATCAGAAGGAAGGGTGCTTGAAGAGGAACTTGTAGTAGTAGCCCTTCTTGACCTTTTTCTTGCTGGGGATCATCTGGAAAGCAATGGATCATCATCAGGAGGAGTGGCTTCCTCGGATGATACCTCCGCTTGAATCTCCATTTCCTGATGTGCCCCTACTTCTGGAGGAACAAGCATTGTGGGCAGTTGTGCCGCTCCATGCGCCTCTATTTGCGCCTCTATTTGCGCCTCTCCATGTGCTTGCGCCTCTCCTTGCGCATGTACTTGCACTTGTACTAGTTGCACCTGTGGTTGTCGTTGCGGCTGTGGTTGTTGAACACTCGTCAGATGAGTTACATCATGCATTGATTGGATGCTACTTTCTTGCGATGAGCCAACATCACTGGTCGGTGGTGATTGAGCAATTACAGTGGCTGCCTCTGCAGCAATCATGGTCTTGGACCTAACTTGGCGTGGTGGCACTTAGTCCAATGAAGCGGAGGTGCTGCTCCCAGCTTGGTCCCCGGCGGACACCGCTACTGCTGCAGGCGTCTTTTTTTTCCCAAAAAAGGTGTCTGTGGGCACACCAGTTTCCTTGGTAGGTGGTGTCACTTGCTTCTTCTGCTCCTTCTTACTGGCAGTGGCACTGGCAACTTTTTTCGTAGAGGCGCTACGGCCACCTTTCTTTGGGCCCATCTTCTTCAGATGTCAGAACAGCAGGCCACAGCTGCACGAGTTGCAGAGTTGTCTGTGGCCACACGTTACGTCACGTGATGTTGTACTGTATACACCGCTGCAGGACTTCTTCCTGGCACTGATGATGAACGATGACTGATGTGATTCTCTTGTGCACCTAAAAGCAAAGGAAGCCAGAGGAACAGCAGTTAAATAAATGTTGCATATGTCGTGCTTCAATTAATATTTGCAACTAGGCAGTGCATTTATTATTATTAAAACAACACACCCAAAAACAGAAAGACACAAAATAAAAATTGCAATTCTAATCCAAAATGGATGTTTAAATTAATAGAAGAGAGACCACATCGAGAGAATTGGTGCATGCACCACTGACTACCCCTGGGCCTAATGGATCAAAGCAAGGCAAACTGGGTGCAGGCCTGAGCACACTTCCTGGCTTCAAAATGGCCCCTTGACCCCCAGCCACATGGCCAGGCCCTGCCTGGACCAGGCCTCAAAATGGCCCCCACCCACATGGCCAGGCCCCAACAACACCCCAAAAAGTCAAAAAACACACACAAATCACCACAATCCAATGCCATCCATGCCCTCAATGATGTTTAAATTCAAGACACCCCACAGAAAGACTTGGTCCATGCACCACTCACTACCCCTGGGCCTACTGGCTAGTGTGGCTTTACAGGCACCCCAAAATTAAAAAAAATCCACATATAGTGAACTAAAATTCAATGACATTATTGAGATTTAAGTTCAACAAAACTCACAGAAACAGTTGTATCATGCACCCATGACTAACCCTGGGCCTACTGGATACTGTGGCTACCCACAATATGTTATGTTATGTTAATATTTTTTATACAGCGCACAGCTGCCCCAGCAAAGGGGCGTCCTGGCGCTTGAACAAGTACAAAAACATAACACGCAGAAAGAGGGAGAGACGGCTAACCAAGTACAGTGAACAGAAAAGTTTTGATAGCACGCCTAAAAAACGGACAGATTATCCAGGGCTCGAATATGCACCGGGAGGGAGTTCCATAACCCAGCGGCAAGCACTCGGTAGGAGCGGCCACCCATCCTGCTGAGTTTAAAACGGGGGCAAACCGCGAGATGAAGAGCCTCCGATCTCAAGGACCTTAAAGGAACATAGGGGGTGAGCAAGTTAGCAAGTGCAGGCGGCGAGGAACCCTTCAAAATTTTGAAGGCCAGACAAAGCGCTTTAAACTTAATTCTTTGCCTAACCGGCAGCCAATGAAGGGCAGAAATAGTGCTGGAAACTGAGCAATGCCTAGGGAGACCAACAATAGTTCGCGCCGCAGCATTCTGTACCCTTTGTAGCCTAGATGCCTCAGCCTGGTTTACTCCCAGCATCAGTGCGCTACCGTAGTCCAGCCGAGACAGAACTGAGGCTTGGACCACGAGCTGCCGGGTGGGGGGGTCAAAAAACTTGAGGATTGGCCTTAATCGTCGCAGGATTCCGTAACAGGTGGCAGCAACCTTCTTCGTATGACCCGTAAAGGTAAGTGCCGGATCCAGCCATACCCCTAAGTTCTTACTTCGGAAGCAGGAACGGGGGTGACGCCCAATTCTGGAGGCCACCACTGATCTCCCCAAAGCTCCACATGTTTCCCCAGAACCATGACTTCGGTTTTATTGCCATTCAATTGTAAACAATTGGTTTTTAACCAATTTGCCACTGCCACAAGTCCTGCTCGGAATCTGGGGGCATCCACTTCGGGGTCTCCACTCAGTGTCACCGCCAGCTGCGTATCGTCTGCATATGAGGTCATCGTCAAACCCCACTGTTTGACGGTCGCAGCTAGCGGTTTCACGTAGAGGTTGAACAAGGTCGGGCTCAACGAGGAGCCCTGAGGGACCCCCAGGTTCAACGGATGGAAGATGGACTGGCAAGGTGGTATAGCCACCTTAAAGAAGCGATCAGAAAGGAACGAGCGGAACCACTGAAGAGCAATCCCTGCTACTCCAGCTTCCTCTAGGCCCTGAATCAAAATACGGTGGGACACCGTATCGAACGCGGCGCTCAGATCTAATAGAAAGAGCGCCGCCGTCTGCCCAGAGTCAAGCACCAGACGCAAATGCTCAGTCATATAGAGCAAAGCAGTCTCGGTGCTGTGTCCCGGTCGAAAACCATTCTGACTCGGATCTAATATATGATTATGAGCAAGATGTTCAGTCAAGATGGAATTAACATGAGCCTCAGTGACTTTGGCCGTCCAGGGGAGAAGAGATATGGGGCGATAGTTCTCTGGCAAAAGCGGGTCTGCATTTGCCTTCTTTAAAACTGGGGTGACTACCGCCTGTTTCCATGCGGAGGGGACCAAACCGATAGATAACGACAGGTTGATCAAGGTAAGTATCGGGACCCGACACAGAGGGGAGAGCAACTTAATTTGAGCTGGCTTCAGCGGATCCAGAGGAGAGCCTGATTTAATCCTGAGGCTCAGTTTGTCAAAACCCTCCATAGACAAGTCAGGCAAGGAGGTCAGAGTCTCATAGCCCGAGAGCTTCGGGCCAGCTAGCTCTGGATCAGACAGAGACAGGTCAAATCCTCGGTAGATAGCCTGCACTTTCTCCAAAAAAAAGGAGGCTAGACTCTCGCAATGAGAGTCGGTGCAAATTTCTGCCGAGGTGGCTCTTTTATTCATAAGGTCTTTAAGGACCTTGAAAATTAATTTAGAGGGGTTGGTACTGGTTTGGAATTCCTGGGCATAGTATGCGGCCCGAGTTCTGCAGATTGCCCTATGATAGGTCTTCAGTTTTGCAAAATAAGAGGATTTCAGGCTGAGGTCATAGGACTTCCTCCATTCCCTCTCAGCTTTCCGGCAGATTTTTTTAAGCATGGCAAGAGAGTCATTATACCACGGGCTGGGTACCTTAGAATGACATTTTGACCAGCGCATAGGTATAAGGGAATCAAGGGCATCCGAAATCCAATTGCAAAACAGGTCGTATCCTCGTTCCACATCCAAGAAAGGGCTCAAGGGTTTCTGCTCCAGTAACCTGTAAAACTCCTCAAGTTTGAGCTTGTGCCAGTGTCTTTTAAGAATCAGCCTATCCACAAGTTTGAATGGCATACTATCAATGGGACAGAGAACTTCCACCAATAGATGGTCGTTCCAGCCAACCGGGATCGGGTTGGACACCTTCATCCTCTCCAAAGTGGAGAAGAAGGGATCAAGGATGTGTCCCCCAGTGTAAGTGGGACGTGTTACAAGTTGGACAAGTTGCAGTGCTTCAAGATCTGCAAGCAAAGTGTCTATGGCTATGGATGACACGCGGTCAAAGTGGATGTTGAGGTCGCCAGTGATGTTGAAGTTCGCACAGCTAGGTGCTAGAGAACTTACCGTATCAGCAAGGGCGGTCTTGAAAGCTGTGTCATTGCCTGGAGGGCGGTAAATAAGAATGCCACTCAGCGTGAAATGATGAGTAAAGGACACTTTAAAATATATATTTTTTAAGTTGTGAAAAAGTTTTAAAATTGTAGTTGCAGCAACTGCAATGCCCCAAACAAACAACACCAACTTACTTGTAAAATCTCAAATCCAAAAGTGATCCAAAAACTCCAAAGTCCAAAAAGTCCTTAAATACAAATATCCAGCAGCAGCCACAAAAAGTAATCCTTCCAGCTCCAGATCCAAATGAAAAGTGACCAGGAGATGGACAAAGCACTGGGAGAAGCCTGCTGGACAGGAACAGGAAGTTGGAGACTCTGGGGCACTTCCTTCCTCCCACCCACCCCCAAAAAAGGACTCCTTGCACAAAAAAAGTGCAGCCAAATCTCAATCTGAGGAGTTATTCTGATCAAAATCATAATTTTCAGAAGGTTTATGCTGTGGATTTCTTGTGCAGAATTGCAATTTTTGCAAGTTAGGGAAAGCGAGCTAATCAAATCTCCCGCCGGAAGTCAGCTGCGCGCCGCATCTACGTGTTCGCAATTGTTTACTCCTGCGATACGTGATCGCGGGCCCTTATGACGTACTCGCGTTGTCAAACTCTCGCTGTGCAAGACAGCGGGGGGCGATGACGTACACGCGGTCGAAAAACTCTCGAGCGATCACGCAGCAAGATCCAAAATGGCACAGCACACGCAAACCGGGAGAAAAACCACTCGGCGGACTCAGAATCACGGTAAGTCAACGAAGCGCGCGCGATATTGTATTTTTCAAGCGCACCAAGCAAAAAATTCCGCTAGCTTGCGAATTGCGGATTTTTGGGCAAATTCACGCAATTCGCGGAACGCGAATTTGCCAAAAATCCGCAAATTCCGCCAACGGATTTTCAGCCCACCGTTGTGGTCACTGACTTACGTACCTACGGAGGGTAACATGCAGAGTGCAGTAAGAGTGTGAATTTTCACTGTGCACGTAGTAAAAAACACACAACACGGAGGCTGGCGGTGTTGGTGGTCCGTCTGTGTGTTGGTGTAGTGCTGTGATCTGTTTCCCGCGCTTCTTCGCGGTGCCAGGCGGACCCCGTGCCGCCTTCACCCGGAAGTGTTGCTTATATGCCAGCTCCTCGTTAGACGCCCACCAGGAGCCCCGCGATGAGTCATGTGGGGCCCCACGGCAGCAACAAGCCTCGGGACGAAAATACAAAGTACAGGAAGCGACACCACAAGCGTGAACCGTTAATCCCCAGGGAGAAGAGGACGAGGGTAATTGTGAAAGTCTGCTCCATTCTCCCAGCGCCTAGAAATGAAGGCTCCTCGGCACATTTAACACAAAGAACACATCTGGGGCTTTGCAGCAGGATGGAGATGTTATCAGAGTTACGTGATTGGCTGCTAAGCAGGGCCACTGGAATAATGCGATTTTGAGTCTGTAGGGTTTCCCACATAATAATGTATTCGCTGCATTCGCCATATTATCCATCAACTACTGCATAATCTGCAGAGTTTAACAAACCGATCTAACTCAAACGGATCAAAAGTTACTAAAAATGCAGCAACCCGTGTTACATTGCAGTGGAACGCCTTTTGCAAAGCTTGAATGGTCACCCTTCTGTTGCTTATTGCTATATTTGAGTGGTAAACTGGTTCTAATATGATGAAACCTATGCCAAGACAATGTTAAAAAGTGTAAAAATTACAAAATAATGAAGTAATAGTATCACAAAATGTGTCCCATTACACCACGTAATTTGTGTTTCCTTGCTGCATCATTTAGTAAAACCTGCCACATAATTTCATCCTCCCCTGTCGCATTATTCAAGTATCCCTACTGTTAAAGATCCAGGAACGGCACTTTTGTGTTTTGAAAGCACGTGCACAGGTACCCCTGCATGGCTCAATGGTTAGAGCGGCAGACCCTGATGCAGAGGTCTGGCCCGGGACCAGGGTTCAATTCCTGCCTCGGTGGTTCTTGGACTCAATTTCAGCAGACCTGATAATTCTCGCCTCGGTGCCTAGTCTAATCATGGGTCCCACTCTGGGCAATAGCTTTCCTAATCTCCACAACGGCCCCAGCAGCGCTTGGATGGCTGGCACCCCCTAGGGGGGTGCCCAGGAGTGGACATTTCACAGGAAAGCCAGGATGGGTTCCACAGCGGTATGAATACAGCGCTACGAGACCTCTGGGTAGAAGTGCGCTATATAAATACAAACACATTTACATTTACCCCGCCATGTACAACCTGGCAGCGCCCTGTAGCACCATTCAGTGGCACAGTAACTTCTGGCTTGATTTACACATCACTAGTTCATAGAAAGTGTTTGCTTCTGTGCTGTTGAATTAACATTAACCATTGATATTTGCATCTCTTAGAAATGGCAAACTTGTTGATATAAGCACTATGCTGAAATAAGGTAATGATAATATGGGGGAACGTTCCCGCAGATGTTACTTTAAGACGGCTACATTAGAAGTTGGTGGACTGAGTACATGGACTGTATGCATTTGGGTATCTGAAAAGCGTTTTGTAAAGAGGTGAAACTTCCCAAACAACTTCACCCACAAATGAAATAGCGGCCCAGTCAAGCCCAGTCTGTTTTGGGTCACTTATTTCCACATTCATTCAATATTCTGATGACGCACATTTTGTACACTTATTACGGGATGCGTTGACACACAGTCATAAAATAATATGCCATGCAGTATCTAAGACCTGACTTTAAATAGAAAGCTGTGGCAATACGTTCCCTCCATTGTCAATAAAAAGGGTTAATAATGTATTTAATTAAATATCATTAAAAGCCTGGGGCAGTGCATGTCGCCCTATTGTCAATAAAACTCTAATGCAACATGTTCCCATCATGGTCAGTAAAAGGTTGGTGCAATATATTCAATCCATGTCAATAAAAGGCTGAGGCAGTTGGGTTCCCTCCACTGTTAAAAGTGCCAAGGCAATGTGTTCAATCAGTCGTCAATGAAGGACTCAGGCAAGACATTTCAAACTATTGCCAAAAACTGGGGCAATATGTTACCTCCACTCTAATTAAATGGCTATGGAAAAATGTGCAATCGTTGTCAGTAAAAAAGCTCGGGCAGTACGTTAAATCCATATCAATAAAAGGAAGAGGCAATTAATTCCATCCATGTCAATAAAAGGTTGAGGCAATGGGTATAATCCAGGTCAATAAAATGCTGAGGCAGTGGGCAAAATCCATGTCATAAAAGGCTGAGGCAATGGGTACAATCCCTGTCAAAGAAAATACTTAGGGACTGGGATCAATCCATGTCAATAAAAGGTTCAGGCAACGGGTACAATCCAGGCCAAAAAATCCTGAGGCAGTGGGCAAAATCCATGTTATAAAAGGCTGAGGCAATGGGTGCAATCCATGTTAATGAAGGAGAACTACGGCAATGGCTTCAATCCATGTCTATGTCAAAAGGCTGCGGCAATGGGTACAATCCATGTCAATAAACAGCTACGGGAATGGTTTCAATCCATGTCTATGTCAAAAGGCTGAGGCAATGGGTACAATCCATGTCAATGAAAGGCTGCAGCAATGGGTTCAATCTGTGTCAAAATGCTGAGGCAATGGGTACAATCCATGTAAAAAAGATTTAGGGAGTGCGGTCAATCCATGTCAATAAAAGGTGGAAGCAATGGGTGAAACCCATGTTAACAAAATACTGAGGCAGTGGGTAAAATCCATGTCAATAAAAAGTTCCGGTAACGGGTACAATCCATGTCAATAAAATGCTGAGGCAGTGGGTAAAATCCATGTCAGTAAAAGGCTGAGGCAATGGGTACAATCCATGTCAATGAAAGGCTGTGGCAATGGCTTAAATCCATGTCAAAAGGCTGAGGCAATGGGTATAATCCATGTCAATAAAAGATTTAAAAAGTGGGTTCAATCCATGTCAATAAAACGCCTAGGCAATGGGTGTAATCCATTTCACTAAAATGCTGAGGCACTGTGTACAATCCATGTCAATTAAACACTGAGGCAATGTGTACAATCCATGTCAATCAAACACTGAGCCAATGTGTACAATCCACGTCAATAAAATGCTGAATTTACAATCCATGTCAATAAAATGCCTGGGCAATGGGTGTAATCCCTTTCACTAAAAGGCTGAGGAGCTGTGTAAAATCCATGTCAATCAAACACTGAGGCAATGTGTACAATCCATTTCAATAAAACACTGAGACAATGTGTACAATCCTTGTCAATCAAACACTGAGGCAATGTGTACAATCCATGTAAAGGAAATGCTGACATAATGGGTACAATCCATGTCAATAAAATGCCTGGGCAATGGGTGTAATCCCTTTCACTAAAAGGCTGAAGAGCTGTGTAAAATCCATGTCAATCAAACACTGAGGCAATGTGTACAATCCATTTCAATCAAACACTGAGACAATGTGTACAATCCATGTTAATCAAACACTGAGGCAATGTGTACAATCCATGTAAAAGAAATGCTGAAATAATGGGTACAATCCATGACAATAAAATGCCTGGGCAATGGGTGTAATCCCTTTCACTAAAAGGCTGAGGCATTGTGTACAATCCATGTCAATCAAACACTGAGGCAATGTGTACAATCCATGTCAATCAAACACTGAGGCAATGTTTACAATCCATGTCAATAAAATGCTGAAATAATGGGTACAATCCATGTCAATAAAATGCCTAGGTAATGGGCGTAATTCCTTTCACTAAAAGGCTGAGGCGCTGGGTACAATCCATGTCAATCAAACACTGAGGCAATGTGTACAATCCATTTCAATCAAACACTGAATCAATGTGTACAATACATGTCAATCAAATACTGAGGCAATGTGTACAATCCATGTCAATAAAATGCTGAAATAATGGGTACAATCCATGTCAACAATAGGCAGCAGCAATGGGTTCAATGCATGTCAAAAGGCTGAGATAATGGGTACAATCCATGTCAAGAGAAGGCTGAGGCAGTAGGTGAAATCTGTGTCAATAAAAGTCTGAGGCAGAGGGTACAATCCATGCCAATGAAAGGCTAAGTCCTTGTCAATAGAAGGTTGAGGAAATAGATTTTCCGCCACTATTAATAAAAGGTTGAGGCAATGCGATCAGCTGTCATTATAAGACTGGGTCTATACACTTATCTCAATTATCTATAAAAGCTTGGACAAAATATTTCTCCTCATTTCTAAAAACACACTGCTTCCCAATTGGCAGGAATGTGCCCAACCCTTCCCTGAAAGTCATAATGATTCGAGGTTGGACATTGGAATAACAGGTCTGGTCCACCAATATGATGTGTGGGGGTGATGTTTGTTGCTTCAACATTATGTCATTTACTTTGTCTCGACTGTGAGGGCAATAACTTTTACACTTATTTATCTAGGTATTTTAAATTGCACAAACCTAGCTCCAAGAATAGGCAGAGAGGGTTTTACAGAGAAAATTCCTAGTGCAGCAGAGAACCAGAAACAAAAAATGTGGTACAAAGGATAATATTGTACGAATGGGTGGGGATAAAAATAATGTAACACGGATACATATTTAGAGCAGTATTGGACAGTTACCCTTTTTTGCCAAACATATGTACATCACATACATATTTACAATATGAGGCACAGGGAGATACCGTGATTTGCCCAGAATCACCCAATTTTAGTTCCTCTCTGAAGCTGGGACTAGAATGCTGGTTTTCAAGGTGGAAGGTAATAAATGGAACCACTTGAACAAACGTCACTCCTCTCATAGGGATGCTTGACTTTACACATCTATACAAACTAAGGGGCTTATTTACAAGCTCCTTGTGCCACCGGTGCATCATTTTTTCCCATATTAAAAGTGACGCACCTTGTAAATAAGCCTCATTATTCTTCATCAGGGCTGTGGGCACCTTTGTTACAGTCGAAACATATAACAGCACCTCGGAGACTGATTACATACATCAGATTAGCGAACGCAATGAATCTCTTTGTCAGCCATGGATACCAAAACTGTTCTGAGATGTGCATCTCCCAGTGAGCTGTGGGCAATCATTTTCCTCAGGGATATACTTTGACTTAAAACTAACACTCTTTCACCACTCACTTCCTTTAATTCGCACTGTCCTGCCAATAACTGGCGAAGCAGCCTTCATCAGGACCCTTTTGGAGCATAAGGGAATCCTGGAGCTGGATGAATCACCAAGGATTCATTGTGCGCCTCTCACTTAACTTCACCATCATGAGGTGCGGTCCATCCTAAGATCTGTTGAATGGATGCCATAGGCCTGTTCCATGAAGTGATCCCAGGCCATGCATTTCAACCAGGCACGTGCATGTTACTCTTCCACGACCAAATGACACTGTTTTCTGAAGTTATGTTGTACTTATTGTATTTCTTTGTATCTACTTCCTGTTGTTTGATTAGGATCAACAGCTGAGTGATATCATGTTTTAAGATGACATGCAGTGAAAGGTCATGTGATGTGAACTCCTCTAATGTGAATTGGGGATCAAAGGGTGGGTGGTGTGACCAGTGCTTACTATAGAAATCATTTACTGCAGGAACCTACACATTCAGGCTTAGATTTACTGACACTTTGCATCAGGACTGGCTCGGAAACTCAAAGCAGCCCTGGCAATTGTCAGACCAGCCACCTGGGGTTTTGGTGATGTGCAAGTGTGAAGCATTTGCTGATTTTGTTACTGGGGGTCGATATTGCAGCACTGTTGCAAAACTGCCCCCCCCCCCCTCTGCACAACCGGCCCCCTCCCTTCCAGCCTCTGGGGGAAACGCCCAATGCCCACCACAGCCAGTCCGGCCCTGCTTTTTACCGTGTTTGCATTATTTTTGCAACACAAACCAGCGCCGTGTTTTGTGGTGAAATTTACTTCCAACACCTACAAGGATTTGCATTGGAAAGTTGGGCAAAGTGACACAAAGTAGCTCTATGAGGAAGACTCCGGAATCTGGGGATCACGGTTCGATCCCCGGTGGCAGATTAGCCCAGCACCATGTGACTCTGGGCAATAGCTTGCTTAATCTTCCTGACGGCCCCCAGCACTTTCCGCTTTAGAAATGTGGATTATTATTATCCACTACTTTACGTAAAGGGGGATTTTGATGGGTGTTATGGTGCGAGGGTGTGTGCGCAGGCGCATGAAAGTCTAAAGTGTGCCATCGTGGTAGACATGGCTCTGTTCTGCTTTCTCCCTTACACAACAAAGTGGAGCACTGCTGCGCTGTGTTGCTTGAAAAGTTAGTCAATCTGCCCCTGAGTGTACGTACACAGCCGCAGACAAGGACAGTCGCGAGGGCACAGCCATTAACAGGTATTCAATGATAGTCAGTCTATGAAATACATTGTAGAAACTCCAACCCCACAGAAAATGACAACACGAAATGAAGTGACAGTAATTCTACTTTGAATTTCTTAGTAGGTCACAACTAAGACTGTATTTAAAATAGCTTATGGGGTTAATGAACATGCTGCAGAGATTCATGTCGCAGTGTTTCATACCTGTAAAATATCTCAGCTGCCTATAGCACATGCTGAAAAGATCTGTGTGTAATCTTCACTCACAGGTTTGAATCTTTAAATCCTTCAGTGGATTAAACTTTCTGTTGCCTAGATCCAAAGTTAATATGGAGGTCACAAGTTACAATCAGATAAAATGAATGAGTTGTGAACCTTTTGCAAAAATATACATGTAAGCTGCAAATAATTCTTTTTCGATCCTCCCAGGTGTTAATAAACTCTTTTGCTATTAAAGGTTTATAAAAATTGATTCATTTTGCTTGCTGATAAATAGATAATATTGAGTGTTGAAAATCTTCAGTTTGTTGTGTGTTTACTTTGTATTGTGTGTAAATGAATATTAATGCTGGGACATATCTGATATTCCCCCAAAGCACACTGTCTTACATTCATACACAGAGCTGGAATCAAAGGCAGTTTTGATGTCACCTTGGCTCTTAGAAACTTGTGAAGAGAGTGTCACTCTACTGCTGAATGTGGAGACAAAGTGACAACTGGGCTTCCTTTGACCTTCCACCCTTCACATACCACTCAACGCACAAAAAAACGATGTTGTGATTCTCTTAGTGCTTAATTCGTAAAATGAAAAGGGGTATTGGTCCATAGTTCTTCTTAGCAGCCTCCTGGTAGCGCTGCTGAATGCTGGAGTGGTCGAGTACCAAGACTGCCTGGTCCTGCTTCCACTGGATGGCTCTTTCTACCAGCAACCCCCACTTCCTATCTCTTTAGCTCTCTCTTACAGGGGCTTTTTCATTCCTGCGTTATCCCTTTTACACAGTTTTCATATCGTTTTGCCACTTTAACTACATTTCTTTCTCTTTCTCAGTCCCACCCCTCAAAAAAAAAGAGTGCTGGTGCCCACATGATGCAACCAGCGGCACAAATTAAGCACTGGATAATCAGCGACGTGAGTGATTTACTGCTGGTCTGTGCTTGAAGGCAAATACGCATCACAACCCCCTCCAGGTTGTCACTGACATTTGTAAGGGGAGGCCAGAGAGAACCCATGCCCCAGGCCTGTCATGCCCCCCCCCCCCTTGGGCCCCACCACCACAGCTGTCGAGTGTGCCAGGAGCGACACAATAAACAAACACTGATTCTTGCCACACACACAGGAATTTCCTCATAAACCTTTAACTGCTAAATAGTGTTGCTTGCTTAAAATCTTTAAATCCGATCTTGTATGTATGTGTACACACCTATAAAGACATTGAAACATATACATATATACACACATGGAAAGTTTAATTTAAGCACTTTTCAATAACATATATATTGTAGTTCTCAAAGGTTGTAAATCCTGAAAAAGTGACCCAGTCAAGCCCTGAAAGACAAGCTGATGTCGTTTCTATGGGCTTGATTCACAAAAGAATTTAACAAAATGGAAAGTACTGCTACAGGAGTACTCTTTTACATACTATTACATGCCTATGTGCGGTGACCCTCAAACGTCTCAACTCCTTATTAATAGAAGTGCAAATGCGACACAGTCCTTGTACTTTCTACTAATTGATTATGAATATTCCCATTGTATCCTCATTTTAGATGTTTTGGGGTCAGATTACAAAGACATGTAAGAGTACTTACAAGAGTACTACACGAGCACTGTGTTAAGTACCTTAAAATGCCTTTGGGAATTGGCCCTTATGAGGTATATGTTGCTGCAGTTCACCTGGTTTTATTTCTTTGCTTTCGTTAAAAACACTGTTGAATTAGCAAAAAACGCTGCATTAGTGTAGACAAGTTCAGTGAAGAGGGTTCTGAGAAACCAGACAGACAGAGACTTACACGGCTAACCCAACAGGCTACGTTCATCTGAAAACCGTCCATTCTCTTGGTGTTCCCATTATGACGGCTACTGCTGGATCTGAGACCAAAAATATATGAACAGTGGCTGTGGCGGGGCAGCTCGGTGCATGAAAGTGGCAGCGGAAGCTTTTGGGTGTAACAGGTCCCTCAAAGCTTGTAAATAAAACATTTGGAATGGGTAAGCAGGGACAACTTATGGGCATTGGATGCCTAATCATAAACACTGCAGGACACAGAGAAACATTCGACATTTACTGTGAGTAATGCAATTCCACGCCCTCGTCGCCACTGTAGTGCTTTTCAAACCATCTCGTTGCAAATAAAATGAAATACAATATATTTGTAATTATTTTTCACATGATATATATATATATATATATATATATATATATATATATATATATATATATATATATATATATATATATATATATATATATAATTATATATATGTATATGAATGTACGTCCACTTTGAAAAGTAGCATCAATGGTCCATAAGGCATTCCTGGTCTGGTGAGCTTTCTACAAACCGCCCCCGTGCGGTGCCATGCCCCCACTTCCCCAAGGAGCCCGCCACCCATGACTGGTACTCACATGCCAGATGGCGAAGACGATGAGCGCGGCGCACAGCACCAGGGACAGCATGTAGCAGAAAGCAGCGAAGGTGAAAGCCATGGGGGACGAGGTGCCACCGGGAGGACCCCTCAAACAGGCACGGCTCCCGAAGAGGCCACCCCTCCGAGGTAGGAGCAGGTGCAGCCGGCACCTCCACAGCTCTCTCTCTACCCACCAGTCTGAACCAGGCGCATTCAAATCCCGGCGGTGGACTGGAACAAGCGCCCCTGCCACCCTGGCGCCCCTGCCACCCTGGCGCCCCCTGCCACCCTGGCTCCAGCCGGCAGAGCCTGAAACTTGGAAGGATGCGCCGGAGCTCCGCGCAGATCCGCGGCTCCACATCCATTCAACTTTTACACGAGCAGAGGGAGCGGCGCTGGACCAGGGAGGGAGCAGGGCGGGCGCCCTCTAGCGCCAACCCACAGGCTTGCAGCGCCCATGTGCCGTTTAACTTCGTTACGAATCTAGTATAGCGCTTACAGAAAGTACAAGAGGAAGAAGCGCCTCAAGAGGCATAATATAATATTATATATGTGTTTCTGAAAACTATGTGGACGTTTGAATGTATAGCAAATAACTAATAGCGCTGTCGGTCCTGCCTGGCTGTGGATCAGGCGCGCAACACCCATTGGCCTCACGGGGCTTAACCCCCCCCCCCCCACTCCCCCCCCCGTAGTGCCTGTCAGCCCGGCGGAGGCAGCTTCGCGGCTGGCGAGCATGTAATTACAGCCGCACCCGAGTACTTAACAGGTCTTTAAAAGACCATGTAGTTGTAAATTAGGCTTTTGTTGTGTGGTCACCCCTTCTTACATTAACAGCTACTTTGTCCGTGGTTGGAAGATTTAGCCCCTTCCCGAAATATTCCCCCCCCCCTCGAAATGTGTCTCTAGTTGCCCGCCTGCTGGGGATGGAACTGGGAAAGGTTCTGGTCCTGGCGTCTACTTAACATCCTGTGATTTTGGGCACATAACTTAATCTCCCCGTACCCATAAAAAATAGAATGCCTCCTTTTTTATTGTTATTTATTTATGCATTTTTATATAGCGCGGACTTTACCCGAAGGTGTCAGAGCGCTTCACAATAGGAACAGAACTGATACATGAGAACATTACAAGTGAACAAAATACAAAGGCAAACGTTACATTAAGTGAAGCAAAATCCAGCACAAGAACAAACGTTACGTAGGCACTGGTGGAACTTGTGCAGGTGTCGAAACAAACAAATGTAGGAGGTAGAAAACAGTGTGTTACCGGAGAGAGTGACGGGTGCAAGTCACCCACGAGTCCCAGACACAGGAGGAAGGACAATACTGCAATAAGAGGCAGACCTTCAAACCACAAGAACACACTTGGAAGACACTTCCATAGTCAAATAAAGTAGGGTTTTCAGTAGTTGAAGGGCTTCCTTCAGATAGCAGAGAGGGCATGAATTACATTTGGAAATGTCTTTGAAGAAGGAGAACTTTGAGGTCAGATTTGAAGGCTTGGGGGGAGGAGGTGGTCCGGAGCTGAGGCGGTAGTGAGTTCCAGAATCTCACTGCGCTGCCTGAAAAGGATTGGGCCATCGATCTCTCCTTCTTGAAAGTGGGAGGTTCAAGCAGTAGATTTTCCACATTTCGTGATGGTCTAGAGCCTCCAGAGAGTTTCAGTTTATTCGCCAGGTAGCGCGGAGAGGAGGAGTGCAAGGCTTTATGGGTGATGCAGGCAGTCTTGTAGATAGATCTTGCCTCGATGGGGAGCCAGCGGAGGGAGGATAACATGGGAGTGATGTGGTCGCTTCTTTTGGCCCCATAAATGAAACGAGCTGCTGAATGTAGAACAGACTTAAGGGGGGATTGGTGGGATATGGGGAGGCCAGTCAGAAGAGAATTGCAGTAGTCCAGTCTGGAGAGGACCAGCGATTGGACCAGGGTTTTGAGGTCATGCACCGGAAAGAAGCGGCGAATCCCCCAAAGAAGGCGCAGTTGGTATCGGGCAGACTTTGCAATTGAATTAATGTGGGAGAGTAGATTGAGTTTTGTGTCGAGTATGACACCAAGGGATTTTGCGCTGTCGACAATGATGGGATTAGTGTTCAGCAGATTCATCTGGTCCATCCATGATTGCACCGGGGGAGGAGAGAGTGAGGAGGAGAGGAGGAGGAACTCAGTTTTGGAGGGTTTCAGGATCAGTTGATGTGTTGACATCCAGTTATGAATGGAGTCGAGGGTAGAGCTTAGGACAGAGAGATCGTGCGTGGAGGCAACCTTGAGGTAGATTTGAGTGCCGTCAGCGTAGAGGTGATATTTGACCCCAGATTTACTTAGGAGATTTCCCAGAGGTTCCAAATAGAGATTGAACAATGTGGGAGCAAGAATAGAGCCTTGGGGAACACCTTGACCCACCGCCAAAGGAGGTGAGAGACTGTCCTCTATTTTGATCATTTGGGATCTATCAGAAAGGAAAGAAGCAAACCATTTAAGCACGGTGCCTTCCATGCCCATTCTCTGTTGAAGGGTGTTGAGGAGGGTGTTGTGGTTGACAGTGTCAAAGGCTGCCGAAAGGTCAAGGAGAATTAGAAGACAAGACCCCCCCCGAGTCTAGTATTCTCAGCGCGTCATCGATCACTTGCAGCAGGGCAGTTTCAGTGCTGCAGTTTTGGATGAAGCCGGACTGAAAATTGTTAAGAAGATCATTTTCCTTGATATGACGTGAGAGTTGTTTCGCAACACATCTTTCTGTGATCTTCGCAAGAAAGGGTAGGTTAGTGATGGGGCGGAAGTTGTTGAGGTCATTCGCATCCGCAGTGGGTTTTTTAAGCAGAGGGGTGACCTGCCCAGATTTGAAGGGAACAGGGAGGGAACCTTGACAGAGGGAGAGGTTGACCAGAGTGGTCCAATAGGGAAGAGAAAGGGTATAGAAGTCAATGGCAATGGCACTGGGGATGGGGTCGAGCGAGTGGTTGGAGGGCTTTGTTTCGAGGATGCACTTGAGGAGGACATCTTCAGAGATGGGGTCGAAGTTCTGCCAGATGACTAGTGATTTGCGCTCCTCTGGAGGGGTAGGATGAGCGACCTGAACCACAAGTGATTTCACTTTTTCGTCAAAGAATACAGCGAAACCAGCAGCTTTCTTTGAAGAATCCTCCAATTTGGAGGTTGGGGGAGAGTAGTTAGAGGTCTTGATGAGATCAAATAGTTTTTTGGGTCTATTTTTGGCTGAGTCAAGGAGGGTTCTGAAGTGTGATGCTTTCCCAAGGAAGATGTGCTTGTGGTACTCGGATCTTGCTGAACGAAGCGTGGCCAAGTTCTCGGTGGAGGGTGCTTGCCTCCAATGTTTCTCCAGGCGTCTTAGGTGCTTCCTTTCTTCATATAGGGATTTGCTGAACCAGGGTGCTGAGGGAATGGGCCTTTTCTTTTTGCTTTGGAGAGGAGCAACGCTATTGATTTCGACTGCAAGGACTGAGAGGCATTGTGAAGTGAGATCATCAACATCTAGGTTCGGGTCTAGCCTTGGAAGTGACAGCAAAGCTGATTCACAGAGGGAAGCAGTGTCAATGTGTCAGTGTCAGTGTCCTTGTGTAGTCGGGCTCATGTAAAGAGCCCCGAAGCACCTGCGCCGAGTGCGCGCTGTATAAAACTGAAAAAAATACATAACTTGCACTATCACTATTATAGACAGTTGATAACACCTTCCGCGAAATATTTAATTCTTGTTTTTTGTGAACAAGAAAACCATTTTTGACTTGGAAGCGTTTTGGAAGTAATTCTAAAATTGAAAAAATATGAATATACCTGTTTTAAAGAAGCATTGCAGTGCCAGTCACTGACATTGTAATACTGTATCATTGCAATGCCAGTCATGGTGCACTCATTTAAATTCACTCTTTTTATGCCAACTGATGGCTCTGCGATTAGAAGTAATTTTGTTTCGTAGTGTGCGAATTTCAAGTAAAATAAGCACAAATATACTCATGATCGTCTCGGCATATATATATTTAAAAACGTCTATGCATGGGAAAGATGAGTTCTGGTTCTAGAATATATAGTATGGAGAGGTGTGGTGCAGTGGCCAGAGCAGCTGACTTCAGAGCACAGGGCTTGCGGTTCGATCCCGGCTCTGGGGGCAGCTCAGCACTATATGACTCTGGACATTAGCTCACTTAATTTCTACAACAGCCTCAGCGCCATGGGACCCATAAGGGTGAGTAGTTTGCGTTTTACAAATACGGATTTCTTTATTTACATTGCATGGAAGGGCAGTGCTTAATTTGAGCAGGTGGTTTCCATGCTCCTCCCTTAATTATCAACACAGGCACTTATGAAAATCTGCCACATGGTGGTGCTATTTCATTTAGAGACGAGCACAACAGCAGTTGTTTATTTATTCAATATACATTCAAAATGACTAATACCCAGAACCAAAGCCTTTCCTATAGCTTAGGAGGCATGGAATAGTCAGAAATGCCACATTTGTAGGAGTGTGATTGTTAGTAGTTGTGTTGGTACTGCCATTGGCAGCGCTGGCAAAGGCAATGGGTGGTGCAAGCTGCAGTGGCCTCCTGACAAGGACCCTGGCACTTTTCTTTTACAGATTAAGCACTGCAAACACACCTTGCGACCACCTGTCCTGTGACGGCCCCCTGTATGAGGAAAGCTTGCGCTTTCGTTGGATCCTCAGATTGTCTAATCCAAAAGCATGGAAGATTAACAAAACCCTTTCAATGTACACAGCAACAATTAAAAACAATATTGAGTCATAGAATCATATACAAACAGTTGTCGCACAAACCACAAGGAGACAGGTCCCTGACCTTCAGTGCAGAACCTAAAAGACAAATTAATCAAGGCGGCTGTCTCTGACGTCTAATCCCTGATTATCATCTGTCACCAAGAAATCTACATAAAAATGATGCTTCAATAGACAACAATAAATGCGTAGTCTCAGTTATCAAAAGAAAAGTCACACAGGGACAGGCACTTGACCTTCGATTCAGAATCTAAGGTAATTAAGGTGCCTGTCTCTTACATATCAACAAGGCAATTTCCTTTGGCCTATCCTATAAGAAAAATACAAACTACTAGTCACATCCACTCGTAATGGCCTCAACCACACATCCACTAAACCACTCCACATACACCATACACACAAGGGAAATATAATAGGAAGCCCAAGGTCACAAACAAGACATTTATAAAAATAGATCTATTTATTGATAATTGTATCAAAAAGAAATACAAAAAGCAATGCACATTATTTCTAGAGTTAAGAACAATATAAAACCATATTAGGAAAACTTTGTTTGTTGTAGTAATAACTTAAAAACAAGACAACATATAACTCACACATGGTTGGTAATGTTAATATATGATATGACCCAATTTACAATAACTAACACAAAGACACAATAGAAAACCTAGGTCCCTGATCTTCAATGCAGAAC